>NC_134871.1:11897500-12497500 GCF_049852395.1 Peromyscus maniculatus bairdii | reverse complement strand
TGATGTCATTGTATATGGGGAAGCTAGTACATATTTTACAACTGGGGTGACATCTGAGGAAGGAGTTTCAGAAGAGGGAACAAAAAAGAAAAAAAGTGGAGGCAAAGAATGCATCGGGAACAAACCAGCACATGTTGACACCTGTGTTTGGGCAAAATAAGCCAGGCCCCTGTGTTTAAAACACAAAGAGGGAAGAGTCACATAAAGCCATTGAGGTAAAGAGACTGTGAGAGCGAAACACATTAGTAGCTCAGACATGGTAAAGAATAATTATATTCTGCTCATGTTTCAAAGTTAATCAGGTAGGATTTACTGACAAATCAGATGTGCAGTGGGAAAGACAGAGATCCAGGAAAACACCAAAGTTTCTGGTTACTGTAAAAAACTCAGAAACGTCTACCTATGAAGTGTTACTGAGCTGAGTAGGGCCATGTGTACCGGAGGACTGGTAGCTGATGTAAATTTCAGTGCTCATCTCAATGTCTTCACCATAAGACGCCTGTGAGCTCCTTCCATAGCAGAGGCGTTTGCTCAAGAAGGCTAATCGAAATCCTCACAACGACGACGGTCAGTAAGGATCTGAGGCAAGATGTCTGTGCGTAGTACCCATGGACACTAGGTCACTAGTGGGTCCTGACTTTTCATAGAGAAAGGACTTCAGAGATTTTTCTGAAGCACCCAAATGAGAACTGGTAGTTTATGAACAATGTAAGAATATGCTCGTGTCTGAGAAAGGTGAGGATTTGGAGATGTTGCTAAGATAAGACAAATGGGAGGTTCCCTGGGGGAGGGGGGTGGAAGTTAGATGGGAGAGTTATAGCTCTAGTTCTCATGGTTTGGAGAACAAGCTAAACTAACAATGAACCAACTATTTCTAATAATAAAGTCATCAGCCTGGAGAAATAAGATTAAATATTTATACAAAGTAAAATTTACATTATCCTTTGGTTTAGGAAATACATTGGACAAATGACCAAACATATCAAGACATAAACATTTTATTTTATATCTTAAATGCTTTTACAATGATGAAGCAAATGTTATTCTGTGACTTTTTTTCTTTTGCTATCTCAAATGGCGATCTTAAATCTTCGTTTTATATTCTAAATAACCTAAAAGTGTCACTTTTATAAAAACAGAACTCTTTAATGTTGCTGCGAGCACTGCCTTACTGCTCCATCATACATATGTACAGATTAAATGCTTTTAATAATGGAAAATTTATCTGCAGCTTCCATCTGATTATGTTTAAAAGGTACCAATTCATGAAAACAATAAAGAACGGAGGGAGAATAAATCACAAGAAAGAGAGAGAGGGGCAGGGAGAGAGAGAGAGAGAAAGAGAGAGAGAGAGAGAGAGAGAGAGAGAGAGAGAGAGAGAGAGAGAGAGAGAGAGAGAGAGAGGAAAAGAAAGGAAAAGTCAAACTTCACAATTGTTGAACTCAAGGTTGGTTACCAGAGTGAGTGAAATCATTTTAATTGGGTTCTTTTAAATCCTTCATAAAACTATCAAGCTTATACTGAAGTTATTGACAGGAAAATGCTGTTATAGAGTTGTGCGTCCACCTGCTCACACATGGCGCACACAGTATGGAACCGGCTTGACATTTTTGGAATCTTGTGCCGCTTTCTGCTGAAAGGAGTTTCCCCTCGAAGCTTGCATTTTAATGCCTGGTTATTTCTCTGTTTTAATTCTGTGTAGTGATCAAGGTGCTTGAGAGAGCTTTATTTAACTAGGACACATGCATTGTTTCAAACAATTTTTGCATAAAATGTGAATATGAACATAACAACTAAGAGAATTATTTGAATCCCAAATACATAAATGACTATTACCTTCTGTCTTTCATTTAGCTGTAATGCAATAATATTAAAAAGCATATCACATGTGTCTGAATTGCTAAAGAATATTTTCAACTTTGATTTACATATATTTCAGTTAAAACTAGCCATGCAAAATTCTCTTTAATGTTTACTGTTTCAACTTTAAAGTTTTTCTTTTTAATCAGAGAAAAATTAAGTTGGTGAAATACAATTATAATTTTCTCCAATTCTGTTACCTTGAGGCAATGCTGTCTTCTCCATTTGTAGCATCCCCTGCAATGCAGCTACAGTATAAAGAAATGTGCCGTGTTCAAGAGCATACTCCTGAAGTGAACAGATCAGAAATCCCTAGAATTCCACAGAACTTACAATGTCAAGACATTTCCATCACTTCAATGCTTTCCTGCTATATGATTTGTGTTTCAAAGAACAACAATTCTACACTGAGTTAAAGACCTTAGAAAATTTTGACATTTGAGGGTGAATTTTTGAATTATTTGGATAATATTTAAGTGTCAGAAAATATGTCAGTTCCTATTTAAGATTGGTTACCAAAATAGTTCTATTAATTTGTTCCTTAAATATTTCTTAAAATGTAAAAAGTTACTGTTGGCCTGAGATTAACTGTGGAAAGCTTTTAGACTGAAAGGAAAATTATTCAGAATACTGAAAGCCATAAAAGTTTTAAAAAATCAAAATCTGTGTGGGGGTCAGCTACATGACATCTCAAGGATCAGGAAAGGCTTGAGTGTATATTTCAGACCCTAATGTGAATTACCAGGTGGGTTGAAATAGAATGTTTACTTCTTTCAGAATAAGCCTAGTCTTATTATTTTTTTCATCATTTGTCTTCTGATTTAAAAAGTAAATTGAATTGGAAACTTTTGTAGCTAACATCAGAAATCCAGACCATTTTTCTGTAACACTTCTGAGCTATTAAAAAGTTTTTTTTATTTTTTGTTTTTTAATCAATTTAATTTTTTTATTCATTTTACATATCAACCACAGATTCCCCTCTCATCCTTCCTCCTGCTCACCTCTGCCTCCCCCGACTACCTCTCATCCCCTCCTCCAACAGGGTAAGTTCTCCCATTGGGGAATAGCTAAGCCTGGTACATTCAGTTGAGACACAATGAAAGAGATGTCTTGATAGAGGGAGATATTAAGGCAGTAGGGGAAAACCTGATGCTAGGAAAATTCCCAGGAATCCACAAGGACAAACCCAAATTAGACTACTAGCAACAGTGGTGAGGGTACCTGAACTGACTTAACCTGGTAATCAGATTGGTGAATACCCTGACTATCATAATAGAGCCTTCATCCAGTAACTGATGGAAGCAGATGCAGAGATCCACAACTATGCACCAGGCCGAACTCCGAGAGAGAAGAGGGATTAAGCGAGCAAGGGAGGGGTCAAGATCATGATGGGGAAATCTACAGAGACAACTGAACCAAGCTCAAAGGAACTCACAAATTTTAAAAAAGTTTTAATTAAAAGCTTCAACCAACCCTTGAACTCTTTTAGTTACATGGATTTTTTTCTCATTAAGAGGAAAAAAATTACATTTTCTGTGCCATGCATATAAATTCTATTAGTATTTCAATAGAGAAAAGAAGACCTAGTAGTTTCTAAAACAAAAATTAAAAAATAAATGATATATTTAGTATCGTGAGTAAGGTTAGATTTTAACACAAGATTCCAAGGTCTTGATGACATATTTATATGCTTAGCCTTCAAATTTTGATGTCATCACTTGTGGAAATTGTAAGTGCATTCCAAACCTTATATTTACCTTAAAGGGTGGATGGTGATATGATTCTATCATCCTTGGTGTTAATTACAAAAAGAGGGGGTGATCATTCCCTCCTCCTTTGATGGAGCTTTCGGCAGTGGTAACCTAGACCTATCTAAGAGGTATGTATTGTTGTTGTTTTTTTATTTTTTCATGGGAAACAGAAGTGGAAACAGAAGGAAAAGCATTACACTGCTCCTGTGACTACAGGAGAATTAAAACAGCATTAGAAAATATTAACATTATGAGCATAGTTCCATTTTGACTGATAAACAGGAACCACACACACACACACACACACACACACACACACACACACACACACACCAAAATACCTAGTTACTGCACATTAGAAAACTGGACAGAGACTTGCACATTGAAAAATAGGGAAGTTCATTTGAGACTAAAATATTACAATTCATTTGAGAAGAAAACAATAAACTTTGCCTTTGGTGGTACTCTCCTGGCTAACCTACTCCTGGCTACTGGCTGACTCACTCAAACCCCAAACAGTGTGTCTGTAAAGCAAGGGTTACAATGATGCCTTGTTCTCATGAAGATGCATAGAGAAGCAAGCCTTGCTCTCCGCAGTATATCTCCCGCTTTCTCTGTGCACACTAAGGCATTATTCAGACATGTATAGAGATTGCCATTTGAACAAAAGTAGCTTTTGAGGAAAAAGAAATTAAGCCACTCTGTAGGGAGGTAATGGTTCTGTTGGAGACTGGAGAGGTTACTGAGATACACAGTATACTAACTTTGTTTTTTATCCATATCCAGTATCAAAAAAAAATGGAGAAAAAAAAGCTTTTGAAGAAAGACATTATATGAAATAAAAATTAAACAAAAGATGAAAAAGCACTTACAACTGATTGACAGAAATTATGGAGATGATTTTTTTATTCCAGTAGAAACAATTGTCACAGACAGGTCATTTGGGAAGATTCGAAGCAAATGACTTGGGACGCAGGGAAGGTTCTGGAGGCTGTATACATTTCCATTGTGACTTTTAACTGTGCAAAGCCTTAGTCACAGAGTTTCTAAAAATGGACTATATGCAAGCAGAAAAACACTCCTCCCCGGACACAGCTTGCTGCAGAGCTCATCTGGTAATTGCCTTTGAAAGGTAATAAGGACACCCAGCAAATGTAGTTTTCCTCGGAGCCATGGGCCTGCCGAGTTACAGGAAGGTTCTGCTCTGTCAAAGCAGGAGCAGCAACTGCAGCTAGAAACAAGAAAAGCACCCTTTCTAATTGACTTCAAATTTTCACCAGAAGATTTTTCAGTAAATGCTGGTCTGATTCTCAAATATTCAAAAAGCATTTCAAGAACAAGCAAAGGCTTTTCAACTTTATTTATTGCTTCCTACAAAGGGGATGTAATTTCCCTCTGGTTTTTGAGGTGTTAAATACCTGATCATGTCGCAAACTTTCCTACAGCAATTAAATAAATAAATGGGAATAACCTAGGCTATAGGGCCATCCTTCTCAAAAGAATAAACACATTTCTCCTCTGGACCTTCAGTACATCTATCAGTTTTGTCTCTGTTTGGTATAAGAAGTGAAAATTCAGAGTTTATGAAGGCAATATTAACTTGCAAACAGCTGATAATAAGATGCATCTGTGTCCTTGTTCATCGTACAAATGAGGACTGTGAAATCCCTGCTCACAGACACATGTACACAAAAATATACACACATGCACACTTCTTTCTCACAATTTTAACCCTAACTGGAATAATCACTATTTACCCACAGAATATGAAATTTAATGAGTAGATAATGTATTTTAAAAAAACTTTCAATTGACATCATATACTATTATATATATTAAACTTAAATATTAAACTTAAAAGACCCCAAATGATGGAGGTGAAATGCTGCAGGAGGAGGGATTGCCCAGAGCATATACATTAGTCAATAAGAAACAGACTGCTTTGATGTGTTTTGGCTATCACAAGCCAAGTTGCTATTAATTATAGGTTGCTTTGCCTTTCGACACATAATTTACCTTTATTAAACTTAAAATATATTTTATGTTATGATTATACCAGAGCCAGGATGGCTGATGATTCTTCCTTTCTGCCTCACATGATGACAGGAAGTGCTATTACAAAACCTAAAGTATATTTGTCTGAAGATGGTCCCTAAAGTCACATCTCAGAAACGCCTTTGAAGGTGATCTCTAGGAGATAAAAATGAAACTCTATTCAATGCACCATTTAACTTGATGGAGATCTGTGGAAGTTGTTTTGTTTTTTCTTGTAGCATCTCAGATTCCAATATATGTGAATTATTGTCATTAATACAAATTTGGGGTTCCTATGGCTGGAGTAGACTAACCAAATTGCTTTCAAAAATCGGTATGTTTATCCAGTCCTCATTTAAAACCAAAGCAAACAATGTGGTCATAAATACCAGTTTAAAAAAATCTTCATGATTTCTAGTGAGTAGATGAAAGGTTTATATCTGAAAAAAAGATTTTTTCTTTTTTTTTTTTTACATTTCTCCCTGTGCCTTTCCAATGCAGCCAGGAGAGTGTAGGGCAGAGGAACAGCAGGAAAAGGTTTGCCAAGCACATCTATAATTTTTACTATTAAATATCAAATACATGAGCTAAACACTTTTTGGTTCAGTTTACTTAAATAAGAAAATAAAGGCTCAAAGAGTATTTAACTTTTCCAGTTGAACAGCTAACCTTTAAAGTTGGATAATACAAGAAAAAGAGGCTTTGGGATCTGGCACATTGCAAAACATAATTAAATAAATATTAAAATAGAAAGCGCAGCATTTTGTTTATTTTCCTCTTTATTAGGTTTGTGACCACTTAATTCACTGAGTGTGATGTGTAAAAATTAAAAGTAAGCTGCCCATCTGTGAGAATTACGCATGCCATAAGCACAGAGACATTGCCACTGGAAAAGCACAGTCCTCTCCCGTTTCCCACCCCCGTATTTTAATAGCCTAAATGCTCTCGCATATATCACAATTGCTTCAAATGACACAAGCTTTTCTACTGGGGAAAAGAAAATTTGATAGATTCCAGTTCTTTTCATTTATCACAGATATAATTCAAATGCAGTAATTGTAGTTAACATAATTAAGGGTTATACTTCCGTTTCAAGAAAGCCAGCCATGTTGGAATGTGAGTGAGTGACTGAAAGACTGTAGAAGCTGCTTCCAAAAGCCACCGGGTCCTACACTTCTTTCCAGCAGTCTGTGCAGAATCAGTGGCATTTATGCCTGTCACAGACAAAGGATCAAAAGGCATGGCTTTACTGAGGAGGATATGACTGTCCTGTTGATCTCCTGATGTGAGAGCTGAAAGTAAGGGCAGGACAGCAGGCTCTGACCTGTCCTGGCTACAGTCTGCATTTACTGAGAGACAGAGACTCACTTTTTTTTTCTATCCACGTTAAGCATGGTCCTTGTCGGGGTATAATCTACATCTCTAAAACCTCCTGCTTCTGCAGCTTCATTATTTAGGATCAAATAGACCACTAGATACATTAACCTGACCCTAGGAGGCAAACCTGTTACTCTTTTCAAATATTCAATTGACCTTCTGAAGTAAATATTTCCCCCTGACCTCATTTTCTCTTAAATTGGCTGCTAATGCTTTGAAAAGTCCCCTGATAGTTTGCAAGCAGCTTTAAAGTAAACAATTCTTGGCTGCATAATTTTAGCCTTATTGACTGGTGCCCTGATAGACAGAGATACAAGCACTTGGCCCAACAGACTCAGTGCTGTGTTAAGTGTACCGATGTGCTCTTGCTTGATGGAAAGACAAGTAAGTGGCAAATCTCTGCAGCAGACTTGGAAATCTGTGGTTTTCATGTTTACAAAGTGATGTTCTTTTCAATTCTTTTCTTTTTCTCCCTTTCTGGCACACCCAAAATACCTGCTTCAAAAGAATGGAGCAAGAATGAGCAGAATCTATCCCCACCTTAAGCGGACTAATAATTAATTTAAAATATGAAAATATAGGTTCCAGCAGTGTCTATGGTTTAAGCATTCCTGTCTACACCACTTACACCCAGATAATTCTGGAGAAACTACGAGCTACAAGAAGTACGTTAGTGGCCAGCAAACATATCTTGTCATAAAGTTCTATTGACAATCTGTTGAGCTTAACATCACTCAACTATATGGCTCGCCTTACAAAAACAATGTAAATGAGCCAGAAGTCAAGCAGTTGCTTGGTCTGTTTTCTTTTTCTTTTTTTCTTTCTTTTCTTTTCTTTTTTCTTTCTTTTTTTCTTTTTTTTTTTTTTTGGAAGTTGAGGCGGTAGGACAGAGAAAAGAATGGATAAATAGTTATAAGCCAGCTAGCTGTATTGCTTTAGCATATAGGAAAGAAAGTGGCGAAGAGAGTATCACTAGGTTTACAGCATTAGTAGCCCATTCTGAAAGAACGTCTTTTCGAAACAAACACAAACACACCCCATATGAACCCCTTCCAATTTCAAGGAATGGAAATGGTGGTAACAGAGAGAGTGAGCGGTTCACCGACGCCATGTGTAAACAGACCTTTTTCTACACGGACATATGTAATCCCGCTGACATTAATGGGAATGACGACGCACAGGCTGTGAGGGAGAACGGCTCCTTTTGTTTGTTCTCGCTCCCATTACTCCAGACTCTATTTTACAACTTCGACTTAATGCTTGGTGGAAAACGCACCCTGCGGATTGATAATGAAAAAATAAGATTAACCAAGTGAGCAGGCTACAGCCGTGGTCCCTTCCTGTGATGTGCTAAGCCCAAAAAGCAAGTGGAAAGGATCCTGATTTTACCTTTTCTCTCTATTCTTTTTTTTCCTCCATTACCCGCTCTATTTAAAAACCTCTTCATGCTTGTAAAATTCCCTTTCCTGGTTCATGTAAAAGAGTAATAAAACCATTATAGTTTTCCTTCGCCAAAAGGCACTTTAGAGACTAATCTTAATTTAGATCCAGACACTGCTAACTCAAATACATCAGTGCTGGGAAAACGAATTAGAAGGGAGGTCATTTTTCTTACTATTTTTTTAAAAGGTGTTGCAGATTGAAAATGCCTTAGGAATCATTCCTTCACGCTATAGCTACATTACCAAGCCATAACTCTCCCACTTTGACATTTGCATTTTCGGTAGTGGTTTTTCTTAGGGAATTTGCATCAAGATTTTTTTTTCACTCATTGCTCCATAGTAAGGCTAAGATTCATTTACTAAAGTTTAAAAAAAATTATTCAAGTCATCAGAATTGCTGCTCTAAAGACTTCTCTTTCCACAGATAGAAAGAATCCCAAAATTCATGCTCTTCCAAATAACCATAGAAAATATTTTCACTAAACGTCATCTACAGAAATATAAGGTCTAGAAGGAAACTGCCAAGTCAAAGCATTTTCAGTACTTTATTGACATACTTCATCTCAAAAAGAAATAGTCTGTTACTGTCTAAATTTTAAATCTCACAGAAAACTGGTAAGGCCTTGAGTTTGGGAACCACAACCTGTATAGACGAGAAAGAAAACGTTTTCAATCACTAAAATGCTGTGGTGGGTGTGAACACTCAGATCAATGTAACGAATTGCAAACACTCCTATGCTTAGCATTAGACTCAACAAACCTACAAAAAGTAAAAGGCTCAATTGAGAGTTGGGTGTGGAAAACAGAGAGCAAGCAGTACTAAGAGCTGGGCATATAGCAAATAATGACAACACTGAACTCAGCTAACAATTAAGTTGGATCTGAGTCCATTTATCCAGCAAAATGGAAGAATGTTTATTGGTGTCCTCAGTATCCTAAAATGAGGGTGCTGCTTCCTTTCTTCTCCCCTCCCAGGGATGGCTTTGGATCACTCATTTCCAGCAGCTGGGAAGACCCTCTAGCATCTTCCAGTGAAGCACTGTGAAGATTCTTTGTTTATGAACAGTCTATTTTATACTCTACTAGGTCACCCAATTTGGAGGCGGTTGTCATCACTCTTAACTACATAGTATGAAAAGTTGCCAAAAGCATTTCACTACTTTACAGATGCACTTGTCATGAACAAAATATGTGATTAAGTTCTATTTTCTCCAAAGGAATTTTATTTCATTCTCTACTTGGGAAATGAAAGGGAGAAGAAAAAGCAAATCACATATTGGTCATTTTTTCCCTTTTTAATCTCCCCCCACACCTGAAATTATATAAGCATAAATAATCTGGATTATATTGGAGAAAATCACACTTAAAGGCACTATTTCATTTTTTAAAATTTATGTTCTGTCAGAATTCAATAATATGATCCCACTTTCATGGACAAGTTATTGCTTCTATGATTTAGAAAATAACGTTCAGTTTTTATATTTTAGACACAGTGGCAGCATATTGCACATTCCAAACAGGCTGCTACTATATTTTCCATTTCACATCCTCTATTGAGAGGTATATTTGACATAACTCCCATCAAGAGATGGGTTCAATGTCTTCTACTATTGAAGCTTTGTGGGCTTCTGGGACTATTTCTATTAGCAACTTATGGTAGAAGTAACTGTTTTTCTTCAGTAACAAATGGATGTCTTCAGCCACAATATAAGCAATCACACGATCAAGAGACCTCCATGATCAGAAGCCCAAACTGGCATATGAAAAAGGACCACATAGAATTGTAGAGAGGGAAGAATGACAAGACCAACCACAGATCATTTATCCACTGTCTTCCCACTTTCTTAGCCAATGTCTCACAGCAACCACATGAGAGACTCTCACCAAGGACTAGCCAGCTGAGCATTCAGCTTGGACTCCTGAGTCACAAATCCCTTGAGAGATCTTAGAATTGGTGTTTTTCTAGACTGCTAAATTCTTGTATGACTCGTTGCATAGGATAAGATAAACATAACAATGTTAGATGCTTGGGTAATTAAACCATACAGTCTTATTGTGGAGTCACATACTGAGGATCATAGTTAAGCAGAAAGCCATGTTCGACTAATGTGCTGTGTTATCATTCTTTGGTTTAAGAAGAAAGGAAGAAAAGAATATTGCAATAGGATAGAACATGTCCTCAGCCAACCCATAGTCAACATCAACAAACAATACATCAATTTTAATTGTACATTTGAGGCATCTATAGTTAGATCTGTAAAGGAAAACAGGATAAATGATCCAAAATATTTAAATATTATTAGTCTTTTCAACAAAATAATTTAATTTTAGCTAAGTAGAGTAAAAGATTTTCAGAAGGATATCCTGTGCAATTTCTAAATTTTCTAGGCTTGTTGACACTGTTGATGTATGATTTGGAAAACATAGTTTTATTATCCTAAGAATCTCAACCTCAAAAGTTTGAGAGATGACAGTGTCTATCTTCTTAAATCAAAGTACTATTCAAATTCTTCTGAATTATTATTCTACAAATGGTTGTCAAATTTCTGATTGAATAGTTTAAATATATGAAGGTAGTTAAGTATTCTGTTCCTTGAGTTAAATAATTTTGTACTTCCCAAAGACCGTCTTATGATGAGTACTGATCATTTTTCTTATTTTCGTTTCTCCTTGCCTGATCTCCCATCTCTACTCCTATTTGACCAGCGGAAGCTCTGCAATCGTCCAGTCGCCCAGAGGGACCTTTAACACAACCCAGAAGTACTAGGTGGCAATTTGAGCAGTGAGAGAAAACAGTGGGGAGAAAGTACATCTTGTTTCTTTTCCCTCCCAATTTTTCATATGACAAGCAACTGACCACCATTTTGAGGTACCATGTCCTCCACTAGCAACACACATGGCCCTAGTAACCAAATGGTAAGAACAGAGATAATTAGCTCTTGTCATACATCATAGATACCAGTTTGAAGCACTGTTGCACCTTTTCCTTCCCTGGGGATTTATTTTCACAAGGGGACAAATAATAGACCCTATTAATGTAAAAATTAAGAATATCACAGGGCCTCCTTTTATACCTCCTATCATTGAAGTCATAGACATGAAGAGATTCTGAACTGCTGAAAAATTAGTTCTGAATATCATAAAGAAGTGGATTTGGTATATTACTATATGAGAGGAGAATATTCTTTCCATTACTCAAAGTATTTGCAAGTGATGCTCCCCTTTCCAGGGACAATAGTAACTGGGTATTGGCAAATGAAGACCCCCTAAAAAGTGCTATTCCATCCATCAAGCCATGAAGACCAGCCAATGTATCAATTGGAGGTGAAAAGAGTCTAGAAAAGTCCATAAAAAAATATGGTGATAATCATTGGTATTCCGTATTAAGCTAAAACAATACTGGAGTGTGGCATTGTTGACTAATCTTGAAGTTCATTATAATATTGACACTTGCCACAATTTTCCTGGAATATTCTTGTACATCTGTCTCAGGATAATGCCTAATTATTATGCAGAACTGCATAACCTGAAGAATGAAAACATATCTAAATGGTAGTTTGGGCTGATTTTTATCAAAATGCACAAACCTAGACATATCTGAAATGAGAGGCTCCTGACAGAGAAACTGCACACATAATATTGGCTTGTAAGCAAGTCTCTAGACAAATCACTATCTTGATTATTGGTTGATATGGTAGGGCCCAGCTCACTGTGGGCAGTACAAAGCCTGGGCAGGTTGTCCTGGCTTCTATTTAAAAGTAGATTGAGCAAACCATGGGGAGAAATCCAGTAAGCAGTGTTCCTCCATGCCCTCTGCTTCAGTTCCTGCCTTCAGTTCCTTCCCTGATTTCTTTCAGCAATAGGGTGGTACCCGAGAGTTGTAAGAATAAACAAACCCCTTCCTCCCCCAGGTGCTTTTGGTCATGGTGTTTTACCACAAGAGACACCAAACTAATACAGTGGCCAAGTTGTAGACCATATTGGATGAAGTTTAGAAGCCTGATGTGGTATAGCTTGTTCTTTGGGACTTGGCTTTTTGCTGAGTAGACCTTTCTAGTCATTGTCACTATTGGTTCAACAATTAAAATTTCAAACTTATTCACCTTCCTAATCCCCCCCCCAAAAAAAACATTTAAAAGGGTCTTTATTGTATCCATTACAGAGGGGTTCAAGCATCTCTAAGGCCCATGGCTGAAACAACTGGACAGATTGCTTGTCTTCCCAGGGGCAGCCCAGAGGGTTTGATATATATGAGCCAGAGATGCATGGCACTTAAATGTTCTGCAAGATAACTTTTAACCTGATAATATCAAGATGAGAGAAAACCCCCAAGTCATGTCACACTTTGTCTTGTCCACAAAATTTTCTCCGTACTTTTCTGAAGATAACTGGGCATTGTTATGGGCAGCTTTGCATGATACCGTCTTGTTCTTCCATTGTTTTCTGCCTTGCTGCTCATTTTCTATGACTCTTGCCATCTAAGAATTATAAGCCCAATAAAAACAAAGAATTATTTTTCTCTAAACAATCTAGTCTACCCACATTCTTATTTTAAAATTCATGTAGCTTTACTATTTCATCTCCCCCAATCAAGAGAACATATATCTAGTAAGAAAATCTCCAATTATAATAAATTTATCATTAATATCACAATTAGTTTATATGAGACTTTGATAAAAATAGGCACCTTTTTTGTGTACTTTGGTTCTACTCTTTTTTTAGTATAAAAACATATGATAATCTACTGGTCTCATGTAAAATTTAATCTACCATTTTAGTGTCTGTATCTAGAATTGTGTCTTTCAAATGTTCAATATGCTTTCCTCTGTGTCAAACTAAATGTATAAGAGATAAGCAAACATATAAGCCAACCCTCTTAGTCAAATGATTAATAAAAGTACTGGACAGGACAGAGCTGAGTGTGGCCTTCTGTGACACGTGTCTGTAGATCACCTGACAGACTGATATTGTCTGCTGCCAAGAATACTCCCTGGAGCCTTTTGATCACTTGTGAATCTACCTAGGTGAACTACTAACACCTTAATCTTTAAGCCTTGTTATTTTATAATAATATTCTATCTTCTAGTCTGTATCTGTAAATAAAAATGTATGGTGACATTTTTTCTATTCTATACTTAAAAAAATACTAGAAAACTCAAAAATGATGGAGGATTTTGTTTTAAAGTCAGTTTTATTCTCTTCAGGCCACACTAATCTCCATTTAGTTTTGAATTGGAAAAAAAATAGTTGAACTGTAACTTTGCACAGATGCCCAGTTCACAAATCAGAAAAGAACCAATCACTGACTTTTTCTTCCAATTTGAACTGCATGATAATGCTACTTGGACCATGAATGTGAGCATCCCTGGCCCCACAAGCCTTCCTTGCCTACTTTCAGACCCTGTCTCACTCCACAAATGGGGATTACTTTTCTGACATCTAATGTATCAACACAACTTTTGATACTTTAAAAAAAATATTCATTTTACTTTTTGTTGTTTGAGTGTTTTGCCAACCTGCATATATGTGTGCCACATGTATGCCTGCTGCCCATGTGGGTCAAAAGAGGATGTCAGATCTGCTGGAACTGAAGTTAAGGGTGGTTTGAGCCACCATGTGGGTCCTGGGACTTGAATGCAAGTCCTCTGCAAGAACAACAAGTGCTCTTTATCCCTGAGCAATCTCTCCAGCACCTCATGATTAATTTTTAAACTTTGCATTTATAAGAACTTAGAATATGCATTTTTAAGGCCTAGATCCTTTCCCTCAGTATTATACATATTTTACCTATGATTGTTGTATTAGTTGCAATTCATTCACCTTCTCTGACATTTTTTATTGTAGAATAAACTCACTGTATGTAGCAACTATTCTATTGACAAACATTTAAGTATTTCCTCCCCCGTGTTATTATGAAGAATGCTTTCATAATATTTTAGTTTTATGAACATATGCATAAATTTCTTTTGATTATGCATCTACTCAAACAATTCAGTATATCAAAGGATAGATGTGTGTTTTGTTTTAATAGAATATTGAACTAGCCAAAATATAAGATGTTGTTTTGTCTAGCTTATGTACATACTGTAAGATTAGAGTTAGAATATAACAAGTGTTCCCCTTTTACAGATACTAACAGGTACCCTAGTTAGACATTGTGAGTCCCTAACCAACACACTTCCAAGTATGAAGGTTTCTCACCAATGTCAGTGAACACACTTCTATACATCCTACACCTTACCTACTTCCCTGCTTCCTGACTGGCCATCAGAGAGTCTGGCTTCAGTCTGTGCTCTGAAATCTTCCCCATCCTCAGAAAGGTGTAGGAAAAATACCTCTATTTCAGCTATGTGGACCCTAGTTTTCTCTTTACAAAGGTCTTGTGTGCTATCTGTCATTGGTTCTGGGGCCTAAATTCTCCTAAGACTATCATTATCATCATGCGGTTGTCTGTCTGTCTGTCTGTCTTTCTGTGGTATTAATAACTCTTATCCTCATGCCAATAGCCCCAACAATCCATCTCAGTGTCCCTTTGCTCCTCTTCTGTATGAAAAGTAGATTGTGGCCGGGCGGTTGTGGCGCAGGCCTTTAATCCCAGCGCTCGGGAGGCAGAGGCAGGCGGATCTCTGTGAGTTCAAGGCCAGCTGGACTACCAAGTGAGTTCCAGGAAAGGCGCAAAGCTACACAGAGAAACCCTGTCTCGAAAAACCAAAAATAAATAAATAAATAAATAAATAAATAAATAAATAAATAAATAAATAAATAAATAAAATAAATAAAGGAAAGTAGATTGTACACTTGTTTAAACTATTCCCAGTTTGCCTTCTACAAGAGTATGATCTCCTAAGGGTAGGCCATATCTGTTATCTTCCTATTATATAACCTAGCCAAGTGGTTAACAAAAATATGAACCTAACTACACATTTTTCAAGTTGAATCACATACAATAGTACATACATTTTTTAGTATACAATCTTTCATCAATGGAACAAATTCTCCAAACATTACAGAGCATGCCCCCTGATTATTCTATTGGATCTGAATTTGAATCCATCAATTAAAAAACATTATAAATTTTCTAGACCCTGTGATCTTCACATGAAATTATGAGAAAAATAATGATGAGATAGATGTGCAAGTGAATTGTGACCATATAGATAAAACTCTCCATGGCAGGGTATAACACCAACTACTTAGTAATTCACTTCATCGCTGCAATTGTAATTTGTAGTTTTAATCTTATAATCAGTGACCTGGGAAGTTAGGGTGAAAGAGAATTCAGAAATGATGCACTCTACCATTCTGCAATGTGTTTCAAAACTGAAACCTTTGGCTATCTAGAAATAAGAGGCAAAGGGGAGAGGGAGAGGAAAGGACAGATGTGACGCTGTGCGTCTAGGAACAAAGAGAAGCCCAGTGTTATAGGTCACTTGACTATAGACCTTCAGGAGGAAGAGGGCCCTGAATACCGCCCTTTCCCTTCTGAGCCAGCATTCAGGTGTCAGCAACTTGGTATAAGACCAAGAAAGTGGGTTTTGCATCTGGAGACAGTTAGCCTTCCTTGGATTAAACATGGGTAATCACATTAATTTCTTTAAGCCAGGGTTTTTCTTTGTAAAACTGGGATGATAAGATTCTGGACTGGAAGAAAAGAAACAGAAAGCAAGAATGAAAGAAAGGATTGGGAACCGTCAGCATTCCCATCTCATAATAAAGAGAGCAACCACACATCATTTTTCTCTTCCTATTTTGCCTTTCTCCTCTTGCCTTTACCAGCTAATGACTCAGCAATTTTCCAAAATGGGGAAAATGGAAAGAACCCAGGAACTAACTGAATTGAAATCGATATTTCATCCCTGCAACAAAACAGTATTCCCCATACTTCATAATTATTCTTCAAACAAAGGAAAAGATAGAAACAATAACACAAATGTGTTTCCTCTTTGCATTTCTTAGTTCTGAAACAAATGCCATCTATTGCTTAACAGCAATAGCTGTTAAGTGACTGAGGATTTTAAGATGTAATTATTAATGAATCTTTCAATCTAAATGTCATGGGGCTGGAGAGATGATGCAGGTATGAGCATTTGCTCTTGCAAGGACCTAGATTGCCCATTACTCAGATAGAGGCTCACAATCATCTGTAACTCTAGCTCCAGGAAATCCAATGCCATCTTCTGACCTTCATAGACAAAGGCCATGTAGGTGGGGCAATACATACATGTAGCCAAAACAAAATAATAAGCATAAAATAAAATAAATCTATCCTTAAAAAAGAAATACATGAGCCGGGCGGTGGTGGCACACGCCTTTAATCCCAGCACTCGGGAGGCAGAGCCAGGCGGATCTCTGTGAGTTCGAGGCCAGCCTGGTCTCCAAAGTGAGTTCCAGGAAAGGCGCAAAGCTACACAGAGAAACCCTGTCTCGAAAAACCAAAAAAAAAAAAAAAAAAAAAAAAAAAAGAAAAGAAATACATGAAAGATGTATTCCCTATATGCAATCCTTAATATTGTCTGCCTTCCCTAAAATTTAGTTTCCTGACCAGCCAATCCCTCTAATTGCTCTAGCAAAAGAGATGATAATTTTACATTTTATATATATAAAGAAATCCACCAAATAGTTAAGGAAAAAAAAGCAAAACAAAGAAACAAACAAAAAACCCACCAATAACAACAACAAACTTCTAATAGTAGGTTTTGTTGTTGTTCTTGCTATTCGTGTTAAAAAGAAAACCATTTCAGGCAATAACACTCACTGGCCACCTTTCTCTAAAGCCAATGTCTCTTTAATGCAGCTCATTTACAGCCTTTGAGATTTTTTGCCCATGAAATGTGCGTCTGAACATAAAACACACCCCTTTCTCTCTGATTCTAAGATTCCATCTTCTCTGTGCAGAAAGAAAAGACTGTGTGCTTCTATCCAAGTGGTTAAAATTGGAGGAACTGTTTCCTCAAAGACAACCCCTTCCTTTCAGAGTGATGATGAGGCAGCCCTGGTTCATGACAGAAGTCAGATCATTTAGAGAAACAGGAATTTGGGTCAAAGGACTGATTTCACAGACTTTTTGGAAGGGACACTTGGGAATTACCATGTTTTATAACTCCTGAGTCAGTCAGTCTCTCTGTCTCTGCCTCTATCTATCTATCTCTGCCTCTGTTTATCTATCTATCTATCTATCTATCTATCTATCTATCTATCTATCTATCTATCTATCTATCTATCATCTATCTATCTATCTATCTATCTATCTATCTATCTATCTATCTATCTATCTATCTATCTATCCCAACTTCCTATGTCTTGTTCCCTTTCCTTTCTTTTCCCCCTCTCTTTTCCCCCCATTCCAACTATATTTAAGTATAACTGAAGTACCCCAAACCACATATTATTAAAGTATATAATTTGATATGTTTAGCATCTTCATTTACCTTGAAAAGCATTAACGTAATCATGATGTATTTCTAGTCTTAGTTTTTGAAACTAGCAGTCTGAAATTGGAGGTCATTCTGACCTGTGGACCTCTGGGTCTTATATCTGTAAAACCTAGTTATACTGTTTTCCTGATAATCAGATGTGCCTGTCTATTTTTAAGTTTAAGTCAGTTTAAGTTGAGTTGGTACCTCTTCCTACCAAGAGAAGGGAGTAAATGTCTTGATTATTACCTCAATCAGAAAGTTTTTTGTTGTCATTTTTTAAGCAGCACTAAAGTTATTTTTCAAATTTCTATTCAAAAAAAGGTACAATACACAACAAAATGAGTTTAAAGTGCTCATTGGTGTTTGGGGAATTTGAGACAATCAGAAGTGATTTGCTGTTCTTTTACCATTGGGAAGACTCAGAAAGCAATATATAAAATTTAGTCTGTATTTTATTTTTGTGTTCTCATATGTTCTAATAAATAATGACATCTCTCATAAATATACTATGGTTTTTTGGTTATGGGATCTCTGACCAAAACAATCCCCTGATTTATAGCCACAGAAAGAAGGCCTGTAAGAAAGTGGAGAAGTTTAATACCTCATCTTCCAAAATGATTCTTTTTAATTGTGGTAATCTAGCATCAGATGAAAACCAATTAAGAGTGATGAAAATAAGACTCCTACCTAAACACAGCCCTAAATATCTCACTACAGTCTTCAACAACCTAAATTTGCTAAAATACCTTGGGATTCAGTTTGGGGAGGCAACAGTTGCTAAATTAGTTTTTAAATAAATAAATATGATGTAGGGGAAAAAACAAACAAAAAACATGAACCAAAGAGAGCGGGGGTTAAAGTTTAAAGTGTTGTAATAGTGGTAGTCTCTTTTTAAAATTAATAGTTACTTTAAACTAGATATTTTAAGTACAATTTATACTCAAGTTAACAATACTTGTACACATCATTTTGTGATAAACTGGTTGATACCACTTGGAAAAATGGATCCATACTAATTGAAGTAATATCGTCTGTAAATTGAATATAGAGCTAGATTCAGGAACAATCCTTTAAACTCTTAAGTAAAACTTAAAAATACAAAAACAACTGTCCATTTCACAAAATTATGAAACCATTGTAACTTTGTTGATCAACCACCAAATGTATTTCAGATTCCAGGAATAATTTGAAAAGTTTTACCTAAACCAAGAATGAACAACTTATATATGTCTTGAAAATTAAAGACCAAATAAATAAATAAATAAAAGGTAGTACATTGAAACTTGGTGCTCATAATTGTGCTAATACTTTTCTAAATATTTTAATGTTGATCAGTGCTCATATCCTATAAAGAATGGTAAGTATAATTTGCAAAATGTTTGGCCAACTTGCAAACATTTCTAGTGATGTGATTTCCCCAGGGTAAGTGTAGAAATCTTTAGCAATCTGGTATGTGTTAGCATTTTGGTCAGAGATCACAGCAGCAGTAACACTCCACCACAGGAATAAATCTCAACATTTGACCCAGAGGAGATGCAGAATTGACTGGAAATGACATTTAGCACACAAGCAAATTATACATCCAAATCAACTAATTACCACATTTGTCTGTGGTTGCCCATGTTTCTTTATAGCTAGAGCTATACCTGCAGCTACACCTGCAACAAGTTATACCTCCCACCCTCATGAATCAAGTTTTGTTCACTTTTTTCAACCAAGGGTTCTATATAAAGGAATACCTAGCTTTCTGAGTGGGCACACAACTTGAATCAGATTTCATGGACCCAGTTAAGCAATATGTTAAGTTATAGCAAGAAGGGATGGCAATATAGAGATAAGCATGATTGGCTGTGACAGTCCTTGTCTTCAAGGGATTTCACATTAGTTAGAATTATAGTGTCTGGGATCTGAGTCTTTATTGGTAATTCTTATCTGGGGATTTACATTGGCCACACCATTGAATGACACACAAGAGCTATATAAAGAAGCAGCTATGGAGATACAAAATCAGATGTGAGATGGGTGTAGAAGACAGTGGAAGACTCATTGGTTTAGACCCTTAAGGGGAAAGAGGTTTTCAAAAGATCTTTGTAAGTGTGGACTGAATTATAATTAGACTTTATGAATAAGATGAAATATTAGTAAAATTAAAATATAGAGCACATAGAGAAGTGATCAAAAAGGGATTATCAAGAGACTCTTGGGCAAAAACTCATTTGAAAACAAACATGTTCTCACCCAAGACTGTTTTCATTTATGGCTGAATAGAAGCTTTAATTGAACAGTCTTTTGTGGTGGCCAGTGTCTGAGACAGCAAGTAGTTCTTTTGTATGGGTTCATAAGTTTTCCCAGAAATAATTATAAAATATGCATGCTTTCTCTGAACAGAGGCAAACTGACTTACCCAGTTTCTGGCAAATGTATTAAGCAATACAAACTTCCCACTTAATCCCATGCTTTAAAC
The DNA here is from genome assembly GCF_049852395.1 of Peromyscus maniculatus bairdii. Taxonomy (NCBI): domain Eukaryota; kingdom Metazoa; phylum Chordata; class Mammalia; order Rodentia; family Cricetidae; genus Peromyscus; species Peromyscus maniculatus. The sequence continues at coordinate 12,477,156 of NC_134871.1, read as the reverse complement.
AATATGCAGTTAACAAAAATTAGTGTAGAAGCAGAAACACAAGTCAGTCACCCAAAGAAAGATGTGAACAATACAACAAAACAAAGTATATTTGAAGCACACTGGATGGGTCAGGGCTAATACCCAATACATGTTGGGAAAGACAAAAATATAGCACTATGAAACCTACTTGGGTTTATAAGAAGTCTCTTCTGACTCAGACTGTACTTATATTAAAGAGGAATAATGCATCTCTTTATATCAAAGACTAGTTTAGTAGAAAAAACTGAAAGTTTTTGTCCAATTATACTAAACTAAATCTAACCTACTATCAATATATGTTTAAGTTCCTCACATAGTTAAAGGCAAACTGGGAAAAGCTGACTAGCCAGAAATATTTTCAAAAGACAATTCTTGCTCCAATAAAAAAATGGGTGGTTTGGGTATACTGCATTTTAAACCAAAAATAAACAAATAAGCTGATCATGTAAGTCATTTAGATAAATTGCACAGTGACACATATGAAAAAATAATAGAGAGGAGAAAGTTGTTCAGATTCCTGCCTCAATTTCCTCTGCCATAGCTGGGGACTTTGAGTCAGATCTCAGACTTCAGAGGTAGCTTGTCTCTTAATCATAGGCTAGTGCTAAGCTTTTGAAACATTCCTCAGAGATCCCCACAAATATAAATATCTCAATCAAGGCTGTGTATATAATTATCAGAAAAATGTCTATATTAATGGTTTCATTCATCATTATAAAAGGTATTATCCAATAATAAGTTATCTAGATTCTTCCAAAAAGAAAAAAAAAGACCCATCACATTGAAAGACACAAAAAAAGATATCTAATAAGTTAATTTTTCCCAGATGTAGTCTGTATAAAAAAAGCAATAAATGATAGTTTGAACTACAAATTCAACACACTACAAATGATTAGATGAGTGTATATGATATTCTATTGTCCTTCTCTGACTTATTTATATTTGGTATCAATATTTATGTACTCTTTGCTTCATCAGGTGAGAAAAGACTTCTGACTAAAAGCCTCTTAAGTGAAAAAGAGAATAAGGAAATTACAGTGGGTATCTCATGAGTATTGCTCACCTGTAATTACTATTAACATGTAATTTAACTATCTATTTGCAAAATAAAGACATTTGAAGCTGAAAAATGAGTACTCTCAATGATCATGCTATGAAAATGGAGAAAAATGAGGTCCGTTCAATTAAATTTAGATAAACGGATGAATGATGTGTCATGGAAAGAGTGTCAGTTCAGCTTCCAAATACTTTCTTGGTGATCCAAATATCTACAAAACATGTTCTGCTTCCGACTGCATGTTACCACCTCTATAGTTCCATCTTGAATTCAGCCTCCATTGTTATGGGGGCATCTTCCATCCTTGCCTTCTGTACAAACTCTCCAGCTAATTTTCTGCAACATGAATAAACACGTATTTCTTGTCTTTTTTACTGCGAGCATAGCTTTTAATGGCTGAGCCATCTCTCCAGCCCTAAATGCATACTCTAAAGAAAGATTTTTAACAGGGAGAGAAATTCTTCCTCATCTCAGAACTTCAGGAGACAATTTTAATTGTCACAATTTGGGGTTGCTATTGGTATCTATTAAGTAGAGGCCACGGTATGCAAAGGATCCTGCAACGCCATTTTCTCAGGTAATAGTTCACTGACCTTATCTTAGGTATGACTAGTACTCAAGAGACTGTTTTAACATGATCTGAACAAGAACTACACCAATAGACATACATGCTAATGTAGAAGTGGGGAGCTCATGAGGCCTCATCCCTAGACAAAGAACTACAGGCAACCAAGGAATGTGTTCCCCTGGGGAGAGCATTCCAAATGGTTAGCCCCAAAAACATACATATCTATACAAGAAACATTATACCACAGAATGAGGGACTGAGGAGGCTGTATGTATTTATTTAGGAACACACACACACCCAAAACCCAAGAAAGGCGGCCATGAATTTGAAAGACAGCAAGGTGTTGGGTTGAGGGCAGTACAGAGGCTTTGAAGGGAGGAAATGGAAGGGAGAAATGATGTACATAAATTATAAGCTCAAAAAAATTAAAAGGAAACTATTTTAGACTATAAATCAGACCACATCAGACTTATACTTGAATCTCTCCAATATATATAAAATAAAACCAAATCACATTGTTCTATCATCTAAATTCTCTCTGTGTCTTTCTGTGTCTCTCTCTGCCTCTCTGTCTCTCACTCTCACTCTCGCTCTTTCAGTTTCTTCTTACCCTTAAAGCAGAATCTCTTTAATTCTCACCTCTAGCAAGAGCTTTGAGCAGGGCCAATGTCTATAATGTCTTTGGAGTTTGAGCGTACCCGGCACTTTCAGCAAAGCCATAGGATGTAAAATCAACTTTCAGAAATCAGTAATATAGGAACCAATCTCATTCATAACAGACAAACTGGAAATAAAGCTAAAATGGAGCTGAAAGAACTCTTCAACAGAAAGTATAAATCACTGAAGGAAATATTGAAGAAGACACTAGAAGAATAAAAAGATATCTTGCCGGGCGGTGGTGGCGCACACCTTTAATCCCAGCACTCGGGAGGCAGAGCCAGGTGGATCTCTGTGAGTTTGAGGCCAGCCTGGGCTACCAAGTGAGTTCCAGGAAAGGTGCAAAGCTACACAGAGAAACCCTGTCTCAAAAAACCAAAAAAAAAAAAGATATCTCATGCTCACCAGTCAGCAGAATTTATGTTGTGAAAATGACTATAGTAATGAAAGAGACCTATAGAATTAATGCAATCTGTGGACGAATTTCTAAACAGTCTTATTAAATAAAAAACACGGAGCCAGATATAGGGGTAAAAACCTGAGAGATCAGGGAAATAGGAAAAGTCACAGCTAACCTCACCTCAACAACTCTGTAGCTTCCAAAGAGCGAATTACTTCCTATCTACCCACGCCTATATGCCTTGCTGTTCTGCCATCTGATTTGCTCTCTGTCCATCTACATCACTTCCTCTTCTTGCCCAGCTGTCACTTCCTGTTTGTCTGTACACACCTCCAGACCTCCATGGTTAACTAGTGTTGGAATTTAAGGTATGTGCCACCATGCCTGGCTCTGTTCCCAGTGTGGCCTTGATCTAGACAGATCCCTGCCTGCCAGGTGATAGGATTAAAGGCACATGCTACCATTGCCTAACATTTATATATTGGCTGGCTTTTCCCTCTGATCCTCAGGTAAATTTTATTGGGAGACACAGTATATTTGGGGACACAATACATCACCACATTTCCCCCTTTTTTTGTTTAATTATAAAAATAGCCAGGCAGTGGTGGCACACGCCTTTAATCCCAGCACTCAGGAGGCAGAGGCAGGATATCTGTGAGTTTGAAGCCAGCCTGGACTACAGAGTGAGTTTCAGGAAAGGCGCAAAGCTACACAGAGAAACCCTGTCCTGAAAAAAATAATAATAAAATAAAATTAAAAAATAAAAAATAAATAAAAATTTAAAAAGTTATAACTAATATAAGAAAAACGATATACAATAAGTACAATAACTTATGCAACATATACAAGCAATAAATGCATCAAAGGAATAAAGTAATTCCTTTGTGCTTTTTACAAAGGCACTAATTCCATGTGTGAAGGCTGTATCTATGATCTGATCATTTCTCCAAATTCTCTAACTCTTAGTACACTCACCTGTGGACTCTGATTACCCCATGTACATGAGGGGCAATTTGAAAATTCACATTGTGGCAGGGGCTGTCTTCCCATAGTATAATTTTCCTTAACAGACTAAAATCACTTTGAAATACAACCCCATTCCCTGCTTCCTATTTGTTGATTTTATGAATTCAGTCATTTCTGTTTAACAAGCAACAATCTAAATACACAGAGCTTGAGTCTCCAAAGGTCACACAGGGGCTCAATTTCAAGCCAATTGGAGTATAGACTCTGTATTTTAGCCACTCTTTTGTTTGGGAAAATGGACTTTCAACAAGTTACTTAAACTCCAGGAATGTTTTATACATCTGTGAAATCCATTGGATGATAGACAGGAAACTGAGTGTGGACCAAGGTTTGTAGCTCATTTCAGCTTTGACATTGATGAGTTTACATTCTTATAGAGAGGATTCTTAGTAGGTAGAAAGTATTTGACAAGTAGATAAATGTATTTATTTTGAATCCCACAGAAAGTTTTCAACATGTAAATAATGAATATAAGAAAGATTCTCTCCATCCAGTACTACCCTTGACCTTTTTTTTTTTTAAAAAAAAGGATACATTCTTTTACTTTTTTAAGAATTATCACTCTTATTAATAGCCAAAACAGGTAGGTCTGTTCTTTTTTTATAGGAAAATGCCAGTTCCTTGTTAGATTAAGCTCTTTGGCTTTCAAATTCCTTGTTTATCCACTCAGGAAACTGGTATACTGCCTTGCAAAACAGCATACCCATGTGATTAGCACTTAATTACTGTGGAGGCAGTAGCTGGACTCCAGGCTTGAGTGCAGTTAATTCATTCAAAATAAATCCAGATTTGGTTTCGTTCATTTGGACTGAAAAAGGATGAAATTCTGCACACCAATCACTACGCATTTAATTTATTCTAAAAGAATGTGAGACTTTACACCACTTCTCCTTCAATGTCAATGTGATAAATTGCTTGAAACTTAATATAGATTCCATGTTTAAATAATCTGGCCAGATACACTTGTACGTATGTCTAAGTTGAATTAAAAGTTGCCCTATTTTACTTATTGAAAATTTGTCGTTAAAGTTTTACGAAAACTGCTAGACAATTAAAGCATAAATTATAATACATTTCTTTGTTTTATCTATTTCAGTTTATTTTTCTGGGTATTTCCAAGTTGAAGTAAGTCATTGAGATGAAACATGAGTCAAGACTGATAATATATGCCTGAAGCTTCCATACTCAGAAAGCTGAGATGGGATGATCTTCAGTATGAGGCCAGCAATGGGTTCACATGGTAGAATCCTGTCTCAACCCCTCCCGGCAAAAAAAGATCACACAAGAAAGATTTCCCTCAGGAGATGCAATGCATATGTGTCAATATGGTCTGTAACCAGCTTCATCTTGGAGTCTGGCCTGCAGGAACAAAACTGGGCAGCAGCAATGATGGCCTATAACTGCTGTGGAGGCAGCCAGCTGCTGTGACTTAAAGAGGGGTCTGATGGTAACAAGTCTGAGGCACTGAGACCTCCTGTCAACAGCCACTTGAACAAGCTTGGGAGCAAATCTTTAGCAGTCATCAAATCTTCAGGGTTTGTAGCACAGGACAACATCCTGCTTGCTTTATCAGGAAAACCACCCAGTTGAGTTGCTGCAGCATCCCTGACCCACAGAAACCACGTGTTCACAAAAGGCTTGTATCTATCTACTACATTTTAGGAAACTGAGTTATACAGCAGTAGATAACTCACAAAGCAAAGATTTAAGAAACTTACTTTACCATTCATATCATTGCCAACCTCTATCAAAGCCCCCCAAATAGAGTAAACCCTCAGTAGAAGGTCTTGTAATGCTAAATTCACATTATTTTAATTATAGTTTTAGAACACAACATACAGTTTTAAATTTTAGTTCATGAAACTTTTTGGTACAATAGTTGACAATTTAATTGCTGAAAAAAAAGAAATAAGAAAATAGAAAATCGAGACATCAGAAACCAAAGTAAATAGAGAATTGGTACTAGCAGAAATCACAGAAAATTATGGGGAAAGTTTGAGGAAGAAGTTTTAAAATTTTTTAAGTTTTATTTTTGTGCTTTGCGTTAAGAATTTTTTTCCCAGTGAACACTTATATGAATCATGACCTAGAGACTCAAAGCTAAGATATTCCTGTAAAACTTCAGGGTCAGGCAGAAGAGAAACTGGGGAACCTTGGGGAAAATGGGATCAAATGGTCTTTCCACTTGAAATTCCCCCATTGCTCAACAGGAATGTAGTTATCAGGTATCTGTCCATCCTTCCTAATCTTAGAGAGACACATCTAGTAATTTCCCTTTTGGTATAATGCTGGGTATTAATTCTTTGGTGGATACTCTTTATAACATGAAAGGGATTCCTTTCTTTTGGTTTGCTAAGAATGCTTTGAAGCAGGCTGTGGAGTTCTAAAACTCTTCTTGGACTTGGGAAAGTAGGACAATAGTTCTAGCTCTGTCCTCTCTAGAACTCCACTCTGATCTTTGTAGGAATGTCTCACTCTTCAGAACAAATGAATCTGAACCAGTACAACTTGGCCAGTATTTATTCTTCTAGGACCCCAGATTGGCATTCACACATTAAAAATGGAATGTTGAGTATAAATTGATGCTGTAGGCTTAGTAAACTATGCATCAGTCGAAATATAGCGGATACTTTTTTCTCTATATGAAAAAATATAAATTACAAAATAAACATACAAATTAAGCAAAATATAAAATCTTAATTTCCTTTATGAAGACCAACTGACAATCTCTATCCACACAGCATTTTTAAAAGTCTGAACATTGCAAATATTTAACAGTAGGAGGGGAAAATGTCAAAAATTTCACACAAAATTTGCATTTAAGGATACTTTTAAAATATTCAGTAATATCAGGCTTAAATTTCCAATGAGAACTAATGTCAGGAGACAGGGGCCAGTATATGAAATTTTTCTAAATTGTATTGCTTGAATATGGAGAGAATTCTTAAACGTTTTTCCAAAATTTAGCACATTTATTAAGGATGTACATGTTACATAACATTGGTTATATCAAGTATTGTAGCTGGAACTCTTCTATCAAAAGGAGAAAAATGATCAACTGTCCTGGAAGAAGACACATTCTATTCACTATTTTTAAAAGAAGTGAAGCTCTTATCAAATTACAACCAAAATTGTATGAACAATTACTCAGATGTACACTTAAACATTTGATTAATTAAAATATTTTTATTTTATGCATTTGTATGATACTTGAAATATTTATTCCAATTTTTGATTTGTACTTTTTTGCTCTGCCTTTACTCATGCTAAGTAGTCGGTTTTTGACCATTATTTGGCTATAGTATTATATTCCTTTTCTTAAAGTATCTGGAAGCTTGAATGTATCCCAGCAATTAGCAACTAAAAAAGAGAAAATCAAAAGGATAGTCATATGCCAGATTATTCAAAAGAATACAAATTATACAGCAAAAAAAAAAAATCTGACGAATGCCTTGGAAACATTATTGAAGACATAGACCATTTTATCAAAATTAGTCCTTACTATATCCCCTCTACAGAAGTCACATTTGAAGTGAAATTTGCTGCTGCGTAATTGGGGGAAAATGAAAACAATATGTGACCTCTTCCATATTTATGCTGACATCCACTTTGAACTGACTCAGTTTAATGGCTGTATCTCTCGTATCTATTGTTTTCAAAATAAGCAAATGTGAAAATTGCAGGACAGGTCACATAATGAGAATATAGCAAAAGAGAAGAAGCTCAAAAGAAGTCAGAAACCATTTGCCCTGCTTTCTCAAGATATCAAGTCAAAAAAGTAAGAGGCCAACGAGAAACAGGAGGAACTAGGGTTAGTGACCAAGATAAACACTCCCTACCTAATGATGTTATTCACACCATCTCATTTAATTTTCCCTAAGACTTTTCCACACTGAATCCTTAAAACAATTGTGTGCTGTCACATAGTACATGCCAATTCAGGGTGGTGCAGGACTGCTTCAAAGCCCTTGGTGAGTTTTGTTTTGTTTTGCTTTTTTTCCTTTAATAATGTACTCTGTTATACTTCATTGCATGTCCAAGATGACCTCTAGGGATTGGGTGGTATTTCCAGCATTTTCCTGTGAGAGGATTTAGAGCAAAAAGGCATGACTTATGAACCACAAAACCACAATATGGAAAAGCAACTACATAATCATGATCAAGCCCTACAAATAGCTGAGGGATTTGAACACAATTATTTATCAGAGGATAGATTTTCAATGCAATGAATAAGAATGGCCTTCTGCATTTTGCCATCCTTATATATGTATGTCCTTGTATTCAGAATCTTTTAAATGGATTTTTTTTTCACCCATATGAGAAGTGTAGATTAAGCGCATGGAGCATAGGAGTCAGAGAGAAGGGGACGTGTTCTTGCCTCCCCACCCACTTGCTTTTGAACTTGCATTAGTACTAACTTCCTTAAGTCTGAATCTTCGTATAGCCATCTCTTTCAGAGGGATATTGAGATGAAAAAAAGAGAACCAGTCAAACACCAGCTTAGTGTCTGACATAAATTGCCACTATTAACTGCTACTGAATTTCAGTTACTATAAAGGTGATGAAGAAACAGCTTTCAAGAACACAGAGTTTGTTTCAGAGTAAACAGGTTTGATTTCACTCAAAAGTAACTTCCAGACCTTCACCAAAGAAGATACAAAATATGGAGTAAATTTTCAATTTCTCCAATTTCATCTTCTATGACCAGAAAGGGAGAGGACAGAGAGTGGTAGGGAAGAGCTCAGGTATTCGTCACCTCGAATGTTTCAGACAAAGGCCTCTGCTCAAGAACCGAATAGTTGCAAAAGTTACAGATTCCATCCCAGCTGCTGCCGAGACTGACAACTGGAATCTGCTGCAGCAAATGTCAGTTTGATTTTGATCACTGCCTAGCTTAGCTAATGTCTTACTCATTATTCATCCAGATTATAAGGCCATTCTTCTAGGAAAATGCTTCTCCTGTGAGGTTAGCCCTGGGAGCGTCAATGCAGTTCTGGAAAGCTTATTTCTTTTGTTCCAAGAAGAGACACTATTTACCAATAATCTGTGTATAATTAGTTACTTGGTCTTAAAGTTGTTTTAGTTTGATTTCCTCTTTTCCTAGTGAAACCATCTGGGGAAGGCTGATTACCCCATAGTCATTATAAGCTAATATGTTGTCTAGGTAGGCTGGGTTTGGAATCTCTCTGTTAGTGCTGGTTAAATACTTAAAACTAATTAGATCATTTTAATAGGAGTCATTTATTATACAATGCTTCATAAGAAAGAGCTTTAAACTTTATGCTGGTAGATTCGACTGTTTCCATATTTATAAATCTTTATCACTATGTGTTCAAAGTTGTGTTCTGTAAGTGTGTGAGGAAAAGCCATTTCCAAATGAAAGAAATGTCGCATCAAAGTTATGAAACTGTCGCAAACATGAGGAAAGACACTTTAAGTCTCAAACTTTAAATGACTCATTACTGCAACACCCTCCACACATCTCTAAATTTACACTCATCAATACACGAATTCTTGTTTCAAACTGATAATCTACCTATGCAAAGTTTTCACATCTACCTTAAGTTATAAACTGAAGAACATACAACCCCTGCAGATCTTAAGTGACTTAGCCACAGGTCACCTTCCTAGAGCTGGTAAGGACTCATCTGGCACCAGGAAGATAACCAATTCTGAAAGGAACTCTGAGTTCTCTTTTATGATCCTTTGAGATAAACAAAAATGAGCATCTACTTAAAATGGAATTGTGTTATGGGTATGAGTGCAGTGTGTTTTTCTCTCCTATAAAGCAAATCCATGCTTGTTCACTTTTTTTTTTGTCTTTATTCTTGGTACCACAATGTTTAGATTCATTATATGAAATGCAGATAACGATCTCAAGTTGCTCCTGGGAACACTGGCAAAATGAAGAGACCCAAATAGAAGCTAAAATGGATTACCCTTTCTTCCCAATTCTAGCAAGCAGTCACTACATATATTAAATAGAAGTTTGGTTGTTTTTTTTTTAACTTAAAAAAAAAGAGTGTCTTTCAGTAAACACATTGGAAATAAGACTTCTACCTCATCCAATTTGGGTTCCTTCCTTGAATCTGCATATAGTTCTGTGCAGAGATGTCGTGAAACCTTATTAATGCATCTAATTAAAGTAATGACAGAGAACCTCCACAAGCACCTAATGAAAGAAAACAAAGATTAAATTTAAGTTAATCAGCTTTGAAATGTAAACAAGCACGCTCAATCATTAAACGATTCCATTTATTTTTAACAGGATTGTAGAAGTATGTCTAATAAACATCCCATCGTGTTTACTTCCTTTACCCCAAATGTTTATTAGCACATTAATCCATGAGTTAAAATGCAAAGGGACATTTCATGGCTGGTATAAACCCATACAAATTTTTTTGATGAATATGGTAGCAAGCAGCTAGCCGAGAATTTTCTCACGATAAACTCTAAAACTGTTCAAGGATGTTTCAAAAGCAGAGACTTTTAAACATCCAAACAGAAGGAGAATCATAGCACTAACAAGAAGAATGGTGTCAGGTCTGCCCTGTCCGGCTGCTAGCTGTCTGCTTTGGGGAAGGTGCTGGTGGTTTTTAACAGAAGAACCAGCATTTCTGGGAAACTTGTCATCAGAGGATTTGAGGGTCTGTTTCTAAAAACCAGACAGTCCTGAGCAGAGGGAAACACTTTTACATTTTGCAGAGTTGAGAGATGAAAGAAGCAATTTTAAGGCTGGTGAAAGAGGAAATCACTCAGCAGGTGTTGAGCAGTCGTGATGTAACAACATTCCTTCAACAATTTCACCAGTAGCAGGAGTCAGAAGTCCAGGTTCATTTTGATACAGAATCAAAACAGCCAATTTGATTCTGGGTACTCTTCCTTAAAGAGCTAAGTTCTGTTTTGGAGGAGCAGTGGTTTACATTTCTAATTGAATAGGAATTAGCATTAATCTTATATTAGACAGAACTACAGTGTGTTACATGGGCTTTCTTATCATTTTTATTGACAGGATGGAACAGGCTCATATTCTCTGCCCAGAGTGCAGGGTATCTATTAATCTTGGAGTGTTAGCTATCACTTCACACACTTCTTTCCTTTTCAATAAAATATATTATCAAGCAAATGACTAAGCATTATTTGACGATGGTGACCACTCAGAACCAATTTTAATATGTAAGAAAGCAAGCTTTTTCTAAATTTGGAAATGTTGTTTATTATGATTTAGTTTTTTCCTTCAACATAGTATTTAATTATAAGAACACTTAACATAAGGACTACTTTTAAAAACAAAATTGCAAATGAATAATACAGTACTGAATATAGACAAAAGATTGTATAATAGGTCTTAGAAGGCATCTATCTGCTATAACTGAAACTTTATTCTAATTTCCACTGAGTCTCACCTCCTAGAAATTACATTCTACTCTCAGGTTCTAAGAAAACTAGTATTTGAGATGTCCTTTGCAAGTGAAGTCATGGAATTTTTGCCCATGTTTGACTGGCTTAGTTCATTAAACATAATGTCTCCAAGAGCCACTCATTCATGTAATAGAAAGACAACAGGATCTGTCTGTCTCTCTTTCTCTCTCTCTCACACTTTCTTTCTCCCTTTCCCTTTCTCCTGTCCCCCTCTCTCCCAGTAGAGAAGAAACTCAAATGTGGGCATTGTGCATGTTAAGCAAGAAGTCTGCCACTCATCTTCAGTCCTTGAACTTTTGAAAAGGAATCTTACTGTGTAACTGAGACTCATACCAAACATGTGATCCCTCTACTTCTACATTTGTATTGTGATTAAAGATTAACACCAGTATTCCTGGTTCTTTCTTTCATGACAAAGCAATACTTCATTTTATCTATATACTACATTTTCTCATATACAACATATTATTAGTCCATTTGTCCCTCAAGAAGCATTTAGGTTATTTCTACTTCATAGCTATTGAGAAAGGTGTTTGTCTTGGTCTACTTTCCACTACTATAAGAGAATTCCAGAGACCCCTGTAAATGATATGCAATGCAAATTTATTTGGATCATGATTCTAGAGGCTAGGAGGTCTAAGAACACGACAAAAACTTCTGACAAGAGCCTATACACTGTGTCACACAGTGTAAACAATAGACAAGCATCCATGTAGCAAAGAAAATCACACCAAACTCATTCTCCTCAGTAACAACCAACCTACTCCTAACAAGAGCATTGACCCACTGATGAAAACAATAGTCCTATAACCTTAATGTCATGTGACTCTTAAATGTCCCACTTCCTCATTGTTACAATGGCAATTACTTTTCATCACAAGTTTTGAAGACCCAAAGCACAGTTGTGCAGCCATGGACACTGGCATGCTAATATCTCTCCATGATAATTATTACAATTCTGTGGGATGAACACCCAGAAAAGTTTTATACAAACTAGTAGGTAATGTTCAGGTGATGGGCACATTAGTTATTAGGGAACAAATTGCATATGAGATCATGCTACTCATTTGTTACAATACAGGCATTGATTCTACTTTTTCACTGCCATGTGCATCGTGTGTGTGTGTGTGTGTGTGTGTGTGTATGATGTGTGGGTGATGTGTGTTTTTAGTACACATGTATATAAGTGCATATATTTATGGGTATTACATTGCCTTATTCATATGAACAAGATGAGAGTTCAACTTCAGGCATCTTTCTCTCTAGCTCTCCACTTTATTTTTTGAGACAGGATCTCTCTCTAACCCTGCAGGTCACCCTTTCAACTAGACTGGTAACCATTGAGCCCCAGAATTTGTTTGTCTCCATCATTGTATAGCACTGAGGTTACAAGCACGCACCACCAACTTTCTCATTGACACTAACTAGGGTATCTGAATGCAGTCTTCATGCTTGTACAGCAAGCAATTTACCCATTGAACTATCTTCCCAGTCTGTATGTTATTTTCCCTCAAACAGCAAGGATACATTTTGATTTTAAAGAATATAAGTGCTATCACGTTGCTTTCCTGTTCCAATCCCTTCAGCAGCTTTCTCTGTCCACAAGATAAAATTTCCAACACTAGCAATGGCCGCAAAGCACAGCACAGCCTGGCCTCTGTCACTTACACAACCCCCGTCTGTTTCCTGAACTTCTGCTATCCTGGCATCCTGTCAGCTCCAGTGTTCATCAACCCTTCCCAAGTCTGTTCTTTGAGCAGAACACTTCCTTGCTTTTAGTAAACCTGTCCAAATATTTTGTCCTTCAGATCTCAGTTTAAATGAAACCATTGAGGGGAAAATCTTTCCCGAGTCTCAGACTTGGCTGGATGTATCTGTTGCTCTTTCTTACAGTGCCCTGAACCTTTGTATAGGAACCCTCACCTCAGTTTTAACCTAATGTTTCTATTGATTTATTTAAAGTCTATCTCTGCTAAAAGACCTTACCCAAAGGCATCAGCACAGAGAATTTCTTGCCCTTACCTCCCATCACCTGCTCAGGGGCATCATAGTACATGATACATAATGTACTAATTTTTTTAATCCCAATAAATACTGGTTGAACCAATTCCTAAATGGAAGTTAAAGTGTCCCATGTGTCAATGGCTTTCCAGTTCTTTTTAGTCATAGGATCACTTGTTTTAACTGATTGATGTGGAAACAAGTCCACTTTACTCAATAGCCTTTACAGTTTGTAAGGGCCCTGTGAAAGTGATTTAAAATGAATGGTACTATAAATCACCCTTACAGTGGAATAGTATTTTATAAGTAATATGAACTGATGACAATGCATGCCATATCATGACTAAAACACAATAATTTCTAAGTGAAAAGAATAAATTCAGGCACAGAAGTTGCATGTTTTAGCATGTCTGGAGAAAGAATACTACATAAAATAAATTGATGGTTACATAGCAGTATGAATAGCAGTCTGTGGACATGAGAGATAAAAAAAAAAATGTCTTAATGCTGACAGTTGTACCATCCAGGAAACAGGTTATTTTTTTGTGTGTGTGATGTGTGAAATATATATCAATAAAGAAAGTTAAAAAATCATTGTTTGGAGGCTGGAGAGATAGCTCAAGGATAAAAACAGTTGTTTTTACTGTAGACCCAGGTTCAGCTCACAGCATCCATGTCAGGCTGTTCACAACAGCCAGTAGCTCCAATTCCAGGCCATTAACGCCCTCTTCTTGCCTCTGTGGGCATGGTATACACAGAGAGAGAGAGAGAGAGAGAGAGAGAGAGAGAGAGAGAGAGAGAGAGAGAGAGAGAATAAATACATAAATAATTAAAATAATCACTGTTATAGACTATAGCCTACTACAGTTAGGTTTTTTTTCCCCCAAAATGGTTGCAGTTTTATACTTCACTCAATTGTTTCCAGTTTGAATTTTAGAAACAACAGTGAGTTTATTTTGTATGCTAAAATTATTTTTGTATAATGATGAGAAACTTACATTAATCACATTTCTTTGAAAATATTGTAGCTTATTGGTCACTAAATACTGATTGACTGGTTGATATCCAGTGTGTCAAACTTCCCTGAGATACTCTTCAAAACAGCTTCATAGTAGAACAACATTGTAGAAAAGACGAGTTGGAATAGGAACGTTCTGCCTCTGTGGATAAAATGGAAGCAACTTCGAAGGAGCAAATGGAACACATCACACTTCCAGGCAATTACAGACTCTTGGCTGAAATTCAGCTTCAGGCTTATCTCGTAGGGAGGAATTTTTAAACACTTCAAAGTCCTATCCAGTGTTATAGCTGTCACCTTAATCTACCCCAAAAACATCCACTTCAGAAAGTTAAAGTTTTTTAGTATACTGCTGAAGAATTCTGTAATTAAAGTAAAATATAACTATGATGCCTGCAGGGAATTTTTCCTTTTGATATTATGGGTAAACTAAAGTCAAAGAAAAGTGACTGAAGCATCCCCATCTCTTAAAACTGGAGAGCAAGAAATTCCCAAAGACAGGTGAAGAAAGCCTTACAAAGAAAGTATAAGACGCCTTATCAAGTTACACCTGTCATCCATGTCAATTGTGAGCATTCATTTTCATCTAAAGGCAGATGGGGGGCGGGTAGGGTGGACTATGACTGAAGGATTCTGGAATTGGAAGACCTCAGAAGAAAAACAGAGCTAAGATTCCATTCTAATTTTAGAGTTATTTTCCTCAGAAGATAACTATCTGGTATTTTTTTCTGATAGTTCCTGGATCTTAGAAACTCATTAAAGAGAAAAAACAATATACATCATTGAAGTCTTGGCATTATTTACATATTATTGGTAGTATAACACCCATTTACGAGTCAGAGTTTTATTTGTGTGAATTGAGAAAGCAATGAAATACATATTTAGCTTATTATTTTTCTTTTGGAGCACATTCTCTGCACTTACTGTTTCCATTTATACAATATAGAAACATCTTATTCTTGTCTTCATGCTCCATCTTTATCTTTAAATAAATGTAGATTGGCATATATCTTCTTCTCTTACACACCAATTAAAGAGTTGGAGACAAATGTTCTGGGTAGAACCTTAGCTAAATAAGCTATACGAAGCATTCTGATAAGAGTTTGCAACTTGGAAACTGAGTGCTGTTTCTGAATTACTTACCCTTTTCTTCTAGTGTCTAAGATACAGATAGAAAGAAGTATTTCTAGTAAAAATCTACACCATACATAAGTCTTTAAGATTACTTTGCATGGACAAAATTAGACAAGTCCCTTTGTGCTGTCATGGCCAGTTCACCTGCACATGGCTTTACTACAGTCTCTAAAGAGGCCATAGCCTTCCCAATGTAAGTGTACAATACAGTCTACATTTTCAATGACATAATAGAAAGTAATTATCAGTATGTGTTATATAGCATTTTAAGTATGTCGTGATGACAGAGTTTTTTATGAGCACGAAAGGGTGAAGTTGGTTCATTCCTCTGGTCTGTGTGAAGGATGTGGAGAGGAAGATGGCTAGATCTGAGGTTATCTTTGCCATTTGGAAGCTGAGTGTGGCTTTGTGGGTGCTCAACTCAGTCTATAGTGCCTTGGCTTCAATCGATTCTGCCAAACAGCATACACAGCCTTACGCACCTGCAAATATTTCTTCCCATTGTCTTATTTTAGTCTACCTCTTCTTACTTGTGACTCATTGTTCGTGCACAAGTGTGTTGTATAATTTATGAGGATCTGTGTAACAGAAGTATTATTAAAATTTTGACTAATATACTTATTACAAAAGGCATAGCAAAGAAACATCTAAGATCGTGTGTGTGTGTGTGTGTGTGTGTGTGTGTGTGTGTGTGTGTGTGTGTGTGATGAATACTTGTAGCTTTTAACTCTGGCTTTCTTTGGTGCTAGCATCTCTTCCAATGGGGTCATGGACGCAATCCCCGCATTACCTACTGGCGCCATTGTGACTTGAAGGTTTGATTTCACATTACATTAGAAGCAGTTTTTCAATCTGTCTACATTTATTTCATTGAAAATGGGAATTTAATTGCTCAGACCAATGCAACCTGATTTTTTAACTTGACTGGAGTTATTAGGAAAGCAGTGTCTGCTCAATGCTGCAAACTGCTCTGCAGCTGTGGATGGATGTCAAATATCCATGTACAAAAATCTAGAGAGAAGAGATGAATGAAATAAAGTAAAAGCCATGAGACACACAGACACACAATGATAGATAGAAATAGATAGATAGAGATAGATGATAGATAGATAGATAGACAGATTAGATAGATTAGATAGATAGATAGATAGATAGATAGATAGATAGATAGATAGATAGATAGATAGATAGATAGATAGATAAAGAGAGACAGAGTGAGAGAAAGAGAAAGTATTGAGTCTCTTGGCTTAACCATTTCTGAGGTCTCTCCCAGACATAGATTTGTGAGCCAATAGATCCTTCCTAATCATGCAGCTTTATGACAGACTAGCAGAGCCACAGGGGGAAAATGGTCTGTAGTTAGCAGAGGTCATCTCTAATTCTTTACTTCCTTTTCTGTCTATATTTCTATTTTAATTTAAAAATCCTGCTTTTTCCCCTATAGTCTGCTTATCTTGCATTAAACATCCTCTGAACAATGAAGCCATAGTCACCTTATTTGCCTAATATTTGATAACACATGAGTTCTCTCCACCATATTTTGAGCTCTCTAAATTTGGAAACCTCATTCCTATACCCTATACACCAAGAAACTTTCAGAAACACTTGACAATTGGCCAAACACACAATAAGGAAATTTCCGGACTTCCAAATTTTAAAGGAAAGCAAGGGAGGTGGGTTCTCAGAGTCTTCCTCCCCAATTAATACATTTTACATGTGCTGTTCTTTTGTTTTAGTGCATTAGCCATTGTATTCCAGAATATATTTTCCCCTATTTCTCACTTAGAAGGCATTTAATTCATTTCTTCTTCCAACGTTAGTTTAAGGATCTCCTGTGACTTAATAACTACAGAAGGAATGAAGAATACAACATTGAACTAAATGAATCTCCAGAGATCTTTTTGTCCAGCGTGTGGCTGGAGACCATGGAATATTTTGTACTCCACCTGCACATAGGAAAGGATGCCATACAGAGTGTAGGATGAATGCCCAACTTGGTTTTATGAGGTCACTGGGGCTTGCTGGAGGAAATGACTTCAACTTAAATGTTGAGGTGTGAGTAGACATTAACCTGCAAAAGGAGAATAGAATTAGGAGTAAGTCAAAAGAGATTGTCCAGTTTTCTTAACATTGAAATGATGACAATTGAGACACAGAAATATAAACCTCTCTTTGTGAGGTTCTGCATGCTCACAAACTCTGTTAACTGGGAATTTCTAAGAGGAGAATGGAAAGTTGGAAACTAGCAACTTTCTGAGACCCTGTCTCACAAATCAAATCAAATTTAAACAAAATAAATGCTTATTACCTGCTCATCAAAATATCTCTCTCCCAGCAACAGAAGAACAGGCTTTATACATGATTTTTTTTATCTTTTATATGACCTATTCACGTTCTTTCAGTCCTTTTGAGTACTACAATATTGAAATTACAATTAAGATCATTTGCCCCATTTTAGTATATTACTTTCTTTCACACAGCCAACCAAAAGGATTGTGTTTAGTCTTCAGAAATGCTCTCCTATACCACAAATTTGTCAGAAATGATGAAAGCTACCAGCCTTTGAGATTCACTTGTTTAGGGTGATGAGTGTTTCTCCTGCCCTTTAGATACCATTACTCCATTTTTTGAATGAATAATTTGAGGCTAAGAGATTAATTAAAATATATCCAAGCTAGTAGGAGGAAATAAACTATTTAATCCCAGATTCTGAGCAACTCTACCATTCTAGGTCATTTTAATATCAGCTATTTTCCACCTAGCATATACCTTTCAGATAATAAAAGCTTTTCTTGTAAGTTGTTTGAGGATGACAGAGAAGGAATTTGTGATGGTTTTAAATCTGGGGTAGAGGACAGCAGCACAGGCTATAACAGGACAGGGGCTCTGGTTCATCAGAACTGAACAGTTAAAAGTGAAGAAGAGACCTTTCCATTTAATGGGATGAGTAGTAGAACCCTATAGACTTTGTCTGCTTTTGTCTTATACTCCAGACCGAGACCTATGTGTTTACATTGCAAGTGTCTGGTAGGCTTCATGATATTGTGAGCTGGTTTAATAGGCATCAAGCTAAATGTGCACAAACATAAATGTGCAAGTGCCCATATAGTTTCCTTTTAATAAACCACCAAGATTTGTGGATATGTAGGCCATTACATCTTGGAATTTGCCTCAATTATTCATGTTAAATTTGACAGTAGGTCAAAGTTACTTTACATAAACCAGAAAATAGGTTAATGTGTCATAGTCCTTGTAAACTTTCTCTTTTTTCTAGACTTCTGGCAATATACACTTTAAAAATAGGACCCTGTTTCTGCAGCCCTTACATTAATTTTCTATCTCAGTCATCCCATTAGTAGATGCACAAACTATTATACTTACTATGAAAATTGGTTGTTAAAAGACAGGGTCCAGAGTAAGGCTTACTGATGCTGGTAATCTAGTTTTTGCTCATGAGACACATGATAAACGGCAGGTGCTCTACCAGTGAGCCTTACTAGTGAAAGAAAATGTTCTTACAGGTAGCCTTTTGGTATTAGAAACTTTCATCTATATTTAATACTCCAACCTTGCTAAGATCAGGTCAAAAGTGAAATTGCTCTAACAGGAGAGGTTGGATTACTTTTGAAGGATAAATGCATATCTTAAACATTAAAAGAAATCTTTAGAGTGTAAATTTCCATAAGTGAGCAGGGTAAGTTTGGAACCAAAGCAACACCATTGTCATTTTGTTGTTGTTGTTGTTGATGCTTGAGACAGGGTCTCATTTAGGCCAAATTGGTTTGGAGTCCTCTCCTCCATAGCCTACAATGACTTTGAACCTTGGCAAGCATTCTACCCATGGAGCTGCATTTGCAGTCTCCAATTATTTTTTGAGTTTTGATGATCATGTGCTTTTATATAACAAATCTTCATTATTTGGGACTAATGAAGGTAAATGGATGGCTAATGTTCAAATTAGCAACTATTGAAATAAAATTCACTTTTACTGAGGTCCATTCATAAATAGTAAGTAAACAATATTCTTCCCTATTTGCTTGAAAGAGAAATTAATCAATCATTTCTGTCATTTACTTGTACATAATGTCAGTCTTTACAAACGTTCTCTCTCAAGGTTAAACATCATTTCTTTGAGTCTCTTTTACCCAATCAGATTTATTATAAAATATGTAGAAAAAGGTTTTCATGCCTTAATGATAGTAGGTGATAAGTATTAAGAATACCCTGGTGAATTATCCCATTTTCAATTTAATTATATCTGAATTATTGGTATATTCAGAGTAACAGTTTCAATGGCCAATGTAATTGAGTCATATTCCTTCATGTGTGGTTCCTTGTGCTTCAGTAAGGAAAATATCTCAAGAGTTCTTGGATTGGGAATAGGCATCTTCTGGTGGTTTGGAGATGGCTTAGTAGGTAAGAATATTTGCTTCATAAGCCTAAAGACAGGAGTCCAAATTCCAAGCTCAAATCCCAGCACCCAAACAAACAAGCAGATGTGGCTGTGAGTTCACATCTGTAACCCAGCCCTGTGGGGAGTGGAGGCAGGAGACTTGCTGGGGCTTGCTAGCTGGAGATTTGGTGAGCGAGCCTGTCTCAATAAAAGAAAGACCGGAAGAGTAGGACACCCAACATCTTCCTCTGACCTCACACATGCACTCATGGGCACTAGTACCTGCATTGTATACACATGTGTTCACCTATACCATCTACAAGCTACACATAAATACACAAACACACACACACACACACACACACACACACACACACACACACACACACACACACACACACGAGAATAGGCATGTTCTTTGTTTCTCTTCCAGGAAGTGTGAACTGTACCTCATAGGAAAACTGATTGTGGCAAAGGAAAACACGCCATGCTATGCAATGCTATTTAAAACCGGAAGAAGAGAAGAATGGGCAAATAGCAAAACAGAACAGAAGCAAACGCTCTGAAAACAACTGAAATTCAACAGTTGTCAGAACAGGTAGAAAAGTGGCTTTTGGAACTGAGGCAAGTGTCCTCTGCACCAGCAAAAGACCTCAGATATTCTGAGCTGTCTTCTAACATAATCACACACCCTGGCTCCCCTGGGCATTCAAGGACTGTCTGTCTTCCTCTCTAAGCTTTAAGTGACATTCAAAGCTCGAAAGGACAATTCAGTAGCATGGCCAGACTCTGGTTCACCACAGTAGCAAAGTGTGTACTGGCTTCCACTTGCCACAGTTCAGCAGTTTTCATTTTAAATGGATATTAATCTTGATGAAATATTGACTTTATTGTGGGAAGTGAAATATTTTCCTATTCTGCCAATGAGATTCTGTAGCAAGATTAGCTCTGACTTTTTAATGAAAATTGCTCTAGAAAGTTTACTTTGTGGGTGCTGCCTCGTATCAGTCACTCAGTTATTCACTCCCAGGAAAAACAGACTAGTGTAAATACAACCAAGAAAAGAAAACCTCACAAATAGTCAAAACTCCTAGAAACACAGCCCCAAATTATTTTGGTGTATAAATGAAAAACTTGAATTTAAAATCTCTCTCTCTCTCTTTCTCTTTCTTTCTCTCCTTCTTTTTCTTCCTTTCTTTCTTTTTTTTTTTAATTTTGAGATAGGTTCCTCTATGAAGGCCTGGCAGTCCTGGAACTCACAGTGTAGACCAGGATGACTTCAAACTCACAGAGATTTGTCAGCTAAATTCTTGGGTTAAATATGTGTGCCACCACAGCCCTGTGAATTTCAAATTTCTTAAAGTGTCTACCTTTTTAGTGGCTTGTTTCTTCTCAAAGAATAATCCTAAAGGATGCCACTATCTCTGTTGTTAATTTTATACTCTCTATTCAGTTACCAAATTCCACCACTAGCCTTTCTATGATCATCTCCATGTATCTTAATAATCAAATATATAAAATTGTGGTCAATATTAGGTTAGCAACCTTCTTTCAGCAAATTTCAGCATTGTGGAATCAATTTTAACTATTATGACAACTTTTTTCAAAACAAAAGATTCTTATACCAAAAATAACCTTGATGAAAATTTCACTACATTGTCCTTATTTTTCATTATGTAGTTCCATTAATAACTGTTATA
This sequence comes from Peromyscus maniculatus bairdii, assembly GCF_049852395.1. Lineage (NCBI taxonomy): Eukaryota > Metazoa > Chordata > Mammalia > Rodentia > Cricetidae > Peromyscus > Peromyscus maniculatus. Next base: position 12,455,759 of record NC_134871.1, on the reverse strand, counting down.
TCTCCAATACCAGTCTCTGAACATTGCTTTTCTGTCCTGTGTCTATATAATGATAGTAGCAAATTATATCAGTTAGATTATTAATTTCATATTATTTGGAGTATATTAAAATATACCTATGTGCTTAAGGAACTTCTTGTATTGTATTTAGATGGGCTGGAGAGATGACTCAGCTGTTAACAGCAATTGTTAGGAACCCAACAACCCGACAGAATACAATCCAAAGATATATATAAAGTTGATATTTACATGTAAAGTAATAATGGTAGAAAAATATTAAAAAGTTTTTGTTGTCTGTCATTAAATGACTCTATGTTTTTATAGAAGCATACAATTCTCTATGTGGAGTGAAAACACTAGCCATTGTAACACACAGTAGTCTCAAATCTCAGCTGAGGTATCTCAGACAGTTTCCTGGCGTTGCATAGCTTCATAGCATATTCAGAGAAAAGTGCATGGTGTATGTTCAGAACAATGGCAACAGTGAATCTATGTCATGCAACACAAGTGACAATTGCTACAAAAAGAACCTCAGGTTCCTTTTGCATTTGATTTTGAATTAACTTTTTTCCCATTGTGTGTTCAAAAACCTTTTACTATGACCAAAGTTTTCATAAGTTTTGATTCTATGAGTCTACGACCTAGAGTTTAGAAATTGTGCTATATGCTATAATGAAATTGCTTGTGGATGAACAAATATTCATGAACAAGGAGGTAAGGAAACGTTGTAGAATTGCCCAAATACTCACTGAATGTAACTCAAAAGGCAAGCAGTTTTCTATGAAAATACTTAGACACTTAGAGGTAATCTAATCAGTATCCCCAAATAGAAGTCATAAAAGAGGCTTCTACAAAAGTGTAATCAGTGTATTTTAGTTTTAAAATCACAAGGCCTACAATCTAAGCTTTGAAACTAGTAACACAAGACAGAATTAAAGCCATAGTTTTCCACCCCGTAGCTTCATCTGCCCCTTGATACCAGCTGTCAGTCTTTTCCTCTCCTATATCTCTTCTTAGTTCTGCTTCTTTATTGTTTATACCTCCTCGTAATCCCAGCTTACAATACAGCATAGCGAACAGAGCCATGGGTTTTAAAAATGATATAGATATGATTTGAATCTAAGATATGCAGCTTTTTGTGCAAAGCTGAGGCCATATATTCCATCTTTGCATTCAACTAAATCATCAACTTCATGATCTAAACTCTAAATTCCAGAGGATAAAAGTTGTGGGTGTGGTAAAATTAGTGGGAAAAAGTGTATTCTTCACTAGACCGTCTATTTATTTGTATTTTGGGGGAAAATAATGGTCTTGCTTTGAGTCACATAAATACCAAGAGGTATGCTTCGAAACTACTTTCTTAGGTATTAAATGAAATGAAATTCTCAAAGTAGGAATCTATGTACTACTCAACTTTGCATCACAAGATACATCATAGGAATTTAGCTGGGTTATAGATTGGTTCTCTTAGGATAAGATAAAGCCTTGACTGAGGACTTTGGAGGGAGTTAGAAGTAAGAATATGGTGTGCAAAACATAGTATCATAAATGCATAGATTCAATGGGAACTATAGGCAGGTCTATCTCATGTAGATAACAGATATGCTGAGTTCATTCAGTGAGGAAGAATCTAGAATATTTTCTTCCTTGAATCAAATTTATTAGTGTCCGTACCCAATGGCTAGCTATTTGTGTCATATGATATGTTTTATTTTGGTATTTTATTTTCCTGGTTTCTGGTATATAACTATAGGCTGCTAAAACTAAGAAATGGAAGCTAAACAGGGAGAACCAAATAAACATATAGTTAAAGGGTTTTGAAACTGCAGATATGTTTATCCAGGTTCATTTTGACAGATGGTCAGAAAACTTAGTTAGTTTATTCTTACTCTATCCAAACCCATGATAATGTCCTCTTTTGTAAGACAGAGATATAGGAACAGTATAATTACTGATGGAAAACAAGTGCAGATAAAATAAGAATAGCCTAAGCTCTAATTCAAACCTCAAACCATAGGCCCAACCCAAGGTTTTTTTAGGTTCATATAGGTTCAGATAACTTTGGACCTCTAGAAAGCATCATTTCCACAAAGTGACATTCTTCCTACTGTGTCTGCTTAAGAAAAACAGAATTAAATATAGAGAATAAAGAACACTCCTTTTAAAAGCCTGGGATCTTAGCTGAGCTCCTAGGATTCCTTACTAGCTGATGAACAAAGAAATAATGCAAAGGATAGATGTAGTTAATCCAATTTAACACTTTATCTTGACTAACTGGAAGAGCCCAAAACACTCTCAAATAACAAGAAATTTAATCTTTAAAAAATACAACAATGGTTGCACAATATATAATAACAAGGGGTGGGGTAGATTAAACTCTCCCATCTGTGTGTGTCTTTATTGTTATTTTACCTCTTACCATATTTCATTGGTTTTTATAAGATAATAGATATTTCTATCTGACTTGTCAATGTTTTCTTCTTTCTTAGAAGCAAGACTCTCTGAGTTCTTTCTCTTCTATTCACTTCCTTTCTTTTTTCCCTCCCTCTTCTTTTCTAATATATGTGTCATCAAGGCCTGGATGTAAAGCACTCTGCTAGGCAAGTTCGGAGAGTATTATAGCATCCACTGTTTGTGTCATGACTCATACTCCAGCTATTTACTGAACCCCCCAAAAGGAGGAGACAGTGTATGAACATCACAAAGACTTCTAATCTTTCAGATTTGGCCTTAGAAAGGAATACTTTTAATTTATTTTGTTATTCCCTTCATTTCATTCAGGCATACTTACATATTATTTTAATTGCTGAAGCACACTTACTGAAGAGAATGTAAAGGAAAGATAACTACGTACCCTAGTCATTTCTCCTTCCCTAAAGAAACCTTTCCCATGTTAATCCTACCAATCCATGAGAATGGGAGATCTCTCCATTTTCTGATATCTTCTCCAATTTCTATCTTACTAAAAGCAATCTAGAGATTCAATGCAATCCCCATCAAAATTCCAACACAGTTCTTTACAGATCTTGAAAGAACTATATACAACTTTATATGGAAAAACAAAAAATCCATGATAGCTTAAATAGTCATTCCTGTTCAACGAAAGAACAGCCAGAAGTATCACCATCCCTGATCTTAACCTCTACTACAGAGATATAGTAATAAAAACATCGGCATAAAAATAGACAATTGGATCAATGGAATCAAATCAAAGACCCAGATATAAATCCATACACTGATGAACACCTGAGTTTTGGAAAAGAAGCCAAAATTATACAATGGAAAAAAGAAAACATCTTCAATGAATGGTGGTGGTGTAACTGGATGTCAGTATGTAGAAGAATGCAAATAGATTCATATCTATCACCCTGCACAAAACTCAAGTCCAAGTGGATCAAAGAACTCAACATAAATCCAGTTACACCACACCTGATAGACGAGAAAGTGGAGCATAGCCTTGAACACATTGGCACAGGAGACAACTTCCTGAATAGAACACTCGTAGCACAGACACTAAGATGGACCATCATTAAATGGAGCCTCATAAAACTGAAAAGCTTCTGTAAGGCAAAGCATACCATGAATAGGACAAAATGGCAGAGAACAGAATGGGGAAAGATCTTTACCATCCCCACATCTGACAGAGGGCTGATTTCCAAAATATATAAAGAACTCAAGAAACTAGACATAAAAATCACAAATAATCCAAATAAAAAAAGGGGTACAGACCTACCCAGAGAATTCATAACCGAATTTCAAGTGCCTGAGAAACACTAAAAGAAATGTTCAATATCCTCAGCCATCAGGGAAATGCAAATAAATCAAAACAACTCTGAGATTCCATCTTATACCTGTCAGAATGGCTAAAATTAAAATCACAAATGACAGCTTATGCTGGAGAAGATGTGGAGCAAGGGGAACACTCCTCTATTGCTGAAGGGAATGAAAACTTGTACAGCTACTTATGTACTATAAATCAGTATGGCAGTTTCTCAGAAAACTAGGAACCAACCTACTTTAAGACCCTTAAGACCCAGCTATATCACTCTTGAACATATACCCAAAGGATGTTCAATCATATCACAAGAACACTAGCTCAACTATGTTCATAGCAGCTTTATTTGTAATAGCCAGAACCTGGAAACAACATAGATGCCCCTCTCCCAAAAATGGATAAAGAAAATGTGGTATATTTACACAATGGAGTATTATTCAGCTGTTAAAAACAAGGACACCAGGAAATTTGAAGGCAAATGGATGAAACTAAAAAAAAAAAAATCATCCTGAGTAAGGCAACCAAGACCCAGAAAGACAAACATGGTATGTACTCATTCATAAGTGGATATTAGTTGTAAAGTGAATAACCACGAGCTAGGTAACAGGGAGGTTCCAAGATGGGACACATGAATTTCCTTGGAAAAGGAAAATAGAATAGATCTCCTGGGTAGAGTGGGGGCAGGTGGGGATGGGAACATCGGGGGTGGATGGAGGGGGAGTACTGAAAGAAAAGACTGGAAATGATGGGGAGGCATTTCATAGTCAGGTAGAACCTGATACAAGGGAAACTCCCAAAAATCTACAAAGATGACCCCAGCTAAGACTCCTAACAATAGTGCATACTATTGTTAGCCTGAACTTGCTCTCTCCTATGATCAGATTAGTGACTACCCCAATTGTTATCAGAGAGCCTTCATCCAGTAGCTGATGGAAACAGATGCAAAGACCCAGAGTTAAATATTAGGTCGAGTTCAGGGAATCCTGCTGAAGAGGGGTCGGAAAGATTTCAGGAGCCAGAGGGGTCAAGGACATCACAAGAAAACCCACAGAAACAACTAACCTGGCTCATAGGAACTCACAGAGTCTGAACTAACAACCAGGGAGCCTGTATGGGGCCCAGGCCCTCTACATATATGTGACAGTTATGTGCCTTAGTCTACATGTGGGATTCCTAACTATAGGAACAGGGCCTGTCCCTAACCCTTTGGATTGCTCTTAGGAACTTCTTTCTCATTCTGAGTTTCCTTGCCCAGCCTTAATGCAAGGGGACTTAGGCAACTTGATATGCCATGCTTTGATGATTGCCATGGGAGGCCAACCACTTTCTGAACAGAAGCAGAGGAGAAGTTGATTGGGGAGGTGGGGTATGGGAGGAGAGCAGGAAGGAAAAACTGCAGTGGCATGTAAAATAACTAAATAAACCTTTTTTTTAAAGCATCATTAAAAAAGAAGAGGAAGAGGAGGAGGAAGAGGAAAAAGAAGAGGAAGAAGAAGAAAACTTTCCTGGGGCTGGAGACAGGACTCACAGGTTAAGAGCACTTGTTACTCTGCGGAAGACCCATGTTTGGTTTCCAACACCCACGCGGTGGCTTACAACCATCGCTAATGCCAGTTCCAGGGTATTTGGTACACTCCTCTGAATTCTGTGGGTACTGGGCATACATGTGGTACACATACATAAATCCAGGCAAGATACCTAGACACATAAGACTAAATAAATGTTTAATTTTAAAAGGAACCCTTTCTTTGCCTGTACCCCATGTAGTTCTGTTGACAGTGGCTGCCCCAGCTGAAGCTATCTGTCTATGTGGGCTCCAGTTGAGAGGGACTTGGTGTTGCCATAATTTTCCATGGTTTGCTGAGATGATCAAGATTTTAATCACCACTAGAGATGTTCTAGTCATTAATTCACAAAGAAAACACAAATTATCTGAAACACTGGGTTGATTTATGGTTGGAAAGACTTTGGTTCAAAATTTGGTTTGGCCTTTTAACAATTGACCAACTTAGGGCAAGATCTTTGAACTCTGTATTGGATTTTCATATTAAGAAACAAAGAAAAAATGTTGCCCAAGGAGTATAGTTATTTTGAGAATTAAGAAGTGACATTTAAGTACAACTCCCATAACTCTGAGCACCATGTAACCAATGCTTCATAAATGGAAAAATAATGGAAGCTGCTATTATTGATGAACCTCTTGAGATTATTGTGTGCAACTACAAGTTCTGAGTCACTTCCAATCTTTGAGTGATGCCGTCTTCAGAAACAGCTTAAGCCTGGTGTTTCCCCTCTGGCTGAAGGGTGGAGTAGCAGTAGACTAAAGTTTGTGCCTATATAAGAAAGCAATAGCTGAACTCAACTAATGTGACCTATAATGCAGTGGTGCCTACAGGGTGATGGCCCATAGAGAAAGGGCGTTGCTTGAAAATGATTAATCATAAGATGATGCATCACCTCCTCTGACTGTGAGAGATGGAATAGTGGCATAAAGTAAAGTCTCACAAATTGTGTACTTGAGCATATGCATAGTGCAATTTGCATGAGAATACCAGATCCTTACCTTGTGTCATCGTCTCCTATATATTGATGCTCTTCAGCCAATAAATACCCACTGACATAAATAATGACATAGATAAAGTCCCCTAACAGACATAGATAAGGCACTGTACCACGTACCACGGTGAAAAAAATGAATTATGGTCTTAGCCCCACTGTAGCCAGAAGTTTTCCTATGGCCTGCAGCCTCTTAGTCCCAAGTAAACACACAGAGACTTGTATTAATTACAGACTGTTTGGCCTATGTCTCAGGCTCATCATTAACTAGCTCTTACAACTTAATTCAGCTCATTTCTATTAATCCATGTTTTTGCCATATGGCTTCTTGGTGTTACCTGTGTTCCATTACAGCCCCCCAAAGTCTTCTGATCAAGACTGTGTCCTTGGTTCTTCATCCCAATTTATATGTATTTCTGGAGTTTTCACTCATTGTCCCTACAACTATTCTGTGATTATTTTTTCCTCAAAGATTGTCATCAAGAAGTGGATGGGTATAGGCTAAGAACATGATTTTTATTTCCAGTGTAGGCCACTTATACTTTGCAAAGTTCCTTTGAAAATTTATAATAACCTGCAAAATGACATGACTCACATATGCTACTAGTTTCAATGTCAATTGCCACTGTTGAATCTTCAAAAGTTTCACACAGCTACTTATGTTTTTTTGTATACTTTCTTATTTTTCCTTTCTTTTTCCTTTTTATTTTTCCTTACAAATTTTTGGCCATAAACATAAACTTTTTCATTTTCTTTTTATTCTTTTTAATTTTTTTCACAAGGTGGCATGGTTACCATATTTATAGAATAGCATATTAGAATTAGTGCCAAGAGCCAAGTGAGACAGACAATAGACGTTATTTTGAGTTATTATCAAGATTCTCTATGTCTCTAACAATATAATCAGATTTCCAACAAGAAAATGATGCTGTGAGGAAAATGTCCACCATCCCATGGATTTTGAGGGTAAGAAATTGGCATAGCGCAGAGAGAGTCATATGTCAGCAGTGGTATTGAGAAGAGAAGACAGCTGAAAGCTCTAGTCAAAGTTTCCACCTACTTCATGATGATGAAATTACATCTTGTAAATGTAATATTATCAATTCAGTGAATCACCTATTTGTCTTTCATCTGTGCCCCCATGACCTTTGTAGGATATTCAGTCATGATTAAATAATAAGTCACCAGCTGGACTCTATACTACAACCTATGCATAAAAGAGACTCAGCTTCCCCCCCCCCGGCACACACAGCTTAGTATTGGCCAGGAAGAACAACTGCCAAAGCAGGTGGCCCTACATATGCACACACATGTACACACACGCACAGATTTACACACACACCTGAAAGATTTTTTTTTTTAATTAAAGCAGATGGCTCAATGAGAAATTGCTATTTAATTTGTGACTGACTTTAAAGGTGAAAGAAATCGCTCTCATCAGAATGTATTCAAATTTCAAAACAAAACCTGGCTCAGGGTAGAAAAAAAGGACGACAACTGTTTATTAAGCATTAATTTTATTCCAATACTCAAACTAGATTTCTAACATGGGTCCTTGTATTTCAATCGCTCACATACTTTGGGATGGGTTGCATCAGCAAAGTTAAGTGGTTTCTGATGTCCTGCAGTGAATGAATGATAATCCTGAACACCAACCTCATGTCTTTGAAAAAAAAAAAAACATTTTCCTCTTCTGTTGCATTGTGCCAAACATCAAGAGATACAATGAATTCTTATCATTCAAAAGACTGGGATCAACATAGCTTATAAACTAAGCTTTCAGAAATATTATTCTACATTCATTCTCTAGTGATTTGTCTATAATGTGATATCTAGTAGAAAACTATTGAGGTTCTTCGGATACTTTCTAAAATTGCTATTTTGGCCTTCCCACTACAGGAGGAGTATGAATGTGTGGGTTTATTTTTCTACCCATTTTATGTTTTAGGTCCATTATGAATACTTGCTGTTATCATGTTTTGTTTCTCACTGAGTTTTAAAATATAGATTACATCTGACAATTATTTCTAAAGCTTTACTAGAAATTCTTCTGTATAAGTTTTTTATTATATTTATTTTAGTCTTGTCCTTTTTTTCCTTCCACCTGACCAGGTATGGTGGCAATTTAATACCATCACTGTGGAGGCAGAAGCAGAAGTAACAGAGTGTTTATGATTTCACAGTCATGCTGTTCTATGTAGTAAACACCAGGCCAGCCGGGATTACATGGTGAGATCTGTCTCAAAAAAACAGAAATAGCTGGCATCTCTTAGTCTATATCTCAGGCTATTGAAATGTATGACTTAAGAGTATCAGCCTTAGTTTACTCTTCACAATAAAAAGTCAGTTACAATATACTAGTTAGTTCTGTTTTGTTGAAGAAAGCTAAAAATGTCAGAGGCACGAATTTAATTTTGCTTTGTTCAGTTTCTAAGCTGCTTATAAGTGAATATATTCAATGTCATTTTGAAATGGTTTCATGACTTGTGTGTCCTGACTTCTATCCTGTTTCAGTGACTGGATTTACAGGGAGTACTCCATCCTACCCTGCTGGCCTGCTTGGTGTAAGGCCAGATGGAAGCTGAGAAGAGAAAAGACCAAGAAGGAGCATTGCCTCCTGGCTGTTTCAATTAGCTAAAACTGAAATACCCAGTGTTTCGGGGAAGACGCCACACAAGCAAGGCTGTGTGCATCAAGACTTGCCTTCGGAGCCTGGCATTTTTTTCTTCCATGTCTAGTGTACACTATGTTCTTCCATAATTATAAATGTATGTTTCCCATCACCACAAAGGCTTCTCATTGCTTAAAGGAAATGCAGCTTCAAAGAGTTTAAATTGTGAAGGGCAGGCCCCCTCTGAGAGCTACCATTGCTCAGGGGTGATTCTGTCTTTAACTCATCCACAGTGATACCACTGGCCAGCTTGGCTGGCTGCATCTCACCAAGTTAAATTGGCCTGGGGCTTTGGTGGTTTTGGTTTTTTTTTTTAAACAAGCATCTTCACTTTTTTTTTTTTTTTGATAATGTAAATCTAGATATTGTCATCTTCAAAATATCCTTTCCAGCATGCTTCCTTTTTTTTTTTGTTTTTTGTTTTTGTTTGTTTTTTGTTTTGTTTTTTAAGGCAAGGAGGGCTCTAGCCTTTTGTGATTCAAACTCTCAAGCACAAAGGATTTTTGAGGAGGCCAGGCACTCTGATTACAGGATAAACTTATTATGGTGACAGTTTCAGTTTTAAGTCGCTGAGAATCAAAAGTAAAGTGGCACGCAAGAGAAGAATGGGCACCGAACTACAAGTTTAAAATGTGGCATTCTATAAAAGCACGCTGCGGGCTTTATCTTTGTCACAGAGCAGTTTGAGGGAAAACCAAGTTGCATTTTTAATTATCTTTTTTTGAACTCCAACAATTACATTTCTCAGGCTTCTTCAGGATAGCAGCTCCTAAGAATGGAGTCCTGTCAGTCAATAACTGTAACAGCTTTCTCACCCATTCGTAAGGCACCATGCTAAGCGCTTTTTAAAAGTGGGATCGTATCATCGTTTCCGTGAATATATGGCTATACTAGTGTTATCCCACTTTTGCCTGTGAGGAATTTGAAGTTTGTCAAATTGATTAAGTCATTGACCCCAAGTCATTCAGCAAGAGGGTTCTAAGCCAGGCTCAGAAGTTATACCACAGGACTTTACAGTTTGGTTCGTCACATTTATCGCATGCTACGATAAACTTTTCTTGTTTGGAGATCATGTTTAATGCACCTTTCAAAGTGTAGAACACATCCCCCTGCATCTATGTGTACTAAGAGTAGGCTTGCTGATCTCTAGCCTAAAACATATCGCCACAAAGGTGCCTTTGCAGGGATGCGTCAACAGAACTGATCTGCGATCCTTCAGAAACATGATCTTTCTGAACTGAGACGATGACAATAGAGTGGGTATCGTTTAATGAGTGCTTGGGTGATTTACAAAGAACATTCCCAGCTAATCCTCTCACGAATTGTCTGTCAGGTAGTGTTATTCCCATGTGGCATGTGTGGTGATTCGGGCCTGCCGTGATTGTGAAACTTGCTGAGGAGCACATGATACAGGGTGGAGCAAGGAAAAGAGTTGATGCCAAATTTCATGTGCTTGACTATGACTCGCACTCACTAGCTTTACACAAATAAGAACATAAACACAAACAGAGCTACCTGTCAAACATGCGCACTGGGTCAGTTGTTTAAGTGAGACAGAGCCATATATCATTTCTTATGCTCACATGCCTTTTTGCTAAAATCAATTTCCAGTGTATTGAAGTGACCAACCATGGCATGTGCGTAAACACACAAGTACGTGCAAGTACACACACACACACACACACACACACACACACACACGCACGCACACACGCACACGCACATGCACTCATGAACACACACACATTCCCCTACATGCTTTTTAGCAGAGGTACATTTAGAGAACACAGAAAGACTTCAGTGCAGGTCTGCCTGATGCCAGCACTTTAGCCATTACATAATACTAATGAGGCCAGAGGGATCTCTGCAATCTGACATCTGAGAACAGTGCATCTAATCAGGATAATATGAAATAAAAGTTGCCCAAGTGCCTTTGATTATTCACAGAAAATTTGACATCTGACCTTCCCTGTCAGACAGGCCATGCTAAGTCTTAAAGGTAGATAATGCACACTTTTCTGGTAGACCTTATAGTCACAGCAACTTTGCCTCAATAATCAGTAGCAGTTGCAATAATAATAGAATTTTTATTATCCTTTTAATGTTGAAAACTACCATCTCTCACAGCACTGCTGAATGGAGTACGATCTATTCTGCTTCAATAACATGTATGGCAGCGAGCTGGGTTTATCATAAACTGCTTTTAAGATCTTTTTGCCACGTGCTGTTTAAGGACAAGAACACTTTTTTTCCTCACCACAGAATCTGCAATGTTCAGACAAGTACCATCCTTTATTAAAACATCAAATTTTTTCAGCCATTTGTTCTGATATGCTCTTACTGAGGGTTCTACTCTCCAAACTAAAATACGCAAAGGAAGCTAACTGTTAGGAAGTTATGTTTCCAATTCTGAGTAGCCCGGGGAAGATACAAGCCATGTTGTGATTTGCAGAATGGACCCTTAGAAGTTCCAAAGATGTTCTTTATTGTCTAAGAACAAAAGGCCATCAAGGGCTGTGGGGAAGCCAGCTCTAAAAAGGCACAAGATTGAATGGTTGAAACAGAGATAGAGGGAACACATCAAGGAAGTCAACAAGTCCTGGGAAATTACCCACAGCCTGATCAGGACAGCTGCCTTCAGATCAAGGCCTCAAACATCCAAACTCCCACATGTGGGCGTATGTTTGAACCAGCCGTCAATGTCAGAGAGTGTACCCTGAGTCATTTTATCTCAGCTATTCACTGAGCAGGTCCGGGCCGTCCCCGTGACACTTTAATAACTTGATGCGGAAAATGAGATAATGAATCTTCAAGGAGTCCAGGATCTAGTTTTGTTCTACCCCAAGCTTAGATTCTAGCTTCTCAGTGATAACTTGTCTATCCTGAAATGCCGAGGCTGGCCCTGCCAAGTGTGGCCAAGATCCTCCTGCCTAGTGAGCTCTTTGATCACTGTCCACGGACTTAAACGGACCCTCTCACTCTGCCTGGCTCTGAAAACAATTTCTCCCATAGGAAAGTTGGGTTTAAGAATTGAGATATGAGGGCCTGGGGAGATGGCTCAGGTGCCACATTGTTTCCCGTGACAGCAGGAGGACCCTAATTTGGTCCCCAGCACCTGTGTGGATCAGGAGTAAGCTGTGTATTTGTAACCCTGGAACTGGGGAGGCAGAGATGGAGCTCTGGCAAGGGAGCCTAGACTAATTAACATGTGCCAGGTCCCAGAGAGAGGACCATCTGATAGAAGAAGGAGAACAGTTCCTGCGGAATGGCATTTGGTGCTAACCTCTGGCCTTCAGTTACACATACACACAGGTGTATATGCACCCACACATACACACGTGTGCCTGCACACACACAAGCACGCATACATATACACAAACATATAATCGAACACAGAGGCCCGGCTAGAGAGTATCAATGCCACTTCAGTCTGATCAGGCTTAGCCTAAATCACATTCTGAGTTCGCCCTTGATCTTGAGATGGAAGCAGCCCTTTGTCTCTGAGCTCCCACACTGTCACGCCATTCGAGTGAGTAGTTCTTCTCTCTAGGACGTGTCTTCCTTACATTTGGTAACCGTGCTAACTCATCAAGATCTACAGGAATGGGAATTCCCTGTGAGGCATGGTCGTGCCAACAGGCCTGTAATCCTAGCACTTGGAAAGTTGAGCAGGAGAATGAGGCTCTCAAAACCCAAACCAAAACAACAACACACACAAAAGTCCTGGGACCGCCACTGAAGTATGCCATGAAAATGCCATTAGGTATGAAAGGCCTGCAATCTGTAAGGTGATTCGTTAACATTTACTGCCCAGTTACTACTGGAGTAGTAGATTTATTCATATCTTGATGCCCCAACCAACCTCCTAGTATAGCTTGCCTTATTATCCGGGTATTGGAAGGCAGCAGCAGTAACTCGAAATTCATTCGCTTGGTTTGCAGATGCCCCTTCCCCATTCTTTCTCTCCTCCCTCCCTTCTGTGCTTCCTCCCTCCCTTCCTCCCTCCCTTCCTCCCTCCCTTCCTCCCTCCCTCACTGGTTGCCTGTGTGCCTGCCTTTCTATCTGTGTGTGTGTGTGTGTGTGTGTGTGTGTGTGTGTGTGTGTGTGTGTGTGTGTGTTTCTTCTTTGGACTCGGTGTATTTGCTTTAAAGTAAAAACGCTGAGTGTGCACCTTATCAACTGGTTAATATAGGTAAAATGCATGAGTGCTCACTATTTCTTAGAATCAGGTTATAAATAAATCTAAATTTTCATTTAGATTTAAGTATTCTGAAGTGTCTGATGCTGTGTTACTTTTATTTTTTATTTTATTTTATTTATTTATTTATTTATTTTTTGCCCAACACCATGTCCTTTATTTCCTTCTAGACTCGGCACTGCTTTATCAAAGCTGACTTTCAGGTCCTTCCTCTCCTGTGCTTGTAAAATCGGATACTATGAGCAGATCATGATTCTCATCAGTCTGCTGGAGGAAAGTTCCCATCCATGTCACTTCTTAGGAACTAGTTTCTCGATGTACTAACACCCTAATTCTGGGAGGTCAGGGAACGGTCTTTTATTAATGCTGTTTTTTTATTCAAAAGCAGTTGCCCAGTCTTAGTTACTAACACAGAATAAATCTGTAGATTTATGCATAGCTTCCACTGATAGAAGCTCTGTGGCAATGAAGGAAGGCGTGAAGCCAATAGCAGCCATCAGTAAATTGCTCCATGTTGCTGAGTCAGGACACGGTGGGACAGAGGTTTTACATAGTTCAGTTTCTTACTGAGGTATCATGATTCATTTGGATAAAGCAAAAATATTTCCTTTTTAATAATTTCAGTTTTTCCCCCATACAATACTTTCTACTTAATTGATATTTTAATGCCCAAATATTCCTCATTCCAGTGCAAAACTAATTGTTGGCTAGAACTTGATTCATTAGTCTATGGATTTTTGAAGTCTGCTTCCTGTGAGCAGAGAAGAGAAATGTGATAAATACACACATCTCCTTTCTCTATTGTACTGTAGTTCCAAGACTGTTACAGATGCCGCTGGCACACAGGCTCCCAACTGGAGCAAGTGATAAGAACACCGTCTAGGTCACAGCTGCCAAGAAGCCCTCACCATGATTTGATTCATAAGCATGGGCTTTGCAATAACAATGAGAAAACAAAAGATATAGCATCAGTGAAGAAAACTTTTAAAAGGCTGCTTAACCTGGAGAACCCAAATGATAACAATGCTTATGTCTATCACATTGAAGACAACTAGTAACACTGCATTTTCTCTGATAAAGATAAAACATTAAAAACATAAAATGTTTATGTTTTAACAAAATGTTGGTTGGCATGGGAAGAGTTCCTTAAGTTCAGGAGAAATGGAATTCTGACTTATGATAATGGGGTCTTGATCTTCCAAGTCACTGAAATAACATTTTACATTGAATATCGTAGGTAGAAGATTGAAAGCAGGTAACTATATCATGTCTTCTCTTTGTATTTTTTAACCTTTATTTTTTGTAAAATAATAGCCACAATGTATTGAGCCTTTTCTTATCAAGTACTTTATATTCATCATCCCATTTAGTTCTCATCAAAATCCCAATTATTTACTCCATCTTTAAATCTTACTCTTTAGAGAAAGAAGGTAAGTTTAGAAGGGCTAGAGAGAAGGTTCAGCTGCTAACAGAGCACACTGCTCTTGCCAAGGACTGGAATTTGCTTAACAATGCTGACATTAGCAGCCCTTGACCACTTGTAACTCCAGCTGTAGACAGTCCGATGATCTCCTCTGACTTCTGTAGATACCGACCCTCTTATACACATATCCACACGCACACAAATACATATGTTTAAAAAAATAAATAAACATGAAGACTAATGAAAGTGGACTTCAAGACTTAAATAACTTGTCCAAGATGTCAGCTGGTAGAGCTGAGACATCAACACAATCCAGCTTGATCCCAATATTCAACAATTAGCCATTTACTCTTCACTGACTGTACACTGAGTATCAAGTGAAAAACTGTCAAATTCTGGAGGGTAACTTTGGAAAGGTATTTGTCAATTAATATTTTTTTTGTCCCAATGCCTCCACCCAATATCAATATTTAATTCTTGTTGCTTTATATCATACTTTCATTGTTTCCCATTTTCATCACAAATCCCAAGTTGAGGATATGTTCAGGGGCTCCACCACTTCAGCTTTATCCACATTACATATTGGAAGTATACCACAGAGGGACCCGGAAAAGGTAGCGATGCCAACTGCCAATAAACCTTCAAGGGTAAGCTCAGTCCTTCATCTGAAAACAGCCAGCCATGCAGACACTGTTCTTCTTCTCTCACTTCCCTGTGAAACATGCCTCAGCAACAACAATGCAGATTAAAAACACGTTTCAGGTACATGCCTGTCAGCTGCATAAGCAGGGCTAGCCTGAGAAGAATCATAAAGCAGGCCGGTCTCATCTATGACTCCACCCATAGCATCATTGTGTTGTCATCAGGGATCCTATGTCCTTCCTTCTTATTTCATCACCTGATACTTAATGCTAGAGACTCATGAAACAGCCTTATTTCTATTCTCCTTTAAACCTATCTATTCTTAGCTGCTCTTTACTGTAAAGCATTCAGCTAACCTATCTCACCCTTACCTCGTCACCACGTGAAGCTCTTCCTGAGATTTCCTTATGAGGAGGAAATTCAACCACTAGCATCCATCTACTTGTTTCTACAAAAATATTCTCCTAACACTGATGTTCTGAAGCATGGGCAACTCTGACCTAGACCAATGTCGAGAGGATAGGATAACCCAGTTGCTCAGTTCAGCTCTGTGTGTTATTTCCCTAGAGATGAGCATTGGGTGATGTTTAGTGTGACACTATGCAGAAGCACACAGAATAAGTTTCATCATAAACATAAATGTCTAATGAAAAAAGTTAGTTGGATGTTGAGTCCTTGTTGTTTAACTCAGTGAATGAACAGATTGGATGATCAGCAATACTGCAGCCTACTAAATAAATACTGTTGGTATTCAATCATTTCAGATCAATCAAACAGGGTTTAGCACCAAGAACTTATTTCTCTCCCCACCACTATCAGCAAGATGAGAGCAACAACTTGATCATTTATCTTATGTTTCAGCATCTAAGTATTGAGATATAAAAAATGAAACTATTTGCGATTTCAGGCAAAACAAATGATTCCCTGAAAGTTTATATGCAGCTGTTTTCTGCTGCTCCTGAAGCATATCTATTTTACTCATATCCAGGCTAGGCTTACTTAGTATAGCTCAGCTCAAACGAGTTCCCAAGAGCTCTTAGCTACAGGATGTGTGCTAGATATGAGTGGTATAGTTGACAACGACATATGCAGCCACACTCAGAATATTAGATTAAAAACAGACAGAGAAAACAATGTGTTTTAAATGATGTATTGTTTTATTAGTTTCCTGCAATGACATTAATGAATTCAAGCCCTGTAGCATCATTCAACACCCTTGGGGCTTCTGGAATGTTCTATGGGTTTCTAAATAGATAGGTTTAAAATATTTCTCTGAACGATACACTTTAAGCTGAAGGATGATAATACATGAAGATATTTAGATTATGTATAGAAGCGATTATGGTAGAAGAGATTATTTAGTAAACCATGACATTTGAGTTAATACCGTGGGCTTCTATTAAACATGAAAAAATAATATAATGAGATTTTTAGGTAATAATGGTACTAGTTAAGTAGCTATTTTGAACTTTAGAAGGAAATACCATTTACATTTTGATGAGAACAGAGGTTGCATAGTATTTACAATACTTTTTCAATGTAAGTTGTTTAGATTGTATTACGGTGAAAATGCATGTTCATAAAATAAACTTTCTCAATTACATCACCCGAAGGTTTTGTTTTGGTATGAAAACTGAAATGCTCAAAACTTGATAAATTACAAATGACTCACACCTGCTTATTCTGAAACTTCCCCATTTCCTAGTGCAGTCCATTGCTCTGTCTCAGCCAGGGCAGAGCAGCCAATGAGTGTTGCTATGAAAAAAGTGAGAAAAAGAGAAGCCTTTCATCTTTCAGTGCTTGTCAACACACTCAAATGAGATATATTCTGGAGCTTTTAGAGAAAGGGCTGTGTAGGTCAACTAATGCTTTGCCGCAAGACCAGGCTGTTCTTGCCAAAGGAGACAATTAATTTATTGGAGGAAAATACATCAGCATGGGCACAGAAAAATACTTCTGTTAGCTTCTGTGCTATTTATTTTTTCTTTCAGCATTTCTGTCACCCTTAACTGTGAGGTGTCCTGGAGTGGGGCATTGTTCTAAGCTCTTAGAAATGATAACTAATATTTAAGGCCTGCCTGTGAAGTAGAGACCATCTTTATCTCAATTGTACAAAGAAGAAACTAAGGCAATAGGAGAATGATAACTCAAGTGAGACCTGTTCAAGTTCTTTAGGAAACATTGCTCTAGAATTTCTGGGGCCAAACATAATGCCTGACCTCAGACTTCAATTTTAACAGGTACATTTTGGTTTGATGTTCTTATATATGAATCCCTAACACCCTGGTTACTCTTAGACGGAAATCCTTTCTCAGAAGGTTCATCCCAAAACCCAAATTTTCATTCTTGAACTCTAGGTTTGGATGAGAATGAGGTCTTTTGATCATTTCAACTAAGCTCTTGAACTTTGAGGCACTATCTATGCAAAGGGCTTCCCATCTGTCAATGTCTGACACATCTCTACATTCACAGACTCCCTGAACTTATTTACTTCATTGGTTATATCATATTCAGTCTTCTTACAGTTATATAGCATATGTTGAACATATTCTCCCTTGCCCCATTCCTCCACCCTTATTATTTTATTTTTATTGCATTATAATATATTTTAATATATTTAAAAATATATTCATCAATGTTTAATTTACTTTTTACTTTTTTATTTTTGAAATTGTAATATAGATACAACATTTCTCCCTTAACTTCTCTCTCTCCAAACCCATATTACCCCCCTCACACCCACATACACACACTCTCTCTTTCATGGCCTCTTTTTCTGTTAATTATTATTGCAAGCATATATGTACATACATACATATTCTTAAATGTAATCTGCTCAGTCCAAGTACTATTACTTGTATTATGTTTTGAGGGCTGACCATTTGGCACTGAACAAAAATATGGAATGTATCACAAATTTATGTATCATCTTTGCAAAGAGGCTGTGATAATCTTCTCTGTATCATTCCAAATTTAGTATATGTGCTGCTAAAGTGAGCACTCTTACTTCACTTTCAATTATTGAAAATTATTGTGATCCCAATAATGGGAGTAATTATAAATTTATAACAAATTTTCAACATTTCATTATTTTAAGTAAATTGTTGCAGATAAATTGGAAGCTTCTATATACTTGTTTCCACTGAATTGTTTTCCCAACTGAAAATGAACCACTAATTGAAGCAAATGAATAATATTCTCATGTATATATGATTTTTCCAAATGTGAATATATTCTCAGAGAATTCAATGGATTCTTTTGAGTATCTTTTAAGTTTAAATATCATCATCCTTCATAGGCGATTTGACAACTTGCTTTATTTAACATCATTTTACTTAACTCTGTTGATGGTCCTGGTCCATTCTTATTATCTAATACATAATGCTCATTAATCAATTATAGAATAATTTATCTATCCATTTAATTATGTATAGACATTGATGCTATTTTCAGGTGTATTATAATACTAGTGAGCATTCAGTTTCTTTCCAAGTGTATCTATCAAAAGCTATCCTGTAAGCTAAAATTCTAATCTGCACACACACCTCTTAGATTTTTAAGCTGGTCAGGTGCCTTCAAACATCTATCTACCTTGAAATCCATCTAAGAATTTTTAATGTTATTTTAAATCTCTTACATATATTCAATGCTAAATTCTAGAGTTTATTTGGATCTCATCATTTTTCCATTAGTATCTCCTGTACTGTTAGGATACTACCCAGGTTTCCATGGTAAATGTTGCTAACTTTCATCTCTTCCTCTGGTGTTTGGTATTTTCTTAATCTCTCCTATTTTTCTTAAACATGACAGTATTGAGGAATGCCGATTAGATGTTCCTCAAATTCTCTTTTATGTCTGATATATGATTCATAGTTCACTTGGGCTTATGAGGGTTTTGGAAATAATATAAAAGTGTGACATCCTTTGATTTTATTAAATTGTGGTATACATTTTGTCCATATGTCATTTCTGATAATGTTAACCTTCACTACTCCATTGAGGTAGCATTTACCAAGTTTCTCCATTGGAGAGTCATCTTTTGCTTAAATTTTATTCTTTTCAAATAGATAATAAGTATTGCCCACCATCAATAGGCAGAGGAGATCTTTATTTCCACCTTCTAAACAGGGGGTATTTAACATATATTTAATATAGTTTTACTTGTTTTAACAGTAACATTTAAACAATTTCCATTAATTTAACTCCAAAATGTGCAGTTCCCAATATATCATAATGCTGACATCCTTAAATAAAACTACTACTTCATGCTTTGAAAGGTGTCCAACAGAATCTAAGCACCATCTAATAGTATTATGCATTTTCAAAGCCACATTGAAGACCTTTTTTAATGGTCAAACTTTACATAATTATTTTTTCTGATTTAAATTCCTATTCTTATTCTAATTCCCTCAGAGAAATTTTTGACTAATTTGATTCTTTAAGTATTCTATTGATACACATTTAGTTCTCGGAGTATGTCTTAAGACAGTAAGTTTCTAATTTGTTTTACAAATGTTATTCTGGACTGACTTTGCATTGTAACTGTTTTTCAGTAGATTTGTGACCATAGTGATGTAACATATATTTTAAAGTAATTCAATAAAATGATAAATTTACTATTGCCGTAAACTGTCAAAATGCAACTTAGATTAAACAAAACATGTTTCCTTACTCCAAAGACTGTATTCCAAACATCTTAAGTTTTGGTTAACCAACCCATTATCCCTTCCTGTCCTCTCCTCCCTGTTACAGTGATGAACAACTCTTAATAGCTGAGGACCTGCAGAAGATCGTGACAAGCACAATTCTGGCATGAGTGAGGAGGTAATCTGAGTACTGCTTGCCTTACAGAGGAGCTATAGATATTTGATAGCTGCTGGAGCAGCGAAAATCATTCTTTTCCTGAAGGAGTGGCCACAGACAGGTTTCCCAAGCTCCAATGGATGACGCATCCCCATGCACATACGGACAGCCCTAATGGGACTTGATGAGTTGTGAAGAGAGAGGGAGGGAGGGAGAGACGGAGAGGAAGGAAACCAAAAAAAAGACATGAAGTTGGAAGGACATTGAAGGAGGGAAGAAAAGGGAGGGAAACAGTGGTTATGGTCATACTTCATTGTATATGTGTATAAAATTGAGATAAAAAAATTACTTGAAGTTAATTCAGTGAGTTTAAAAAAAAGACCATATGAAATCAGGAGGGGAATGTGGTATGGAATAGTGCAGTAATTGGAGAGGAGACACGGAGGTAAATGTTTGTCAAAATGCATTACAAAGGTCCCGGAACAGCCGGAATACGCCCAAGCACCAGCCATGGCCCTGTGGCCCAGGGGAGTGGGTCACAGCGATGAACAAATAGATGATGCGGATACGGGAAAGACGAAGTATTCAGTGGAGATACGGGAAAGAAAGAGAAGGGGAGCGTTTCATGAACTGTGGAGAGAGGCGGAACTGGAGACTCGCTGGAGGTGAGAATCCGTCTGATATGAGAAGCCTGTGCAGCCAATCTGAGGTCATGGTAATGTCAGGTCCCAGGCGGCTGCTGTGGGCCATACTGATCTGAGAGGCTTGCACTCCCACCTGGGACCATAGTGACATCTGGGCCTGTGGTACCACCAAGGGCCAGGTCTAGGTCTGTGGTCCTACTGAAGCTGGGGTCTGTGCTGATGTCCGAGGCCCATGTTATCTCCAAAGGCCATGCAGTTGTCTGAGGTCTGGGTTGCCACCTGAAGCCATGTTGATATCTAAGTGATGTGCTGGGCTGACACACTCTTGTGGGCTTCAGGAGAGCTGGCCCCTCTCCTTGTGCTGTGGGTGAGGGAGACCCGGACTGACCAACTCAGCTACTACCCAGGACCAGATTCAGGGCTTTGAGTTGGCCCACCACAGCATCACCCTCATCTATGACCTGCTAGAACACCTGAAGGGGCGGGTCCTGAAGAACCACAGCTACAGGATCTCCATAACTCTGAGCAACAGCAGGATAACCAAGAGTAGTCTCAGTGAGGATCCAGTATCGATGGTGGAGCAGAAGCCAGAGGCCTTGAACCAGACCAGTGACTCATTGCAATGCACATTTGCAAGTAGAGCTGTTGGGGCCAAAGGGTCTACTGCGTGACACACCCAAGCTTCCAACGCCACTAACTACACATGAGTATGTGATGGAGAGGCAGGGAAGACGGGGGAGCAGAGTGGATCAAGTATGGGGACCTGGGGACGTGACAACAGTGACTCATATGAGAGGAGGTTCTGATTCCAGAGGAGTGGCTAAGATGATTTGTTTGTGTGTTTGTTTTTCTTTTTTCAAGTTTTCCTTTTCCTTTTGTGGGGAGGTTACCGTGGCGGGAGGTGGATACGGAAGAAGTGGGAAATGAGTGGACTAGGGTACATGATGTGAAATCCCAGAGTCAATAAAAAAAAAAAAAATGTTTAAAAAACACATTACAATACCGCTATGAAATTCTCAAGCAAATAAAGAATAAAGAAAATTATAATAACAAAAGGCTATTTTTGTTATTATAAAAAGTTTAAAAACAAAATAAAACTGGTTCAATTATTTCTGTAATTTGCATATCAAATGTAGCATTGATTTTGATAATTTCTAGAAAATGATGCAATTAAAATACTGATGGTCATGTATTAAAGTTATCAATTAAAGTTATATATATGAAAACTTATTAATGTTTCCTATAATTTAGTAAAAATATATGATCAAGGTAAGCTTTATAAAATTACTGAAAGAAGTTTAAATTTTTGTAATTGTCAATTTCTCTTTTATCTAAAAAAAAGTGCAAAAAGCCAGGTGGTGGTGGCACACGCCTTTAATCCCAGCATTCAGGAGGCAGAGCCAGGCGGATCTCTGTGAGTTTGAGGCCAGCCTGGTCTACAAAGAGAAGTCCAGGAAAGGTGCAAGACTACACAGAGAAGCCCTGTCTCGAAAAAAAAAGAAAGAACAAAAAAGTCTTTATACTACATATTGGAACTAGTTTCAAAAACAAATAGTATTTTCACAAATCATTTGTCGAAATATATCGTACTTGATGGCAAAGTAAACTAAATGCCAAGTCATACTGTATTTATCAAGACAAATACCATGTAAAGAGTTAGTTGTGATGATAACTTATAAGATTAAATAATAATTATGTTTCATAAGCAAGAAGAGTAAATGTGTGTGTTATGGTATCATTTTTACCAAGGAAAATAATTGAAATAATTTACAAAATTATGTACATGCATGTGTGTCTATATGTGCTAGGGTGCATTTGAGTGAAGGTGCTAGTCCAGATGCAAGGGTCCAAACCCTCTCTTCTAGCATACAATGTGAGCCATCTGAAGCAGGTACTGAGAACTGACCCCTGACCCACTACCAGAATAGTAGGGACTGTAACTTTGGAGCTCTCTCTCCGGTCCTAAAGTAATTAGATAATTATAAATGAGGACCATTTAAAAGATAATGTTAGGTACCCATTGAAAACTAAGCAGACTCGCAAGCATGTGAAATCGGGGTATTCAAGAAAACACAAATGGCTAATAGGCCAAATTATGTGTAAGAACACATAAACTTTGATATTTTAGAGAATTATAGCAAACAAAAGCATTTCAATGATTTGATGGGTGAAACAGCAAAATAAAAATTTAACTTATTAATTGAACTGCTGTCTTTGGGATTAAATCCTATCTGTTAATAATGTCTAATGAACTAGAGATGGCTATCTTTTGAAATTTTTTTGAAATGTTAAATATAAAAATTTATTCATGTAATCATTCATTCCTTCAACATATATTTATAATGTTTTACGAGTTTTACAGTTTAGATGATTATCATTAAACACATTAATTCCTAATTACATTAAACTATAACTGCATTTATGACAATAATTATGAAAATTGTTCTTTGAGAATATATAATTGATAATGAACACAAAAGACTATATCAAGGAAGACCTTAGGTCATCCAACTCCGAACAAACTTTCAACCATTTTTGGTTGGCAATACTTCAATATTGTTTTAAAATTATATGGCCAAGGCATTTTCATTTGAGATATATTTCATCTCATAAAGCATGTGTTATTTTATTAACTAATAAGATAACTTGATAAAAATTAACTTAAGTGCAGAAAGATTTATTTTTTGTAATCAGAAAAAAATTGTTCATTTCTCATCGTTGAGTCACGTTGTCTTAAAAAGAATTTAGAGTGGATCAATTCAGAATCATTCAACATTGTATTGATATTAAGACAATATATTAAGGTAATTTTTAAGTAGAAGCATTTCTTGATTTTTCTAAGCTAATCAAACATCTTCAAAATTTTATTTATGTACAAGAATGAATGATTCTTTGCTTACGTCAAAATTAAGGCTTATGTCTAAATTAAAATTCATAGAGCTATGATTAAATTGTGAGTTAGCCATATTACTGATAACTTTTGTTTAAAAATTGGACCTGCCTCTACAGGTGAGGATATCAAGTCACTGAAGCATAGCCAAAAGTTTTTCTTCCTGGGGTTGAACAATGGGATCATTTTCATGAATTTTGCTACAAAAAAACTTTCAGCATTTATAGGAGCCAATTACCATTTCTTAGGCAGAATATTCTACAACAAAAACTCAATATTTAATATAATTTTGGCTTAAATCCAATTAGCATGTATATTGTAAGGAAATAATAATTTCATCTGTTTAGCTATAATGTTGGTGAAGGGGTAAAGTGTGCTGGTTTGTATCAAGTTAAAGGTTTTTTTAATTTTTTATTTTTTTAATTTATTTATTTAAAAAGGTTTTTGTTTTGTATTTTATATACCAATCCCAGATCCCCCTCCCTCTCCTTCTCCCACACCCCCAACTTCCCTCAATCCTACCCCCACCCACTCCTGAGAGAGGTTAAGACCTCCCTTGGAGAGTCAACAAAGTCTGGCATACTAAATTGAGGCAGGACCAAGCCCCTGTGTCAAGGCTGAGCAAGGTGTCCCACCCTAAGGCGTGTGTTCCAAAAAGCCATTTCATGCACCCTAGATAAGTCCTGGTGCCACTGCAAGGGGCTTCTAGATCATGGTTATTGGACATGAACTAGCTTGAAAGGAAAGTTTATTGGAAAGAAGTCAGGGTTAGTTTAGAAAAGTATCCTGAGTGCTGTTTGAGTCTGTGAATGTGATTTACCCTCTTGACTATTTTATACTGCTTCTTGGTTGATTTTAATAAAGGCAAAACTTTGTCAAGCTTCTTATAAGGCTGGTGATACCACTTTGCTAGTATTAGAAGTTTCCCAAACTGGTTTCCAAGTCCTCTTAGACAGGGCACACAAAGCAAGCCAGGTATTTCTAAGGACTGTCATGCTGGAAATGTCTTCATGAAGAACTATGGTAGTTGCACAGAAATATTGTTTTAAGATCTTTTGTATGTTGGGACAAAAAAAGATATTTCTGGGGGTTTGCTAAAATTACATATTTTACTTGACAATTTTATTTAACTAATTTACTTTTTATCGTACTAATGCTGGGAATCATTTAGAATAATCTTCAAATAGTATTAAAGCAGAGAAATCCATGTTTTTGAGGATAAGTGAAATGGAACATACATTGGTATTTTCCCTGAATGTATGTCTGTATGAGGGTATCATATCCCCTAGAGTCACAGACAGTTGTAAGTGCTGGGAATTGAACCCAGGTCCTCTGAAAGAGCAGGCAATGCTCTTAACCACTGAGCCATCTTTCCAGCCCTGTGAAGTGGTACGTAAAATATCTAAAGTTGAGTTGATCATTTTACTGTCAAATTAATTAATTACCTATTTAAAGGAAATAATTGTATGGATTTTCTGATTATTGTAGTACTCCTGTTTATTTTGATGAGCCCATGCACTACATAAGTATGAATCCTAGTACCGCCTAATGTCATATATTCTATTGCCATTGTGAATGAGCTCTTCTGGTGATCTTACAACTGTAAGGAAGAAAGATAAAAGCATCCTGCATGAAGTTCCATTTTGCCAGACAAGTCAGTGGAAACCATACTGGACTCTTCCCTTCCCCCAAAAAATAAATAAATAAATAAACAAACAAACAAATAAATAAATAAATAAATAAATAAATAAATAAATAAATAACTCGCAATCAACTCTTAGCTGTGTGAAAAGGAAATAAAATGCTGCCCCCACGTCTTTGACATCCTGGGCACTCAATGTGATCATGAGCTTCTATTTCTTATACTCAACTGAACTGTTCAGGTTTCTTTTGACTCTTGCTAGTTAATATTGCAATCAGCTCTACATTTGCAGACCAGATATGTGATAAAGGTATACATGTCCCAGTTCTAACCTCAGCTAAAAATCTACACATCGTATCTCCATAAGTGTGTTTTGAAAGCCACTGCTTCCGGGAATTTCTCACTACACACAGCAGTACCCCAACAGGGTTCAGTCAACACAATGTACCACAACTTATTCTTACTGTGTCTCATAGTTTTTTTCAGAATATGTACGACTACCTATTCTTTACAATATTCTTTGCCACTAATTTTCGGCTTTCCTTCCCCATAGAGCAGTCTTGGTACCTCTCCGTTAGGAATCTATATTTATGGAGTCTCACAGACCTACTTATGCAACCCAGTAAGAAAGTCTCCTTTAAAAAAAAACAACTCATTTCCTAATGGAAGATAATTTTCCCATCTCTTAGATATTTTTCCTATGGTTAATTAGGAATTGTTCTCTTCTTCTCTGTATGTTACACAATATAGATTTTTCCAACAACATATAACTTAGTACAAAAACATTTCAAAACATGCTGGTGGGGTTAAAGAGACCAGATGTCACTTTTCAATCATTTCCACACTTGAATATAAAAGTACTGTGATTTACCAAACTTCCATTTGCTATGTCTGATGCTTTTGTTGTCATTCTGAAGAATCAGTTGAAAAGTTAACCTCATCAGTATTAACTTATTAACTTATCATCCACTGTTTTAGACTTAAATAGATTCATTAGGACCAAATAGCAGATCTCATTTTGAATCTTCAAAAATTGAAAGATGCCGGGCAGTGGTGGCACACGCCTTTAATCCCAGCACTCGGGAGGCAGAGCCAGGTGGATCTCTGTGAGTTCGAGGCCAGCCTGGACTACCAAGTGAGTTCCAGGAAAGGCGCAAAGCTACACAGAGAAACCCTGTCTCGAAAAACCAAAAAAAAAAAAAAAAAAAAAAAAAAAAAAAAATTGAAAGATAATATACATATGGCAACTACTTTCATTTATTTCCAAACAAGTGTCAGTACTGTTTTAAGTTCTTCCAAGAAAAAAAAATATTGTATAGAAGTAATTTTAAAACACACATACATACATGCACGCACACGTGCACGCACACACACACACACACACACACACACACACACACACACACACACATTCCTTAACTTCTTCCCACTTATATACCAGATTTCTTGTGCCCAAAACTCATGAAGTACTATGAGTTTTCTTTAAAGACACAGAGGATAGATGTGTAGATTGAGGGTAGTGATGAATAATTTTATTTGCTTCTCAGCTCAGAATCTCGCTAAGAGGATCAAGTTTGACAGGCATTTATACTAGCCAATTATCTCATTTTTGCCCAGTTTTTTTCCCCATTTTTAATTTACTTGCCCCAAGTGTAAAACACATGTTAGTGTTGGCTGCCCAGGCTCTTCCCCTACCCCTGGGCGCCAATTCCTGTGTTTGCTCCACCTTTAGTGTCTAATGTTGAACTAACATCAACTACAAGGCAAACAAGGCAACCTCTGAACTTTAGCTGTCAACAAAAGTGGAAAAGAGTGGTAATGGGAGCAAGATGTGGCGAGGGTGCTGAGCCTGGGAAGGGAGCCTCAC
The DNA here is from genome assembly GCF_049852395.1 of Peromyscus maniculatus bairdii. Classification (NCBI taxonomy): domain Eukaryota; kingdom Metazoa; phylum Chordata; class Mammalia; order Rodentia; family Cricetidae; genus Peromyscus; species Peromyscus maniculatus. Next base: position 12,428,648 of record NC_134871.1, on the reverse strand, counting down.
CAAGGAGAGTTGCTCCTTTCTCTCTCAAGAAGCAGCCTCCCCCCCACCCCAGCTCTTTACATCTTTTGCGTAAGAAGGAAATTTTTTTAATAGTTTGGCATTTTTTTCTCTGTGACTTTGGAATTTTCCCAGAGTAGCCACGCTTTTAATTGCTTTCTCCCTAGACTGATGGCTAATAGTATTTTCCACATGGGAAAAAAATCTCTACTATTCAGAGATTTCTTTCTTTCAAACTCAAGGTCCCAGAGTCATTAGAGGTAAAGACAAAGTTATCCTGTGAAATCTTGGCACTCTGAAACAGAGAATGCTACAACCATCACACATACTGTGCACTGTTTATTTTAGCAGTCACCTAAGCCATGCCAATCTTTGTGGGAAGGGAGGCTGCAGTGTCTTCAATCTCATATGGGACACTAAAGAGCAAATATGTCGTCTTTTATTGTTCCAAAGGACTCAGAAGCTAAAACACGTGAAGGAGCTCATTTTGAATGCTCTGAACATTCAACTATTCATTTGGCATACAACTTTGACCTACTACCCAAACAACTTAGTTCCAACAGACTTTTGTGAGTCTGCCTTATTTTTGTACAGTGCCCATCACTAGTCAGATCAAGCCACTTCATGTGACCTTTAGAAATGAACTTACACAGAATCTGTCATGAGAAGAATGCGTTGTTGGCATGGAAGCAACATAGAGATCACACCAAGCTCAGGCTCGAACCCTTGTTATTGTGTCTCAAAGCTCACATCATGTCATACAGTAAACTTTTTCCATACTTAATAATTTCATGCAGTGCAAAAGTTATTTTAGTTTCCCTGTTATTGAATTTCCCACCTGACTTGATTTATTATTCTAGAATCTGGTGGGAAATTCATGACCATTATTAAGAAAATAATTATTGGGGAAAGCAGACAAGAGAAAAACCATGAATGAAGAAAGAGTGATTAAGTATTGTTTTCATACCATAAAATTAACAGTATCTTTGCAGATATAAGTGCTTATCCATGGCATCTTAGAAAATTGGTTTTAAAAGAGGCAAGAATTAATTTGCCAGCAGCATTTACACTGGAGTGTCCAGGTAGCCAATATTCTCTTTGGCAAATCAATGTCGTAATTTGTCCTTGAATTCTCAAGTACACCTTCACTGGTCCCTGGTTCTCTGAAGAACTAGAAAAATGACAAGTTACGATGAAATTTTTAAAATATGAGAGTTCTTAGAGGACTGTAAAGTACAATATGATGTTCTACCCAGTGTCAAATCCTAGGCAAATGATCTTTGATTCAAGACTAATAAATAACTGATCATGTACTGGGTCAGAGACATCTGCTCCAGGAAAACAAAAAATTGAAATATTGTTTTTCCTACTACAGATGACAAATCATTAGTGAAGTCATTCAATAAATACCCATTGTTTAAAAAAATTCAAAATTTTAAATCCTCTACCTTCAAAATCAAAGAAATATGTAAAATTGCAATGAAATGTAATATTTTTATTTCTAAATTATATTTACATTTTGCAGGACTGGAGCTTAAAATATCACCTCACTTATGCTCATCAAGTTTTCCACTATAGGGTACTTCCAGTCTCCAGTTAGTTCTTTCAGGCCCTCACATGTGCTCAAAACATGCTAATATTTTACCCAGAAGGGTAAAAGGTGTACATTCAAAATACTATTGGAAAGGGCAAGCTAAAATGTGAGTGACACAACCTTCGAAGTCTGTCAGGATTTCAGTAGATGTTTATAGTGCTGCATGAGGAGCTGGGACTTTGATGAGGTGACCAGGTTACAATGTTGCAGAGTGGAGGGATCATTATCAAATGGAAAATATTATATACCTTCACTGATGATGTTATGATTTGAAGCACATTGGGTAAGGATCTACTATTCATTCACTTTGTCAACATCTTTGGTCTTCTGCTGAAAAACAATGACAGGATGGGTAAGATGTCACTGGTTTTGATTTGTGGCACATCCAAGATCTTTTTTTTCCTCCTAACTTGGATGATTGAAGCTGTTTTCTATGATTACAAGTTTTGGCTTGGCTTTCTCACCATGCAGGAAGAGAGTAATCCTCTGTGGTTCAATAATTTTCTTCCACATTTTGGCACTACCACCAACACGTGCACTGAGGTCTCCCCCTCCACCGACCATCAGGATGTCAGATGGTAGAGCAGCTGTGATGAGTTTATGCAGATCTCTGCAGAATTTCCCCTCACTGGAATGTATGACAGTTAAGACATTTTCACCCCCCCCCCAAAAAAAAGAATGATCATTTGATAAGTCCCCATATTGACCAGTCAAGTTGGAGATCATTAACCACTTAAACAGCCTGCAATTGAAAGCCTTTACCTCCAACGTCTCATATCATCCACGATGCATCTGTAATCACTAGGGAGAAATATTCAAAATATTTTGTTTCTAATATAATGTCTTAACAGGAGTTTCTCCTCATGTTTTTGCAATTAACAAAAAAGACCAACAGAGAGCCTTATTTTCATGCTCAGCCTCCCAGTGTCTGAAAGGACCCCACCCTAACTTAACTGCCATCTTGGAGTGCTTTACTATCATATTCAAAGGAGGAAATCAACCCACTTCCACTTCACAAATATACTTGTAATTGCAAATTGCAACTTACTTAGAGACTACAGCAATTTAGCAGTGAACCGGACTGAATACTTCTGCAGAGCACATTGGGTTGAGAAATGAGACAGATTTTTCGTTCCCTAGGGAGACTCTTCAAAATCTCTGCTCCATGTTATGTCCATAAGATAGGAACAGAGTCTCAGGAGAATTGGTATTGTGTTCATTAAGGTGTTTATTTTATTTCTGTCTCTTGGACAGAGAAACGGGACAAAAAACATATGTTGGGGGAAATGGAAGACATTTCATAGCTTACAATATTAGAATTAAAAATTATAATATTTATTGTAAAAAAAGACTCTAATTACCATTTTACTGGACAGAATCTTTGCAAGATGTATGCAAACTAGTAGTGGAATTTCATCTTTAACTCATTATACTTCCATAAGAAGCCACATGGCTGAGCTTTAAAGCAGAGTTCCACCCCATGGGACATTATGTGCCTTCACTTTTTTTTTGGCTGTTGTTTTTCTTTTTAATATTATTGAAACTTAGTTTCACAAAAATTCCAATTTCTGATATCATATTTTAATGGTTGAAAAAATATAATTCTAATTGAGGCAAATAGAAAAAGCTGGAAGCTAAAAATCAATTTTTAAAATAAAGGAAAATAAGCTCTTGATTCCAAATTGGCTTCCGAGGTGAATTTTCCTAATTCTCTCACTGAAAATTTCCCAGATGCTTCTCACATGTCCAAAAAGAGACAACTTGGGAAATGGGGAACAAAGTCTTGACTTGCTGATGGTTGCTAATCTCTCGGGGCTTTACTCTAAAGTGTCTTCCAGTGAAGTAAACACAGAAAGGAAACAACAGGCATCACTGGGAGACAAATGAAGCTTCCCCTAAAGGTGAGTAGAGATGGAGCCTTTTGTATGTCCAGCATCCATCAAGGAACCAGCGTCTATGAATACAACACTCTTCTTAACATCCTTCCCTCACTTACCCTGTGGAGGTGGATTGGCTCACCCTGCCTTCATGTGTAGAATGTCCACAGGGCTGCAGACAGCTTCATCCACCGACTTCTCCTTTTCTGCATCCAGTGCTGACTGGATTATGTCATCTGTAATGCAATACTAGGCAAGACTTTTGTTGTCAGTGTGGTTTGTTTTTTTGCCTGTTTTTATAAGGTGCCGTAGAGTAAATAGTTTGACTCTTAGGTCTATAAGATCTCTGTCATAACAGTTTAAACTCCCTCTAAAAAGCAGGCGTACTGGGGCTAAAGAGGTGGTTCTGCTGTCAAAAGCATGGACTGCTCTTCCAAAGGATCAGAGTTCAGTTCTCCATATCCACACTGTGACTCACAACCATTTGCAGCTCTAGCATCAGAATAATCTATGCCCTCTACTAGCCGGGCATTGACATGGTACACAGGCGTTCATGTAGGCAAAACACTGATACACATTTTTTTTTTTTTTTTTTTTTTTTTGGTTTTTCGAGACAGGGTTTCTCTGTGTAGCTTTGTGCCTTTCCTGGAACTCACTTGGTAGCCCAGGCTGGCCTCGAACTCACAGAGATCCGCCTGCCTCTGCCTCCCGAGTGCTGGGATTAAAGGTGTGCGCCACCACCGCCCGGCACTGATACACATTTTAAAAAGGTATAGTATAACAACAGCAATAGACAGTCTCTCAGAAAATGCTTGTATTCTGGTTAAATTTTACTTACAATGTTGCAAGCCTCAGATTGTATTGGGGGAACATCATTTGCCAATTCAACAACAAAGCTACATTTCTCCATGCCTTGCTGCCCCCTCAGCCCCGAGCATTCATGTTGAATATACTGAAGAGTGGGCAAAAGATATTAGACCTCATTCACAGAACAGCAGAAGTGCTGCTACCTACAGTTGGCGTCTATGGTGAGTTTTATGAGGTGGACCAAGCTACAGAGTCCAGATCCAGGCCGTTTCTGAATCACACAGAACTTTCTGGACACTTAGAGGAGGAGGCATGGCAGTGGTAGGGAAGGAAAAGGGAGGCCTTTTCCTGTGCCTAAGAGAACTGGTACCACTATTTGTTTCTCTCTTAAGATGTCAATATGATTTAAAAACCTATGTTTAATCAGGAAATTAAGTTATCTTAGGGACTGCTAATGGAGAATCTGTCCGGATCCCTACTGCCATTATTAAATGCCATAGAGCTGCACCCCTCAGCATTTTTCATAGCCTCATTAGTTTCATCCACTAAATCTTGTATGGGAAAAAAATCTTTATTTTTCATCTAATTGCTAAGTCCTTTAAAAGAAGTAATCCAAAGGAATCTTCTGTGCTGGTGGCACCCAATGTCCTCTCTTGTGTCATTTCTTCTCAGAAGCAGGGTTCCCAGGGACAATAGTTCTTTCTCTGTCTGACTTCAAAAGACTAGATAGATATGGTGGGGTTGCTCGTCATCACCAAATCAACATTTTACTCCACAAAATGAGAGCATCCGTAGATGGGGCAATGTACAACAGCTGAGGATTCTGGAAAACTCTGCTGTTTCTTTATCACCAAGGACTGAGTATAGGAATCATAGTCAAAACTCTGATATACAAGTCTGTCCAGAACCTTTGAGATCTCTGGGCATTGTTCTACTAGGGGTCATATAGGGACTGACTAAACTCAACTAATCTTTTTCAGTTCTTTCTAGACTCTGGCTCATTACACATAGGGTTTTTAGTTGTTCCTGTTGCTTGTTCATTTGGTTGGTTGCTTAGTTGGTTTTTTAAAAACCTGAATGACTATCAATATGTCCCAAAGTCCATGTTAAAACAGTTTCTGGCCTCTGAAGAAATTTTGATCAAGTTTTGGACAAGCTTTACTTTGACCCTTGCTTCTAACCTGGTGCCCACGTGAATCTAATGCTCCCTGTCCAATGGCCAGGGTTCAGAATAATTGTTTAAGTTTATCCATGCAATGTAAAGAAGAGAAACTCTATTTTGAAAGGTTAAATGAATCATTGACACTCACAAGGCCAAGATCAGCTCTGGGTGAGTACCTGCTGTTTGGTTCACAATAAACTTTCCTTTCCAGGGACAGCATGCAGTCACCTGAACTTCACATTCTCAGTAAAGCAATCCAAGTGCTTAGAACTGATGAAGTGAGTTATCACATTAGTTGAGAAGTATTTATGATTTCAAGGTAGAACACTAGAGCTACCTTTGAAACATATGGTCTGGCATTCCACATGTCTATCTGATAAAGGATGACAGGACAAAAGGGAAGTCCATTCTGACATTTTTAATTGTCTTGATTCTGAGTCATATGAACTCTCTAAGCAACCACTTCAGCATTATAATCCTCTGTGTCTGGGGGGAAGGACATGAGGGCTATTTCAAAATTAATAAAATTTGCTTACTGTGGCTTCATCAGGTAAAAAGAACAATTTATTTGCATGGAATGATTTTGCAAGTATCAAACATTCTGAGGATATTCAAACTGATAGACACATAGATTGAGAATGTAATGAACTTTTGATAGCATTAAATATTGGAGAAATGATACAAATTCAAAGAATTTATGATGAATTTATGGCTTGGTTGTAAAGTATCCTGTTTAATAATCAATAATTCAATTCCCAAGTGAGAGAATAAATGGATTTTTGTAAGCATTTACTGTTACTCTCTACAGAAGATGTAGCAAATGACATGAAAACTCTATACAATCATATGCCCGAATAATACATTTCCAAGGCTCTGGGAAAGGTTATCATATGCATCCTATTAAACTATTACAGCTTTGGAGTAGAAGGTAACCAGTGTTACACCTCCAGCTCTACTAATAATAACCCATCTTCAGGTTGATAGCTCCATCAATAAAAACATGTCCTCAAGCACCCTCCTTCACTGAAAACACTCTCTTTGCATTAAAAAAGAAATGTGTTTATACCCTATTCCAAAATCCACAAATAAAAAACACAAATGCCTTTCCATCATGAATGTGCCCTTGACTGTGTCCTTAAGGAGTGGAGATGAGGGGTGGCTTACTCTCTTCACCATTTTCTTTAATAAATGCCCCTGTGTATGGTATACAGCTGCCACTCAAACCTTTGCAGTCTAGCTAAGCATCTGTTCATTGAATACTTGGAGTCTCCATTGCAAAATGACATAATTCCTGGTTTCTTTACTATATGAGTCCCTGGGCTTTGCTAATATTCTTACAGCAATAATGACTTAAGTATACACACGGTCCCCGGTGCATTCAAAATGTTAAAACTGTTGAAGTTGTCCCATTGGAAACATATCATAACCATGTTTGTTCTCTGAGTAACAATAATCCCTTCAGGTTGTGCTTTGTCCCTTACCTATTTATTAGTCTGTTAGAAAGAAAGAGAAGCATTTGGTGTGGTGAATTAGCAGGCTCATACAACTGTGGTCATGAGTGTTTGATTTGCCATTGACTGCAAATTCCTTCCTGGATTCGAAAGCCCCTTTAATGAGCCTTCTTGCCTTCCTAAACAACTATCTTCTTTTGCCTTATAGCCACTGAATTGTACCTGTAGGTCACTGATTTTTGACTAGCTGGTAAGTCTAGAATGGCTAAATTTACTTTATCATTAATTAGAGAATCACTGTGTTCTTGATTTATATATTTGTATACTTACATACTTAGCAGATAGCAGATTTATTATATTTTTGGCTTAGGAGAATACCCCAAATAAGTAAGTATATCATACAATACTTAGGGGAAATAATCTTATATACTATAGGTCAAGAGCTGTAGGAAAAGGTAGATGTTGGCAGTCTGAAAGATGAGACACTTGGTCTTAGAACTGTATCTTTCTTCATGCATAAAATGCAGGAAAAACATAACTTCCATATTATAAGTATAATTCTAAAAAGTAAGACTGACCTTGAAGATAGCTTTCTCTAAGCTTAAGCTGCCTCTTTGATTTTTAATCTTTCTTTTTTCCTTCCCCACTTATGCTCTTTTCTTTCTGAAAACTAAAATTACTTTTATTAATTTCCATGAACATGAAAACTCACATAAGTAACATGTTTCTTCAATGATGATTATGATGTATATACAAATATATGTTCAAAATACCAAGGATTTGAGTACAAAATTCAATGTGTAATGTCCAGCCTCCATCTACGGCATTCAGAATTTGCAAGTCCAGAGTGTTTATATCTTATCGATGGCCTGTCTAAATGTTTGAATTGATTAGAGGGTTAAAATACAGTTCAATACATTTAAATTCCCTGTCATACATTAAGCAGTCACTACTGAAAACCTTCCAAAGTTATCAGCATAATTGGGGTAATGGAAGAGAAGGTGTGGATCCTGATATAGGATTGAGTTAGAAAGCAAAGAGAAAGCATCGATAATTCTGCATGTCTTGATCCAGTTCTTGGCTACACATAGTTGTCTCCATGAGTCATCACCACACAATCCCAATACTCCCTAAGCATAAAACGGAATAATTTTTAGTTTAAAAAGCTCCTTTCCTGAACAAATTCTTGATTGAAAATTTTTTTAAATAAATAACAATGTAGATTCATTAACTTATTCGATTATAAAACATTTACTAAGACACTGTTATGTTATAAGAATTGTCCTCAGACCTTGGGTTACCTCAGAAAACAAAACCAAGACATATACATACCCAATAGGAAGCATACATACTAAAAGTCAACCTAGGCACAAATACAGAGCACCACTAATGGTAGGCTTCCACTTACTCAGGGTGGTTCTGTATCTAAGCCATGACTAGTGAATATATTTCATGAACCACACATACCGCAAAATTATCATTAATAACATCTCCTTGACACCTAGTCCTAATATCTAGACTCACATAATATTGGGAAAGCCCATTTTGAGTCATAAATCTGTTTTAATTTTCCAGGTCCTCTTAATAGGGCATAACTAACCTTCTTTGTCATCTCCCTGAGAGTATCTTCATCATCAGTGATGTTAGTAAACAAGTTAAGAGCCACAATGTGGTCTGGCAGTAAAGAGGGGGAACATCCTGAGGGAGGAGGAGAAGGAAAAGGAAGAGGAGAAAAGAAGAGGGGTGGAGAAGAAAAGAGGAACAGGATGGGTGGAAGAAATTCCACTCAAATTTCTTCCAGAGATAAACTAGAACTAGACAAAAATGTTCATTTTTCAGCTGGCAATTAGTACATAGAAAGCTACTCACAGAGATTCTATATTTTTTTTGACATAATACGCTATTATACTGAACAAGGCCTATCTTTTTATTTTTTCTTTGTATTTAATTCCAGCAAGTTCTCATTTATCTTGTGGTTCCATAAAGAATCAACAACAACAAAATCCAGAGCATATGTGGGCCATGGACAAGGGGCAGCAATAACCCTGCTGATAAAATTTGAACTGCATCCACAAGACAGGTTAAAGAGGCTTGTGGACAGTGCAAGCCAATCACACAATCACATTAGCATCCTTGTATGCATTGTTTAGGCATAATGGTCAGAGAGTTCACTGAACATATCATGACTCAAACATATCCCTTGAAAATTCCTTCATGTCAAAGATTTATTTGCTCACTTAAAATTTCATTGCTGATAAATTCATCTAAAAGAACCTTTCTTTAAAAAAAAAACTTAATATAATCAACAATTTTCCTTTCCTTTCCTTTTTCCTTCCTTTCTTTTTTTCTTTCTTGCTATCTCCCATCCTCTTTCCTCCTTCCTTTCTTCTTTCTAGCTCTTCTTTCCTTCCTTCCTCTCTCTTTTACTTTTTTCTTCTCTTTGTTCCTTCCTCTCATGCTGTCTCCTTCCTTTCTGTCTGCCCATCTGAATCTAGAAGGCAGTATTTTCAGTGTCTTCATGTTAGAATTGTACAAATTGCTTATAAGGTATAGTCAAAGAGGTCCAAACATGGTTTCAAAATGTTAATTAAAATTAGAAAATTATCCAAATCTTTTTTGTATTTTTAAATATATCTTTATTTATTATTTGCAAATTTTATACATGCATACAATGCATTTTGATTGCATTAATTCCCCATTCCTTCCTCTATACCTCTTTCAACTTAATGTCTTTTTATTTGTTATAAACCATGTCCAATTATGCTACTCATAAATGCATGGGACTTTATTTGGCTACAGAGAAAAAGGAAATCACAAAATTTCCAAGTAAATGGAAGTAATTGGAAAACACTATATTGGGTGAGGTAACCCATACCCAGAAAGATAAATATCACATGCTTTCCCTAGCGGTTGGATCCTTGCATGAAATCTTTAGATTTGTGAGATGAACTAGGAGTACTTAGACAGTTGAGGGAAACCAGAAAGGATCCATTGGCAGGCAAGGGAAAGAGAGATCTTAAGGAAAAGGATTATAGTGGAGCACAGGTGATATGAAGGTGGTCAGAGGGATAGAAGAGTAGGGCAAAGAAGAGGTAAGAGAGGGATAACTAACACTAAAGATGTTTGAAAAGGCCACATGGAATTTTACTATTTTAAAAGCTTCATACATATGTGTGTGCACATACATATAAAACATGCATTCATATGAAAGAGTATAACTGTACTATACATGGGATAATGCCAAATAAAAAGTCATTGCTAATTGTGGGATTCTTCCACTGCGACTATGTCAGGGGTGTCCCAGAGTCCTCCAAAACAATACAAACTATGGCCATCATTCTTGGTTTCCTAAAAGAACTTGATGATAAGACCTAGTTGCTGAAGATACCATGAGCTTTATCATAGGACCCAGAGAAATCAAGTTGGTACTAACCAGGGAGCTTCCTCCCAATTATCTGGCTTTCACAGTATCAGAAGGTGATTTGAAGCCTCCTGAGAAAGAAAAGTCATCCACACTCTTATCCTGTTGTGAACCTTGTGAGCTACAATAACCATCCATGCAGCAAGATATGCCTGTGGAAGCAACAGTGTCACAAACGTTGTGGAAGTAACCATGTGCTTTCTGATTGGGTGTAAGCCCTGCTCCACAGGAGGGGCCTGGTGTTATAATTCTGAATAAGAATACCTTGTATTTAAAACTGAATGTCAGGCCGGACAGTGGTGGCACGCCTTTAATCCTAGCACTCGAGAGGCAGAGCCAGGCAGATCTCTGTGAGTTCAAGGCCAGCCTGGTCTACAGAGAAAGCTCCTGGATAGGCTCCAAAGCTACACAGAGAAACCCTATCTCTAAAAAACAAAAACAACAACAACAACAACAAAATTGAATGTCAGGCTGTGACAGAAGAGATAGAAAGAAATAAATGTCAACAAAAATTCATCTTTAGAGATTGAATTTAACATGTGATTGAGATTCAGTCTGTGTCTTCGCTTTGTCATCCAAAGCTCTAGGTTGTTTTAACAATTGTCTTAAAGTAAATTGTCACTGCTTTGTGACTGTTTTTATGTAAGCCTGATGTTTTCCTTTGTTAATTCCTACTCTATTATTTTTTGGAGACGAAACAACAACAAAAATTAGTTTGATCTTTAAAATGTACTGATAGTCTAGAAGTACTATCTAGTTATTTCCCATTCTCTTAAGTTATTATCTAAATAATGTAGAACTTTTTCTATAAGATTTTCTCCTCCATTCCCAATAGGACACAATCAATGTTTCATAAGAAAGGAAAAAGTAGTTATTTCTAGTCATTATGGATTTGTAACTAATAGTTTATTTCAGTTACTTGGGATTTTCCCGTAAGCTATTAGTTTACAAAGTAATTAGTTCTGAGAAAATAAATTCTCAGAAAGAACTTTGTATGGTGACCACCAAATCAAAGAAAATTGGATAGGCTTAAGGAATTTATAACTCAAGCATAGGAAAGGGCTACATTATTTTCTCTATTAAGGAACTTTATTAATTTCAATATTTTCCAGACAGAAGTTCTCATAAAAGAAAGGCTTACACTCCTTTCCTTAGGAGTTCCAGAAACTTTCACACAAAATACAAACCTTGAACCGCAGGAACATAATCTTACATAACTGGAGGGTATCAAGCAGGAAAATGTAGAGTGAAATAACATCACCTCCAAGAATCAGAATATCTGACTCATATCTCTCTCTCTCTCTCTCTCTCTCTCTCTCTCTCTCTCTCTCTCTCTCTCTCTCTCTCTCTCTCTCTCTCATCTTTCTTAAAATCCCCAGCCCTGTGTGTGACTCATAATTAAAATGCAAGTCTGCTGAACATTGGAAATCAGGAAGGAGACAGACAGATCTGCCTCCAGCACTTTCTAGCTATTTGAATCTTAAGTAAGTTCCCTGATAATTTGCAGCTTCAATTTCTATCATCTGTAAATTAGCAATGTCTTCATGAAGGGATTATTAAAATAATTAGAATGGATGGGTGTACTAATTCTGAATTGTAATAAATACTTATTAGATGGTTAAGTGTTATTTTTGTTATTAGTTCAAGAAATGAACTAGTTATAGAAATTTGATGATGGGCTAACTAGGTCCCATTGGGCAGCTCACTAACCATGTCTCACAGTGGATCACTTGCAGATTGTTAATAGTCTCCATTTCATGTTTACTTCTCAGTCTTGGACTTTGTATGAGTAGTTCAGCCATGAAAACAGTCTGTATAAAATCTGAAAGACAAGTTCTTAGTGCGTTTTGTGCTATCATGGAACATCACATACTGGATGATTTGTAATAGATAGAAATATAATGGCTTATGTTTCTAGAGCCTGGGAAGTCAGATTTAAATTACTGACATCTGAAACAGAATTTCTTCCTGTGCTGTGGTGGGGTCTGGGTGTGTGTGGTGGGGGGTAAAATACTACTACACTTGTCCTTTTATAAAGAATTACTCTACTCTGTGATAACACTAATTCAGTCATGAGAACAAACACCATCTGACGTAATCACCTTTTAGAGGTCTCAACTCTTCCAAGTATTACTGTGACAACTAAATTACAGTGTGAGCAGAGCTCATAATCACTCAAACAATGCAAAGGGGTGTTAGTGAGCCAAAGAAACAGACACTAATCTGAAGCACTGTTTGAACCTTGCAAGAAAATCCAAGAAGCTAAACCCAACTGCTCATACACTGAAGCTGGATCCACATGCAGAAAAAAATGGTGAGAACACTAGAACTGTAGGCTGAAGAGTCAAACTGACAAGTCAAACTGCTTTTGCTGTGTATTTATACCTATGGTACTACATGGTGTCATACATAGAGGCACTATATATTGTCACCATCATCATCGAGGAAGAGGAGTTTGACTTAGACAGCAAAGACAACCAAATCTACTCAGTGTTTAGACAATGCTATGCAAAAGCCATAAGAGACACGATTCTGACAGAAAGGTACCATCAATAACTCAGTTAAGAGATGTTATGTAGCAGTTTCATCTGGGTTAAAATATTCTATCCTGGAAAGAAGACCTTCCTAGGGAAGGTCCAAAGGGAGGCTTATTAAGATTCAGGAAGTAAATTCATAAGTCTTGAGAAGTCCCTGAGGCATACCAGATTCAAAGGGTTCCTCCCTTCCCCAAAAGGTGTTCTGTAAAAGTTTCCTTGGAGATTAAAACGTTGTATCCTGAAGAGAAGGAAGGTTAAACAACTCAAAATAGCTTCAGGAAGTCCTTGAAACTGACAAGATTCACTAGGACCCTCCCTGCAAGAGTTTACCAGCCAAGCTCCTGAGAGCTCTCACTCTCAGGCAAGTCAAATTGTGAAGAAGATTCTGAGACCAGAAAGCTCCTGAGAGTAGCAGATCCCAGCCAGGCTTCTGGAAAGAGGTTTAATACCAGAGGCACTTGGAATGGATATTCTCCAAACTGGTGAGCTCTCTTTAGGCTGTGCAATATGCTCTAGTTTTCTAAGATTTTGTGAGCTCTTACTCATGCTGTGGTGGGCTCTGGTGATTCAGTTGTCTTTGAGTCATTTCTGTTCCTATGAGTAAAGCTTCATCCATACTCCTAAAAGTAACCCCAGTAAAATTAATTGGAATAGCACAAAATTAGTTGGTGTAGCACAAATTCTAATTGGTCTTAATAATAAAAACATGGAGCCAGATATCAGGGTAAATGCTGAATGATCAGAAAGACAAAGGAGCAAACCACAGCCACCTCTTACCTCACCAACTCCACAGCCTGAAAGGGGGCCAAGCTCCTGTCTCCACCCTGCCTCATCACTTCCTCTCTCCACCCTTCCATATCACTTCCTGTTTCCTCCTCCCAAGAGCATTAAAGGGGTGTGCCACCACTGCCTGGCCTCTATGGTTAACTAGTGGCTAGCTCTGCCCTCTGATCTCCAGACAAGCTTTATTTCTTAGAGCACAAATGAAATATCATGACAAGTTGGACTTTGGTGGTATCTGTACTTTAGTCTGTCATGGGCTCCCTATCTTGGGTGAGTAGATGTGTATGAAGCATCTCCCCAGGAGAAGTTTTGTCATAATAAAACATACAAGCAGTAAAAACTGCTGAGGAAAAGCGGCTCTCCAACCTGTCCAGCTGGCCAATAGGTTGTACAGAGTCCAGAGTTCAACTTTTGTGATTTATAACCCATGGTAGAATGAACTGTGAGTAACAGAGCTGCTTTTGAGTCATTCATGTTCTTATAAGTAACTTCTCACCCATACTCATATAAGTAACTGGGGTGATTTAAATAACATTAGCCCTATAGGCTCTTACCTTTGAATGCTTAGTCACTAGTTGATGGAAGAGTTTAGGAAGTATTGTGAGGTGTGGTCCTGTTGGAGGAGATGTCTCGCTGGGGGTAAGCTTTGAGGTTTCAGAAGCCCACAAATGTTAGCTTTTAGTTACTACTCCATCATTATGCTTGCCTGCCTGCTTGACTGCCCCCAAGTTTCCTGCCATGATAAGCATGGACTGACCCTTGGAAACTGTAAGAAAATACCCAGTTAAATGACTTACTCTGAAAATTGCCTTGGTCAAGATGTCTCTACAACAATAGAACAGTAACTAAGACAATAAACAAAACAAATTCATTGTTTCACCAAATAGAACTTTGGTGGCATTTTTAATTTGATCTGGCTTTTGGTTCTTTCTCTGCAGTGAGAAGACTTTTGTTTATATCTTTGCTGAAATAGTGCCAGATAATAAGGACATGGAAGCTTCATTTTCAGATGGGGCAGGCACAGGTCTTTACTTTTTTGTATTTACTTTCCATTGATTATAAAATCTTATATATTTGAGGATAATAAGGAGTATGTAAAATTTCAAAAAGCATGATATTTTTGGTTAGTACGTAGGCTAAATGTGAATATAAAATTTTAAGTCTTTGTGCTGGTTAGAAATTGCAAACCTGTTATAAACTAGAGTCTCTTGGGAAAGGGGAACACCATGGTTGAACTGGATTCGTCAGATTGGTCTGTGGATATGTTGGTGGAGGCATTTTCTTTATTAATGATTGATGTGGGAGGACACAGCCCACTGTACACAGTGCTGCCCCTGGGCAGGTGGTCCTAGGTTTTATAAGAAAACAGGTTAAGTAAGTCATGAAGAGCAGGGAAGTAAGCAGCATTCCTCCATGACCTCTGTTTCAATACCTGCCTCTGGGTTCCTGCCTGAGCTCCTACCTTGGTTTCCCTTGATGATGGTCTTTAAGCTGTAATCCTAATCAACCTTTTCATCCCCAAGTTGTTTGTGGTCAGTCACAGCAATAGAAATCAAATGAGGACATTCTCGTCTATACTAAATACTAGCCAACATTTGATAAGGGTTATTATTTTTTAAGATTCAGACTCCTCAAAGGAGGCATTTTGATGCAAAGTTGCTCTTCCCATGTCCAGGAGGTGGAAATGCCTTCTTCATTGGGACATCACATCTCTTCATTTGAAAAATCTTTGTTCCTTCCTAACTGCTCACAATGGTTGTCACCACTCCATACTTTTTTTTAATCGTTCCTCTCCATGTCTTTGGATACACACAAGTCCTGGCAAATCCTAGTGATTTTTTTGTTTGATGGTTTTTTGTTTATTTGTTTGTTTTTCCTATCAAAAATACAGAGGAAAATATTTCCTATTTCTTTGATACACCCAGATCAAAAAAAAAGGTTGGCGTTCTAATAGACACTGAGAGGTAGAGTGCCAGACTGATGCAGAAATCACAAAGATGGGACCAAGGACTCAGAAACACATAACTTGTGCTTTAGGTCATTTAGAAAGATTTCAGGATTATAAATTGATGGTGGACAGATGTGTCTAGTTCTGAGCTTTGAAAAAACAAAAAGACTTTGACACATCAGATGAGCCTTCAGGAAGTCTACATCCATCATTGTGGGAACTGATTTGAAGAAAATGTTTTCTTTCTTTGTTTTGCTTTTTCCTCAAGGGTGAGGAAATGGAAGAATGGGAAAGTACTTATTAAGTACTTTTGCATGAAAGTGCAGCACACAGCACACACATGTCATCAGTATTAAAATGATGCACAGTCACTTTCCCTGAAGTGTAGCTCTGTCATTGCCCATTCAAGACCACACTAGCTTTAATAAGACCATGAGTGATGTGCCTCCCCAGTAGATGAGGTACATTGGCTAGGCTGAACGGAAAGACTGGGCTTTCTTTAGTGGGAGGCAGCCTTCATTTCTATAGTTACCATCAAAAACCAAACCAAACAAACCAAACCAAGCAAACAAGCACACAAAGGCATGGGGCAGTATGGGGCAGCTTCTGTGATTTCTACTTTCATGCAAATCCAGAAAGTTATACTGGGGGATTTTTTACACACACACAGAAAAAAAATATTTCAGTACTGAATTTGCACAACTCTGCTCACACAGACTAACATTATGATGGAAAGCACCAAGTCTCCATCCCACATTTGTAAGGCTTTAGCCATGTGAGACTGGATTTATCTTTGAGGCTTAGTTATTCCATTATCAAACATTCTGTTCTATCTGTTACAAGGTCACTGTGAACATCTCGTAAAGTCATGAATAAGATAGTGCTTTAAGAGCTGAGAAAAAAATATCTACAAAATACACAATCTTAGCCAGCAGTCCAGGGAACCAGCAATGTTCCAAGAGATTAAGATCTCAACTTTGCATCTTGATGAAAAACATTACTTCCAGAAAGCAATACCCTCCTCCTAACACCTCTCCAGGGGGGCAAATGCCTTCCACTTAATCATCAACATCACCACTTTCTCCACTGAGGGCCATATCTGGTGATGAATCACCCTCGAAAAGATTTAGCCTCACCCCTTGCTAGGCTGGGAAAGTCGAAGCTGGTCACAGCATTTGTCCTGAGGCCAAAACCAAAAATCAAGGTCTATAGAAAAATGAACACTGCCAGTATTCATTTCTTTTCTCTCTGTCTCTCTCTTTCTCCCCATCTGAGGTATGGATGGGGAGGTGTGTATAGTGAGTGTAGTGTGCACATATGATCATTTGAATGTACACACATGTGTGACCTAGTACACATATCTGTGTGCACTGGTGTGTGCAGAGGTCACAGGCCAACGTTCAGTATGGTGTCTTCCTTAAATGCTCCCTATCTTATTATTTAGGACAGGGACTTTCAGTGATCCTGAAGCTCACTGCTTCAGCTAGGCTTGCAGCCAGCAAGCTCACAGAATCTTCCTCTCCTCCTTCCCCCACTGCTGGGGTTACAGACAGTGTTGCTTCACTCAGCTTTTTATAAAGACGTTGGAATCCAAACTGAGGTCTTTACTGTTGAGCCATCTCCCCACCCCACCCCCAAATATGCATTTTCCCTTTGTTTTCCCTCTCTAACGTTGCTAAAGTTGTTTCTTGTGCTTTGTCATCCCAGTGTGTCCTCTCTCCTTCTGGGTAGTGATGAATAATTATCACTTCTATCGTTTCTTCATTCATTCCCAAACAGTTGATGGGACCAGCTCCATGCTCCACACTGAGTTATGCTTGGCATTAATGGTGCACAAGATGGACGCGGCTTCTGTTTTCAAAAGTGGAACCAAGAGTCGACTAGGAGCAAGTACAACCAGAAGGTCTCCCAGTTTGTGTCCATAGTCAGACCCAGGAAAGACAGTACTTGAGAAATTCACATCCTGCCCCTGATGTCATTCATTCCTATGCCAGCCTTGAGAGTCACTTCAGTTTTAGGGGAGTGATGAGTGTTCATTAAATGTACAAAGATCTAAGTAGCACCGTGAGAAGATGACTAGGACTCTATCTTGGTTTTTTTCATGTCGTTACATCCATGGCCTCATCCTCTCTTTCTAGCTGTCCCCAATCTCCTCTCCTCTTTATCCTCAAAAACTAGGACCTTCTTTCAGCCCAACCTTCTCTTATTAATTCACCATAAAAAAGTCGTGTAAACCACATGGAGTTACTTTTTTCAGCGCCTACTGATTTCAAGTCTCCCTAACATGGCTTGGTTAGGCCTCTAAATTGTTAGAGGAGAAAATTAGTATTGAAAATGGTAAATATTTAATGTATATGTTGACAATTTAGGACTGTATTAACCTGCTATTATTTCTTACTGATCTTAGTGAATTACTTCTTTTCTGACCTTTCCCAGGACTCCCTAGGCCAGTGCATTGCTGATTGTATTCTTGCTTTTGCTTCTCAAAATTGGCTTTGGATTATTTTTTTTAATTAGTTTAAAATTCGCTAAGAATATTTTAACTGTCTTTAGATATGCATAATAGAACTATACACATATTTAAAATGTTGATGATATCTACTGCCACACAAACTGGTGCAGCCAGAAAATCATCTTTCTGAAAATCTCAGAGGAATATTGCTTCTGCCATGCTGCAAGCTGTTTTAACGCTGTTACAGTTTGTAACTGGTTATATGTGAGTTAGAAATTGCTCAGTTGTGCAGAAATAAAGTGTGTAAATACATTGGATTGTGAAGCTTACTTGTCATTTATGGCATTTATTTTAAATATATATACATATATATTACTTATTACAACTTCTTTAAGTAAGTTAGTGCTTTATAATCACAATGAATTTGAATTTGCACAACAAATATGATTTTATACACTGGAGCTGTGTCATAAGATTTTCACTTTGGAAGAAGATTCCTTTGCTAAATATGTTTGAAAACTGTTGATCTAAGCTCTTGTGCTGCTCCATTTCCGATGCAGAGTTGTGATAACTTAGCAGTGTTGGAAGCTTCATCCTATAAATACAAAAAATTCAAATAGCTGCTGTTGCAAGTGACATGGTGTGCTTCTACCTCCCAGAGTTGCACTCAGATGCAGCAATAATTTTACTTTTCAGGGTGACTTTAATTTATAAAGGCTAGCCCTAGCTCTCCACCTCACAATTATGTATGTTAAAATATATATGTCTGTATATAAAACATTTATATACATATAACATGTAAATATATACAGTACTCATATATTTATTATATGTTTTTATTTACACATATTTACATATGTAGGTATATATTTATCCATATATATACATATGTACACATATGTATGTATTAATCTAGCATAAATATTGAGTATATATCCACATGCATACACATGTGCATGCCTTGCTGGCTGACATGATTGAAGAAAATATAACAATAGCATAATGTTCTCTGAATATAAAAATACCACCTATTTTCAGGCTTATCTTTTTCCCAATCTACTTGTCTATTTGTCACAAATTTTAAGGAAAATAATAGCTCCATGCCATTTGGAGGACAGACATGATCCCAAGCAATAAGAAAAATTAAAAGGTGCTATGAGAAGATAGCTCATTGTGTTTTTATGTAAAATCATAGGAGACTGAGAGTTTACATTAAGTAGGGAAAAACAGAAGGATAAAAGGTGGACAAGAGGCTGATTGCTATCAATCATTTGAAAAGCTATTTGACTTATCAATATAACTTGCTGCACAATTAGTCAAGATAGCACATTGTTTCAGAAAGTTTGGTTTTTCCCATCCTTCTACATTCTGTACTCTTTCCTTTTATCTCCACGTTTGAGTACTGTCTAGTGCTAAGACCCATTGTTTCAGCTAAATTCACTCTCCAAGACAATAAGTTAACCCACTCTCATAAAAATGAAACATGGTCAATGATAAAGTCTCTAAGATTGATAATGGTATTTTTGTTGTCATTGTCCACAAAGGTACTGTTTCCAATTTAACTCAAATAAATTGCTGTACACTTGTGTTGACTTTTTTGTCTTTGACTATCGAGTCACTTACTGTCACTACAGTGACTGTTGAGGGGAAGGCTACTCTAACAGTGTAGGGAGCCATTTGGACAGTTGGCTATATTAGTGTCATTTGCACAATATATTTTTAAAGTTCTTGTTTATTAATACCTGTGCAGGGATAAATTTGAAAGCAGTAATACATCTTGCCATATGACTGTATCTCTCCTATTTTGTCAAATAAATACAAATCCTGCTAGTAATGAATGTCAACCTATCAAGAAAGATCACTATTACCAGAGGAAGCAGGACTTGCTCTGCACAAGGTCTTCTCTTGATATCCATTCATCACAGTGCCAACACACAAATATGTTTTGAATTGTCCAGTTGTTAGGACATTTTAATTATATGTTTCTGTGAATTTTTTCTGTTCCTAAATGTTCTTTTATGCTTGCTTTTAGAGAAAAAAAAATCTTGCTATATAGCCTTAGTTGGCCTTGAACCCATGATAATCATCCTGCCTCAACCTCCCAAGTCCATGGATTAGAAGCATGCACCAGCATGCCTGATAATACTTCCTGTGGTAAAGGCGATTAAAGCCAGGGCCCTGTGCATGCTAGGTCAAGTGCCCCACCACAGAGCTACATCATCTTCATTTATGGAATCATTTCTAAAATGGCGGTTGATAAAATATCTTTGACCATCACTAAATGATGAACCAGGGTGTGTTTTTGTTTGTTACTGTACTATTTCATCAGAGAAAAATGATTGTGCTCAGTTGAGCTTCAGGCAATAAATCTTCATTCTAACCTGCAATCTGATGACCAGCTCTATCATAGAGTGTAGTGCCAATGACTGAAAGGAACCCTTTCTATTTGGATATACAATTTCAGACAACCTGAGGCAGGTACCTATTTTATTTGGCCAAAATTGGGATTAAAGAAAGACCTAAATTCCTTCTTTTTTGAAGTTTCTATTAACTTCAAAGAGTTTAGCTGGGCCTCCACTGAGAGAAGATTTTTGGGAATAAAGATAGCAAGCAAAAACAGCATCCAAAATTAAAAAATTAATTATATTTTAGTGTTACTTCTTAGATGTAATTAACATGAGTCTATTTTTTTCTGTTGAGTACCTACAAATATTCCAGCAATCATTTTCCCTGGAACATGCAGTACAAGAGACATTAGCACAGTCTTCCCAACACACATATGCATTGATCACCTAGAAGTCATAAAAGTGAACAGGAGAAAATGCTAAAGAGTTATCTCATATAGTGCAGTTGAATAACCATTTATAATGTCTCAAAACTCTTACAAGCAAAGCCATATTAAATAACTATATACCATACCACATCTTTCTTCTATATTGAGCTAACTAAGCTAAATAGCCTACCAACATTATACCAATTAACATAAAGGTATTATAGTGATATTGTAATGGATTGAAATTTTTAGTCCCTCATTTTTAGAAAGTTAGAATCTTGATGAATGGCAAAAATAGGAGAGAAGCAATATTACTGTGTTATATTGATTTGGACTGCATTTTTTCCTGACAGAATGAATATATTTAAATAATTGAAAATTTAGAATTCACTTCAATTCACTTAGCAAGAACTCAGAGTAGAGAAGATTTTGATGAATTGTTGGGATGCATATATAAATAAATTAGGGAAAAGTAGAACTCAAAATATAAAGTCTGCTTTCCTTTAATAATTTATGCTTTATTCCAGCTGTTTGTTCTTACAAAATAAATAAAAATAGTTGAAATGGTCCTAGTACCAGTCAGATACTCAGATATTAAATATTGCCTTTATCATCATTGTCGTCATGCATTTATTTTTAGGTAATAACAGAGAGGGCCTGAAAGCTTCTTAAAAGAACTACTTAATCTATAACGCTTTGAACTAAATGTTAAGGTTACAGTACTCAGAATGCCAGGCCACTATTGTACCACATGGCATTAAGTAAGTGAAAAGTGAAAAAGCGTTGACCTGAGTTTTAGAGAAACAGCTGATATTGGCTCTGAGCTCTCTGGGTCCTTCAACATGTGGTCTGGTGCCACTATGTTCATGCACAAGAGTTGTTCTTTCTGGGTGAGAGAGTTACCCAGAATACAAGTGGGCATATGCTGTGACTCTTCCCACAGCTTCATCCTGTCACTCCACGTGTGATTCCTTCTTGTCAAGGATCTTTAGTCGACTTCAATTTCCTACCAATCTATATTGATACAAAACAGTCTAACAATGTAATAGCGGTTTGTTATGGAAATCAATCAAAAGAACAGGATGGAGAATGTACTCCCTGAGTGACGAGTAATTTTGACAGGAGGATGTTTCAGTGTTTAACAATCCATCTCTGCCTCGCTCAGGAAGTTGATCTCCCTGTTGAAGGTGTTGCTGAAATATTGAGTGAAAAACTGCGCAAATGAAAAATGATTCCTTCCTATAGTGGGACATACAGAAACTGGGATCAAACATCTGTGACGGGATCAAAATGTGTTCACTACCACAGTGTTTAACATAAATGTCTCCATTCAAAATGATTTTAGAAGTAAAAGTGAAACTGCTTGTAGATTCTTCTAGAATATCTGAGACTTACTTTTTTAAAAAAAAAACAAGTCCCGTGAAAGGAAATGGGAAAATACCATTCCAATATCAATATATGAGCCCTAAGAGGACAATTCAACAGAAGAAATATTATGTGGGAGAGTTGACTGTCCTTCTTGTTAAATTAAAACCTGCTTGAATTCAGAAATTATTACTCAAAAAACAAGGCAGGTAAAGTGTTAGCCTTATATTAAAAAATGCAAAGCAAAAACCCACATCAGGATTATTTTACTATGCTCATATTTTGTTATTTGTACTATATTCCTTATGATATTGAAACAAATTATTTTCTGAGCATGTAATAAATTTTTTCTGCAGTGTGTTTCATATTTACTATGACTTCTCTGAGTGAACAAACCTCAGTAAAATCACACATCAGAATGGAAATCCTCCACTCAAAGAAATTACCTCTGAGCTGGGAATAAGAAGCAACTTACATTGTAACTGTTGGAAACACTTGAATTTGGGGATAATTTTTTTCAGTGACTAAAATGACATTTTGTAAATATTCTTGAAAATTCCTATGAAGCTGCTGAGGAAAATCTGTGTCTCCTATGGAGGTAAAAGCATATAGCTAAGGCGTGCTCCTTCATTAAACTATATTTCCCATGTTTTTCTACACATCTTTGCTTCCTGTCACTAAATGAGAATTTCTTAACTTAAAAGCTTTATCTCTACATATGAAAGACTTGCCAAGAAAGGCAACAACCATGAATACATGTACACAGTGTTCTTAGAAGCCGAAAGAATTCAGCCTGGGACTTTAGAACATACTAGAGTAATCTACAGCCTAATTTAAATTTGTCTGTTGAGCTGAATGAAGTGGTTTATTCAGCAACATGGTAGATTCAGCAACAGGCCCCTAGATTTTGACCTGATCTATGCATCCCCCAATTGCTCCCCTGCTTTTCTTCTCTGATAGCAAGTGATACAACTGAGTCTATAGTCGCTCTGGGCTTGAGCTGAACCAGGAAACTGGGGGTTCAAAGAGTCCTAGCTGTTTGCTACCTTTTCAAACAAAGCTTTTGAAACATCCTTCCTCTCTGACTCCCTGCTTACATACCTACTCCAGGCCAGGGGAGCTGCTGGCTTATTTCTCTAATTCACATTATAGCATATAAACAATTCCGCAGCCTTCCTGCTTGCCCTTAAAGTCAGCTCCGGGTTATTTGTTCAGATTCTGTTTTCTCAGCATGCTTGATGGGACACACACAGATGATGTCAGTGGGCTTGTTGAATCCTTTGCTGGGGATACCCAATTCTCCTCCCCCCAGAAGCACTGTACATAACTAGGAATGAAATTAAATTACTCTTTCAGTGTGTAAAGGCACTAGGGATCCCAAGGGAGAAAGGTGGGGTAAAATAGAGTGTTTCTGCATGCTATATGCACCAGAAGAGATAGGTCTCACCTTTCCTGTTCCCTGTCAAAATAATAGAAAATTCTGTTTTCTCACCGATTGTTCTCCAGTCTTCTGTCTCTTTGACTCCTCTAAGCTCTTCTCAAGATGAGCAGAAGTGTCTAACAACCATAGGATGTTTGTGTGAGGAGCAGAGAGAGCCATCATTCTGAGTTTAAGCCACCGTGACTAGGGAAGTGGTCACGTGGTGGATGTTTTAGAATGACTGTTTTCTTGCTACACGGAAGGGTTCCTGTGCTAACTTCCCTGTCAAATCTAGGCACTTTTAATTGACTCCAACTGAAGAAAAAAAAAAAACCTAGATAAATAGAACTCATAAGCACCTGTATGCCCTTGGCCTAGATTCATCAATAAGCATATTTCTAATTAGTTCTTCTTGGTTTTTTTTTTTTTTTTTTTTTTTTTGTGTGTGTGTGTGTGTGTGTGTGTGTGTGGTTTTTGCGTATATGTATATGTATGTGTTTGTATATGTATGTGTATGTCTATAACTCATTTGAATAAATTACAGTCATCATGAGCTTTGCTCAGAAACACTGTAGAATTGTCACATAAGAACAAAAACATTCTTGTGAGCACAGATTACGGCACGAAAAAGTTTGTAAAGCGATACAATACTGTGATTTGACTTATTTATTCCATCTTTAAATTTCTTCAACTTTTTTTTTCTGATTCATGATCCATTAACAAATTATGAATTGTCATGTCTTGGTTGTTATGTATCTTTCATGACATGAAAATTTTTTTCAAGAAGCTGAGAAAATTGCCATGTACAACAATTTATCTAATTGTTTTCTTTAGGTTAGATCACATAGTTTTTCCTGGAATACAATGTCCTCTACATTATGTTGGTCATGTGGTGTGAGGCCATGTCTGCCAGATCTTTCCATAGGAAAAGAGGCTTTCTTTTTTCATAATTAGTAAATAATCTGTGGACTGATGCTATGAGGATTTGTGATTATTGTTCCCTGTCAATAACATGCTCACTGATTGCAGTAACCATTCATGACCATTGTCTTGGCTAATTATTAAATTAAGATACGCACTTTCCAATTGTATCATCCTTCCCATAGATTCATAAGCTGATTTTTTTTTGGTTAGATATTTTTCTCTTTTTCCATATGATGATGGATACAAGAATCCTCTTCAATTTAATAGATTTTTATATAACTGAATGTATATGAAAATGACTGTAGAATATATTTTATTAAGATGACAAATTCTGTACCTGTGTAGATTTATTTTTTAAGTGAGTGTTCAGAATCACCAGTGTAGCTTCCTAAAATATGTGTCCCTTACTTCTGTCATTGCAAGATTTTCAAAACCAACGTGAAGAGAAATGAGATTTTTATTTCTTGGAACTTAGGACCCTGATCAGATGGCCAGTTGGTTATGGGAATTTTCACTTATGGAGAAAACAGAACTAAGCATAGAGTTTGGCAGTTCACACCATGACAGTCCTTCTGCATTTTTTGGGAAAACAAAAGTGTTCCATATTGGGAAGTTGAGCTCTTTGGAAAGATAAAATAAGAAATTGATTAGCTAAAATAAAGAAAGGGGGAGAAATCCAAAGAAACAGCCAACACACTAATAAAAGCAACCGAGCAGCAATCACAACACATAATTGACTTGCATAGGCTCAGGCGAGGGCTGCTGGTGAGCAGTGCATGCTTACTAAGTAAACCAGATGTGACATACATTGTATCCAATTCTCCTTTCATGTTCTTGACTTGCTTCAGTTATATAGGTCCAAGGCCAAGCCCCTATATCAATATGGCAGCCTTCTCTCAGAAATGTTAGCTAACCCTTAAAGAGCAAAAAGGTTTAAAAAAAAGGATTGCTTAACATTTATTACAGAATCAAGTAAAAATTCACAGAAAAGTTCATTTACTTTTAGAATCCAACACATTTCCCAAAGAACGTTTATTTTGCTTAAAACGATGACAGTTTAAAAGGGATGTCCCTGGTTATTACCATTTTCACCTCAGTTTTTATTTCCCAGAAATTGTTTAGCTTTTTGTTACTGTGAAGTGGTATTTAATGAGCACATTTTTTTTCTTTAAAACAAATAGTACTAAGAAGAAAGGAAAAAAAGAGCTAAACAATGAACAGAATCTGATAAAGAGGGAGGGTAGAGGAAGGAGGGAAAAAGAAATGGGGAGAAAGGAAATCTTAGGGTACTAATGAAATCAAGTGAAAATTAAAAGACCACAAATGCCTTGATTGGATTTCAGTTACTCCAAATACTATTGTAATATTGCATATGTGCAGAAACTAGGTGTCTTTTTTTTTCTGCTTCCACATTGGACAAATCGTACAGTTAGTTTATAAAAAGCACAGAGAGAACAAGAAAGGAATATTTAAATGTGCCATAGGTAAGCAGATCCAACAAGAGCTCTCTCTATAATGCTAAATGAGTAGAGACTGTTAAAAGGAACTAACGAAGGAACGCTAAAATGAAAAGGAGATTAACCTTTTCAAACCACGAAGAATTAGAAGAATAATTAATTCAATAACAAGGAAAGCTTTTAATTTTCTGGATTCATCTGTACTCCAGCACTTTACATAGCTATCTCACATTTATTCTCTACCACAGTTGTATAATATAGATGTTCTTCTACTTGTATACTTCAGGGTGCCTTTATTTGCCTGACTTTCTACATGACACATGAGGCCCACAGAAAGTATTTTCTTCTCGGAGGAATATTCTCCTTGTGAGTAATTTGAGCTCAGCTATCTCCACCAACTTAAGAGTACACATAGGTGGCAGGCAAACAGGGTTCCATCCGGAGATGGTGCCAAGGAAGGGGACTTCACAGTGTAAGCTGCCCATCTGCAAGATTAGCAATGCCTGGTTATTTGTGTGCTCAGCTGGCCTCCTGAGACAATGCAAGCTACTGTCCTGAAATGAGACTCCAGAGCAGAGTCTTTAAAATTGCCTTCTATATGTGTATTTTATAAATAGTCCTAATGCACCCTAGAAGAGGCCAAATGGCATGTAATACAGTTCAAATACAGTTGTTAGTGAGAGCACTAGATGATCAGTTCCTTTTGGAGATGCTTTGACACTGTACATTCTCATTCGTAGCTTCTTTCCTGGGCTCTAACTGCAGTGTCCTTGTTTGAACAAATAGCAATGAATGCCATGCATTCAGGGAAATGTTTGCACTGAATTAGGGTTTAGGATTGTTCTTTGCATTGGTCCCATTCCAGGAAGTAACTGACTCGTTTTATAATGGAACCATCCTAAAAGGATAAATCAGGGTGACCCACTTGGAGTCTTTTAAAACAATGGCTACATCTGCATTTCTAAAAAAACGAAAGAAAACGACCGGGAACGTCCCAAATCAGAACCATGCCCAGAAACAAAAATATCCTTCTCAGGAAAAAAAAAAAAAGAGGAAAGAAAGAAAAAGAGTAAAACCAGGGAGGCATTTTAGTTCCCTGTCACGTCAAGCTGATCATAATTGGCTTTAACTGGCACTCCAGCCAGGCCCATCTTCCACGAACTTGTTAGGCTAAAGCTACCCATTTCTTGCAAGTTCACTTGAGAAGCCCTTATTGTTTTGTCCAATTCACATTCTCTTCTTCCTACAAAATGGATGCCTTCAGACCAAATTACTGCTGGTGGACTCGCTATGGAATTAGTAGTCTTAGAGAACTTAGGCTAGCATCTGGCTTGGCATTTTAGGGTACAGCAGTGTCTTCAAATAGTTTGAGGGGATTCCATATCATTGCCCACAGGAGCAAAAAGGGCACTTAAGATGCAGAACAGTGTGAGTATGCCTCCAGTCATGACTTGTTACTGTTATCCCAGATATAAAAAAAATAATAATTCAATGATTTTTTTTCTTTTTAAAATTTATCATATCAAGGCTGCAATATACTTTGCTCCACAGGGCAATGAAAGTGTTTACCAAGTTTGAGTTGTTTTTGTGTCCATAACATGCAGTGGAAATCTGAACTCTGCCTCCTTTTCAGAGCATGGCTATTAAGTAGCCTCTGTGTAAGTCCACGTGTTTGGAAAAAACAGCGAGCTATTTAGACACAGAGCTCCTGGACATGGTTTTAACAACTGGGAAGCCTGTGTGGTAGAAAAGACTGCTGCATATGATGGTTCATGGTGATTCTGTGTCTACCCCAAGATGGGGAAGCTAAATCACAGCCCTTGTAGGCACACTCTACCAGGCACTAAAGTGATCATCACACTGGCTACCTCCTGCTGAACATATGCTGTGTGCAATGTGGTTTACAGAGCCCCAACTGATATATTTCTTTCAATGGAGGTATACAGTTATTCCACTTTTTTGAAAGGAGAGGGATGAGTTAACCAAAGCTGCAACCCCTGAGTCAGAAAATGATTTCAGACATAATTACATGTGACTGTCAATAAATATCGTTTGTGGTATGCTAAAGCATTGTCTAACTATTTGTGGGTGTGACCTTTCTGTTCTCCATACAGACTTAATGGAGAAAGGCAAGAAGAGAATAGAGAAAGGTGTTTGGGGTAAAAATGACTGCAGGCTGCAATGCATGGAGAATCACAGAAGGCCCCCAGCATGGCCAAGTCTCTGCAGGCAATCAAGAGGCAGATGCAGAGTGGAGGATACATGTGAGCAGGAGCAGACTAAAAGTTTATTGTTTTGTTTCTTCTTTTTCTTTTTTGTAGCGTGCAGTGGTTACTGCAGAGGTTCATAACTAGTCAAAGAGCTGAGGATAAGTTACTGTTGAGTACTCGGTCCTAAATGGAACCTCTGTACCATCTCCTCCAAGGTTCAGGGAGCATCTTGGAAGAGGGGACAGAAAGAATGTAAGAGCTAGGTGTTGCAGAATGCTGTCCTCTGAGCATGGCATGGCCATTGTGTGCTTGAACTCACGGCAGCTGTTGCTATGCTCACAGATCCAAATTGCAGTCATTACTGTTCCATGAAAGATTAGGCAGGAACTCATACAGCCCTACCCCGTGCTGGAGAACTGTAGATAGTTCCTGGTTCCTAGGAGAGGAAGGGTTATTTGCTTCCATGATGTAATCACGTGTAAGTTGCCCTCACATGTAAGCAATGCTAATTAAGTTAATTAGGTCAGAGAGAGAAAGAGAAAGAGAGAGGCAGGGAGACGGAGAGGGAGAGGGAGAGAGGGAGAGAGGGAGAGAGGGGGAGAGGGAGAGAGGGGGAGAGAGAGAGAGAGAGAGAGAGAGAGAGAGAGAGAGAGAGAGAGAGAGAGAGAGAGAGAGAGGAAGGAGGAGGAGGAGGAGGAAAAGAAGGAAGAAAAAGAGATGAAAGTAGGAGGGGCCTGTATAGGAAGAGAAAGGAGGTAAGTGGGAGCAGGATGGGACATGAGAGGGGAATGGGGAGTCAATGCAATCAGTCATGTATACATGGATGCAAACATCAGAATAACACCCATTATTGTATATAATTAATACATGCTAGTAAACTTTGAAAAAGTCCCACCAGTTGATGAGATAGCAACAGAATGTGCAGGAAGAGAATGCTCAGGCAGCATCTTGACAACTCAGTGAGTTACTGTGATATGTGAAGGGATCATTTTCATTCACAAACTACAGGCCAGAGATAGCCATATGATACTGCCCAGTTATCAGAAGTTGGTTAGAAAACTATTCCCCATGTCAGGAAGAATTACAGATGTGCTATAGAAAACTTTACTTCTCAATCTGTAAGGCTTTTTTTTAATGAATTCACTATATTTACTTAAATAAAGGTATTTAAAAAGGAATTTGGTCTATTCTTAATAAAAAAAACTTTGATTAATAATTATATTTCTTTAAAACATGGGAGAAAATCAAAATAATTTTGAGACTAATAGTTTATATGTCACTCAAATAATACCCCCATGGACCACCTTGGGAAATCCTATTCTAATGTAAAGCAGTTCATATTTTTTTTTAATGACCTGGTATTTATCTGAAACATTCAAAGCATTTTATGTGATTTTTTTTGTTTGTTTCGTTTTTCGAGACAGGGTTTCTTTGTGTGGTCCTGGATGTCCTGTATCTCTGTAGTTCTATAGACCGGGCTGGCCTGGAACTCAGAGATCCACATGCTTCTGCTTCCCGAGTGCTGGGATGAAAGGCATGCACCACTACCATGGCCAGCTCATGTGCTTGGTTCCTGATGCTGCCCATTGCCCAGGGTTAGGGACCAGGTGGCAGAGGCAGAGCAAGAACACTGGTGCCCGGATTGCAATGAAATTGTTTCCACTCCCTCTCCTTGGTTTGTTGAGGAGCTGGAGGGTGATGGCTGCCCCCGCTACTTAGGGTGCTCTGCGCATTTATGAACTGGATTCATCGTTTCATGCTGAGTGGACTAAATATTTTAACGCTATCATAATGGTAAAACAATGGCTTTCGTTGTCTTCAGAATTCAATAAGGGATTTCCAGGGCCTGTAGACAGAAGTAGGGTCAAGTCAGGTGAAGAAGGGGTTAGAAGTGGTGAGGTACACTTCATAACCATTTGTTGTTACTGAGTTCCTTTTATATATGATAGCAGTGTCTCCATTTCATTGTGGGGACAGTTGTGCAGTTCAATCACAATGAGAATTGTTGGGTGAGATGCTTTAAGTGCCCGGAGAGAATATGAACTGAGTTGTATTTTAATGATGTTCTAAAAGCGAGTGACAAAGGATACAAAACATACAATATTCAAAACATGTTGCCCATAAGATTTAAGCCTAGTTAAGTCACATAATTGTGTTCTTCTCTTGATCTTAAGAGACCATTGAGGTCTGTCTCATGTCCCTTAGCTAATGCCTCTCTAGAAACCATCTGGCCTGTCACTGCTCACACATAGAAAGGTCAGATCCTGATGCCCTGTGCCCTTTGGGACCCTCTCTTGGCACTGTAGACATTTTCATTCCATAGCAGAAGACTTGGCTGCATCTTGGAAAAAATGACCTGTATTCCACAGAACATGCCATGTGGTCCAGGAAGACCACACCACCAACTGCTCAATTTTTCTAGGAAGTACCCAGGGCCAATCTATTGTTTTAGCTTGTAAAAACAGACATAAACATAAGCATATGTCTAATCACTTAGCTTTTTTATCAGTCCCAGAGTAAAATAGTTAAATTATTTAATACCAATTTGAAGGGGAGTTTTTTGGTTTTGTTTTAAACTAATAGCATAAAGATCATTTGTATGGGTTTTTTTTTTGGAAAGCCTGTTTGGAACTAGGAAGGTGTTTAATATTATGCAGGAGTATTAAATATTGGCTCATATAATCTCCTGAAGTACCCCGGGATGTGTTTAGTGCAGGGGACTGCTGTGTGTGCATGATTGTCACTGAAAGTCTGCCCAAAAGTGCACAGTAGGAGAGATCACTCTGATGTAACCAGTGTGGAGTAGCAGCCATGTGTCAGGGTGGGCTCACCAACTGTAATAAATGGACCTCTTGACTGGAGGCGACACTAACGGCAAAGGTTACATGTGTGTGGGTGTACACGAGACATTCCAGTTTTGCTGCAAACCTAAAAGTCCTCTCAAAACTGTCAATTAAAAAAAATCAGAGAAAGTGTCACCTAAGCAGAGACCCCATGCTTATTTTTCTTAGTTTACAACAGCCTTCGTTTATTTATCTTTCTGTGAAAAGATTGCCTCTTTCAGTCACAGATGTGGGGTTTTGTTGGAAGGTCCTCAAATTTTATATTTAAGATTTATATAAAAATCATTTCTTTCCTTAGCAACTAGCAATGTTGAAAAGAGCCAGCCGTCCTCTGGCTTGGATCCATATTACCCATTTGAGAACATCAGTGTGTGAAGCAATGGCAGTATTTGAGCATATGCAATTAGACTGAGTTCACAGCCTTCTTTCATTTCTCATGCTAGCCAGTTTAGTATGAGCTTCATCCCTATATTAAAAAACCACCATACTTCACACACACACACACACACACACACACACACACACACACCTGGCTAAAAACTAAAAAAAAAAAAAAGAAGTATTATTAATATATTGTATGTTAAAGGAGGAGTCTTATACACATCTAAAATTTTAAAGGTAAATCTGGTCTTTCCAGAAAGTAGTCTTTCTAAAATAGTTCCTTTCTTTTTGATGATGGTCTTCTCTTGAATGTGTTGTGAAACATTTCTGTGTCCAGAATGCCATCTGTACACAGAGTGGTAAAAAGTTACCCTCCCGTGTCCGGTAGAGTTTCCTTTAGCAATCAAGTACATGAGCCACCAGGAACAACCGGTTCTTCTTTCCAGCTATTCAGTTTCATCACCATCTTCTTTTCACTCTTAGCAAGGTCTCAAGTGTACCCGACGGTTCTCTACCACAACACATAATAGAAGAGCAGTTGGCCTTCCATTTTCTTCATTCTGTTCTTACCATGCTTTTGTGATCACATCATAATTTTGGCTATCATTAGCTTATATTTTGAGTGCACAGACTGAGATTTTGCTTGCTCTTTCCCTAGAGTTGTTCATCTACATTAAACATCTAAATATGTTTAAAACAAGTCTAATAAATCCTTAAAGTATCAAATTGGAACCAATACAGACAAATCTGGGGAAATTATGTAGGTGTGGTTCGCGTCTAACCTACCATCATTATGTTAAATCGTGATGTCTGAGGCAGCTGGTTGAATTTATATATTAAACATAAATTTTCTAAGTGACACTTTTACTAATACAGCATGATTTCACTTTTCTGAACTTCCAGTCTTATTTCATTAGAATGACTCAAATAGCTACACTAGAAACTCACAAAAATTTTCATCGGATTTAAGGTTTATGGAACATGTCACCTAAAAGATGTAAAAGCTACATAGCTCTCATTTCTTTCTTTTTTTATGCTGTTATTTCAAACTCAAAAGACTTACAATGAATGGAAATGGGGCTCAGAACTGAATGGGAATATATTAAAAATCCAAATTTGGACAAAAACCATTTTATATTCTGTGTGCATATCTATAGTTTTCTAAAATTTATTATTAAACTGTTGAGAGGAATCAGTGTACTCCAGGATTTTAATGAGTCTGTGAATAAAAAAATTATTTTCACATTTTCTTTCTGAGCTAATATTAATTCAGATGATAGATGATGTATATAATTTTCCCTATGATCCTGCAAGTGACCAGATTTCAACCAGCCATGACAGTGGACATGTTGGGTCATTGCACAGTGGAATAGACAAGGCAGTGGCTATTGAAAGTACAGAATGGACATACCCACAGTCGAGTGATCACTATGACTGTCATTATTATTTGACTTATTTCGTGATGTATTTTTTTGTGGTTCTAACTGCCTTCCATGGATTTTGTTTGTTTGTTTGGTTTTGGTTTTGGTTTTTCGAGACAGGGTTTCTCTGTGTAGCTTTGCACCTTTCCTGGAACTCACTTGGTAGCTCAGGCTGGCCTCGAACTCACAAAGATCCGCCTGCCTCTGCCTCCCGAGTGCTGGGATTAAAGGCATGTGCCACCACCGCCTGGCAATGGATTTGTTTTAATACAGTCTTCTCAAAGCTGAATACCTGAACATGTGCCTTGCACACCACACTACAAAAGTGGGAACGAGAAGAAAAGAATGATCCACTTAGTAGGGAAAGTCACAGCTTCGCATAGCTCCAGAATTACTGCCAAACCTACGAAATCCGTATAAATGTCGTAGCAATGGCTGCGTGGCACAGACTGCTGATGGAGTGGACTGCAAGATCCAGACTGGATATAGGATGATAGAGGATATAAAGGCGAAAGAAGCTTTGTGTCCCCCATTAAGAAGAAGAATGTGAGAAATGTCAAGGATTGTGAATGGGGTGAAGGTTAAAACCGTATCTTCTCCAGGGTTTTTAAGGGTGGGAACTATAACTAGCACAGGAGGAATTTACAAAAGGTCTCAGCTTTGATTGGTTTTGTCTGCATTGCAACCCTCAGCCTCTTGTGTAAATAATCACTCTGCATTTCTTAGGTGAATATTTCTTATTTGATTGAACTGTACAACCACTATCATAAACTAAAGGTAACCGGCAACCTTTCCTTCCTTCCCTTTGCCCTGTTTCTGCCCTTCTCCGACTTGCCATTTCCTCTCTAGTCTCAAGCATGCAACTATGTCTTGACCAGTTCTCTGGGTGAAAAATTAAAAGTTCATGCCACCACAGGCTGACTATATTATAATTTAAAATAGTAAGAGTGTGGTGGTTTGAAAAACATAAAGCATTTTTAGTCATTTATCATTAACACAATTCTGCAGACAATGGTACCTCCATTTAATAATCTACCTCTCTGGGCTGCCAGAGTCTTTTGGGTCCACTCCCGACATCAATACTAAAAGGATCAGGCAGGCTGTTTAAATCAGTGGAGATTTAAAGCAATGTGGAAGGAAGCTGGAAAAGGAAACTCAAACCTCCACACCCGCCCACCTGTGTTTCAGCTGCAAAGCTTCCAAGAAGAAAATTAACAGAGAAAAAAAGAGACCAGGAGTGGAACGGAGAGTGAAGAGAGCAGTCAATGGAATTGCTCCCTGAATCAGACATGGAATACCCCCTCGACTCAGGGTCAAGGTTCTGCTGCCGAGTTTGATTGTTTCCTGGTGCAGCTTTCTTCAATGAATCAGACTGCAAAAAATCCTAAGGGGGAAAAAAAATAAGGCTAGGGAAAATGAATCAAAGACTTAAGGATTCTGTCCTATCAGGAAGAAACTGCCTATATCCAGATTAATCCATTCATAGCTTCTACCCCTCAGTAGAATCGACTGTTTAACGCACGAGTTCTGTCAATTCAATGCACTTTCTAATCTGCTAGGTTGTACACCTCTTCGAAATGAATCATAATAAAACAATAGCAAGGGGGAAAAGCACTAACATTTCAGCAATGCAATTTCTTGGGCCAGATGGGAAACCACTTGAGCTTAAAATGGACTGAAATGAATAAGGGAAGAAAATATAAAACCTTGTGTATATTTAGTTCATAACCAAAATTTCCTGATGTGTGCTTCCTTACAATGTTTCCGAGTTTCAGGTTTGGCTTATGAAACATATTGGAGTCGAACTGTGGAGACTTCCATTAACCTACATACAAATGCACAGTGTGAAGTTATTTCTGGAATCTTCCACGTGACTGAACAGAACGCTCAAAATGAACTCTTAGGCTCCCTAAAAAACAAGCCTCTGTCCTTCACGGCAGCTGATGACCTACCCTGTCCTTCAGGTTCTTCAGGGACAGCAATGTCACAAGCTCTTAATCACCTGTTTAGTTCACTGCCAACGATACTTTCTTTTGCACTTTTATGCCTTAGATTAGGCTGTCCCCCCAGCCTTCCTTAAGTGACTGGCAGCCTGGAATAATATGTTCTGGGGTTTATAAGTTGTCTGCTCATATCTATTTTTTTCATGTGAATGCTAACTGCTTTTGAAGATAATGAGATAATTTTAGACCTAAAGAGGCTTGTCAGAACAGAAAATTTCCACATACCTTTTATAATTTAATTGAACTTTAATGGCTTTCCATGAATATTCCTTTTCTCTTCTCCAGTCTAATCCAGGACTCCACACTACATGTGACTGTCTTCTCCTCCCTCCATGCCTACTCCCTTCTTCTCATCTCCCCTTCATCTCCCTCCTCTCTTCCTTCTTCTTTTGCTTCCTTCTGTCTAGCCCTCCTCTACTGCCTGGTTTCCTAAGATGTTCCAAGATGATCCCAGATCTAGAATTAACCAGTTCTCTGAGTAACATGTTTCTTTATTTGAGAATGGTATCGACAAACCAAGATTTGGACATTAGGTATGCCTTACCACTTCTGGTTATTGCTAATTCTTATTCCTCCTATGGATGGAATTAGGGCCCCATTTGTTACTAATTCCAGCCTACTCAAACAAATTTACAACTCCAGCCCAGAACCATGGAGCTCTTGTTAGCATTTACCTTTTCTTATCCCCCAAAAATGTGTGGCTTGTGCTCCCCCATCTAAACCTACTTATCTTCTTGATACACGTGTAGACATATTTTGTCCAGCAGAGAAGCACACACTTTTGACAAATGTACAAAGTCACATCACCAATTGCAGAGTTCTGCGGCAAACACTTCATTACCACAAATTTGGCTCAGACTGGCCCTCTCTACAGTGTTAGTTTCCAAGCATTGTATGAAAGCAATCTCAGATTCTGTAGCCTTCCAAATCTGACTTCTTTCACTTACCAATAGGCATTTGAGTCCATATTATTTCTGCATGCCTCAGTAAATAGACTGTTTCTCTTCATTGTTGAATAGTACTCCATTTTACAAATATCCCACAAGTTTTTCCCCTCAATCACAATGTCAAGACACTTGCATTGTTTCCTGCATATAATTAAAAACACTGTAAATAAAACCGTAGTATATACACACATTGAAGTTTTCATGTGCGTATAACTTTCATTTCCCAGGAGCAGATGCCCACAGGAACAATGTTTACAAATATTTTATAAGAATATTTAATTTAACTTTATAAGAAATTGATAGACAATTTTTGCATG
Organism: Peromyscus maniculatus bairdii; assembly: GCF_049852395.1. NCBI lineage: Eukaryota > Metazoa > Chordata > Mammalia > Rodentia > Cricetidae > Peromyscus > Peromyscus maniculatus. Next base: position 12,392,558 of record NC_134871.1, on the reverse strand, counting down.
TCTGTATCACCTTTATATTTCTACCAGTAATATACATATGACCATACTACCGCTTTGTGACCTTGCCTATACTTAGTATTATTCTCAAATCCTCTACCCTCAGGCCATTCAATTAGAGTCATTTTTAGTGTTTTTCAATACTCTGTAATAATTTTGTATCATATCTTCTTTTAGTCTTGATGTTGTTCAATCTATCTTCTCTGATTTTTTGAGCTTTTTTATTTGATTGATTTGCCTACTGAGTCCATTGGTTCCTGAAAGCAGCACTAAAAACTTTTGTTCCAATACCTCATTTAAGTTTTGTGCCCTCTCTGTTCCTTTTAAGATTTTGTTGTTCACACATCAGATATGCACTTGTTGTTCACATATCACACATACAGATATACACCTGGATATTATTACATGTTGTTGGGAAATGATACACCTTCATTGTGTGTCTTTCTTCATAATAACATTCCTTCTTCTGAAGACTTCATTGCTCCCATGTCACCCTGGTCCAGGAGTTTTCTTTTGGTCAAACAAAACTCATGTTTGGGATTTTCTTTGAGCCTTTATAACTCTCCTGTTCTACTTTTCCATTAAAGAAGGTGTGTCTTATGAACAAGTCAGCTGAGACTTGCTTTCTCATCTTGACAGTCTTTACCTTCAGGCTATTTATTTTATATAATTATATTCCTGAATTTGTTTCATGTGGTTCTTTCCTACCCCCTGTTTTTTGTTTGTTCTTTACTTTATTTCTTTGTCAGGTGAACATTTCCTTCAATTTTATGGGTTTTTTTTCCATATTAGTTTATTTTTCAATATCCTTTAAATATTTTAACAGCTTTCCTAGAGTTTAAAAATAGACATCTTCAACTAATCAAACTTACGATATTTTGTATATATCAAGATGTTTCCAATTCCTGTCTAGCCTTATTTCTGTAAACTTAATGGTGCACATGCTTCAACCAAACTGCCTTGATAATATTTTTTCTATCTTCAATGGTTTCTACACCAATTAAAGATAGATAACAGCATTTTACTTTACCCTCATAAGGTTCTTTTCTAGCATTTTCTTTTATTGTTTAGACTGTAGTTTCAGACTGATATAATTCTTCCTCACCATGAAGAAATACCTTTGACCTTTCTTGGAGACTATGCCCTTTTGTAGTAGACGGCCACACAGAGAGTTTGGGGGCAGCATGGGCTACATGAGACCCTGTTTCAAACAAACGAAAAAACTAAGAAGAGTGTCTGAGAATTGGCAGTCGGGGCGGGAGGGGACCTAGGAGACCAGAGAAGGAAAACCAGATGCAGGTGGTGATTTGATGTTTGTTGATTTTTTTTGAAGGGTCTTGGGTTTTGTTTGTCTGAGATAATGCCTGATTTTCTTCATTTTTGAAAGATAATCTTATGGGTTATTGAATTCAAACTTAATTTTCATTTTCTTTTATCACCTTAAATGTGTTACTCCATTGTAATCTCAGTTGAAGTCTACCATAATTCTTTCTGTTGTGTATGCTGTATTTCTTTGCTTTCTGTCTGCTTTCAATTTTGTTTTCTGTTATTTGTTCTTGACAATTTGCATATGATATAACTATACATTTCTGTCTTTTCCTTTTCAGATGTCTTACTATTATTTTTTTTTTTTGAAATTCTCTGCTACTATTTTCAGATATTTCTTCTTCATCCACTCTCTTCTCACTCTGGAATTCAAGTTACACATATATTAGAATATTGAAAATGATAGCAATTTGGAGACTCTGGGCTGTTTCCATTTCTCTGGCTCTATTGTCTCTATACTTAGGCAGTTTTAGCTTCACCTTCTATTTTCCTTTGGCTGTGTCAACTAAAGATGATCTCATATAAGGGGCGTGTCTCAGTGGGTGATGTGCTTATTGCAATGGCAGGAGGACAGGTCCTCAAAATCCATAAAGCTGCGTGGTGGCGCATCTGTGAGCCAGTAATCCTGGGAGGCAAAGAGGGGTGAATCCTGAGACATTCTTGAGCCAGGTAGCCTGGCATACATCTGAACACACACACATACACACACACACACACACACACACACACACACACACACACACACACGCACGCAAACGTTTTAAAAGATGATTCCCCGGAAGGTGTTCTTCAGCTTTGATTTTTTTTTTCCTTTTCGCATTGCCATGTGATTCTTTTTCTTTTTGTACTTTCTATCTCTTCCAAAATTACCCACCTTAATATCGTGAGTCCTTCACATTTTATTTACAGTCATTTAAAATTTCCAATCTCCATCTTATCTCAATCTGGTCTTACCGGTCTCAACTTGGGGGATGTTTTTATTCAGCAGCCCTTTTTGGATGCCTTACGACTTTTCTGAACGTTTGCTATCTTGTAAAGGGCGTTAGAAGATGAAAAGGACAGATGTGGTTCCTGAGGACGTATACACCTTTCCATATGCAATATCTTCAGTGTGTGGGTTTGGGTTTATAATGAAGATTATTGTTGCTGGGTGCCCCACTGCACCAAATTCCTGTAATGACCGAGCACTCTCAGCGGGCACTGGTTGGCAAGTGCAATGCCCGCAGTCCACTTCGCTCTGCCTCCCCTTGACACTGCTTCTTGTTGTCTTCGTGTGCTTGTGCTGCTTTCCTGTTTCATTCTCAGAAGCACCCCGCTGTTCCTTGTTATCTGAAGTGTATTAGTTTGGTGGGCTAGGGAGGTGATGAGGAAGGAAGAGAGGAAGGCACTCTACCCCACGTCTTATACATCTGACCTTTGCAGTTCATCTGCTTCAGTACCACAGTTCTGAGCTCAACTCTTGTTCTCTGTTCTCCCGGAAGATGATGGTTTTCTTTTCTGTTCATTTTCTTCTGCTTACCTGAATTTTTACCAGTGCCTAAGGGAGAGATGGTGTGTTGTTTTTCTCTTTTCAGGATAGGTATTTTGTTTCGTGAGATGGAAGAAAAGTGTCCTGTGGCATTTCTTGAATGTCTTGTATGACTGCTGTTATCCACCTTCAGTTTGCACCACAATAAAAATTTTCTTATGGATGTTTTTAATTTTTTTTCTCTGAGCACCCTGTAGATAGAATTATAAAGAACCTTCAGGAAGGCATGGCCATTGCTAATGTCTGAAGTACACAGAGGATCCGTACTATGTCTCAGTCCACACCCGTCTTTGTGTCCGATTAAGTAACTATGTGCAAGGCACTGTCTCTGGGGTTTGGCTTGCTTGTCTGCTTGAACCTCAGCTCTCAGTCTCAAAAACATGGAAAAATATACAGCTGATCTGAAGGTTACACATTTTAAATTTAGAAATAGCTCTCTCTGTTCTAGCGCTATCTCCAAAGACATGCCTGCTTTTTCTCTTAGACAATTGCATATTAATAATACTTGTAGGAGATTTTCCCTTAATTAGAAAAACCCATCCCCATTGATTTTTAACTTTAAGAAAGTACATACTGAAATTTTAAAAAGGAAAAGAAAACAGTTTCTCTTGTGAAAGCTGGTGAAGCTCGAGAAACACACATGTAGAAGAAAATGATTTAGTTTCTTCTGGGCTGAATTGCCATTTACACATACTGCAAGGTTAAAGGAATATTTTCTGTGGCAGAGCTGGAGCTGAAGATTGGATAAGGACAGTATGTGAGGAGAGGGTTGTTTCTCCAATGTATGAGGTCAAGACAGAACTTCCAACAGCTTCTTGGTCTCTACTACTTTCTTCGTTCCATGGGAGGCCTGGGGATAGCGAGACATTCTATTATTCCCAAGTATATTCTCCTTTCTCTTCAGGGGAGCAAACGTTTTCCAGATCATGAATTCATCTATTCTTTTTTCTTTTCTTGAATATTTGTTTCCTATCTAATGGCACATACTTTGTTAAAAGTTGGGAATATATAGTCAAAAAGAACTTAAAGCAGTTCATAGAATAGGCTACAAAGGAAGGTACAGACTGTACCTGGTAAGTTACACAACAGCGTGTACAGAAGTTTCATTATGGCCAGAGAACGATGTATCTTGACCGTTAAGAAAAAAGGTTTTACTTTGGGGGCCTTTCATTTGCAGAGTATGTAACTTAACCAACTTCACTAACCTCTTTACTGCCCCATCATAAAGTGAGACTAACAATGATATCTCCTGATACAGATGTCAAATCTAATTATGTTCGTAGTAGAGTAAACTGTGTGAAATGTTCAAGAATCAGCTCTGGATCACCGTGTTAACCAGCATGCAGCGTAACAGCAGCATTCAGAAGACAGAGAGTAGGAGCACAAGTCCAAAGATAGTCCAGGTTATATAGCAAAGTCCTGTAAAAAACTAATTAAATAAATAAGCAAACAACAACAACAAAATGGAACAATCCTGGGATATTAATTTGTCAAAAGGAAAAACTTGTTGTAGCTTTGCGGCTTTGGTGATGCAATCTAAGAGTGAGGAGCCTTGGTGGGTCTTCTGGAGAACAATGAAACAAAAGGCAGTTAGGTAGGGGTCACAATCCCTTTTAAGAACCAAACACCAATGGTCTAAAGACCTCCCTCTATGCCTTATTTCCTAAAGGTTGAACCACCTCCTACTAGGCCATCCCAGGAACAAAGGGTTTAAGACTCAGGCTTTGTGGGGCATTCAACACCCAGTCTGTAGAAGTGACACACAAAGAGGATGATTTCATACGGCTTAATTTTAGGCACTGTGAATGCTCAACATAATGCCAAAAGTTAGTATCGGAAGTTGTATCATATGCTTTACTCTAAAATGTAGAGTCCCAAGCTTCAGTGCCTGTAGACATGACTATCTGGAAACAAGGTCCTTGCCACGATATTCCACTGAGATAAGTATATCATGGGTGGGCATAAGGCCTAAATAAATGTCTTCCTTCCTTCCTTCCTTCCTTCCTTCCTTCCTTCCTTCCTTCCTTCCTTCCTTCCTTCCTTCCTTTTTCTTTCTTTCTTTCTTTCTATTTATTTATTTATTTATTTATTTATTTTTCAATACAGGGTTTCTTTGTGTAGTTTTGGTGCCTGTCCTAGATCTCAATCTGTAGAACAGGCTAGCCTCAAATTCACAGAGATCCGCCTGGCTCAGCCTCCCTAGTACTGGGATTTAAAGGCGTGCACCATCACTGCCTGGCTTTTTTTTTTAAGATTTATTATGTATTATGGGTACATGCCGGAAGAGGGTACCATATCTCATATTGATGGTTGTGAGCCACCATGTGGTTGCTGGGAATTGAACTCAGGACCTCCTGAAGAGCAGGCAGAGCTCTGAACCTCTGAGCCATCTCTCCAGCCGATAAATGTCTTTATAAGTGTATAGAGACTGAGACTTGGATACAGGTCTCAGCGGAGGCACACAGACACAAGGCCATGGGGCAGTGAAAGCAAATATTAAGACCATGCCTGCAAGCCTAGGGATATCAACAGTGTTCAGCATCTAGGAAGAGGCAAGGAGGCTGGTATACTAGAGTCGGCCTTGAGGAGGGGCACCACTATCTTCTGGACACTTGACTTCTGAATTCTTCCCTCTGTAACCGTGAGATAATACTTTGTTTTTCTTTGAAGCTATCAAACTTGTGAAAAATGTGTTGCAGCAGCTGAAGGAAATGGATACTGGTGGTAAATGCTCAATAAATTACATCTGTAATGATTGATTGAAACTCAGAAGGAAAATAATTCATTTTGTCAGAGTAAGAGCTGTTAGAGAAAGGCACTGATGGTTACCATTTAGAGAAAAATAAAAGGCATGCCAGATGAGGGGGTACAAGAACCCAATATATTAGAAAAAAATGTAGCCCTGCACATGTGGTCTGTCAGGAAATGTCTTACTGTACTAATAGGACAAAACAACCAAACACGGTGGTACATACTTGTAATGTCAACACTGGGGAGGTGGAGACAGGGTGATTCCTGGAACTCTCTGACCAGCCTAACCAATTTAGCAAGCACGGGGACAATAAGAGACCTTGTACCTTGTCTTAAAAGAGAAGGTGGAGAGCTTCTGAGAAATGGTACCCCATGTGATCTCATATGCATAGCTACACAAACCCACACAAGCATGTACCCCCAACACACACACCACAGAGAGAGAGAGAGAGAGAGAGAGAGAGAGAGAGAGAGAGAGAGAGAGAGGAAGAGAGAGATTCTTGCTATTAAAACTAAAGGACTAGAAGTTCTTTTAGTCAAATCTTAGTCGCTCATCTTAATTTTCAGATCATATCATACACATCACTCTAAATATATTTATATAACAGAGTGTCTATAAAGGGCTGAGGGGACACAACAGATTTCCAGAGGATTCAAAGCGACCTGAGAAGCAGAAGCAAAGCCATAGTGGTGAAGAGAGAGTCTTCTTTGGACTCAGATAACTAACCCTGCTAGGGGTCTGCTGGAGGTACAGCTGTAAAGTCAAAGGTGAACTCCAGGAGTGACATGTGACAGAGGCCAGAGAGGGGGAGGGCAAGAATAGGTATGTAGACAAATGGCCAAGCAGATGGACAGAGCAGGTCCAGACAGGTGAAGGAGCAAGTATGCGGAGGACAATTTGAGCAGCCCATGTCTACAGTGGGGACAGGCTGGCGGGAGCTATTGCCATCACAGTGTTAGGTGTCTTCCTCTTTAGGAGAGACTCAGACCCTTCCCTCCATCTGACATGTCTAATAAATTCTCAGGGCTAATTTTCCCGATATTACTTTAGTATGCAAATGTGCTCCTATAGTCTTAATTTATTTTGATGAATTTATGTACTAGCACCTTGTGAGTAGTGTTAGACAGATGATGTTGTCTATCCATGCACCTTGGTACAGAGTGATATGGCACTTCTCAGGGCACACTAACTTTTGGCATGAAAATGTCTGAAAAGCCATTGTTTTATACAGTATCTAATACCTTGAGCCAGTACCCAGCCTCTTCATAGCATAGGCCAATTGAAGGCTCCAACATGACTTGGTCTTTGGTGATCCCTGACCTACAGAAAGAGTGTGGTTATCAAGTCACTGACTGTTAGCATTTCCCATTCACAGTGGCATGTTACTTTCATTCACAAAACCACCCAAGCCACACATGATATCTAACAAGGAAATAACAAATACATTTAAAATACAACAAAAGATAATTGTATCACATACCTCAGAACAAAGCACTGTTTCTGGAAAAAAAAAAAAAACTCCTAATGTAGAACACTTGCCTCAAAAAAATAATATTTAGGAAAAAGTGAGGGTACTGATTCCTGGCTGTCATTACAGCACCTGGGTGGCAGAGGTAAATCTTCAGTTTAAGGTTTGCCTCGGCTGCAGAGTGAGACCATGTCTTAAAGCAAAACAAAAGTGAAAATAATAGCAAAAATTAGAAAAAAGGCAAGTTCCCACATTTAAGTATTTGGAAGAACCACTCCAAGAAATAAGAGAAGTTGTGGATGAGATAAAAGCCAATAAATTGCTGGATGAGACAGAAGGCATTGGGAGATGGGCGCATCCGTTTCTAGTGGAACAAAGGCAACATGCTGTCAGTATTTTCCTTGGGCATTCTCAGTGCATATTTCAGAAAAATAAATGAGGCAGGAAGTGGGATTGACTCAGGTTTGCACTTGAGCCAGAATGAGGTCACTCACCCAGAGAAGTGAGTCTATCTGTGACAAAATAGGACAAGTTCTCTTTTGTCAAAACAAATTGTGATGAGAAACTGACACACAAAGGAATAAGTTGACTTGAGAAATAGGGAGAGGCAAAGGAATTAGGGGTCATGATGATGTTGATGGGAGGGTCAAGTGTTCATAAAAGATCAAGAGAAATACAAATTTCTTATAGCTTTCACAAGTTGAGAGGCAGGTTACAGATCTTCCAAAGGCACAAAAAGGAGAAGACCTCTATATTAAAAGTAAATGAGGAATATATAGCTAGTCTTTGGCTTCATTTGAGCACTTCTCTTCTGTTTTAGATCCTGGGTTTAGTTTCCATTTAGAATTTGTGCTCAACTGTACCATCACACTTCAGTAAAATAGATGTATTTGAATTTGAGACATTCAGGCTTTGGGACAGAAGGCCTGACTTAAATCCTGCTCTAACATTTAGTGATGAATTATCATAGGTAAGTAATTTTACCTCAGTTTCTTCATGAATAAATATACAGTTGGTCCAAAAAATACAGATTGCTCATCTGCTTAATACTGTGTATTTATAAAAATAGCTATCATGCTAGGCATTTTATTTAGTCTCAAAATCTGAACTTGCAAATATAACACTCTTGTCTTTCATCGTGAAGCCCCAGATGAAAAGCTGAATCCTTAGACTTCTTACAATATGACACAGCAAAATAATCTTCAATCTGTACAGAATTCCTGTTATTTTAAAGGCATTCAACCACCAGACTCAGAAGCTGAACCATGATTGATGTCAACCAGTGTTGTCAATTTGGTCCTCTTTATCAACAGAGACAGCAGAGGAGCACAGTGCAGGCCAATGAGATGCAATTAGCATCATCTAGAAGGGTTCTAGAAATCCTTTCCCCGATGAAAAGAAAAATCCATGGCCTGGGGACATAGCTCAGTGATCTAGCTTTAATTCCTAGATCCACAGGGAAAATTTAAGATGGCTATGAGAATTTTTATTTCCCCCCTTGCCTCTTTTTTTTTTTTTTTTACTTATTATAGGCTCTGTCACAGGAAATCATGATGAGCTATATCAGCCATCTTGAAATTATAACAAAAAGCCACAAAAAAGGAAGGGATATCTATTGACTTTTCTAATGTTAATGAATGGGTGTATTATACATTCACAGCCAGATTTTTTTCATTTGTAAAATAACTGAGTGCCTTTCAGATTTAGAGAATTAAGATTGGCACACTGATGTTCAAAATCAAGTCATGTAAAATGATAAATCGTGATAATTAACTTTGCTCTCTTTGACATTTTATTTAGCTATTTATTAACTTGCCTTTAACATTGTTATCTGTGCTTTCTCAATAGAGAATGTACATTACTCTTGACTATTTCTTGTTTTTCTACAAGAAAAGAAGCCCCTCACTCTCTCACTTCATAAAATGATCTCCATCCACCCAGATCTGCAAGTCTAAACCTTCATTATCATTCTGAATTATTCAGGTCCCTCCTAGTCACATTCAGTCTACCTCCAAGACCTATAAGTCCTATTTCTCAGATGTGTCTATAATCCACTGGAGTTGGAGTTTTCATGTGTCCTGCCCGGCTTTCTGTGGCAAGATGAAGTTGGACATTCAAGGGTGAGAATGGGCCATGGCTGTTGTGGACAAAAGTACTTTTCATGATATGACTTTAATATGTCATTGTCCATGTTTGGTATTAATTTATTTGACTGATCTATAGGGTGATACTTTTTTTAATTTGTGGGAATAAGCTATTTATGATGCTGAGCCTTGTGATAGAACTAGACAGATGGAGTTGTTCATGTGTTCAAGGTACAGAGTCATCCTGCCTTTGCATTTCTACTCAAAATGAAGCCAGAGGCTACTTGTAAAATAGAATCACTCAGAGCAAGACAGTGCCCCAAATTCCATGGTTTTACACAATATGAAGTAGCTTAGATCAGGGTCTTATCTTAATGTATACAAAATGGTAAAATATTTTCACATTACCAGGACATAATCCTCTTAAACACTTGAAATCATCTCTAGATTACTGGGAACACCTAATGAGCTAAATGCTTTGTGAATAGTTGCTGAACTATATCAGTGTATAGGTTGGTCTGCACATTTTCAATAGATACAACTTTCCCCCCACATGTCTGCTTTTTATGGATGGTTGACTCTGTAGATACCGAACCAATGGATGTGGAGAGATCACTGTGCATCCATCTCATCCAACTAAAATAATAGTTTCACAAAAGCAAGTCTTTTCTAACTGGTCAGCTGCATTGTATCCTAGCGTTTGAAACAGTCCCAAGTACACAGTAACTGTTACTCCATTCACTTTCATTCTCCTTGTCCATCCCAATGTTCGAAACAGAGAATTGGGCTTTCTGGCTGCTCAATAAGTATTTATTTGTTCAAGATATTTTGATTTAGTATGGGTGGGGGTGATTTTTTTCTATTTAATTATCAGCAAAGTAGTTCTGCCCAATTACATAATTTTCTCTTAAGAATCTTTGTATTGGTACGTAAAGTAACAAATCGTACCATAAACAGAGTATTCATCTTCACCTTTTGCCACCTTCCTTGTTAAAAGACAGTGTTTTTATATGAAGAGCTTTCTGTAGAGCACCAAGTCTACCCTGGTGGCAAAGAAATAATTAAAAGCCTGTTTTCCTTCCAGCTATGTGGCAAAATATTCAGGGAATCCCTGTCTACCCTTGGTGTGTTGAGAGGTCCTGGTTTCTGCTGTTTTCCAAGGTATGAATATAGTTGAAATCCAAAAGAGCTTGGATTTTTATGCTTAAAATGCATGTACTTTCATTTTTTTAATGTCAAATGAATCACCACAATTTCAGCACTTGATGGTCCTTATTATCGTGAAATATTCTGCAATTAACGAAAATATTTAGACAACATTCATTTGTAGAATCATAATATAAAGTATTCTCTGTTTTAAGATGAAATTTTGCCTGAGGCTAGTTCTTACAGGAGTTCTGTGCTTTCACATTACACATGCGTTAATAGTTTGTCTGAACTCGGCAATGAGTTTTAATCCTTGGCAATGCAAATGTTCCTCTTCCATTCATGAATCTCAATGATCTTCTCTAGCTGTTGATCTCACGTCCACAGCCTCTCATCTCTTTTTAACACTGCTTTCTGTTCTAACTCCTGTTAGCTCCTTATTTCCAAGAGAATCCTTTTTTGTTGTTGTTGTTTTGACTAGCTGTTCTCCTCCAGTGCTAGTCATCTTCTTCAGAGAAAGGCAGAGATGTGATGTGAAACAGGAAGTGCTTCCCACTGACCTCAAATAATCTAGAGGCTGCCATCTTAACAGAACAGAGGACAGAACTCAAAAATGTGAAAATGAAAGAAAAATTCATTTTTGTTACTCTTTTTAAAATTTATCTGTAACAGTACACCCTATATAGAATATACATGCAGAAATCACACTATGACTTTGACATACTTCCCTCGAGTGTGTCTCTTGTATATTTCTTGTCCCATTGATCGTGGGCTTGGCCATGACAAGTCTTTGGTTGACTGAATGTTAGTGGGTGGGTACGACCCAGATATAAACATGCTTGTGTGATTTGCTTGATCTTTTGTGTTACAAAAGCACAAATAAGTAATCACTCCCCTTTATCCAGATCAGAGAATAAAACACAAGGGCCAGGCATGATCCTATGAAACTTACACTTTAGTTTGGCGCAGATACAGCAAGCCTGTGACAGCCAAATTATAACTGCCTTGGAGGACTGTGAGCACATAAGTTGATGTTTGTGGTAAACAGCTGAAATCTTGAAATAGTTTGTTACATGCAGAATTTGACTTCAGCTTATTTAAAACTCCTCCATAAAGAATTTTGTGTTCTTTATAATGTGTTCCCATGGTATTTTGAATCTACATCTATTACAGTGTCTCTAAATTGGTAAAGTCTCTTATTCAAATGTGTTTATTTCTTAAACACTAAGTAACTGCCATAAGACCATGTCTCAATGCATGTCCTCAAACTGGCACATGAAGTGGCTGAGAACAACTCCAGTTCCTTTGAGTATTTAAAGGTAAGGGTATACAACAGACTTAGAAACAAATCCAATATATGAGGTTGTAGAGAATGCATATTCTACTCATCATAGTGCTTTATTTCAGGGTTTTAAAAACATCTCCATCTGAAGAATAGAAAAGGAGGATAAACATTATGGTTACATGTTTGTGTCACTACAACAACATTCATAGGTTGAAATCTCAGTCTTCATCAAATGTGGCTATTGGAAGAGAATTGACTCATGAAGACAGTGCCCAGTGGGGTGACATGTTATATAAAAGGGACCACAGAAAACTCTTTTGCTCTTACTCCATCACAGTAAGTACAAGGAGTGAACCCTCTTCAGCTCAAAACAGGGCCCTTTGTAGAACACACCCCTGTGATATGCAACTCATCCATTAAGCTTCCTGCTGTGAGGAAGAAATTTCTATTGTCCTTGTCTCTTCATTACCCAATCTTTGGCACTTGGATATACAGACCAAACTAAGACTAAGACACAGAAGAGATGAACTCTGTGATATCACAACACAAACATTAGGTAGACTTCATGAAGTTAGTATTGCTTTTAAATGCTAAACAAATCTTAAGTTGTTATCATTTATTACAGCCCACTGAAAAGCTACTGATGACTCTAGATTTATATAACATAGTTTTGATATTACTGGGCAAGTTCTCTTTAGACATGAGTTTTTATCTGTTTGAACCATGTTTAAATTGACAAAAAGCTGTGATAAAAATAAGACCCAATTCAGAAGCTCAAGTTACTCACATGACTGAATAGGTATAGATAAAAATACAAGCTAGCATGAAAATGTTGAATTTGTCTATACTAGCTGAGAAACTGAGTCTTGAAGTTATGATTAAAATATGATAATACATTCTCATGTATATATACATGAGAATTTGATTCACAGCAAAGCAAATATGCTAAAATTCACAAAACATTCAGACCCTGCATTGTCAGGGAGGATAATTTGCATTTTTAAACCTGTGTCTGACATTAGACTATCAGGCATGAGTCTCATCTTATGAGAATTGAGAGACAATCTAGTATCTATTGTCACAGTACATTCAAACCCACTGTCAATGAAATAATACTGTTAACTTTCCATAAATGGTAGGAGGCACTTGTCCACTGAGCACAGTGCCCCTTTAGGATTGTGTAATGTGCTTCTGGGTATTTTCTTCAACTGAAGGAGACCTCCTCTTTCAGGTTTGAGCTGCCCTTCTCTGTGTCAGCTGCAATGAATCTCTCCTGTGGGTGAGTAAAATTAAAGACCCACACCCAAAGAAAGCTGTTCTTTCTAGGGATCCTGTGTTTGCATTGCCCATGCATTCATAACTGTCAGAACTTGGAAACAAATGTTCATCCTTATAATACAAGGGCATCTCTTTTTTATTATTTTTGGAGTTAGTATAATTACATCATATGCCTCTTCCGTTTCATCTTTCCCATCATTCCCATGCACCCCTCCTATGACATCAGGCCTGGCCACTTAGTATTAAATAATCAATTGCAGGGGGTGGGGTGGGGTTTGGTTCTTCCCTAAGTAAGATTGTTTCTTTCCCTGTCAACAAGGGATTCTTTTGCATTAGGGAAACTCAGTGAACTTTTATGGTTGTTTAAGTCCATAGCTTCTCATCTTATAAATGCGTCTTTTCATTTTAAGTTCATTGGGACAACTCTATTAGGCTACTTTACCTCTGTATCTTCCATGAGGTGAGCTGAGACTTCCACTAAGCATGAACTACTCAACTTGTTCCTACAATAGTCCTTCTCCCCTCTACCATATAAACTAATCCTTGGAGATTTCCTATTAAAGTACCTTTGTATGACTCTGTATCTCAGTTTTTCTGTTTTGTGGGAACCTTCTCTAAAACACAAAGGATGTCCAATTAATGTGAATTACAATATAGTCAACTTTAATTGAATTAGGTACTTGGAGAAATACAAAGACAAAAGAGTGGGGTCTTATCCTACAAGGGTTCTAAAAATGAAGCAACCTGTGAACATATGGTTAACATATAATAGAAGCACAGTGAGGAAAGATTCATTGGTTGCAACCCCCTCTTGTAGTTGTGATTTGTAGAAGCACCATTGACTATCCATATTTTCTCTATCCCTTTGTAGTTTTTCAGGAATACAAGACAAGCTCTAGCCAATGCAGCAAAAGGAGAGTGGGAAGGATGTTTAAGCTGAAAGCCATTGCTTTTCTTTTCTATTATAACAAAGTAGAAGTCTCAAGTCATTTAAGCAATATGAAAAAGTAGCAGTCATCAGAGTCACCAGATGTACCCCACAATGGCCTTTTCAAAAGGAAGAAAAGTTCTTATGTATAAATCTGTAAGGTAAGAGATTTGATTGTATGATACTCCCTAGCCCATCCTGGTGACCATATGACATTTATCCAGACCAATTTCAAAATAAAGGTGAGAATTTGTGATGATTTGAATGATAATAAACCCATAGACTAATTGATTTGAGTACTTGGTCACCAAGGAGTGGCACTATTTGAAAGAATTAGGAGGTGTGGCCTTATTGAGGAGGTGTGTCACTGGGGCTGGGCTTTGAGGTTTCCAAAAATCCCATTCCAAGCCCAAAGTCTCTCTATTCCTGCTGCCAGTGGATTCAGATGTAGAACTCTCAGCTAATTTCCCAGTGTCTGTCTGCCTGTGTGCCGCCATGTTCCCCATCAAAACGCAATAGGCTAAGCTTCTGTAACCGTAAATAAGCCCCAATTACAGCTTTCTTTTATAAGAGTTACCATGGTTATGGTGTCCCTTCACAAATATAGAACACTGACTAAGACAGACTTGTAGAAAATATTTCAGACCTGTGATGTTTAAACTGAAAACTGAATGACTGTGGATTGGTTCCTATGCAAGGAAGAGAATAAGTCTTTATTAGGAAGTGGAAATGGACAAAGAACTCATCAAACCTGGTGAGTCAGAAGGATTAAGCTGTGATAATGCATAGATTTTGTGTAGGGGTAAGCTTTCCTAGGAAGGGAATCACTGAGAAGGTTGAATGCAATTCACATGAGATGGAAATAATGGAAGTATGAAAAAAGAAACATGGATGTAGCATGTACAGAGTGTTGTCATTTATGTAGAATATTCAGTGTGACTATGAAAACAGTACCATGAAATTTCTTCTTAGTTCATTTTCTTTGTTTACTGTTTAGCCCAACATAACAAAGGTACCTCATACTCTATGGGTATAGCCCAATGTCTATAATGTGGACCTTAAGATGTTCTAGAGTTTTCTACCTTGTTCAGCTACAATATATTAGTATTTAAACCTTTAAGAACATAAATATTCTTGTGCTACAAATTATTGGTGGTGTCATTATCATCTTTAAACTAAGGGTAATAGCACCACTTACATGGAACATTTCCTAGGAAGATGAAACAAAGAAATGCATACAAACTATTTGTACCTCAAAAAGGACTGACTAGGTTTCCAGTACCGATTTCTTTATTTGTGACCAGGCCTTAAGTCCAATTAGAGAGCTGTTGGTTACCACCAAGGTATGCATGCCATTAGTATACCATTTATGGTTATTGTGCCTTGCTGTCCTTGCTGTGATTCATAGGAATTATACCTGAGTAGGACTGTTAGGTGCTTCTCTCCAATGGAAGCTTGCATGGTACCTTCTGACACATGGTACCCTTCTGGGGAGGAAGCTTTCAGATCAGTGAACCAGCAACCCAGGCGAGTAAAGTCACAGATCTTAGGAGAGAACCTACCACCACCACTGAACAACATAATCCCTAACTATTTGTCCTTATACCCACAGATAAGTGTAGTCTTCTCCCCTCATCAATGAAACTTCTCTTTGGAACAGATAGGAAATGTTAAAAAGCAACCACAATTGATCAAAAGTCATAGTTGTGGAGTCTAGTCCCAGTGGATACATCTACAAAACACTCATGAACCTAAGACTCAAGAGAACTTTGTGGAAGAAGCATCAGAAAATGGTAAGGACCCAAGGAACCAGGAGTTTGCTGTGAGATAGTGTCTCCTGGAAATGTCAGAAGCTATACCCACGAAGTCTCACCTATGTGACTTCTTAAACATGAGCTGAATAAAGATGACACCAACATTCTAACTTGGATAAGAGGAAGACTCAATCCCACACAAAGAATTACAAGCAAATAAGGAAGGCTGAGAAATGATCTTTCCCAGGGGAAGAGGGCTTACACACTGACCATGACATATGTGAGGTAGAGATAAGACAAGTCACTCTTCCCTTCTTCCACCATGGGGCCTCAGGGATCAAACTCAAGTCCTCGGGCTTGGTCACAGGTACCTTTATCCACCGAGTCATCTTAGTAGGTCTTGTATTTTTTTATAGGACAAATACCATGATATGAATGACCCAAAAGACAGAAAAAAATCAATAAAGCTGAACATGAAAGTGATAAATATAAAAAGGCAGTAAGATCAGGCTCTAAAATCAGTGTCTGGATTTAGGCAGAAGGATGGATACTTGGCTTCTGCTAACACTCCAGAGCCCCAATCTGGGGCACAAGACTGGCTGACAAGAGAGTGTGGTAGGAATTCAGGAAAGTCTTCCTCTTTACTTTCAGAGTCTTTGTGAAATAAGAGAGGAAAAAACCCTAGACTTTCAGAGTTGCTGTCTAGGCCCCAGCAGTTGAAGTAAGTACACAGCTGACCATTAATTGCCATTTATTTAGGAGAGAGCTTATACAGCACAATTAGTACTGTTACATTAGTTTCAAAATGAAAGATGCCCCAACTTTTGTTATGCTTTGTAGTATGACATCTCCGCATCTCCTGGCACATTTATGATTTCTATAAGAACAAATGCAGAAACTGTCTTGAAGATTGACACAGCCCATCTGCTTGAAAATAGCTGGTGTTGCAAAATGCCATATTTTCTCCTAACATTCTCTTACACTGAAGCAGACTGAAAAAAAACAGGTATTATTAAGAAATGATCTTTTGAAAAAATTTAATTAATAAAAAAAACTAAATTAGTTTGTTAATAGTAAATTAGCTAGTTCAAGTTTTCTTCCCCCAATGGATAATTGTTTGAATTTACCTGCTGAGGCATACCAATTCTTTTTTTTAGGAATGAATCTAAATTTAGTTTATAGTAGCACATGACAATAAAAAAACACAACCTCTGTTTTGTAAGAATGGCTTTTTATTCCAAAATTTAGAAATGAAATTAAGGACTGAGGCAACTAAAGGAAAATATAAGGGTTTTCTAAATATTATGCAGGTCAGAGATTTAAAAAAAAAAAGGCTTCCAAGTGCACAGGATTTTGTTGTTGTTTGAAATTTGACATCCATTGTTTTCATGTTTCAGGTAAAGCAGCCTCATGACTTCTGTGCAGACAAGCCACTCGCATTTCAATTTAAAGTAATGGTGTGAGCAATTTCACTCCATTACTTCTGTCTCCAATAGGTTCACAGCATCCATGTTAATGTCTACCAACAAAACATGAAAAGAACAACGGCTTCTCATTTGTATAATGGGCTTGAGTGAGATGGTGGTTGTTCTCATGGATGAATACACTAAGTGATTAAAATAATTGCTAGTACTCAGACACGTATGGTCGAACAGCATCCCATGCTATCTGATAGCAAATGGAACAGAAGCAAAACCCTTTATATCATATGGGAAGTCTCTTATCAGTGCACTGGAGAAACTCATTCTTACTCCATGTTTACCTTTCCAAAGGTCTCAGACATCTTTGACACTGAATCTAAGTGTAAGGAAATGTAAGGTTGAAATTTCCCACTAAACATAGTTTGTAGGACTCTTGCTACTAATGATATCAATTAAATGAATGTTTTCAGAGTAAATGCAAAATTAAATATCTGAAAGGTCTAAGTACATCAAAAGTCTGTGACTGGGTAGGTAAGTGTATATAGATGCATAGTAAGTATTGTGCCAAGATATTTTACAACTTCTAAGAAGAAATCTGGGTTACTTCAAAGACTAACACTCAATTAATATTCTGGTACATGACTATATATCTTAGTAAATGAATAAAAATACATAGATAGATATCTGCATAGTTGACTTTCTACATTCCATATTGAAATCATTGTGTGTTTTTCCTATGATGATTACTCCACTCTTTGAATACACAGTACACATACTTGTTCTTTTTAGTCAAAAATATTTTTCTTCCTGATTTTGATATTGAAGAATGCATTTTAAAATTCCTAAAGCAACAAGACCTATTGTTTATTATAGGCAAAATAAGACATTCAGCACCAAAGATATGCAAGTGTATTTGATATAAAATTTTTAAATGAGAGGTTAGCTCCTGGGAACCAGCCTTGCTCCACCATCATCAGAGTGGCTTACTCCTGCAGAAGATGGGAAGAAGTACAGAGACCAACAGCCAGACAACGCGCAGACAGTGAGAGATCTTAAAACACTCAGCCCTAACAGGATGTCTCCATCAAATCTCTCCCATCAGGGCTCAGGGAACTCAGCTGAAGAGGAGGTAGAAGGAATGTAAGGGCCAGAGAGGGTAAAGGACATCAAGAAGTCAAGGCTTCTGGACACAGCAGGGTTCGGTCACATATGAACTCCCAGAGACTGTGGGAGCATGCACAGAATCAGCAGGTTTCTACATCAGATGGGGTTCTAGAGCTGAAAGGCCAGGTGGACACATGTCCCCATTCCTAACCCAAAAGCTATCTCCAAAAAGTTAGTTTTCTCTGAAGGAGTCTCACTGGGGAAACAAACCATACCCAGGAAGCAGATGAGGACCCCATGATAAGCAGCAAACAAATGTAATAGCATCTTTGGAGGTTCCTTGTCTCATAACTTTAAGCTAGGGTATTTTTTCTACCCTACAGATCTTTTGCATACATATTTTGGTTTCCAGTTTTGCGGATACTTGTACACCCATTTTTTATATGAAGATTTTTTTTACATTTTATTTTTTTAATTTATTTTATTTAATTAACACTTTTTTCATTTATTTTACAAACTCACCACAGTTTTTTCTCCTTCCTCTCTTCTTTTTCCCTCTCATCTACCCGGCTGCCCATCTATGCCTCCACCGTCTCCATTCAGAAAGGGCCAGGCCTCCCATGGGCTTAAACAAAATATGGCTCATCAAGTTGAGGTATACCCATATTTTTAACAGCTGTATTCAGAACAGCAAGCGAATGGGATCAGTCTAAATGTCTAGCAACTCATGTATGGATAAAGAAGATGTGGCATATCATATAAACAATGCAATTCTGTTCAGCCATCATGAAATTTGCAGGAAAAATGGATGGAACTAGAAAACATTAAGTGAAGTAACCTGGACTTAGAAAGACAAATGCCACATGTTGTCTCACATAGGTGGATTCTAGCTCCAAATGCTCGATTATATGTATTTATGTGGGAATGAACGTGGATAGCAGCTATCAAACTAGAAATTGGAGCATGAGAGGCAAGAAAAAAGCTTGAAGAAAAGAGTTGGGGAGGGTAATAGAACATGTGGGGCATGAAGGTGGAAAGGGAATGCTAGGGGCAGAAGAGTCCAAAGGAGGGGGAGGACCAGGGAAATGAACAAGGGTAAGAGGTGTTGAACCCAAGTGTGTATGAAAATGCCACAAGGAAACACAATACCTTACTTGGTAATTAAGAAAATACAGCCAATTTTTAAATCCTATTACCTATAAGTGTTCAGCTTTCTATAAGAACAAAGTTAGGTTTTCTAAAAATTATAATCTGAAGAACCAAAATCTCAGACTCAGATATCACAGCGATTAAAATGGCCAGAAACAGATTTAAAAAAAAAAATAATAGTGTTAATATGTTGAAGGTTCTAATGGAAAAACCAACCAGTAGCAAGATCATGAGGACAGTACACTGAAATAATTGAGAGCAATTACTGGGATAAACCTGTTGCAATAAAATGAAAAAAAAGAAAGAAAGAAATGACTTCCACAGTTTTCCAACAGTCTTGACATAGCTAAACAAAGGATCCGTAAGCATGAATATACATCGAGAGCTATGCTGAAACTGAGCACAAGGAGAGGAAATGGTAACAGGGAGCAAAAGCAGAATTTATAAGAAATGTGGACACACGTACAATGTATAATTCACACGTAATTTGAATAACAGAGAAATAAGAAAGACAACACAGATTAAAAATCAATGAAATATTACTGACTGTTAACTTCCCCAAATAAACAAGACACTTAAAGACCAAAGGATACCAAGAATGTTAGAGAAACTCAAACAGGATAAATTAAACCAAACAAAACCAAGTGTCCACCCCCAGGCATGCCATGTACCTATTGTAAACAATCAAAGAAGAGATTATCTTGAAAAAGGCAGAGATATAGAGATATGGAAACCTCTTTAAACAAACAAGAATGGAGGATTTCATTATTCCTAGGCCAGCCTTGGAATTTGTTAAAAGAAGTTTTTCAGAAACAATGAAAATACTGTCATAAATCTGAGTCTTTATAAAGAAAAGGAAAAAAATCATAAAATAAAACTGGAAACTTTCATTCTTATTCTTAGCTGACTTAAAAGTCAACCTTACTCAACATTAGCCATGTAATTAGATAATTATGACATAAGGATACTTGGAAGTCATATTATAAGGAAGGAATCAGGAATATTCTGACAGACAATTGCAGCAAAATATGAAAACAGTGTGTTATGTTTTAACACTGGATTTTTAAGTTTTAAGATGGATTTAGGTTCATTAAAATGTGTGTTGTAGCTAGGCAGGGGTGTCACTTACTTTTAATTCCAGCACTTGGTGGGCAGAGGCAGGTGGATCTCTGAGTTCGAGAAGACCAGCCTAGTCTACAAAGTGAATCCCAGGATGGGCCAGGGCTATACAGAGAAAACATGTCTCAAGAAAAAAGAAAAGAGTGCTGTAAAAACCAGGATCACAAATAACTTTTTCCTTTAAACAATGTCATTTATATGCTGAGAGGATAGACAAAAGGAAGAAGAAGGAGACAAAATATACAAGGAAAACAGACAGTTACAAAAATGGTAGATACTAATCCAATTATGGCAAACAACTAATTTAAATGTGAATGGTCTAGACATTCTAACCAAAAACCAGAGATGAGAGTCAACTTAAAAGAAAAGGGGGGAAGGGAGACTGCTGGAAAGACAGCTCAGAGGTTAAGAACACTGACTGCTCTTCCACAGGAGCTGGGTTCAATTCTCAAGGCTCAGAGGTTAAGAGCACTGACTGCTCTTCCGTAGGAGCTGGGTTCAATTATCAGCACCCACAAGACAGTTCACAACTGTCTCTAACTCTAAGATCTGACACCTTCACTCAGACCTACATACAGGCAAAACACTAATGTACATTAAATAAATAACCTGTTTTTTAAACTCTTAAAAAAACCTAAAACAAGAATTCATCACTTATTATCTACAAGCACCCAACCTAAAGATAAAGACTAGAGTAGACAAAGATGAGAGAAATGGAGTAGCTACTTCTTGATAGCTTTATTAATTTATTACAATAGAAAGTATTGTCAGAGATAAAGGCTTTCTTCTTTCTTATTTCATTTATTTCATTGTTTTTGAGACAAGATCTCAATAGTAAGCCTTGTCTGGCCTTGAATCTGTGGCAATGCTCCTGTATTCACTGCCCTCCCCCCAAATTCTGAAACTATAGATATGCATTATCAGACATGTTCTTTTCTTCAAAAGCAAACTATCATAGTTCACACAGAAACATTGTCTGAATTGCTCAATGTTTGGCAAAGGAAGAGACTTACATTTAAACACTTCAAAACATGAGTCATCACACACAGATGTTTGATGTGTTGATTCTAGAAAGCATTTAAGGAAGAATAATGCCAATTCTTCATATTTTGTCCCAGAAAAGAGGAGCAAAGAGAAGAAACTTTCAATTCACTCTATGGAACCAGGATTTGCCAAAACCAAATAAATAAATAATTAAGATTACGGACCAATACATCTCACAGATATAGATGCAAAAATCCTCAATAAATTGTTAAAAGAAAAAAATGCAACAATGTATATTTTTAATTGCACATATTGACCACATGGGATTTATTCCTGTTATACAAGACTGGTTCAATAAGCAAAATTCAATAAATATAATCACCCTATCAATGGCCTAAGTATAGATCAATCCATATAGAAAGCACATATATAGAATATATATATGTGTGTGTGTGTGTGTGTGTGTGTGTGTGTATATATATATATATATATATATATATAATGTAAAGAAAGTAACATATTTTGTATCACTTACTTTCTTCTTGCTGTGATAAAACATCATGATCAGGATAACTATTTTTTTTTTTTTTAAAAAAAAAAGAGAATTTACTTGGGCTTATGGCTTCAGGGAGGCAGAATTCATGACGGTGGAATGAGGATATGGTGGTGGGAACAGCTAAGGGCTTTGTAAGCAGGAAAGAGACACTACACAGAGGGAACCAGGAATGGCAAGAGGCTTTGAAAGCCTCAAAGTGCACCATGGTCCAACCCATCCAACAAAGCCACACCTCCAAATCCTTCCCAGGTAGTTTCACCAAGGACCAAGTATTCAATCACTGAGCCTATACGGGCCATTCTTATTCAAAGCACCACATGGGGAAATATCCTGTAAGGAAAATAACCCTTATTTCATTTAATTATTAACAAATGATATTATTTTCTTAATAAAAATTACCATGAATCTATAAAAATATTCTGAAAATAATATAGCTGGAACATCCATGTAATTACATTCAAGATTAGGAAGCCTGTTGTTTTCTGAAAGGAAATGAAGGAGCAGTGGACCTGGGGGAGAAGGGAGGTGGGGGGGGGCGGGCGCTGGGAGACAGGGAGGCTGTAGTCTGGATGTATTGTATGGGAGAAGAATAAATTTTAAAAAATTATATGCACACAGACATACACAAAAGTCAGGTTGTTAAATAAAAATCTGTGAATTCACAAAATTTGAAATTTAAAAGATACAATTTATAATAACACCAAAAAGGAAGGGAAGAAATACTTAGCTACAAATATATCAAATGTAAAGGAGTCAAAGATAATATAGGATATATTCTATGATCATGGATTGGAAGACTAATACTAATCTGTCAATAGTTGATTTATGGATTGCTGCAGCCACAGTGAAAGCGTTCCCATGCTAATTTTCATATATGAAAAAAATGATTCCAAAGTTTATGTGGAAAGGAAACATGTAGACATAACAACATGGCACTAAAAAAAAGAGAAAAATTGGTAAACACACATTACCTTTTTTGAAAATTTACTATAAGACAACAATGACCATTGTAGATAGAGTGCTCTTGGTTAAAAAAAGAAAAGAAAAGAAAAGAAACAGAGACCAGAGGAATTGGACCTATATAAATCTAATCAACTGATTTTGGCAAAGACTGTTAAGTAAAGAAAGGATAAAAAATCTTTCCAACTGAATCTAGCACAATAATATGAGTTCATATGCATAAGTTGAACCTATGTAGACTTTTACTGCATACAAATTTGAGTTCAGAATGGATTGTGTAAAAATTTTAAATGTCTAGAAAAAAACATAGGAGAAAAACCAATGTGGATTTATTTTGGTTATGGGTTTCTATGTGTAGGACTAGAAACATGATCCAAGAAGTAGAAAATGGTAAATTGGTGCTTATTAAAATTAAAAATTATAAATTATAAAAGTCATTACTGAGAAGACAAAGAGAGAATCTAGACAATGGCAGAATCATTAGCAACAATGTATGTGTATCTACAACAAGTCTATAGCTAGGTATATAAAGAATTATTATAATTCAGCAGTAAGCTGATATAAAAGAAAGAAAAATAGGGTAAAACATTTTTAACTAACACTTCACTAAAGGAGAAACATGAATGGTCAATAACTAAATGAGAAGATACCATTATGCACTTAACATTATAACAAAGTAGTTTTAAGTGGCTCTACCAATACTGTGAAGAAGGCTGTGCAGCAGAGTCTGTCACTGCTGTGGAGAATGCAAAATCATGTTTTACTTTGTTCCAGGTAGTTTTTTATGAAGCTGAAGATAATCTTAACACACAGTTTGACAATTGCAGACCTGGGCATTCAACCAAGAGATCTGAAAACTTATATTCACACAAAGACCTGCATTCACATCTATTTAGAGAAGTTTGTTCATAATTGTCCCACAGTGAAAGCAGTCAGGATGACCTTGAATGGATGAATGGCTTATCATAACAATGGAATATTATTCCATGGTAGAAAATGGCAGGAGCTATCCAGCAACTCCAAACCACATTTGAACATTAAATATATATTGTTTAGTAAAAGAAGCCAATCTGAAAAAAGTGATATATTGTATAAATCTATGGGGTATTTTATTAAAAAGACAAAACTGTAGATACAATAAAGAGTTTATCATAAACTAGGCAGTCAGCAAATGAGGAAACATTTAAATCAGAAACACAGGGATTTTTCTTTTTAGGTCAGTGCAAACATTTTTAAGCTATTATATACCTTTGTCGAAACCCATAGAATTTTCAAGCACAAAGACTGCACCTTAATTCATGCAAATTTAAGAATACCAAGTGGGAAATCAAGAGATTCAAGAAGAGAATGCAGGCTGTGCCTAAAATAATCTAAATGTGTTATAAATATATAAACTAGCTTCACTGAAGAAGGTGACAGGAACCAGAGGAACAAGTCCTAACCCAGAGAAATTTAGGAAGATTTAGATTTTTAGGAAAATATGTAAGACCCAAGACAAAATAAAATGTGTATAATCATTCTGATTGATTCCGTTCTGTCCAATAGGTATGAATTAAAGATCAAAGCTTCTGAGAACTCTTTCTATCTTTCCCTCCACCCCTATCTCCTCTTAAAACTGAAATGTTAAGTAAATGAATGATCTGTAGTAGAAACCCAGGTTCTTTTTTCCCCCCAAGATATGGTTTCTCTGTGTAGCTTTGGAGATGTCCTGGAACTCACTCTGTAGACCAAGCTGGCCTCAGACTCACAGAGATCTGCCTGCCTCTGCCTCTCACGTGCTGGAATTAAAGGCATGTGCCACCACTGCTTGACAGAAGCAAGATTCTTTTTTTTTTATTTTAAATTTATATATTTCATTTTGCTTTCTTTTTTATTATTAGGATATTTTCTATTCATTTTACATACCAACCACAGATCCCCCTCTCCTCCCTCCTCTCCTTCTCCCCCACAGCCTTCCCCCCAACCCAACCCCAATTTCCTCCTCCTCTAAGGTAAGGCCTCCCATGGGGAGTCAGCAGAGCCTGATACATTTAGTTGAGGCAGGTCCAAGTCCCTCCCACTGCACCAAGGCTGTGTAAGGTGTCCCACCACAGGCACTGGGCTCCAAAAAGCCTGCTCATGCACCAGCAACAGATCCTGATCCCACTGTCAGGGGGCCTCTTTGACAGTTCAAGTAGAACAACTGACTCACCTATGAAGAGGGCCTAGTCCAGTCACATGAAGGCTCCACAGCTATTGGTTCACAGTTCATGAGCTCCCACTAGTTTGGTCTGGTTGTCTCTGTACATTTCCCCATCAGGATCTTGTAGTGGGTAGTCATTCCAGCTTGGATCTGGAAGCTCCAACCCCCATTGAGACTCTGGCAACTGTCACGCCTACGAGGCGGGGCGAGGGGAGGTGCTGGAAACCTGAGAGCTGGATGGGCAAAGGCTCGCTCGGGGCGCGCTCTCTGCGCCTGGACCCTGGATGGTGGAGATTGATTGTGCAGAGCTCCAGAGAACACCGCTGGATTGCTAGACGCCTTCCCCAGACCCCCGCGACCTATCCATTCTTTCATTTGTAAGTCATCCACTAAATAAATCTTCCTTTTAACTACGTGGAGTGGCCCTTATAATATTCTCCAATAGGATCTTGATGCCCCTTGCTCATAGAATCTCTCTTCTCTCTCATCAACTAGACTCCTGGAGCTCGGATTGGTGCTTGGCTGTGGATCTCTGCATCTGCTTTCATCAGTTACTGGATGAAGGCTCTATGATGACAATTAGGGTTCACCAATCTGATTTCTGGAGTAGACCAGTTCAGGCACCCTCTCCACTATTGCTAGGAGCTTAAGGTGGGTTCATCTTTGTGGCTTCCTGGGAACGTTCCTAGCACCCTGTTTCTCCCTATTCCCATGATGTCTCCATTTATCATGGTATCTCTTTCCTTGCTCTCCCACTCCTGTTCTCTTATGTTCTCATCCCCCATTCCCTGTCCTCCATTGCCCTCCCCATCCCCAGTTTGCTCATGGAGATCTCATCTATTTCTCCTTGTCAGAGAGATCACAGAAGAATATCAAATGGCTGAAAGACATTTAAGGAATCCCTCAACATCCTTAGTCATCAGGGAAATGCAAATCAAAACGTCTCTGAGATACCATCTTACACCTGTCAGAATAGCTAAGATCGAGAACACTGATGACAGCTTATGCTGGAAAAGATGCAGAGCAAGTGGAACACTCCTCCACTATTGGTGGGAATGCAAACTTGTACAGCCACTCTGGAAATCAGTATAATGGTTTCTCAGAAAATTGGGAATCAATCTACCTCAAGACCCAGCTATACCACTCTTGGGCATATACTCAAGGAACGCTCAATCATACCACAAGAACGCATGCTCAACTATGTTCATAGCAGCATTATTTGTAATAACCAGAACCTGGAAACAATCTAGATGCCCATCAATTGAAGAATGGATAAAGAAAATGTGGCACATATACACAATGGAGTACTACTCAGCAGTAAAAAACAATGACATCATGAAATTTGCAGGCAAATGGATGGAACTAGAAAATATCATCCTGAGTGAGGTAACCCAGACTCAGAAGAACAAACATGGTATGTACTCACTCATTAGTGGATACTAGATGTAAAGCAAAAGCTAACCAGACTACAACCCACAGCTCCAGAGGAGCTAACAAGCAGAATCAAGATTCTTGATATCAGACATGTAAGTCAGACAAGCAAGGGGGAAAAAATACCTACAATGAGCCATTTGCACACACATCTAAGACAACAATTAAGGGAAAAAGAGGCCATTAACTTGAAAGAGACCAAGGGTTTGGGTTTGTAGGGAGGAAAGAGAAGGAGAAAAACAGGAAGATTGAATCTTCCAGACTTAGAGAGTGTCTTATGATTCCAAAAAACTTTGAGGGAGATACTTTGCTTTGTCTAATTCCCTCCATCCAACTCACAGTAGTTCTAACAACTACTAGAAAATAGACTTTAATGAATCCTGGCTGAGGGACTGTCCCAATCACTGCTAAAGTGCCTGAACTCTGTGGAATTCATGACACCCACAATGACTCCTTGAAGCTTTAAAAGGTTCTTGGTGATAGTCTGAAAGTTACACATAAAGTTAATGAACTGAGATAAGAGTAGAATCGCTGTTACATTAATTTAATCTCAAACAAAACATGCATGATACAAGTACTCTTGGAAGAAAAGATATGTAATATCTTTCCAAGCCAAATGTATATTTTAAATTTTTAAAGTGTTCTTCTCATACAATAATCTGTCTGTGTTTATTTGCTTTAGAAAGTGAGCAAAGACAGGAAAGAGTAGATTGCTATTGACAAATGTCACTAATTTTATTTCCTCCAAACATGATCAAATCATGAGTAATATGTTCATATTCACAGGAACCACAAGATAGCAGATTTTCCCTAGGCCACATTGCCCTTACAAAAATAATTTCAACAGGCTAAACTGTCGCTCAGTTTAGAGCAGTGCAAAATACATTTCCCTTTTGGCAATCAGCAATTTTTTCATTAATAGACAAGATTGATCATTGTAAAATTCCTTTATCTTTTTATACAGTATTCCACAGCTCAAGGTAGTATCACAAGGTCAGAATAAATATAAAACCCACTTTATTCAAAATACATTAACAAAGACAGTAGGAACATTCTGTGCATAGCCCAACAATGAACACACCAAAATGTCAGAACTGCTTTAATTATGTGAGAGCACCAATTGTTCTCAACACAAATCAAACTTGTAACAAAAGAAATAAAATTACTTTTAGCTTCTTCACACACCTACTTATCTCACAAAATTTACATCTTCAGAGGCCTTGAACTCTCAAAAGTTTTTTTTTTTAATTTAGGCATGAGAATATGTATCTTCTCATGCCTTTTCCTTTTGAAAGGCCCTTCATTTGGCCATACCCACAGTGTAACTCCATTCTCTCAAAAATGGGTCAAATAAATATAGAATATTTAGCCAAATTCCTTCTGGCTCTATCTTTGTTTTCCATATGTAGCTGTAAAAAAAAATCAGATGTGCTCAGACAGCATCCACATTTCCTTAGCTTCTCCCAAAGGGATGGATTGACCCAGAATGGCAGCGGCTCGTTATTTCCAGAAATTATCTACACACATGCAACATCAAGTCTGGAAAGTCAAAGGATATATATAATTAATACTCTAAGTTTTAGTTCATGAACCAATAGAAAGTAGAAAATGAGAAGAAGCAGCCAGGCAGAAAGTCATATCAACAAACAAAAATAGGAAACACATGTAACTCAGTCTGCAGCAGATTAGCACTCTGGTCATCCATTTTTATTTCCAGTTTGTGTCCCCCTTTCTGGGGAATTACATCACAAAGAGGTGAATGTTCAGACAGGGAGTAGCTCGGTGGATGAAGCATGGCCTGTGTAAGCTGGCTCCCCAGAACCATGTAAAAGGTGGTTAGTAAGGCATGGCAGCCACCTGCATTCCAGAATGGGAGAGGAAGAGGATTCCACTGGGCAAGCTAACTCAACTAGGCGGAATTGTTAAATTTCTGTTCTGGGTAGAGACCTTGCCTCAACAGATTAAAGTAAAGAGCTGTGAAAGAACACTCCTGAGGACAATTTCAAGTCTTCATATATATGTTCACACATGTGTATCTTGCACACAGATCTATCTCCACACATTAAACTCATATATACATGCATCAAACACAAAAAAATTCAGAAATAAAAGCATCAAATGTTTAAATTTTCACCTTCTCTTCTTCCTCCCTGACTCATCCAGCTCAAGTCCAAGAGAGGCTAGGACCTTACCCTTTACCAGTATAATGTAAGAAGTTGAGACATGGGTTAAAACTTAGAGGACTTAAAGTTTGTATAACTGTCAGCAGACATAAAGTCTTAACTGGTAGATTCTAAACATATTTTTTATTTTTTAACCTAGTTTTATGTGGTGTTCAAATTAGTTTCAACCTAGAAAAATAAAACACTTTTAAATACATTCTTTCTTCCCTTGTGATCTGCATTCTCATGTATGAATGGATAATCACAGAAATTAATTGGTTTTTTTTTTTATGAGATTCTTTAGAACTGAATCAAAAACTGTTTTCCTATTTGGGGTTCTTCAAGTTTCTTCTCTCAGCCCACTCCTGCTACAGTCAAAGCAATGGGACCATTCAAGTGTTTGCAACAGCACATTTTGTTATGAAATTCAAAGACAAATATGTCTTTATCTTTCCAGCTCTCCAATTTCGTTTGTGCCAAAGAGTGGTAAAAGTGAAAAGGAAAATATTTGCTGGAAATTGGGTGAAAAATATTGAGAAACGTAATAGATACAAGTGGTATTGGTCAGGTTTGGATTTCCCAATGCCAATGTGGAAATTTTATTCAACTAAGTTTACTAGCTAAGCTACTTCAGGGATACCTTACACAGGGTGCTAGTTTCATAGCCTAGGGCTAACCTCAGCTTTATATCCCTGAAATGTGATCTTTATCTGTGCCACGTTAAATAAATAGGCTTCTGGGGACTGACTCAGGCTAAGAATATGCATGGAATACTTGCAATACAACCCCTGCTCTTAAAGCCCAGAGAACATCGCAAAAGAGGGAGTGGAAAACTTGTAAGAGCCAGAGGAACAGGATGTCTGATGTGAGATAATGTTATCTATATTTGACAGGGAAGATGCATCCACAAAATCTCAAGAATATGATTGCCTCTGTCCTGCTTGCAAGATGGGCTGGGGTAATAGTGGTGCAAAACTTGTGGGAGTGACCAACCAAAGACTGATCTAACTTGAGGCCCCCGCCTAGAGAGGGAGTCCACATCT
This sequence comes from Peromyscus maniculatus bairdii, assembly GCF_049852395.1. Taxonomy (NCBI): domain Eukaryota; kingdom Metazoa; phylum Chordata; class Mammalia; order Rodentia; family Cricetidae; genus Peromyscus; species Peromyscus maniculatus. The sequence continues at coordinate 12,362,901 of NC_134871.1, read as the reverse complement.
GACACTGCCTGGATGACTAAGGACCAGAGGCAGGGCAGCCCAGAGACCCAGGATAGAAGTGCATATGACTTGAGGGGAAAAGGCAATGAAATGATTCCTAATGCTATTCTGCTCTACTCATACATCGGTGCCCAGCCCAGTGTCATCAGAGAGGATTCATCAGGCAACTAACTGATGGGAGCAGATGCAGAAATACACTGTGCCTGATTGTATGGCATTATGTTAGGACATATTTGTTGGTTATTCCTGGGAGGCCTGCTTTTTTTTTTTTAAGAGAGACAGAAGACAAGTGGATCTGGGGGAGAAGGGATGTTGGGGGAGGGACAGAGGGGAATAAAGGAAGGGGAAACTGTGGTTGTGATGTAATCTGAGAGAAGAATAAAAGAAAAAAATAGGATTGCCTAGACAAGACCTGAAAAATGACAATACCAGTTGGCATGCCAATGTAGATGGGTGAAATCTCACAGGACCACACCCCTAGATGAAGAGTTACAGGAAGTTAATAGCTGCTGAAGGAAAGAAAAATGGATCTTCCCCATCAGCAAATACGCTGATAAGTTATCCAGTCTCAAGAAGTCAGTTTTAAACACATAGACATAGGGAAAAAAAAAAAACAAAACAAAACACTGACAGCACCTGGCATGCTATGTTTATATCTATACTTACGTCTGTCTTTCTGTCTATCTAGCTATCTATCATCTATCTTTTTCTATCTATCTTCTATCTATAATCTATCATCTATCTATGTATCTACGATCAATCACTTATCTATCTCATCTATCTATTTTCTATCTATATATACGTTATCTATAAAACAATTATTTTAAAAGAAGTCCTGAGTTTGGTGGGAGTCACACAGGAGTTGGAGGAAGAAAAAGGGAAAGTGAGAATGATGTAATTATAGTACTTTCGTATGAAATTCATTCAAACATCAATTTTAAAAGGGCGCCTGGGAACTGATCAAAGCTAAGCATATGTATAGAATACTGACCAGAAAGTTAACAAAACATTGAAAAAAGAAAAAGTAGGAACATCCTGGGCTCCTGAGTTCCATTGGCTCTTTGATATATTGGTGCCTTAAGGAAAGAAATCTGTAAGAAAAATAAACTCATACAGGAAGACTACTCAATGAGCATGGGAAAGGAGCAGGTGAAGCTAAATTCAGTCCAGTGTTGTCTCCTACCATAATACAAATACTTAGAAGCTCTTGGTATATAGAGATGAATAAAACTCTATACATAGGAAGGCCATTTATGTAGGGAACAGGAACTTTACCACATCATTTCATACCAGTTGGAGACAGCTGTCCCTGGTCATCTAGTGGCTCTAACTTATGCTTTCATACTTTTTGCAATGTTCAGCAACGTAAGTTCATGCAGAGTAAGATTACTCAAGCAATAATGGAGTTGTTAGAAAGTAATTATTAGTCCAATGAATTATTAGGAAGGATTATATAAGAAGAAAAGATGTGTCAGACCTCATTGATATTACCTCCAAACAAAACTTGTACCCCTTGCTCCACCTGCACAATACTGAACTGTCCCCCTCCTCTGCCATCATACTGCCAGCAATTTAAGATGTTTTCAAACAATGCGAATTATTTCTCATGATACCTGTCACTTTTAGACAATCAATTGAAGGACCCCAGGTAGACTGCCTGTGTGTTCTGTCCAAGAGAACCTGATAAGCTAACACATGGTATTTTCATTTTTTAAAAATTCTTCTCATACATTACATCCTTACCACAGTTTTCCTCCCTCCATTCCTCCCAGCAGCCTCCATCTCCCCTCTCCCTCAGATCCACCCCTACTTTGTTTCTCTCTCTCTCTCTCTCAAAAAAAAAAAAAAAAAAAAAAAAAAAAAAAAAAAAACCAGATCTCCCAAAGACAAGGCAATCCAGTAGATGATACTTTCAACTTCTTGAGGCCAAATCTCTCAATATATGCATTTTTCCTTAAGACATAATCTCACATATCCCAATCATGTAGTTATACTTTCTTCATAGTATGTTCATGATTCACACACATAAATCCACATAGACATTTGCTGTGGGATGGTCTGTATGCCAAATTGCTCTGATTGGTCAATAAATAAAACACTGACTAGCCAGTGGCCAGGCAGGAAGTAGGTGGGACAAGGAGAGAGGAGAATTCTGAGAAGCAGAAGGCTGAGGCAGAGAGACACTGCCAGCTGCCGCCATGACCAGCAGCATGTGAAGACGCTGGTAAGCCACCAGCCATGTGGCAAGGTATAGATTTATGGAAATGGATTAATTTAAGGTATAAAAACAGTTAGCAAGAAGCCTGCCATGGCCATGCAGTTTGGAAGCAATTTAAGTCTCTGTGTTTACTTGGTTGGGTCTGAGCGGCTGTGGAACTGGCAGGTGACAAAGATTTGTCCTGACTATGGGCAAGGCAGGAAAACTCTAGCTACAAATGGCACCCAACGAGTTGGCAAGAGTTTCCACCTAAAACCTGAGAAAAGATTCTAAAACAGAACTAAAACCAGCTTTCTAATTGTTTCTCTCAAATGAGCAGCAGCTGCGGGTTTGAGTTACTGGCGGGTTCCTGGCAGTATGGCGGGAATGTGGCCTCTGCAAGTGACCCATTAAGCTGCGTGGTGGATTTAGCCTTTGCTAGTACAAAACAAAAAGAGGTTTCTGGGCTACACGCTGCTTTGATAGAAGCATAGACCCACTATTTCTGAGAATTGATGGCTCCCAAAGCTGACGGAAAAACGTACCACCGCCATGTTGGGAAGCTGAAGTGGGAGGAGCCAGCAGCCACAGCGCCTTTTCAGTCTTAGAATGGTGCAGTTTAAAGCAATAGGCTCAAGGTAATATAAAACATAAGCCACATAAAGATGGCTACCACACAGAGAATCTGGATTATGTTCTCTTTGATATTCGTAACTAAGAAAAACATTTGATTGCAAAAGCTGTTGAGTTATGCCAAAATGTATATTTTAAAGGTACCTTGACTTCAAAATTTGGCTATAAGGATATGTTGCTTTGGAAAAGAGGCTCTGCTTTTGTTTCTACAGAAAGCCAGAGGCTATGGATTTGTTCCAGATTAAGATACATCAGGTTTGACCAGCCAAGACCACTTGAAAGGTCTCCGATGACACCATGGGCCAGATGATCAACATCCAGAATCGTTTCAAGGCAACTGGCTCAGATGATACAGTCTCATGGACTACTCCATGATCCTAAAATTTTCTTTGTGTCCCCATAAGATACAGCGCCCCCCTCCAGCAGGAAGTAGTAAGAGAAGCTACGCCCAAATTCCCAAATATACCAAGCTGATTGGCCAGTGGCCAGGCAGGAAGTAGGTGGGACAAGGAGAGAGGAGAATTCTGAGAAGCAGGAGGCTGAGGCAGAGAGACACTGCCAGCTGCCACCATGACCAGCAGCATGTGAAGACGCCGGTAAGCTACCAGCCACATGGCAAGGTATAGATTTATGGAAATGGATTAATTTAAGCTATAAGAACAGTTAGCAAGAAGCCTGCCATGGCCATACAGTTTGTAAGCAATATAAGTCTCTGTGTTTACTTGGTTGGGTCTGAGCAGCTGTGGAACTGGCAGGTGACATTTTCTTTCAAAATCCATCACAATTTATCCATAAGATACACTGAAAATAGCTCAGCAAAGCATGACTGTTCTCCCATAATTCAAATTTACAAAGCTTGTGACAGGCACATGTAACTCTTCCCCAAATTTTAATAAGAAAAATATGCCTAGAGTAAAAGTACCCCAACTCTACCCACAACCAACAAAATCACCTGTCTGTTGAATCTCAGCTCTCTTCCTAGTCCAGATTTCTTCTCAACTGGAGATGGAAGACCTTTATGAATTACATTTTCCAAACTATTTTGTCCAGTGGCTATTTTCTGTGTTTGATTTTTGGTTCTTGGTTGGTTAGTTGGTTAGTTAGTTGATTGGTTGGTTGGTTAGTTGTTAGTTGGTCGGTTGGTTGGTTGGTTGGTTGGTTGGTGTTGAAACAGGATTTGTCTATGCAGCCCTGGTTGTCCTGGAACTAACCATGTAGAGCAGGCTGTCCTCAAACTCACAGAGATCTGCCTGCTTCTGCCTCCAGAGTGCTGGGATTAGAGACATGTGCCACCACTGCCTGGTTTATTTGCAGATTTTGATGGTAAATGTTGACAAAAATTTTAAAGGCAGAGAAACAAAAGGGGTGTTGTTTTCTCTGACATCTGTTTCTTCTTTCCTTCCTTCCTTCCTTTTTTTTTTTTTTTGTTTGTTTGTTTGTTTGTTTGTTTTCCGAGACAAAGTTTCTCTTTATAACAGTCCTGGCTGTCCTGAAACTCACTCTGTAGAACAGGCTGGCCTCTTCAAATTCACAGAGATCCGCCTGCCTCTGCCTCCCAATGCTGGGATTAAAGGCATGCGCCGCCGCCGCCGCCGCCGCCGCCGCCGCCGCCGCCGCCGCCGCCGCCGCCACCACCACCACCACCACCACCACCACCACCTAGCTCTCTGACATTCTTTTCAACTTTGTAGATTAATGATACAGATGATAGTGAGACTCGGATGATACTAGGGCCCCACTTCCCTTTCTTGCTTCTTATCAGCAATTGTTAATATATAGAATTTTCATTGTCCTCTAGTTCCCCTTGGTTCCTCCATTATGATTGTAGCCAGTCACCTCGGTGTTATATTCTCCCCATCCAACTATTTGACACTAATCATATTTTCCCCAACAATAATCAATCTTTGATCAGTTCCATTTTTAACAGTGATATTTAAATTCCTGATGGAAAGAAATGAATAAATGTTGAAATTGGAATGAAGGATAAAGTAAAGCATTAAATGAAAAATAGCAAGTCAAGGGCATATGTGCAGAAAAGAGAAAGCTATTGTAAACTATCCAGAAATAATCACTTCGGATTTAAATTCTTTTATCTGTGTATCTGTGAAACTATTAATACTAATCTACAGTTGAAAAAATATAGCAAAAAGTAAGCTAGAAATAAATTTGGTTAGCTAAAGATCAGAGCCGGTAAGTTGTAGAAAAGGATAGATGTGTGAAAACGGAAAGCCTGAAAAGGGAGGAAATCATGATGAAACGACCATTGTGAACTGTATTCCATTGAAAGGACTCAAGGCCTGTGTTCATTTGCTATCACTAAAATAAGCAGCAAAGCAGCAGGAGAGGATACAGCAGTTGCTGAAGAGATTAGCATTTACAGGCAATTATCTGCTTTCGTAGCTACGTGAAGTAGAAGAATCTGGCCAATGTTGAGAAGACCGAGTGCTTCCTTTAAAAAAAAAAAAAGTTGCCAGGTGGTGGTGGTGCACACCTTTAATCCCAGCACTCGGGAGGCAGAGCCAGGCGGATCGCTGTGAGTTCGAGACCAGCCTGGGCTACCAAGTGAGCTCCAGGGAAGGCGCAAAACTACGCAGAGAAACCCTGTCTCGAAAAACCAAAAAAAAAAAAAAAAAGTTGACAGAACTATTTATCCATAAATTTTGTGGCTGTGTTGGGGGGGGCATCCCCCCCCATTTCCCCAGAGTTTTATTGGGTAGGAGCAGCAGGAAATATTAGATAGAAGGATAGAGGGGAGAGAAAGAGATAGAAAATAAAGGATAGCCTCAGGAGGGCCTGGATCCTAATCCATTGGACCTGACTGTCTCTGCCCCAGGGTATTTAAAGGAATGCCAAGGGGTGGCACAAAAGACCTCTCCCCAGCACAGCCAAGTGCAGACCATCTCAGACACCTGCACTCAGGCCCATGGTCCAATTATCCTCTCTATGCAGACCTGCTAGGTAAAACCACTAGAAAACCTGAAAATGGGCTCCAGCAGATGTGACTCTGGGAATTAACTGTGAGAGCAAGGACTTTCTAAAGATTCCACGGATGGTAAAGTACTTACTGTAGAAGCATAGGACCTGAGCTCAGATCCCTAGCACCTATGGCAAATCTGGATGTGACTGGACATGCCTGGACCCCCCAGCACTGGTGGGGCAGGTGGATCCAGAGGCTCCCTGGCCAACCAGCAGCTTAAATGGTTAGCTCCAAATTCAGTGAGAGAACCTGTCTCAAAACATAAGGTGAAGTGATCAAGGAAGCCAATTTCAACAACCAAACAAAACTCAGGTGCACAAGAGGTAAAATTTCAGCTAAAATTTTAAAATTTGAAAGTAGTGTAGTGAAATACAGACAGGAAAAAAATAGTTCTTCTGGATATGATTCAGAAGAGAGCCAAGAGGCTTGAATAGTTCTAGAATACAGGGGTTCAAGAATGTATCAAAAGAAGACCTGAACACTGAATTAGGGTGTTTTGTGTACCAACACAAGAGGTTTAGAAATGTCTTTTGATACAATCAACAATACAATAATGCAAACAGATCCTAGCTGCAAAATCTAGACTCTGAGTTACTTCTGCTGTGTGGAGATGGCCTCTTAATATTAAATATAAACTTGCTGTTTTATTTAACTTATTTTTCTTTCTAGGTGGACTTGAAATTTTTCTGTGATTAAAAAAAAATCACTCAGTATTAAATTGGCTTTAATAATCTCCAAACTTACAACTTATCTTGAATGAGGCAGAAATTTCTCTGAGGCCAATGGTACATGTTTCTGCAACCACACCAAGGAAAATGTTCTTTATCTTTTCATTACTGAAACTTATGTCTAACGTAAGTGTGGAGTTTGAAAACACACTTGTAGCTTACGTAACTTGGTATAGTGAAGCACACTTGGTCTTGCCCGTATGAACTACATCTGTACATTAAACACATGGAGATAACAGAACAGGATGATTACCTTTGTGATCCTAGCTGCTTTGGCACGTCTGTCAGGCAAGAATACTGCTGTTACAGCCACATACTATAGCTATTGTTAGAAATTCTGACTGTCTGCATTCAGCAGCTGGGGATATGGAAACAAACGTCCTTCCAACTTAAACAATAGAAGAAACAACCTTTTTAATGAAGTAGTTGCTTGCTCTAGTGAAATAGTGCATACCACTTGCTAAATATGCAGTCATTTCAACTTGTATTTTTTCCTAACAAAAAGCCATTTTACACATCTTTAATAGAAGTCTCTTTTTAAAACTCAGACTACTTGGCAGTCTTTGGTTCCCTGTGCTCATTTATTTATCTTAAATGCCATATCTTTGAGACTTTTACTAATGTCATATCTAAGAGGACCAGAAAATGGAGGGGCCTCAGGGACCCACAGGACTTGGGTAGGATTCTCTCCAGGGTAATGTTCCTTTGGATTACTGACCACACCTGGCTGAACACAGGGATTGTGTCCAAAGTCACAGTGATCTCCTTGTGTTTCCCAGCCAAGCTTTCACAAAGACTTGGGTGGTGAGCTTAACAGCAAAGCTGGCTTAGCTTGGCTGGCACTTGCTATTTTGAGAAAATACTCAAAGGTCCTTCCCGTCATAAAACACTGGAGAGAGGAAAGCTAGGAAAAGTCCAACATTAATTTCTTGAATTTGCACTTACAAAAACACACATCTTCACCAAAATTAAGAAGACTTGAGAATTTGGCTCTCAGCAAAATTCCACTCCTGGGATAGCAGGATTGAATGCAGATTTCTGCTGTGGGCAAAACCTCACTATTATTTCTAGACAATGGGCTTTCTGTAGTGAACATGGTGGTACTCTGTACACAAAATGGCTATGAGCCAATTCCCAGTTTTCTCCAGTGAGTTTGCCAGATTGGCTTAAAGGGGAGAATATTTTCATACAGACTGGTAATGTGTCTGATGAAACCTAGGGGAAATTATTCTAGTTCTCATTTTCACAAAGAGTGAATGACAGTCTGAGGGTTAAGAGAAAATACATTTAATTGCTTCCAAGAGATTTGACAGTGACCCAACATTTCTTTAATATCTGTAGATACTCTTGCAAAAGTTCCGTGTGCACTTTTGTGATCACCAGGACTTAGATCATTACTTCCCCAACTTTAACTGATTTGTGAATCACTTATTCAAATGAAGAATCTGATTCCGAATTAACGGCCTGGGACCTAAGACTCTGCACTTAACAAGCACTATATGCATGGTGTTGAGATGGCTGGCCTTCTTTGCACACTGTGAATAGTAAGGAATGAGATGACCATATGCAATTTACATGAGTTATTCATCAACAAATACTCAGTACATTGAACTGAAGGGTACAGATGTGCAAACTGGTATCCACACACCATGGAATTGTATGAGTCAACAAAGCATTGATACATAAAAGAAGCCGGATAGATTTCCAGGATATTATGGGAAGTGGAAAAACTCCAATCCTGAAAGTTCATACTCTTCAACTGCGTTTGTATACTATGTGTTAAATAATCATCTTAGGAATAAAGGGTGGGTTGTGAGTGAGAAGATCTAAGCCCCTAAACACAGTGTTCTGCTTTTAAATGTGAGCAAACAATAAACAAACAGACACATTCAGTTTCTCGCTTCTGCAGGACTAAATCATCCTTAACTTCATCTTAACATTCAGTTAACTTTATTTCCAGTTCACCCTTTCAACTCCCTCACATGGCCAATATAATTGACTAGGATCTCTGCGACTATAAAGAATCTTTAAATTTCTAACTTTATTTATTTAAAATAAACACAAACATAGTTGCTTAAAACCAACCAAAATTCTCTCCTGTGAAATGTAACCGAACTCTCTAAGTATTTTCAACTTGTGGGTAATACCTCCAAATCAAGAATACTGTCAAGAGTGAGCTACTATCTTATGTCATCTCTTGCAAGGGAGTTTTGTAAAAATGCCTCCTCCTTGGTGCATCTACAGACTGCTGCATGGTTAATGTTACTAGCAGTATCCTCCTTCTCCCCTTGAGCAGCATATAACTTGTCCTGGTAGCAAAGTGTACAAGATTAAGCTAGACAGGTCAATCTGCCAGACAGTTTCATTTACCTACCCACATACATTCTTTCTACTCCCTCCCGGTGTTCTTCACACCATTGTGTTGACCTCTGTAGAGAATAGCAATGGACTTATTATGGACTTATTTGTTACTTGACTTTTCAATTAGATTCAGCTGGGAGTTGAACAAAGGGGCCCTAACAAGATAGGTGTTGTCTTGGCTTGTTCTCTCCTTGTGGAATCATTATGCCCTGGTTATCTTAAATGACCAGAGACTACATTCCAGAGCATCTGTAGTGTATTGAACTCACAACTTTTTTTTCTGGTCCTTCAGTAGTTACTTCCCCACATGTCCCTTCAGAAAAGCATGAAAGTGGGAGTCCCTATTCTTCCAAGCACTCAGTAAAAACTCTATTCTTATAGTTTTTCTATACTTCAGTCAGATCATTGCAAGTTGGTGCTTTCTTAAATGATTTTGAAATTGTTCATTTTGAGTGTGCCACCTGCTCCTGGCTGATATATAATGTGGGGACATATTTTCTTTTTGTTTATTGCCAGATGTTTACTCTCTTTATCTCTTTTTTGTCTTAAACGTATTTCAGTAATCTGTTCCTTCCTAATGGACCACAGGGGATGTCAAGTAAGGGTACCTGGGATTGACTAACTCCCTAACAAAAGACATCCTTAAGACAGCGGCTTATCCTTTCCCCTGCTTTCATAATTTAGATGTTTTGGGTAAATGGGCTTCTCCAAGTCAAACATCAGCCTTAACTAGCACCCAAAGAAAGAAGAGGGGACACAAAACTGTCAAGAGCCCGGGCTTGGATGACACCACTGGTCAACAGTACTACATTAGACTGTTGCTATTTAGACTTCTCAATAATAATGCAATGTGCACCAGGAGGCTTAAATTTCTGTTAATCGGGTTTTCTTTATCTGCAACTAAATCATTCCAAGCTGGTGGAGCAATCTATCTTTATTGCAAATATAACCTTGCCACTTTCAGGCTTAACATATGCAAGTGATTCATTGTCAGCTGCAGAATAAACTCCTAGTATGGCATGCAACATTTTGGGGATGCTACTGCAGCTTCTTCACTTACAGCATGCTTCACCTTGCATGCCACACTTTTCCTTCCCAGCTCCTGTAGTTTCTCACAAAGCATGTTGTTTGGTCCTGTGTTTATATAAAAGGCTTTCTTGGGAACATCTTTCTCTTGTGTTTCTCTTACTCATATTTAAGAACATATTTAGTAGACTATGTCTGCTGATTTTTAATCACCAAGAATCTGGTGTGAGCTCTTCTGGCAGTATGATTTGTGCAATGGATTTTGTGTGGTGTGTTGCTGTATTATGTATCTGTATAACAAAATACCAGACGCTGATCTACTGATAGCAAATTTCACCTCCCACTTCAAAGATAGGGCCACACCCTCAGATTGGAACCCATTTCCCTTCTTAATCCCTTCCCCCACAAAATTATTTCCAGCAAATTCATCCTTTGATTGCTGCACTTTGGAAGTACTGAGTAAGAACCAACACTGTTCTTCCCAATGTCTTGATCCCATCATGATTTGGAGATGACTAAAAGGTAGATTTAGAAGTCAAAGAAGTAGAAAATTCACATCGATGCTTAAATTATTAGGGAAAGTGTCTTAGGACTAAGGCACCATGGATTTGAAGTTTCCATCCATCTAGTTCACTTTCCTTTCATTTTTAGTGAGGTTTCTAGAAACCATCCCTACTTCCTCAGCCCCCACACTCTTCTCTGAGTAAGGCAGTGCAGTGTGGCTTCTGATCCAGTTCTTCTGGTGACACTGTTCTTCCAGATGTTTCCAATTCCCTCCACAGTTGCTCAAGCTCAGGGATGTGTGCCAATCCTTATCTCACTTGACCATTGAGCATTCCCCAGGATGGACCACTTCGTCCTTTATGCAATTCCCTTCTGGTTTTTTTCTTCAAACTTTCTTGGCTGATTTTTCTTAGCTTTCCTAGACTCCTCTAAATATTTGCATTTCTTGGATCCTCATACACTCTCTTCTCTTCGTGTTATCACTTCTTCCTCCACATACTACCCTTGGCTCATACTCCCCAATCCTGAGATTTCTGTCACTATTTACATATTAGCTCATCTCCCAACTGTCAGTACTGTCTGTTCCGAATACAATCTTCAGGGGTGATCTTTGCACAAGTTGTTTGTAATCTTGTTTAAAACTTCTCTCACAATCCTAGAATAAAGGCTTACAACCTCCTCCTCATGTTTTCTCATAGTAGAATGTAAACTAGTCTACCCCTTCTGGTAAGCTCTCACCGACTCTCTCCCTTATTGCCAAGAGCGGAAGGGTGATTCATTTATCCTTGTTGAACTATGACTTTAGAATCCTCATCTGACTTCAGAGACACGCATTCCATGATCCTCTCCTGCCAGGTGGAAGGTCTCTGCCTTTATGGGAAAGTTTGAAGTTTCAGAGAAGGTTTGGAATGTTAGCAGACCACATATGCAAATCATCTACCCTGGGCTGAAATTAGCGGTCTAAAGGAGTGAAGACACAATTGCATTTGCACGTTCCTGACTCTTGGCTCCCAATAGAGTTAACATTGATAAGAAAGCCACATGCCTCTCTAAAGAATATTTTCAAAGTTGGAGAACTTTGAAGGAAAGTCTGATCTCCTATGACTAAGTATGATGGTTAATCTCGATTGTCAACTTGACATCACGAGAATTGCCCAGGAGATGAGTCTCTACCCCGCCTGGGAGGGCTATTCAAGGTAGGGTAAAGGGTAGGCAGTATCATTCCATGGGCTTCTGTCCCCAGGCTGGATGTTCACAAAGACAGAGCAAGCTGAGCCGGGCAGTGGTGGAGCACGCCTTTAATCCCAGCACTCAGGAGGCAGAGGCAGGCGGATTTCTGTAAGTTTGAGGCCAGCCTAGGCTGTAGAATTAGTTCCAAGAAAGGCACAAAGCTACACAGAGAAACCCTGTCTCAAAAAAAGAAAGAAAGAGAAAAGCAAGCTGAGTAGCGCTCCTATGATTCTCTGCTTCCTGGCTGTGGATGCAATGTGACCAGCCACCTCACACTGCTACCACCATGTCATCCCTGCCATGAAGGACTATAACCTCAAACTACACAGAGTCAAAATAAACCTTTCTTCCTGAAGTTGTGTTTGTGTGTGTGTGTGTGTGTGTGTGTGTGTGTGTGTGTGTGTGTGCCTGAGGTTTTTGTCACAACAATGGGAAAGGTGTATCATTGCTATACACCCAGTTCCCATTGAGAAGTTCCTCTTACCCCCTGTCTTTGCTCTATTTCTATGTCTTTACTCTCTAATGAAGGGACATCAAATCACCAAGTAAGCAGACTTCTTAAGACAGATTAAATTCCCAAGATATTGCTTTTACTGAGGCTTTGGATTTAGTTGCCAGGAGAAAAGAAACCCAGCCTGCCATTCCATGCAGGAATATGCCCATCCTTGTAGGAGATTGCAATTTAGAGTATCTGTTTACCATGGCATAATGGTTCTCAACCTGTTGGTCTAAACTCCTTTGGCAAAACTCTATCTCCAAAAATATTTATATTACAACTCATAACAGTAGCAAAGCTATAGTTATGAAGTAGCAATGAAAATAATTTTATAGTTGAGCATCACCACAACATGAGGAATTAACTGTATTAAAGGGTCGTAGCATTAAGAAGGTAGAGAACCGTTGACTTAGCTGCAGGAGTAACCTTTTCTACAATGTTTCTTAAAAGACAAAATTAACTATTTTGTGATTCTCTCTGCTTTCTATAGAGTTCCCCTGAATGATTTCAGGCACAGATGGGAAAGAAATGTCACTTCTTAATCGTGGAATGTTTCCGTATACTTCAAATTGGAAATGGGAGATGGCTAAATTCTAAAATAAATTACTATGGAAGCTTCCAAACCTCAATTTAACTCTAGTATCTTTTTTAAAAGCTGGGCCTGACTGTGTATACCAGTAAATCCCCGGTGTTGAAAGGAAAGTCATGTGGATCTTGGGAGCAGGTTGGGTCAACTAGTCTCACCAAAACAGTTAGCTTCTAGTTCAATTAAAGACCCTATCTCCAAGAAATAAAGGTGAGACTAGAGGAACACGTTTTATGTGGCCACTAGTCTACATGTGGCCATGCAAACCCACACATCCATGAGCACATACTGCATGCACATCACCCTCCCTCACACACATCAAAAATTTAAAAAGAATGGTAATATCAAATGCCATGGATTTCTCCTAGCATGGTTAACATGAGGTACAAAAACGCTGAAATCTCCATAACTCCATAAGATTCACCGCTGGGTTTCCAATGGCATTGCAGTGCAACTTGAGAGTGTCCTGAACACTGTAGTGACCCAGCACAGTCACCAACGCAGGCACAGCAGTCAGTGCTCATCTCATAGAATTGCAAGACAAAATCATATTGATCATCTTAGCCATGGTGCTATGTCTATTTCATAGGCCACAGAAAGGTAAATCGGATCTTCACCTGGATCAAGAAAAGGGCTCAGAGTAAGTAAGTTGTCTTATAATTCTGTTCAGTTAATTTTCATCCTATCACTGAAACGTGGCCTCAAATAAAATGGTGATTACAAGACTGCAAAGGTCTTTGCCTCTGAGGAGATGATTTTAAGGAGAGGGGCACCTAGTTGGCACAGCACAGCTCAAGCCAATCACCAGCTTTGGAACCAGCCATTGCAAGAAGGTTTTTGGGAGTTCGGGAAGCACACTAAAGGACTAATGCCTAAATCTGACTGAAGTGGACTCTTTTCATTTTCTTTGTGTTTCTTTTTCAAATATTCTAATTTCATTCGTGTAAAGAAAAAGTAATCAAAACAGGTGATGTGACTTTTTCTATGTCTTAAATTTTAAAAGTCCCATCTGTCACTAATTACACATTTATTTCATTATGCAGTATGATGAAAATAATTACTTGAGGTTTTTTGTTGACAATTTAGAGTTTAAAGTAAATACTAATTATTTTTGTTATAACTATGTATTAAATTAAATAATTCACTGCTAGACATTTTCAAGGCTCCAAATAATTTTATTAGAACCACATAAGAAAGCAATTATATAATTGGTGACACATATGCCCATCTTACAAATCCGTCTTATAAAGTTGGAAGACTTCTTTTTTCCTTTTCCTTTTTTCTTCTTTTGGAAGCAGAGATGGCTACTTCATGTGAACACTGCAGCATTTTCTCATGATGTATGTGGCCTAGCAGGCCAGCTGTTTGGCTCAGTCATTCTACTAAAGTAGTCACTCCTCACTTAAGACGTAACTAGCATGGCCTTAAGATAAAAACAATGTAGCTTGATAACTGCTAATTTCTACTTTCAATTCCTCCAGAAATTAAAATCTCTCTCCCCAAACTCCAACCAGAAGTTGCTGTGAACTCCATTTGGAACTTGTGCTAATAATAATATTTTCTGGAATAATAACAACAGGTTTGGATTTAATTAAATATGTTGCTCACAGAAGCATCTGGTTAAAACATTCATCAATGGCAGTTCCTATGGGATGTCCAAATGGGAGTGTTTTCACTCCACGACACCATCCTAACGTGTGTTTTGGAATTTTCAAATAATTAGTTGGGCTTTGTTTTGGGAGAATTAGCCAGGATGAAAAAGCAATGCTTTCCTCGAATTACAGTGATAGATGGAAGCCAGTTAGGGAGGGACAATCAGTCACATAAGCAGCCTTTGAGAAGCTGTTATGCAATGCACAGTATTAGGAGTCAAGTTTTTCTTCATGTTCACACATAACTCCTATTATCATTCATGAGCGTTATTCACTTATCAAGCTAAGGGCACATCCCTTCCCAATTAGACTAAGCTGCTATTGGCAGAAAGCCACAAAAAATAGCAGACATGGAGCTCCAGAGTGTATGACTAACCTTTCAAGAACTGGAAGCCACCTTTGAAGTAGCTATTATTAACATGGTTTGACTGAAAACATTACAGAGAGAAAATTTCTGAAGCTGTGACTTGTTTTGCACTCAAAGCAAATGATGACAAAGAGTTATTTGTCAAATGTCACTAATATTTTAAAAATTATTCTTATTTCTTATTATTGTATGCGTGTGAGCATGTGTGTGTGCAGTCTCGCATGTGCCACGGTATGTGTGTGCAGTTCAAAGAACAACTTTTAGGAGTTGATTCTCTCCTTCCACAATGTGGACCCTAGGATGGAACTCAGGTCATCAGGGTTATGAGGCAAAAGCTCTTATTCAGTAAGCCATCTTGTAGGCTCCAAGTGGCACAATTCTAAGGTTTCATTTAAAGTGAACTCCTAGACTTGAGTTCCATACAATTATAATTGAGTATTTCTTACCACTGTATCCTTAACATATAGACTAGCACAAGGTTTAGGAGGACATAGCGATTGAAAGAATGAGTGGTTAGAATATGCAATTCAATAAGCATTTGTTTTGAATCTACTAGGGGCTAGATACCATTAGGGACAGGATAATCAAATATCTACATTTGCATATATGTAAATGTAAATGAGAAAGACTAATTCTGATGTCAAGGTGTTCACAATATCTTTTTTTATTTTATTTTGAATTTTTTTATTATTTTTTTTATTTTACAACACAATTCAGTTCCACATAATAGCCACAGATTCCCCTGTTCTCCCCCTCTCGCCCCCCTCCCCCTCCCCCCAGCCCACCCCCCATTCCCACCTCCTCCAGAACAAGGTCTCCCCCGAGGACCGGGATCAACCTGATAGACTCAGTCCAGGCAGGTCCAGTCCCCCCGTCCCAGACCGAGCCAAGCGTCCCTGCATAAGTCCCAGGATTCCAACAGCCAACTCATGCAACGAGCCCAGGACCCGGCACCACCGCACAGCTGCCTCCCAAACAGATCAAGCCAAATGACTGTCTCACCCGTTCAGGGGGCCTGATCCAGCTGGGGGCCCCTCAGCCTTTGGTTCATAGTTCATGTGCTTCCATTCATTTGGTTATTTGTCCCTGTGCTTTATCCAACCTTGGCTTCAACAATTCTCGCTCTTATAAACCCTCCTCTTTCTCACTAATTAGACTCCCAGTGCTCCACCACGGGCCCAGCCGTGGATGTCTGCATCCAGATTCCTCAGTCCTTGGATGGGGTTTATGGCACAACTATCAGGGTGTTTGGCCATCCCATCACCAGAGTAGGTCAGTTCCTGCCGTCTCTCGACCATTGCCAGCAGTCTTTTGCGGGGGTATCTTTGTGGATCTCCGTGGGCCTCCCTAGCTCTCTGCTTCCTCCCCTTCTCATGTGGTCTTCATTTACCATGACCTCCTATTCCTTGTTCTCCCTCTCTTTTCTTGATCCAGCTAGGATCTCCCAGGCAAATGGATGGATCTAGAAAAAATCATCCTGAGTGAGGTAACCCAGACTCAGAAAGACAAATATGGTATGTACTCACTCATAGGAAGATGTTAGATGTGGAACAAGGATGACTGGACTGCTACTCACATCACCAGTAAGGCTACCTGGAAAACGGGACCCCAAAAAAGACATGGAGAAATGGATGAGATCTACATGAACAGCCTGGTCATGAGTGGGAGCAATGAAGGGCGACAGTCGAGGGACACAATATCTTAAATGATGCTAGCTAGCATAGACAAAACTCATTCATTATAATGTTGTCAATACAGTGATAAAGGAATGCATAAGATGTTAGGTAGGTGGACTTAGATTAAGTCCTATAGGAAATATGGTACATGATGTCTTAAACAAATTGATCTACAAGGAAATGTTAAGGTTTTAATCATCACTCAGATAACTCAAATGAGCAGATAATTCTTCAACAATTTCAACATCAAAATTGGCTTGCTGATTTTGAGAAATACATTTCAAAAGAATTAATGAAAACACTATTTGCACAATTAACTGAAAGAGGAGTAGACAGTTACTGACTCTTTGGGAGTGTAACGGCTAAATTCGGGAGACAGTGATCAACTGGGTGATAATGCACAGGAACTAGACAGGGGAAAGCCTGGGCCTCTCTCTTATTATCTCCTTCCTTTCCTTTTCTTAGAACCACTCTGAATACAGAGTCCTCCCTTAAGGCTAGATACAATACCATCTTAATCTTTTAAATTCTTTATTTAGCAATAAATTAAGGCACATAATAGATGCTCAAGAAGTATTTAGTAAATGGGGAAAGAAATTAGGTGTCATTTTTGTAATAAATGGTGAGGATTTTTGTATTTTAGTGACTGAATTAATAATGTAAGACATCGTCCATCTATAACAATTGCAGCTTTCCTCAGAAGACAAAGCCTTCTCATATGTAGCAGTAAAAACACATACACTCACTTAATCATTGGAAAAACTATGGTGCCATAAACATAATAACAATAGCATCTGTCATTTGCTGAGTGTTTTTTATATGGCCAGCATTTTAATTGGATTATTTCATTTAATCCCTACAGCAATTAGGAAGTAGATACTAAAGCTACCTCTTCAGTTTGAAAATAAGGAAACAGAGTAGTTAAACAACTTACCTTAAGTCTCAAGTCTCACAGCTAGTAGGTAACTCAGCCAAGAGTTGAATCCATGACATTTCTTTCTGGAACTTGTATTTCAACATTGTGGCAAAAACATGTTTGTTTTCTACTGTGTGTCAAATGGGTTCTTTCTCTCTCTCTCTCTCTCTCTCTCTCTCTCTCTCTCTCTCTCTCTCTCTCTCTCTCTCTCTCTCTCTCGTGTGTGTGTGTGTGTGTGTTGGGTAAGCTTTCCTAGTGGCCATGTTGAGTAACTCATAGCCCTTCTCTATCTGCCAAGATGATTGCACCAGCCATTAGTGCTCGATCCAAGAATAGCCACTGTAGAGTCTGGTTACATCCTCTCAGCTCATCTGGAGCCAGGGCTCTGTCTTCAATGGTCAATGGTGTTTAATAAAAAATCATTAAAATTCTTTCCTATAGTGTAATTATAATGCTTAAGAATTGTAGGCAGAGAAAAGGAAAAATTAGAATTCACCCCAGGAAAGCATGTGGCAAAAATAAATAAATAAATAAATTACCAGAACAATGAACAAGTAAAGGACAGGGTACAAGAGCTGGCTGGTTCTGAGATTAGAATTGAAAAAAAAATGGAGAAAAGCAAAGCTAGTGAAAGTCAGACTTGCAGTAGTGACCAAGAAGAGTGAGTACCAACAAAATGCTACTGCAGTAAAGGCTGGGAAGGTAAATGAAAGCCAGAACAGTGGCAGAAGAAATTCTGCTGCATAAAACCTCAGGAGAGACTGGCCTTCCTGGACAGCTGGGCAATGTCATGGTGCTTGGATATCAATACTCTTTAATTTATGGATGGAATGCCCACAATCTTACTCTTACATGTATTAATTTCCTTTTATAGCAAACACATAGATTTAAAGACTTCAAAGATCGCACACTCATTATTTTACATTTCTCTAAGCAGAACTAGAAACAGTTCTTAGTAAATAAAAAACAAGGAATTGGTGGGACTGTACTCTTTAAACACTCTCTCAGAAGGAGTTTGTTTTCCCTATGATCTCTTCCTTTTGAATCCATTCCATGTGGCATATTCAGGTTTCCAACACTGACTCTTCTCTCTCTCTCTCTCTCTCTCTCTCTCTCTCTCTCTCTCTCTCTCTCTCTCTCTCTCTCTCTCTCATTCACTCATCAAGGTCCATGTGATAGCAATGGTCCATGCATACAATTCAGAGCATTCTCACTGTCTTAAGGACATTCCACTTAATTCTACTTAACAGAAGGATCAGCCTATTGCCTTTGTGATATGACTTCACATATGCACATTCCTGGGGGTTTAGGAAGTTGACATCCTTGAGCAGCTGTTATTGTCCCTATCATACCACTTATATTCTTAACATAAAATTCACATTACTTGAGAAAATCTGAGTAAGTCATTTCAAAACCACAAAATGACATAGATTATCCTCTGATAATTGAGTAAAGCTTCTGTTAAAATAAGTAAAAACAAAAGTCTTAACTTATAGGGTTGCATTTCCACCTAATGATTCAATATTAGTCTACTTCCTGGTCTACCTTTTCTTCCTCAATCTATTGTTATTTCACTGCTTTAATCCTCTATTGTGAAAATTCGGCTCACTCAAGACAAGTGCTATGATGCAAGGCAATAAAGAATAGGCAGTAAGCAAAATAGGGACAGAAACAAACCCATGGACTCTTGGAAGGATTGCTTAAAGGGGATGTGTTCCTAAAAGGGCTCACAAAAGATGAGGTAGCACTGAGGACAGTTCTGGTCCACAATGCTGAGGTTATGAGTGCTGAGGAGACTTGGGCCTAAAACTATACTCAAGTCAGCTAAGTTTTGTCTTTGATAAGTTTTCCATATCTGTGATTATTAGAGTATACTTCATGGTTGAACTTACACCCATTGAATGAACAGAGTTAATAAATGAATAGAAGTAAACAACCAATAGATAAGAAAATGAGCAAATTAAAATGGCAGACCCAAAGCAGATAGAGAAATAAACTAAAGCATAAAACATCAATTTCTCTCTCTCTCTTTCTCTCTCTGTCTCTGTCTCTCTCTGTCTCTGTCTCTCTCTCTCTCTCTCTCTCTCTCTCTCTCTCTCTCTCTCACACACACACACACACACACACACACACACACACACACACATACACACTGGAGTTCCGGATCTGTAAAGAACATCATCTTGTATCCAAAGAAATTCCATAAACCTGGATGTTTTATTAACCTTTTATGCCTCATATTTTTATCTATATAATGGGAATAATGACTGCCTACTTATTTTATAGCAGTATTTCAAGTACAAACTAATATACTAGAAAAAATTGGAAATACATGATGAGTAGATAGGTAGGTAAATAACTAGATAAAGAGACAGAATGTTAAATTGTAGTTACCATTGATTTTGTGATACTATATGTTTATTTTGTCTATTATGTGATTAAAACCACCTTCTTATGTATCCTTTTGCATAATTTAATTAAAGATAACTAAAAGCAAATGTGGAAACTGAGAAATCTGAATACAAGATTAGTTAGTCATGGAAATCAAAGTGGATTCGCTAATATGGATGAGGTATGTTTAAGAGGTAATGAATGCTAAGATATTTCTTAAAGACATTAACTCTCATTATCAAGGATTTTCTAGGTCTCACTGTTTTCTGTTAAGATTTATTATTGTTGACATTCTTGCTGATGTCTGGTTTTATAAAAGGAATAACATCAAGCTCATAGGATTTTGACATAATTGAAAGATTATGAGTGTAAAATGCTTAGTGTAGCACATGACAAATGGTTGATGACTTGATCACTACTTTTAACATCACGGTAAGTACCAACAGAGGACTCTGTCAGTGTTAAGCATAATTTCAATCATTTAATTATCAACTGAATAACATTATCTTTACAAAAGTCCTGTGAAGAATGGATAATTATCATCATTTTCTGGAGGATCTAGTTGGCAGAATAAGTAAAGGGTGAAAATCTGACTGGAGGGCCAGGAGGAGGGCTCAGTGGATAGAGTATGTGCCCAGCAACTGTGAGAGCCAGAATTTAGAGCCCCCAAATGTATATAAAAGCCAGGCCAGCATGCCAGCTAATTGTAACACTTGGGAGGCAGAGACAAGACCTTCAGGGCAGGCTAGCTTGGCTATCTAGACTCATGATAAATGAATTCTGGGTTCAACTGAAAGATAAAACCTCACTAAATAAGGTAAAGGGCAACAGAGGAAGACACTAACTTTACATTTCCATATGCACAAGCACACACGTACCCTTGCACAAACACTCAGCCTGATTCACAAGTCCATATTCCACATTTCTGTTAAAACAAATGTCACCATTACTACTGTTGCTGCCATCAACATCATCAAACATGATGTTAACTAGTAATGATAGTCATATAGACTCACTGGTTGCGCTCTCTCTCTCTCTCTCTCTCTCTCTCTCTCTCTCTCTCTCTCTCTCACACACACACACACACACACACACAAACACACATACACACATGTACTGCAAGAGATACTATTATTATTTGCAAAGCATTTAGTATATACTCAGGAAGAATGAGTTAATTGTCCGGAATCTCGTGGCTCATAATTCTTAGAGGCAGCGGGTATTTTCAGGATTACCACTGGGACTACCATTGCATCAGAGCAACAGTGAGTGTTACTTATTGATTTCAACAAATTTGTTTATTAGTTTTAGCAAAGAGCTGAATGTCAGATCTGTTGGCCAGAGATTTGTCAATCTGGCTTCATGACTCTATTCCAGTGAAACCTGAAATTATTTTTTTCTGAAGATTTATTCAGATTTCACTCAAACCACTTCAGTGTTAAGTTGCATGTTCTATTAACTGATGTTAAAATTAATTTCTAGTAAATAATCTTAAAGCAAAATCATGGGTGCTAATATAAGCAAGGCTAGTGAAAATAATCCCAGGACTATGTGCTCTATTTTCTCACTTAGTTATAAAACAGTATCTATAATTGGCATCAGGCAAATTTTGTTTGAGTACTGATAGAGTTCTTAGTGTTTCTTTATCCTGAGCTATCATGAAAGCACTTCTTTGTCTTGAAATACACTTTTTTCCTGTTGTATAAACTATGTTATAATAATTATGTTTATTTGCATGATGATTGTATTAAAAATTTGAGAAAATAGCATGTTATGTTTAAGTACAGCATTTATGATAGCTTATTCAAAAATAATATAAATTGTGATATCAACCAAATGTACCTTTGAATCCTAATCAATTGTTTACCAGTTTCAGGCATGATATTTTTTTCCCAAGCTTGAGGTCCTAATTTATAAATGGAATGTCATCAGAAACATAAGATGGCTGACATAATTGGAAGATGATAGATATAAAATGCTTAATGCAGCAGATGACACATGATTGACAAACACTTGGCTAGAACTTGTCTATGCAAATTTATTTATAGATATTTTCTTTAGTTTCAATACTCAGAACTTTCAAGTAATAAATTAATTCCTTGGTAGGTATTATTTCTTTAAATTGAACTACTATTCACCTATGTATGCAAACCAGAACCTAGCAGGCCATCCTTTACAATCCCTGTCCATGAATCCCTTCTAGATAAACTATATCACAAGTCTTGTGATTCTGTCCATGGCATGTAATTGAGTACATTTATATTCCCTCTCTCCATTAATACCACAAAACAAACATTAGCATCTGAATAACTTTTTTCATAAAAAATAATTTGAAAATTATATTTTCCTAATATAGATTTAATATTCAAATATCACTCTAACAAGTAGTTCCTGATGTATATATATACATCAAAACTAGTGTTTTAAAAAACTAGTGCAAGTTCAAGCAATATATATATATATATGCCTGCATAGAAACTTAATTCTCTGATGGACAAATACTGGGCCTCAAAATTACTATATACTTCTATCTGAATTATAACATTTCCTTTATTTAATTGTATTTTGATAATACGTTCATTGGTTTACTGCTTGACCTTAAATCAAACAAGAATATTGTGCCAATTTGTGGCAGTCACTATTTTACCTCTGAGTACTCATCTGAGTTGCATTCAATTTCCATAATATGAACTCTAGCTGCATAAAGTTTCAAATTATTTCTGAATTTTATAATAGAAAAATGCACAGTCCTATAATGGGAGAAAATTAGGCTCATCTTTGATCCCAATCCACAATTCCATAATTTTTAATTTTAAATTGAAATAGAGAGTTCAGCTGAGATAGCCATAATATGTTTTAATTGCTTATCCCTGCTCTTGCGTGCTACAGACACTTACTGGCTTGAGCTCATTTACACATATAAATATCCATATTCAAATACATGTAAACAACTATAGAGCTTTTGGGAATACAGCTTACCAACCCACTACTTTGGTAACTTCTCTTGTGAGTTTCTCAGGAAATTAAGCTTGTAAGAGCTAAGTGGTAAGGAAATGAGAAATGATCAGTAACAAGCGAAGTGATGTGCTAATTGATGGAAGAAGCTTTATTGCATGTACCCCCTCCTAGTAATGGAAGAGTGAGGAGAGCCCAAGTTCCCCCCACCATCTTCAAAGAAGTCTTTGTTGATTCAGTGACAATATACTCTTTATGATGTATAATATAGTACAAAACAAAAGCCCTAAACTAGACTCGCTGTGCTATTCAAGCTTCCAAGAGGGTCCAAAATTACACCTAATTTGGATCCTTAAAGTTGCTGGCAAAAACACAGATGGGCAGCCCAAAGACTTGCCCTAGCTTTGCTCTAAAGCTGTAAATTCTAAACCTTCTGGGGAAAAGTGGAGAAAGAGTGTAAGCAGGAAGAGAGGAATTGATGAAAGAAGTTCTTGAGATTAGGTGCCATGAAATGGCTGGCAGAGCCTTCTGTCTTGATCTGTTTTCACCTTTGATCTGTCTCTTGTTTCTTGGTCCCTCTTCAGCATTTCCTTTTGAGTTCAATATCTCCTGAGAATCTTTACATACAAAATTTTCTTCAGTAGTACCAGTTTCTTACACGGTTCATTTGACTTTTTTTTACATCCTTAAAATTCTCACTTCTTTCTTTTCTTAAACTGTACATAACTTGTATCTGTTGAAGAAAAATATGTATAACTCTTGTGTTTAATTAGAAAATTCCATTAGTCATTTAAGTTACTTTTCCTCTTGTCCTTTGAAATTAAAATTAAATGATGCTTCTTGTGCATACTCTCCCCCACTCTATATATACATTTAGTGTTTTCCAGAAAATACATAGCGACTAATCCAGATCTGACCTTCTGTTTGCACTTAAATTATTTTTCATGTTGAACATATTACTTTCACTACCTCCCAACACCAAGGACAAAAACTGACTTTAGTAAAAATATTTGAGGCATTGATCTTATGAGGGTAAATAATTAGCTTACAACTTCATTTGTGAGTTTTGGAGTGTTAATTTTATTTGTAATTACATGTGTGTATGTATAATTTTGGGTTTGTTCATGTGATTGCGATGTTTACAGCAATCTGAAAAGGTGTTGTGTCTCCTGGAGGTAAAGTTACAGGCAGTTGGGAGACCCCGATATGGATGCTTTGAATCAAACTCTCATCCTCTGCAAGAGCGACACAAGCTCCTAACCGCTGGGCATTCTCTCTAGCCCTTCATCCTTGCGTCTCAAAGTTCTTGAACTTATAAATGGTATTGTTCAATAACACACTTTGAGTGCCTGGATGAATATATAATTGAGAACAATGATTTATAATACATACATTGTAAAATTATATTTCTTATAAGGACCAAGACACAAAAAGTGGAACAATATTTTCCCATAAAGAAAATAAGTCCAGTACCATTAGGAAAAATAAAATATAAGAATGACATTGTTGGGCTTGTGAGTTATCTAAGGGGGTTTGAACATTTGTTGCCAAGCTAAAGGACTTAAATTCAACCACCCAAACCTACACAGTGAAAGCTGAGAACCATCTTTCACAGATTATCCTTCATAAGAACACCTCTCTCTCTCTCTCTCTCTCTCTCTCTCTCTCTCTCTCTCTCTCTCTCTCTCTCTCTCTCTCACACACACACACACACACACACACACACACAAAATATATTTTAGAGGAAGATAATTATCACAAAAAGTGAGTCATGAAATTTCTCACTCTTACCAGTTTCTGTCCATAAATAATTTCATAATTTTTATGGATTCTAGAAGTTAATATAAAAATATAACTCTACTTGTATGTGAAAGCACTTAAAAGAGGACCATAGAAGAATCATCATTGTCATCAATGGGACTGTATTGGGTTAGCATAATGAAAGAGATTTAAGCTGTCATAAAAATTATTTGGATTGCATATGTACTTGTGCATATAGTGGCACAAACCTGTTAACCCAGCAGTCAGGAGGCAGGAACAGAAGGACTGAGATTTCAAGGCCAGCCTGGGATACAGAATGAAACCTTTTTTCAAAACAAGCAAAGTTATTTGGGAAAGTGTGGAGATCCCTTCCACAGTCCAGGCAAGATGCTAGTAACAGAGAGAGAGAGAGAGAAAGAGAGAGAGAGAGGGAGGGAGGGAGGGAGGGAGGGAGGGAGGGAGGGAGGGAGGGAGGGAGGGAGGGAGGGAGGAAAATAAATAATTATGAGGAAATTTGGAAAATTTTCTAAGTGAATTTTGAAAAATGATTTCTAATTGAAACTGTTGATGAATATTCTTATGGATTCACTGGTAAGTCAACTAGCAAATCAAAACTTGGGATTTCTCAAATGTCTGAAGCTAAAATATATTTGATAACAAGAATCCAATTACATTCTGCCTCCACTTATGATTATGGCCCAATTCAAAGTAAAACAAATACATTGCATGTTTTGTTTTCCAATGTATTATTATGTTAGGCTCTAGGACAGAATGCCACTCATTTTTAGTATTACCTGTAGGTTTTAATTTGCTGATTTGTATCCATAAATTGAATTAATTAAATATGATGTTCACTTTTGTGGTCATTTATGGGTTAACACATTACAAGATAAGTCCTAGCCATTACATATTTTGTAAATGCCACAGGTATCTGAGGATGGTGGATCATTAATGTAAACATTTATGAGCAAGAGATTCACCCAACTATAATTATCATAACCCATGTAAGATATGAAAATACTATGAGCAAGATGGTAGGGTAGAGAATGTATGTAACAAAAATATTCAAAAGCTTTTGAGAGTTAAGAGAATGGGATTTGGTAATGATTCATATGTGGTATTGAGAGAACAAAGTTCAGCATGCTTCTAAAGATATTGAAAGGGTGAGATATGAATATTGAGAGACCGAAAGTGGATCCTGGGTTCAATTTTAAACAAGTTTATACTAGATGATTATTCAACATTGTAGTTAGAAATATCAGACAGATATTTATTATAAATACCAGAATACAAGGGTAATATAGGAGCTTCAGATATTTCACCTGGAGCCAGGAATTGGGGTGAAAATATCACCACTCCAATCTCCACAAACTCAGAGAAAACTATGCTTAGAAACACAATAAACTTCTGAAAATGAAAAATAAAGCAAAATAATGGAGACAGTAAAGTCTACAACTCTGAATGTTCCCTATTCCAGGAATACAAGGTTGGTTTTCTGTTGAAAAAGTAAGCTCAAGTGATTAGTTTAAATTACAGGACCAAAATGATATTTTCAGAGACTTCTCTTGGAACGGGTTTGAAGGAAAATATCAGGGAAAGATGAAGGAAAATTTGAAGGAAATTGCTGTTTGTTTAAAAGGGAGGTGATGAATCTGTCATGCAATCGTAGCAATAGGAATGAAGTAGAAAGGGTGAATGCAAAACACACTGAAGGGCAAAGTTCAGCTAAATGGATGACAAATTGAATGGAGGTGACTCACTCAAGATGATTGAGTTTCATTTTGAGTTGACTCATTAAGTACTGGCAAAATGAGTAAGAATCACGGGCTCAGGGAGAAGGTGGGAGAAGCTGCTGAAGTTAGGCAGAAAAGTGGTGAGGTTTTTCTCCACTCAGATGTGTTTTAATTAGTGGTGGAGCTACCCAGGAATATTTACCATATGATTACATTTCTGTGATTATAGCCGAGCAGAAGGCATGATCAGAATATGTAATTGATATTAGTTATCTGTCAAATGTGTATCCTTTTTTCTAGACACAGAATAAACTATCAGCAATGACCCAGTGAGAGATAAACACTTACCATGGAACTTCAGTGACCAATACAAACTTGTTAGCTGTGAGCTGGAGGCAGGGGGAAGGCTGAAGGATTGAAGTGGAGGCACTGTGTAGAAATAAGGCATTCAGAGGTGTTGGGGAATGGCATTTTAACAACAATATTGGAAACTGTTTGATCATTTGCCAACTTGCTTAGCTCGATAGTGTACACAGACTGAAAAGTAAATTCAAGCATAAAACAGTATGACAGATAAAGTGGTGGCTGGGTCTTCTTCTCTGGACTTTTATGATTAAGAAAGGCAGCGTTGCTGAAAAGAGTTTAGGAGGAACATTGGAACCTGCTGAGGGTTAAGGATCTACTTTTCCGAGAAGCTTTCCAGAAGATTCTAAAATAGAGAGCTCTTTTTGCAGTGACTAGGAAAGTTACTTGGGCTCTGCTTTCATCCACATTAAAAAAAAAAAAAAAAAAGTAGATGGAAGAGTCACTCCTCACCGTCAAAAATGCACACCTGACCACAGACCAACGTGAAGTTGCATTATTTACATAACACAAGCTTCTGTGTCTAGGGTTGCCTTCCCACCATGTAGAACCCATGTGTTGCATAGTAAATATCTATGACTAGTCGGCATCTCAGGAGCCCATAAAGATTATGAACTGTTACAAACAAAAGCCAGTGAAACAGTGGTGGAGTAGATTGCCTTTGCTTTCAGGGTCGTCTTTTCCCAAGTCTACTCCATTTGAGTCCTGCAGCCTTTTTGACATGGTGAAGGAAGAAGACCTCTGTTGAGTGTGATGCTATGTTTGTATATGGTGTAATTAAAACACCTCAAAAGAGCAGAAAATGCTCTCCCTATTCAAAAGTGTGCAGATGTACTGGAGCTTTATACAGTCTGAGTCAATTTCAGTGGAAATAAAAACACTTAGGGTGTCATAGAAATAACATTTGCTAAGGAAAAGTTGAGCTGGCAGGCTGATTTAATTCTGATAAAAAAAATATTGGTTTGAATTTACAGGCTAAAATGGTTATAAACCACTCTGTGATCTGCCGTATTTTGCCTAAGTGGTAGTGCTTTTTTTTGTTTTTTTGGTTTTTGTTTTTAACTTAAAGGAGACCCAGTCCTGTGACTAAATAGTCTGAATCATTTAGCAGGTCTGGGCTAATGCATTAGCAGAAGGATCCATAGGTACGACAGTACACAAGACTTGCATTTGTGCTGTGTACCTAAAACATAACCTGGGAATTTAACAAGAGCCCATCCCACCATTCAGCAGGAAATACCAAGAAAGCCTGTTAGAATCACTTAATACCACCTAAGAGGAAGGCCACACTTAAGGACTTAGGATTTTCAGGCTGCTGTTCCCAAGGTGCCAAAAGCTTATTGGCTCCATCTGAATCAAACAAAACTGCCAACCTTCCTGTTGACTCTAGCACTGCTTCCAATCTGCTTCGTTATGAGTGTGCAATGCAATTTTGGAAACATAAACCTCCCCTGGAGCAGACAACCAATGGTCTAATCGTTTGTTTTTGTTACAAGAATTGAATGTATGGAAAAGGCTCTCCACTACCCCCGCCCCCACCACCCCTTCTGACATCTTGCTCCACTTGACAGCTGACAAAAATCAGTTTTGTTCATCTTGGCAAATACAAAGAAAATAGAGAAAAAGTCATTGTAAAAAATGAGTTTCACCAGACTTGGACAGCTCCCCTGGAACCTTAGGGTTATGCTCAGACCAGGCTGGAGTTGAAGAGTCTTATGCTAATGTTCTCCTGGAAGTTGTAACACAGAATAGACTCTTATGCATTCCTCCATGTTCTCTGGGACACTTCAGATTTCTATACACTTTCCTGGAAAGTGATAATGTTTTGTTGCTGTTCTTCTGATAACATGTCAACCTGCAAAATATTTATTATAAAAGAGCCTAAATTAATTCTGATATAAGTCCTAAAACTGATGTATGCATTCACTGACATGAGAAATTACCATATGAACAGGAATAAAAAGGGAGTAGTATATACCCAATAAAGAAAGCAGATATCTTAAAATTAGCAAATATTTGTCATTTGTCCTGTGGGTAACAATTGCCCCAATGACAACACCATTTTGTGAGGAAATTCTTTTCCCTTGAACTTGGAGGAGGCACAGAATTCTTCTCCTTGAAAAGCCCAAAAATGTCACAATTAATCAAAATTAGTAAGCAAAGTAAGTTCAATGTTTAATCTTCAATAGTCTGTAACTGCCCTTAAGAGAAGATATTTGGAGAGGGGCGGTGGTGACGCATGCCTTTAATCCCAGCACTCAGGAGGCAGAGCCAGGCGGATCTCTGTGAGTTTGAGACCAGCCTGGGCTACCAAGTGAGTTCCAGGAAAGGCGCAAAGCTACACAGAGAAACCCTGTCTCGGACAAAAAAAAAAAAAAAAAGAGAGAGAGAGAAAATATTTGTTTGTTTGTTTTATTTTTCAAGACGGGGTTTCTTTGTGTAGTTTTGGAGCCTATCCTGGATCTCGCTCTGTAGACTAGGCTGGCCTCGAACTCACAGAAATCCGCCTGCCTCTGCTTCCCGAGTGCTAGGATTAAAGGTGTGTGCCACCACCTGGCAAGAGAAGACATTTTCATTGAATTATCTCCCAATTCTTTTCTATCTGACTCTAGCTAAAGCACAAAATATTACAGATGAAATATTTTATTCATTTATTGAGTAATTCTGATGATTTCTAGAATCTACAACCTGTTGAGTGTTAAACCAATTGGAAATAAATTGATGTTTTTAAACAAGGTATCCTATACTTAAATGAAATCAAAACAAGAAATTTGAACACTGTAAAGTAAAAAAGAAAAACAGCCATGTGGTCTAGAGTAAGTCATTACATACGCAGATTTCTATCACTCTTCCTTCTTTTAGATAAGAATCAAAAACATTAATACACTCTCAGTATTTTATCCAATATATATCCTAAGTCTGATAGCTAGCCGACATTCATGTTATACCAAAGAAGACAAAGCATGAGATTCCTGACAGTCTGGAAACAGTGTGATAGAAAAGATGCAAAAAGAACTCTGAAAGGGAAGTCCAGGCTTGTGGGTTATGACTGTAATTTCTGCTATTGATGATGCAGAAGAAGAAAGATCACAAAATCAAAGTCCAAGAGTTCCCTGGAAAATTTGGCAAGACTGCATCCTAACACAAACAGTAAATAAAAGTCTGGAGATGTAGTTGGAGTGGGACATACTTGCCTAGAAAGCTGTGGGTTGAGTTCTCCGTGGAGAGATGAGAGAGAGAGAGAGAGAGAGAGAGAGAGAGAGAGAGAGAGAGAGAGAGAGAGAGAGAGAGAGAGAGAGAGCTGAATAATCTCCACTACTATTGCAAATAGACCCCTTCCAGAGGACGGGCAACTCTGTGCTCAAGCCTGGAGTCCCTTTTCATCTTCATGAGCCCCAGTGTGTCTCCCACAGACCTACCCTACAAACCTAATCTCATGCTGGGGTTGAGTAAGTACTTGACAAATGGTAGCTATTTTTATTACACGATCTCCATATATTTACGGAGCCAAAAATGAGTGGAAAAAGAAAACTTCAGATACAAGCCATCTGTCTTTGTCACTGTGTTTTGCCCTTTAGCCCGTCTCCCTGCCCAGCCCTTCATTACACAGCTTACTATGGTCTGTGCCTGCAGAAAACCATAATAAATGAGGATAGAGCAGAACAGAAACAGGGTAGTCCTGATGATAGCATTTTACTGCCAGATCCAAGGGAACCTTAAGGAGTCATGGAGGTTTGAAAACACCAATATCGACAAGCTCCATTTATATTTAAAATCGCTTAAGCTGTGTTTCTTTTTTGCCAATGAAAAAGTCCTTACACTCATATAATGGTTGTTCTTGATTCTTCTCTTATTGACAAGCAGCCACAGTTTTTAAAGAATACTATCTTTTATAGGCTATGTATTGATAAAAGTCAATACCATGCATTTCAGTTTTTGATGTATGCCTGTGGGTGTTCTGTTGTTTAATTAAGTTGAAGTCAAAAGTAGACCTACTAATGAGCAAGAAAAGGAAAAATAAAATTGAGGGCTAGAGTAAGATCAAACCCAAATTTGATTATGTCATGACAGAATTATAAATTAGGAAGTTCATTATTAAAAAAAGAAAACTATAAACAAGTATGAGATTTGACTATTTCTTGTGTGTCCAGTGTCTGGTTTCTTGCTGTAAGTTTCTATGAAGTAAATGAAGCTTGGCTTTTCATTTATTTGGTTTTTGGTTTGGGTTTTTAAGTGAAAAATCCTAAGGGACCATAATGACCACTCACTCCAATATAACACTCTTAGGGGAGCCATAAGGTTCTTTTAATTTAGTGACTGTTCTCTATGTATGTATTGCCATATAAATCAGTTTGTTCCTAGTAACTTTCAACATGCAACACCTCATCCTCTCTCAAAAAGTAGTTATACTTAGATGGCTCCAGAAACTGAATATGTTTCTCTTTGTAAATATTAGTCTATGTGGAAACCTTTAATTCCAACTTTTACTTGTATATAACTCATAAAATTTTAACTCTCGTCTCTAGTCTATGTTTCAGCAGGCTGGCAGAAACATCGAAGCAGCAGTTGTGGACCACAACCTGCAGCATTTTTCCTGCTAAAGATGCCAGCAGAGACTCTTGTCTATGTGATGTGGACCAGCCCAGCCACATATAATTGCTCCCTGCTTCTACAGCTGGGTCAGATGACCACATGCCTGGGTTCCCTCCTTACCTTTCACTAGCCAGAGTCCTGACTACTCACACCCTGTTTCAGTTTGAAGCAGTCTTGAGAATTCAGTGCCCTTGTTTCCCCACTTGCTTCCCTAACTCACCTCTTTTTAAAATAATCAAAATGGAGGAATATTAATATTCTGATCTGCCCCTTGGGGGCCACCCTGCATCCTGATATAGAGGAAAAACCCCTCCCTTTCCTCTCTCTCTCTTCTGCTCTCTCTCTCCACTCCCATAAGGTATGCACACCTCGACCCCCCTCCTCTTCCTCTCTCTCTCTATTCTCTCTCTTTCCTATCGTTCTCTTTATCTCTCTATTATAATAAACTCTCCACATGGATGCAGCACCTGGGTGTGAATGACTTTCCATGCACCGCCCCCACTGCATCTGCCCAGCGTGTCTTCTCTCACACATAGTCCCTGGTCTGGCCAGCCTTGGGTCCCCCCTGTGTGCATAATTCATAGCAACTTACATATACTGTGTTCATCAATTTTATATATTACAAATTACTATATTACATATAGTAATTAAATTACCTAAATGTGAAATGGAAAGTGTATATTAGTTTCTATCTAATTTCTGTTTATTCATTTTTATAATGTTTTGTCATCTGTAACACCAAAGTCATAGAGTTAAAATTATGCTAATAAATTTATATGTCTAACCAAAACATGAACAGTCTAATTAATTTTAAGTTTCTTCATAATGAATGCAAGGAATAATAATGAGGATGATGACAGGTAGGAGTAAATAAAGAAGAGAAGGAGATTTTAAGTATTACTCCATTAGATATAATGGAGATCTAATGAATTATATGATTTCAACAAAGTTTGTTGAATGTCATAGGAGAAGCACTATGTGCTCAGCTCCCGGAAGGGAAGCATCCATGTTTGTTTAAGAATACTAGAAAGAACTAGAGTGGCTGTGTTGAAGAAGATACCCCTCACATGGTTTTGGAGCTCCATCAAACTCCTTTAGATCCTAAAGGGCCACCATTATCTAGGGAATGGTCCTGGCTTTTTGTCTTTGAAGCCAGTCTAAACGAGAATACCAGGTCCAAAGTACAGCCACTGTCACCATTTAATCATTCAGGAATTTTGAACAAAGCACCTGAAACTGGGAAACTGGAAGAGGTTTTATATTATATTTAATATATTTAATAATATATCTAATCCTATTCTATTAGGTATAATGGAATATATCTAATGGAATATATCAATACAGATATTATTAATTTCAAATCACAAAAAGTCAAATCTGAATAAACTGAGCAAGAATATGGCTTTGTTCTTCATGAAAGAAAGACTTTAAGGACACTCAAAAAGTAGTTGCTAAGCAATCATCCTGAGTGTAAGTGGCCCTGGATTTTGTCAGAGATTCTTCTAGAAATATCTCTTCAATACTAACAATGGCAGTTATTTTGGTCTTAACAGTAAATGAGTAATAACTCTTCAACACATCACATCTATAATGAATTCCTTTATCCTTCATGTTTTGTTTGAGAAATTTCACATCTTGTTTTCCCATGGGGGAAAAAAGATGAACCCTAAAGATAAAGAGGTTAAGTAAATGTTCTGGGTCTATACAGTTCAGCGACAGCAGAGGAAGACACTGAGCCTAGCTGGTGTGAAGGTCAAATAACATAGGTCACTGTATTGCTGTGCAACTCTCTTTAACCCCATCCAGTTTCCCTAGATAACTGTGGCCCTTTGTGATCTCAAGGAGTTTGACGGAGCTCAATAACCATGTCAAGTGGTATCCTCAGCACATTTACTCCACTTCTGTCTAGTCTTCCTAGACAAACATGGATGCTTCCCTCCCGGGAGATAAGCATATAGGGCTTCTCCTATGGTATTCAACAAACTTTGTTGCGGTGATAAGCTTATCTACTGTCACCTCTAACAAAGCTCTCCAATGCAGAGAGTTTTGCTTTTCTCCTCCATACCCTCTGCCACAGCTCCCAGTCACTGGACTGCAGTTACCAGTGGTTGAATTAATAAATCATGGATGGATGTGAAGAAAACAGAATTCTTTCCTTTTTCCAACCACAAGTGAAGACCTTGGAGCCACATGGGCAAATGCTAACTGAAGGGATAAAAAGTATTTAGGGAGTAAAGTATGATCCCTGTATTCTTTTAAAACCCAACACATGAAAATGCCATTATTTTTAGCTTCAATTTCATGATTCAGCCTGCCCAGTGTAAATAATTTATAAGAGGCATAAGACAAATACCAGTTTATGGGAAATGTAAATTAATTTGAAGCTAAAATTAGAAGAATCGTTCTAGTAGACAGATGACGAGGGGAACAAACAGGATGAAAAGAAACTGATTAACACAGCAAAGAAACTGTAGAACCGCAAAACCCAGTGGGCTGACGGACTATTGATAAAGGAAGTATGAAAGTCAGATGTACAGGGTGATCAGCATTTTATGCAGGGACAAATAACATAGAGAAATAAAAAAAATATCAACAGATATAAAAATTACCAAATATTTACCCTGTAGACCTGGCTTAGGGAGACAGTGGGCTTAAATCCTGCTTATACAAATCTTCCATTTTGTGCCCTTCAATTCCTGGAATTTCTTCCAGCCTTTGGGTATCAAGGAGCCTTGTGGTCTGAAGGTTCCTCTAAGTCCAACAGAAAATCTATCAGGTAGTGCTCACATGCAAGCTAATGCAAATGAGGCCTTGTAGGTGCTGCCATTTTTCAGTTGTGAAAGTAGAAGTCTAACCTCTATTGCATGAATACATAGCAACAAAAGACTGGACAGGATTAGAAGGGTTGGGAGTTCTGACCTGTCCATCATCCAACACCGGATCTTCTTGAAAAGAACTCTAGACAGAAAAAAAAATGCATGTTCATCATTAAATTCTCATCTGGTCAGAAAGAACAAACTCCTATTGAAATAGAATATTCTATTTTGTTCCTGCTAAATCCTATGGGATGGTGTGTACTCAGTACTATGGGATCTGAGTACTCAGGGCCTTACTCTTTATAAGTTTGAGTTTTTGTTTCAATAAAAAGTGACCATCAGGCCATTTCCTATAGATGCAATTAGACAATTTGTAAATGTCCCTCCCACTGTGTGGCACTTAGCGCTCCTGAGGTAGTAGATGTTACTTTTACAAGCAATATAATGATGTCATCGTTGTAACTATTTTGGGTGCATAGTCCCCAACGTAAGATAAGGATCTTTACAGTTCAGCTAGTATGTGGGTTTACTGCTACTGAGATGAGGAATGATATATACAAACATATATCAGTGTATTGATAGAAATGCAAAACTTGAGGAAAAAAGAAATTCAACATTGCTGCTTTTAACACTGACTGATGCTCATGAGCTTCCCTGATTTCTGTATCTTCTGCTCTTTCACCCCATGGAAAGAGAAACTGATGGCTCTTGAGACAGACTGGGGGTCCTATGGCCTGAGAAGAAAGTTGCTATGGCTCCACCCCACTTTTGAACAAAACATACAGTAACAATTTGTGAATCACCACTTTGAGATAGTTTTAAAACTGACCACCAAAGTAAATCAGTGGTTTGAATAAAATTGAAAATAATAATAATGATTTAAAAAAAAAAACCTTTAAATGACTTTAGTACCAAAAACCCACACAAGTTCAGGAAAACATCATGAGAAACCATCACACTCCTCCCATGGGTGCATTGCCTGGACACTGAAATGGTAAAGCTGGCGAGAGAGCAGACAGTTAGAAACTGAAAGCTAAGTGCAGATCTCACCTGTAATCCCAGCACTTGGGAGGCTGGGACGGGAAATTGACTTCAAGGTCAATATTAGCCTCAGCTACAGAATAAGATTCTAGCTGGAAACAAACAAACAAAAAACAGGCAAACAAAAGCCCCATTATTATTAGCAATATACATTCATAAGTAGAATAAGATAAATTTATTTTAAAAATGCTTGTCATCCCATAATGTTTCTATTTTACATTATATTTGGGTTAAGTATTCAAGTGCTAGAGATGTAGTCTTGAAACTGTGTTCGGGATGCAGCCTTTAGTGAGAAATGTTTAAAAGACACTCCATTCCTTGCACCGAGTCTCCTTCCTGCACTGCTGGGTTCCTGGAGTCAATAGGAAGAAAAACAAAGCTCCTTCAATTTATTCTAAAGACTGGTATGTGCAAAGATGAATATTTTATCCTCAGATAAAAGGAAAGGAATGATGGATGTTTCTCCGTTTCACTCAGTTTGTTATTAAATGCAGGGAGGACCCATAAGCCCAGTATTCATCCTTCACCTCCTTCCCAGCCCCTTGTTCCTCTACAGTCCCAGAGTATCACAGCGTTGGTCCTCTCGCTTCTCACTTCTCAGCAGGCACCAAGATGCTCTCCAGAGCCCAGGAGAAATCTGGACATGGAAGCCTGAATTCATTCCTAGCAAGTAAATGAAACAGCACTAAGACATAAAAACTGTATTCACAAAATTATGCCAGAACAGTAGGTTCCTTTTGGATCACTTAATATTTCAAAATTCCTATTTATTCTTAGAAATCTTTCTCATTCTCTCTCTCTCTGCTTACCAATCAATCAATTGCATGATTGTTCTATGTCTAGCAAATTATTCACTTATTTTTTTAAGGAAGCTCGTGAGATTTGGCAATATAGTAGGTGTTTGGTGCTGATGCACCCCTAGGCTTATTTTACGGCTCAATAAAAATAAAATGCATTAGTAGTTTTGTTTTAAGGCATCACTACGCAAAGTTGGATAGGATTTAAATTAATGTAATATTCTAAACAGGCATTCATATGCCTTTATCCTTCCAGCCAACGCATTAAAACTCTCTTAAGCCAATCCTACATTCCTGAAGCCAGACAATGCTTTCTTCTGCTGGACAGATTTGTGAAGCAGAAATACCCTTCTGATTCTGTTCCAGAGTTGACTGACCTTGAAATGGGAACTGCTGTGTGTTAATTTCTCCTGTGAGCTTAGGACTTTCCATCCATCAAATAGGCACCCTAATGGTACTGAAATGGCTCATGTGTTTCTGAGGTCCAAAGTGCGGCAGAATTCTTGGGTTTTCAAGAGGCAGGCAGGCAGGCCATGCTGCTAACAACACCACTGATGCCAGTTCCCAGATGGAACTCGGGAGCTACGCTGAGTTCTCCCTTTCAAAATCTGTTCGCAAGTGCTCCCAGGGCTGGTATGGGCTCTGGGGCTTGTTGTTTTTCCTGGTCACCATGGAGCTGCTAGTTTCAATCTTAGCTACAAGAGCATCCCGGGGACTTGGAAAGAATAGTGAGTGCCAGAACCCTCTGGCTGTCTTTGGAGAAGCTGAAGAGCGAGTAGCAGGAAGCAGTAAACCAGAACCCATGGGCTGCCAATAAATGACCTAGATGCTGTTTCTTGGCGGTACTGTTGGAGTTCTTTGCGTCTAAGCAAATGAAGACAAATGGGGAGAAAAGGCAAAGTTTTCTCATGGACCTATCAGGTATTAAATGAATGGAACTGGCAGGGTAGCACAGATGGATCTGGGTGGGCAACTGGCTAGGGAACTGACTCCAACTTTGCAGACCTTGGTTTCTTCTGGTCTATAAAGCAGCTAAGAGAATCTCTACCCAATAGAATTGCCAGACGAGTTTGCTACAGGACTAAACACATTCACGATGGAGCTGGAGGGAGCCCCAGTCAGTGGAGGCAGCTTTCCTTGTGGACGCCCCTGCGAATAAGACTTCTCAAAGTTGACACAAGCACAGACAACCAGATAATAATGTAGAGCTGAGTTTCGAGAATTCCTCTCTACTTCATTTTACAATTATGAAAAAAAATGACAATAAAACTGTATGCTTCTAATAGTATTTAAGTCTCCAAGCGTGTGAAACTCCAGCATTATGTAATTTTTGTGGCTGAAACACATAATAGGAAAGGTGATACATGTGTTTTTACAGAAAATCACTATAATAGCATGATTGATTTAAACTGCCCCTGTGCTCCTAAATGGACATTACCCAGCCCTGAACTGTATTGAATGATCAGACTAGGATTAATGATACAAAATTCCCTTGAATAATAGTACATCAAGTTTCATAAAGCTACAGGAGAAAGTTCCACAGGATTTTGACTTTGGAGATTCTGAGCCATGACACTTTGTAACCAGAATTTTCTTTTGTAGGAACTGCTAGAAGTCATTGCCCATTACCCAGCACTACTGCCCATCATTCCTTCTCTCTCCAGCTCCCCAGAGCTGCTATCAGCACTGACTAATCCTGCTCTGTGTTTGGAAGCTTTGTTTCAGGGAAACTGGAAGATGACTTTCCCACCATTTGAAGTCTCTGCTGTCACTGAGGTATGCTGGCCCAGGGACTTAAAAGCTGATTCTTTATTTGTCGTGGTTAAATGCTCGATGAGCAGAAAAAGGTTTTGACATTCAAACTAGCCCATTCTGGAGCCTGTTAAAGGAAATGTTCACTGCAGTTTTTTTTTTTTTAATAAAACTCAAACAAAAACTTTCTGGATTTAATAATTTGAAACAGAATAAAGATTCCTTTCACTCAGAAAGTTCTCATCTGCTTTGTTGAGATATCAGTGAGGTATAGAAACAAGTCAGAAGTGGATGGGGTTGGCTAGGCCCTGCTAGATTGTTGGAAACTCATGCCTCTTCTCTGCTTCTGATGCCTCAACAGAACAATTGGAAAGTGCTCTGACAGGGAAATTCTTGGATTTGCCTACAGTACATAGAGGATAAATGAAAGTGTCCTTCAATACATAGTACTGTTTCTGGGATGGCTGAGAATTCAATGAACATGTGATATATCCTCTAAAGAAGTCTTCTCCTTCTTCTTTCTCCTCCTCCTCCTCTTCCTTCTCTTCTCCTCTTCCTCCTCTTCTTCTTTCTTCTTCTCCTCTCCCTTCTCCTCCTCCTCCTCTTCTTCTTCCCTTCCTTTCCCTCTTGTTTACCCATCACTCCACATGCCAGAAAGTCATTATGAAATCAGGCACAGGCTGATGGACTAGGTTGCAGAATCTATGTGGCTGGTGCTAACTGCAACATTTCAACTCTCGTTTCCTCACCTAAAGATCAAAATTCAAAAAGCTGCCAGCAGGGCCAATGGCTTATCCTCCTTTCTGTTTAATACAACCCTATAATAGCCTTTCCTAGAATGCCAAACATTTTCTGTGTTTTAGAGAGCTGAAAATTTACTTAAATGTATAATGAGAGAAAAGGCTAATATATAACAACCAACCAAATTCATGTCAAAAATAAAATCCTTTTCGAAGGCACTGGGACTGGTAAGACAGTGAAGTTTATATTGAACAGAACAAAAACAAAGGTAACATTTCCAAGCCATGAAGTGTGTTTTCTGAGGGATTTCAAAACAAGAGTTTTCCTAAACAGAATAATGAAGTTTTAAATGCTTTGTAACTTTGATACGGACTGCCACGCCCATGTGGACAATCATAGCTACTCCTTGCGGACTCTGACCACTGTGATGTCTCAAAGAGCTATTTTTCATGTCATTCATCTCCCTCTGCAGCTGATTCACTCACTGCTGCAGATCTCACTTCAGATTTGAATCCAGCATTTAGTCTTATTCCTGGCACACTGTATAGGCAGAGAAGACCTGGGTTTTTGGATCAGTGTTCTATACATCTTGCACATCTTCCTTTTCCTTTAGTCTAATAACACAAGACAGTTGGGCACTGAGTGTCGCCTGTGTGTTCAGTCATTGTTTTCCCTTCTTGAGTTATACATACATGGATTGCTCGTCCACATTAAAAGCCAAGGAGAAAGTGCTTTTGATCTCATTTTAATTTACACAATTGAAATGAGCTTACAAGTCCCCTTTCCCCTCTCCACAATCTTCTTGCTTACATTGCAAAGACTACACTAAAATAAAAACACAAATGTAAAGAATTCTTGGTTTAGATGTTTCTGGCGTTCCTTTCAAGCCATCTTTTGATGTTTGCCTCTACAACTCGAACGTTGCAGCCCCCACAGCTTGAAGTATTTCCCTGACTGCTAGTGCCATTGCAAACATTCTCTTGGTATTAAAACAAATCAAAATCAGGAGGCATCTAATTGTGCTGGTTTTGATTTTGTTAATACAAAGTGAAAGATTAAAATGGTGCAGTAACAGCAAAAACATTTCTTAAAGCGACAGTCACGGCAAGTCTTTCAAAGGCAAATGAGTTTAAAAAAAAAAAAACCACAAAAGCCTTGGAAATATTTATTTCATTTTTAAATGTAGAGAAGTATAGTCATTACAGAGGCTGATTCATAATGTAGGGTTTTTTTTGTTTGTTTGTTTGTTTGGCCAAAAGCACTACTGTGAAGACTTTCAAATAAATCATAACTGTTTTCCCTGGAATATTTACAAGGTCCTGTATTATATTTGTCACTCTTTGTGGCATTTGGGGAGTTCTGTGGTGGTCTGAGCACTTCCCTGACACACTCTATGTTCTCTATTTATTTCTTTTCCTCTCCCATGTCTCTCTTATTCTCACCTACCACTCCCCCCGGTTGCACTGTGTGGTTCCCTGTTGACCACTCCATTTTTAATTCCTCTGCAGAATGGTGGTCCTAGGTGCCTTCCCTCCAAGAGCCTTACAAAGTCTTGTGCTGAACATTGTGTGGGCCAAAAGGATCCCAAGAGTCATCCTGATTTCAATTCTGAAGCTGTATAGTACTTCTGTTTTGTAGACGTCATCATTTTAAACAAGTTGCTGCTCTTTAAAAGTAGATTCAATCATCTACCCTTTCATCCTATCATATCCATATCCTACATTTCTATATCATATGTCCCTTTCTTTTTTTTAGAAAGAGATTGACTTGACCAATAACAATTTGTAACCAACAACCTAACAAAGACAAATATGCATAATCCATTTTGGGGGAATGTGGGCGTAGTTTTCTAGGCTACTTCCTGCTGATTGTGGGCACTGGTAGTCTTTTGGGAATCCTGAGAAAATTCAAGGCAATGGTCAAGTCCTGAGAAGACTGGCTATAACCTTTGTTGATAGGTATCATCTGTTAAGGTTCAGGAGGTCTGGCTGGGGAGAAGCAGAGTTAGACAGTGTCTTCTAGATATGATGGGGCCACTAAACTCCTGAACATACCACCATTGTGTTTGACCTCACAATCTGCAAAAGATCAAGCCAGTCAGCATTTTAACTGAAGAAGTATTGCTAGTTGATGGCTTCTGGGGTAGGGAGAGTTGGTTTTCCTTAAGGTCAACCACTCTCCAATTCATGGCAAATTGGGTTTGGTGGGTTATAAAAACAAATCAAGCAAAAAAGGAAGCCATGAAGTTCAGAGGAGGTGGGAAAATAGCAGGTAGTTGATGATTTGGGAGGAGTTAGGAAGAGGAGTTGGGGTGAATGTTCAAAATACATTGTGTATATGTATGAAATACTCAAAAATTAACAAATATATTTTAAGAGTAAAAACCAACCAAACAACAACCATATACAAAGAGAACAAGCTAAAACAAAAACAAATTCAAAAGGGAAGCTAAATTTGATCCAGGGAGGCCATCCAGAGGTTAAGCCAGCATGTATCATTCTTCCCTGGGTTCTGTGTCGAGCTGCTGCTTGAGTTCTTTTCCCTGACTCCCTCAAAGGTGGACTGTGAGATGAATGCCTAAGTCAAATGAACCCTTTCCTCTCCTAAGCTGATATGTTTTTTTTAATTATCATTTTTATCTTTTGAAATTATAATTATATCATTTTCTCCCTTCCCTTCATAGTGTTTCATCTTAACAACATGATCAAACTAGAACTTGAAACAAAATCAGTTTTGCTTCTTATTTATAAATGAGTATGTGTACATATTTGTGTGCATGTGTGGGCAGATATGAATATGACAGTGTGCACTCTGTGTGCGTGTGTGTGTGTGTGTGTGTGTGTGTGTGTGTGTGTGTGTGCATGTGGAGGGGAGGACAGAACTTTGCTGTCATTCCTCATACACGATCTACCTTGGTGGGACATCAAATTCTAGGAATCCCTTTTTCTCTGCCTCTTCAGTGCTAGGATTTAAAGTATGCATTACCACATTGAGTTAGTTAGTTCGACTGTTTGTTTTGAGAAAGAGCCTCTCTGTGAAGCCCTGGCTGACTGACCTAGAACTCATTCTGTAGACCAGGCTGGCCTTAAACTCAGAGATCCACCTGTCTTGGGCTCCTGAGTACTAGGATTATAGGTGTGAACCATCATGCCTGGTTGTGATATTTTTCTTTAAACATGGGTTCTATAAATAGACCCTAAGTTTCTATGCTTATGAGACAACCACTTTGCTAATTGAACTATTATCTAGGCCTCCCTTTTAATTTCTTAGTAATTTTTTCTGTATTAAACTTTCAAAATCAGTCACTGAGAATGATCTGAGATTTTATAACAATTTTATATTTCAATTTTTATACAATTTGATTTTATTTCAGTCAAATCTCTTTTGGTTATCCATTTAACTATTTAGAAATTTTGTTTTATTATCATCAGTTTAATTGTTATTTGTTTTCAAGACAAAACTTTGCAGATCTATACATTGTTAACAGAAATTGACAATTTTCAGTTAAATATAAATAAGACATTGACAAATTTTAACAATTGTCAGTTTTATTTCATGTTAATTATTTCTATAAATTCTATTGATTATAAATTGGACAAAATACTATGTTTATCCTTTTTGTCAACTTAAAGTACAAGAAAAAATGACATGAAATTATTGTCAAGTATTACAAATCATCCCTATCCCTAGTATCTTAATTCCTTTAAACTATGGGAAGCTTTGCCCTCAGAATTCTGCTGGTCCAATACAATGTGGAATTTCAGTAAAATGCTGTGTTCTCTTGTTTAGTGACTGTAAACCTCAAACATGTTTAATACATAAAAGAAACAAGAAGACTCCAGAATCCTCCAGCAATCAAGACATTCAACATCATGTCTTCTCTTTTACGATTAGTTACTACTACCAACAGTAAAACAAAGAGCATCTTGCTGGACAGACATGTAGGGTCTTGGTGTATAACAGGAAATATTAATTCCTTGTCCATGGCCACAACAAAACATCCGACAAATGCAACTTAAGGAGAGAAGGCTTTATTGTTAGTTCACAGTTCCAGGGAATGAATCCATGGGGCAATGAATGTTTGTGTTCAGCTCATTTTCTTCTTTTCATTCAGCCTGGGACCATATCCTATGGAATAGTGCTATCTATATTTAGAGTGAGTCTTCTAAACTCAATTAACCTAATCTAGATAATCCCATGCATACATAGTCACTGATTTATTTCCATGGTGATTCTAAATCCCATCAAGTTGAAAATCCAGATTGAGCATCATGCACACTGTAAGGCACTAAATGTTGCAGTTGTGTTACTCTCATAGTAGTTTCCATGCTTGAGACATCATCCAAGTGCTATATACACACTATTTAATCCCTAAACAACAATATGGGTTAGATACAATTATTAATAAAGATTTTTTTCATATTAAAATTTAGCCTTGGAGGGTTAACATCATGAGATCTGGATTTCTGACATCGATGAAGTAGAATCAGAGCCTTTTCCCTGGTTACATTACACTTCTAAGAGACAAAAAGTGAAACATGGAAACTAGCTCTAGGGTTCACTCTGCTAAGATGTTGGGTCTCTCATTCTCTCTTCTCACTGTACCACCTCATCCACTCAAGCTCTTCTCTCTTCTTTCTCTGGTAATTTGTAGTAGCTTGCCTCTAAAATGCACCATAACTGTTAGGTACAAAAGTGTTCTTTCTCCTGTCATTTCTCTAGTTAAAAACTTCAAATGTCTGTTAGTCTGTCATCTATTTATCCATCGTCTTGTATGTCTATCTATCTCTCAGTCAGCCATCTACCTATCTATCATCTATCTTTCTCTTTGTCTCTCTCCCTGTCCTTCCTGCTTTTCTTCTTTCATCATTGTAGTTCTTAAATGAAACCTCTTCCAAACCATGGGGAAACTTGGACTTAAGCTCATTCTGTATAAAGGAAATAATTACATTAAATGTTTGTTTATTAATATACTTCAAAACTTTGTAACTCGGGATGGAATTTCTGTTTGAGAAACAAGCCCTAGAACAGGAAGGGCATAGTTACTTACATCATTCATCTTAGGCTTTTTCATGTAATTAAACTTCTGGTAAGGACTGTTCAGCCAAGTGGTTGAAAGTAGAGCAGCATCTGTTGTCAAAGTCTAAAGGTATGCTACTGTGTACATTAATATTATCATCTTATCACTCCTCTTTCATAAAATGCATACCTCACCTAGAAAAATAAATGTTGCC
The DNA here is from genome assembly GCF_049852395.1 of Peromyscus maniculatus bairdii. Taxonomy (NCBI): domain Eukaryota; kingdom Metazoa; phylum Chordata; class Mammalia; order Rodentia; family Cricetidae; genus Peromyscus; species Peromyscus maniculatus. The sequence goes on along the minus strand of NC_134871.1, from coordinate 12,319,375 downwards.
TATATTTCTTTTACTTAAATCTAGAAGGAATACATACCTACACCCTTTAATTAAATTTCTCCTTCCTAATACTTTACCTTTTGGCAAGACATGATGAGCACCCTCCCAAAATCTGCCCCACAACACAAAGAATGGATTTATCAAAAGCCAAAGTAAACAGGTGTGTCTATCATGTTGTATTAAAAAAATATCATCCTATCTGCTTATGGGATTTCTACACCATTGTTTAATCCCTATAAACACACTGATTTATATGCTCTGGTTTCCCCCTTCCATCAAGAGGGATGGGTGCCCAAGATAAGTGGCTTCGCCTGACTTTGAAGAAACATCCCCTCTCACACATCACCTTCATGGGCCTCTCAAATGACACTCTGAGAGCAATTCCTGCTAAACAGGTCTATGGCACCCTTCTGTATTGCTTATTCTGTGGCGGAAGCCCTGTGAGCTTTGACTACTCACCAACCAAGTCCAATCATTATTGAAATTCAAAACAAAACTCTGTTCTCTCATGTTCTAACCTCAGGAGTAACAAATGCTTAAGCCACCTTTTCATGCATTTAAAAACAAAACAGAATGTTGTAGTGGCCTGATGTGAGATTAGCACAATTTCTCATTGTCTCGCTAGGCAGAATGGAAATGATAGAAAGCCAGGGGCTGGGGCCGGGTGAGGAAAATATGCTCAGCCATAACTTAGCCTCATTGGATACGGCACGGAGAAGACCTCAAAGATCCTGCATGCCTTGTAGAGATGAGCTATGAGGTGAGAATGCTGGCCGAGGGCTCCCCATGACAGGTGATGCCAAGTACTCTCTTGCTGAAGGATGCAGAATTGAAAAGTCCTGACTAAGGGAAAACGGAAGTTACCAACACATATTGAAGATCGGCTCATAGAGAGAAGGCCTGTTACTCTGCTCAAGCGCAGAGAAGTCTGTTACCTTGAGTGGCGGTGAGCAAGAACCACCAGATCATAAAGGAAAAGTCAAAAGAGACCATGGAGAACAGGAGGGTAGAGGGTACCTTGCCGGAGCTCTGTGCTGTCTGGAAAGAAAGAAATAAGAACATGAAGTCGACGTCTCTGAAAGCTACTTCTTTCCAAAGACAACATTAACCTTGAAGAGACCAAAGGAAACCAGGAGTGATTTAAATTATCTCCAATTAAAGTTGAAGGACAGTGACATTATATTTTTACCCTCTGAAGCTATAACTATAATTTCAAACCTTTACATAACTCTTAGTGAGATTTTTGGCCTCAGTAACCAGCAGGTAATTTTTGCCAAATGTATGTGGTTTAGATTTTTAAAGAGTCGGTTTCAGGTTCTGGGTATTTTTATCATTCCTTCCTCCCCTCCAAACTTACTTCATCCAAATGCCCATTCAGACATCATCTCATCAAAGAAACCATTGTCCAAACAGATCACATCTCTACCACTCTTGCTTTATTCTTTCCCTGAGCATGTACCTCAATATTTCATTATGTTTGTCTCTTCCCTCCATGAGAGCAGGAATTTCATTATTTGGGTTATAATTGTTCCTGTGTCACATAGTTGATACTTAACGTCTTTTGAATAAATAATTAAATTTTGTATAAATGCTTTTCTGGACCCTTGATTGCTTTTTTAAGTTATATGCTGCTCCTGATATAAATATTCATCTCTCAGAATGAGAAACAAGAGAGAGTATACCCTAAAGGTATCCTATGAAGTATAAACCTGAAAGCAGTTGGGAATGTCTTTATTGTTGTCATGGAAATGTTTGACTCAGAGTTCCAAGTGCTATCAACAAAATGCAATGGTGCCTATGTCCAGTGTCTGTTGTCCCTTTAGTGTTAATTAGCAGTAAAGATGGAGGTATTTTCTGCTTTCATTCTCTTCAGTATATGGATTACTACCATTGCTTGTAAGATAATGAATGATGCAAAGTCTACCCATTTCTTGAAGTTCATTCAATCTCATTCTTTTTGGTACCTAGGACACAGGAACAGTGACTTTCTGTCTCTTGGGAATTTATTTTAGGTATGTGTCTATGAGGAGTCATTATATTCTTCCTTTGAGCTAGAAAAGCTTCCAAAAGATCTTCACAAAATTGTTCCCTGTAATCATTTGAGTTGGTTCAAATGTCTAGCTTCTGAAATGCCTTTTCTGGCTACTCCTGCTCAAGTCCTACCCATGTTCTTGCTATCAGAAATACAAATGCAAGAGAAAAAAGTACCGTGTGAAAGAAGTGTGAGTCTAGACATGGCTTAGATTAGATGATATTTCAAGTGACACCTGAAGAATATTAGAATTGGGTTGTTAAACAGTAAAGAAGATGGCTTATAAGGCAAGGCGGGCTGGCAGAACCAAGTCTCTAGCACCGAAGAGCTTGCACATAGTTTTACTTTACTATTTACTTATTTATTTGCAAAGGAGATCTCTTGTAGCCCAGCATAGCCTCAAGTTGGCTGTAAGATAGGACTGGGCTTAAACTCCCAGGCTTCCTGCCTCCCCCTTCCAAATACTGGGAATACAGGTGTTGTAGCACCATGATATTCTTAAACGTGTACTCATTCTATTTGAGAAAATCACCGCGTGTTTCAAACCTGAGCTTAATCTTCTATAAAATAGAGAGGACAAAGTGAAAACACATGTGATAAATAAAATGAATCACCATTTGTTAAAATGATATAAATCAAGTCAAAGACCCCCTAAGTATCATAAGGCTAAAAGAAATACTTTAGTAGTTACTATTAGACTGATATTTCTACAGATAAGAATTATAAAAATTGGAAACTTAAAAAAAATAAAATAAAAATAAAAAACATTTGTTTGAATGTACTAGAAAGTTAGCATCAATAAAAATTTGGAGAGTAGAGTGTAGAAAGCAGAAGTGAAAAAAATGGGCTTATTTATATTCTTTTTTCTTAGTTTTCATAAATAGCTGCAGTATCTAGACAGTATAAAAATCTGAGTCAATGTCTGATTATATAAATTTCCATAAATTAAGCAATGAAAGAAAAACTTATGTTTGGAGAATAAAAGCAAATCAAGTTTACATAGACTAACATCCAACTGATCAATTTTTAACATTTTTTTTTTTTTTTTTTTTTTTTTTTTTTTTTTTTTTTTTTTTAGAATTTACCTTCCTGTCATCTCAAATAAACTTTTGGTCACACTCAAGTTAAGAAAGTATTCTGCTGTGGATATTGGTTTTTATACTTCTCATTCTCCTCAAATTAGGCAGGAGGTAAGTCTTTCATTTTATAAATGAATTTTAGTGCAGGGGCTGCCGATGTAGCTCAGTGGTAGAGAACTTACTTAGATTACACAGGTCCCAAGAGCAAATAATATGCACTGTACACATATATGAGTTACTGTGGATGTGGTATGACTAAGTTCACAAGCTCCTGATATCATGATTTCTATCATGGACTCTAACTTAAAATTGTGAACCCAAACAATCCCTTCCTTGCTCACCCTGCTGGCGTCAGGGTACTTTATCATAGACTCAAGAAAACAAATTAAGGCATCGTCCCTGTGAGGGAGAAACTGGAAGGGACTAGGCTGAACTAAACAAAAAAAAAAAATCATATACCACCACCTACATGCAGGCACCATAGAGATCATGTGAATTTTGGTAACAGAAGGAGACATTTTTCTACCACTAACATAAAGGTATTCATGTACAGTGACCTCTGTCCACCCCGACCTTTCCTCCTGCCACAAATGTTGGAAGAGAAAGATAACTATCATAAGTATCAGATGATTTGGTTATGGGTCACAAAATGCCAGAGAAAAGTTTGAATTGGGTCACATTATCTGGATGCCTGTTATCCCCAGGATCCACGAAAGTAATTAATTCATTTCATAGTTTCAGTTCAATGAATAGATTCTTCAATAAACCTCTTATATACTGCATAGTAGACTATGCATGATCTTTAAAATCAAATTATAATAAATTTATTTTGATATTATCTAATTAGGAGTTAAAAGGTATATGTTTAGTTAGATTCCTTTGGTATATACTGAATGGGAGTTCCTTCAAATCTTCCCTTGGTCATCAATATGAATGATACCAATAATTATTTTTCTGGGAAGGCATTCTGGTATAGAATATTCAAGGAGATAGCTAAACTTTTAAAGATGATGACCTGTATTCTTGTAAGCATCTCTGAATAAAATTCTATGAAAGTAACTTTAAAAAGACGTTCCATTTGCAATAATTACACTTGAGTTCTCCATAAGGAATAATTTCATTCCGTGAAGGTTGCTTTTTTGATCACTTTCAAATAGAATCTTTTATTTAAACTAAAATCAATCAAACCCATCATAAATATTGAGATTGATTTTTGAGACTATTGAATTGAATAGCAACCCTACCACAGTTTGTGAAGAGTTTAAATGTATTTTGCATTTCAATGCATAACTTAATATGCATGTACAACTAAAATAACATAAAGATGGAGAGGTAAATTGAAGTGTGTCTTCTACTGTACAGTGAATTATACACTTAATCTAAATTTAGAAAAGTCCTGAAAGCTTCAGTATTATAGACGTCATTCAGAAAGGAAGATAGCCCAGATAGAGAAAAGTGAGTGAACACTTCAGTTTAGAATTCAGATTGACTTGCTCAGCATCCTGTCAAGTGTGAAATAATCAACAGCTGCAGATTAGCGGAAGAGCCCGTGTTTTGTATACACAGATGTAATTAGGAGACCTAGGTTGTGTCTGTTTCTCTGTTTGGCAAAATATGCTTATGAAGTCATGTTAGCAAAATCTCACAGGTGAGACTCTCTAGCCAAGAATCTGTTTCTTTAGTGTGCTGAGACCCAAACGCATCCTCTTCTTGGAAGGTGTGCTTGTCAGTGTTTGTGGAGAAAGCCCAACAAGAAATTATCTTTCACTAAATGGTTCTATAATTGCTCTTCTGTAGCATGTGTTAAGACAATTTATATGTGGATGATGCCAAAGACGATGATGAAAATAAAAAGAAAAAAAAAAACTGTCACTCATCTGGATAGTTAGTGCTGTGAGACAGGAAACCAGGGCCTGCTGTACTGAGAGTTATGAGTCCTGTGTAGTTCTGAAGGCAATAGCTGTGTTATTATTTATTTTTGGATAATGTCTCTTTTTCCTGAACAGACTTAGATTACATGGCTTCCCTCAGGCAGTTGCTGTACTACACAGATTGCACTCCCTAATCTCTGTTATCTGCCATATCCTGCCATACGTTGCCAAGGCACAGCCATCCAATGATAGTAATCCGGGTCTTAGTCCTCCTGTATAACAGAAGGAGAGACAGTGTGTATCAAAGCCAGGAAGACAACTGGGGCTGGTCCAACTGTGAAAAGCTAATAGAGAGAAGAAGGGGGTTTCATTGTCTGGAAGGAGTATCCAAAGTTACTTTCACTTGTTCTCACAGCCTAATTTTCTACATAGAAACTCAGAAATAAGGATCCCTTTTGAATTGTAAATTGAAAAATTCACCAAGTATGCTTCTATCATAACTTTATAATCTCTTGTTAAGGCAACACATGTGCCTGCTTCCCTTAACTGAAACATCTTTTTCTTATTCTTTTTCAAATAAGACCCATAACCCATTTCAGGAGGAGTAAGTCACATTGGGAAAGGGCAAAGTGCGTTTGTGCACGGTCACCCACGTCCACTTAACTGGTGATGGCCAACAAAAGGTGCACACACGTCCTGTCAAGAAACCTAGTACCCAAGTGATTTGTGTGGAATCTGAACTAGCTCCCACAACCAAGCAAACCAGAGAACTGGCAGTAGGACCTCAGGATTCAATTCAAAAGAAGCATTCAATTCAAGTCAAGCCATGGCGATTATTCAAAGATTTGCATATTTCTTAGTTCTCAAAATGCTGGCTCTTTTCGAAACTCTCATCTGTGTAGACTTATGTTTTGTCTTGTCAATTGCAGAACTTGAAAAGTGTTCTATCATACTTTATACTTCAGCACAGTTCAAAGAAAATAGTAGAAACTTGGGATCCCCCATTTTAAATATTGAATTTCTGATTTTAAAAAGGACAAAATAAGCAACAAGGTGTTGAGATATATGCTTCCATCCATCCAGTCCAATGTAGAGTCTAGTTGTTCACCAAAAATAGGTAAATGGATACCTAGGAAACACTGTCATTTTCTCCTTTCTTTACACTCTTGTGAGCTATAGGAAACATGAATCATGGTGGGCCTGGGGTACATGTGACATTATCCAGGTCAACACAGTTTAGATCCCTAAGATAGCATGTTAGTAAATTTAGGGAGCAAATAACAAGGAAGTCCTACAGCAACTTAGACTTCTATTTTTTTAGAAAAGGAAGGTGAATCGGGGAATAAAGAGGTTGCTGTGAAAACATTTAGGACTTCATTTCAGTCCAGCTCTGTAATACCCCAGTGCAAAGCTGAGTGTGATGTCTAATACCTAGTGGAAAGCTGAGTGTGATCTCTGATACCCCAGTGCAAAGCTGAGTGTGATCTCTAATACCCCAGTGAAGAGCTGAGTGTGACTCCAATACCCCAGTGTAAATCTGAATGTAATCTCTAATACCCCAGTGAAAAGCTGAGTGTGATCTCTAACACTCTAGTGAAGACCTGAGTGTGATCTCTAATACCCCAATGAAGAGCTGAGTGTGATCTCTAATACCCCAGTGAAGAGCTGAGTGTGATCTCTAATACCCCAGTGGAAAGCTGAATGTGGTAGCACAAGCCTGTAAGCTGGCACCTGGTGGAGACAAAAGTGTCCAAGAATCTCAACAGCAACTCCAGCTTCAGTGAGAGCCTTTCTTTCTTTCTCCAGGTTCGGTGAGAGCCTTTCTTTCTTTCTCCAGGTTCGGTGAGAGCCTTTCTTCCTTTCTCCAGGTTCAGTGACAGCCTTTCTTTCTTTCTTTCTTTCTTTCTTTCTTTCTTTCTTTCTTTCTTTCTTTCTTTCTTTCTTTCTTTCTTTCTTTCTTTCTTTCTTTCTTTCTTCCAGCTTCAATGAGAGCCTTTCTTCCTTTCTCCAGGTTCAGTGAGAGGCTTCCTTTCTTTCTCCAGGTTCAGTGAGAGCCTTTTTCAAAAGAAAGGTCTAAAGTTATATAGAGGAAAACAGCCTGTCACCAACTTCTGGCCTCTAGATATGACTATATAGGCACGCGCGCGCGCGCGCGCGCACACACACACACACACACACACACACACATACACACACACATTTTTTTAATTGGCTAACTTCAGTCTATCAAGTAGCAACCACTAACCATTAACTGGAATTAATTAAACTGCAAACAGCAGCTAAGCTCTGTAGCATCAGAATAGTAGCTACATAAGAAAGAAAGAAACCACCAGATCCAATTTGCACGTTTTTCTCTCCAAAAGCTTCCATAGGGAAGTTGCTTTTCACGTGGAAAAGTTGGAAGAAAGGCAAGAGAAACCAGTGAGGACTATGGGCTGCATTATTTTTTTAAGAAATTTTTTTTATTCATTTTACATACCAATCACAGATCCCCCTCTTCCATCCTCCATCCTCTGGCACCTCCAGCCTCCCCTCCCCAAACCCACCACCATTCCCTCCTACAAGAAGGTAAATCCCCCCTCCCATGGGGAGTCAGTAGAGCCTAGTACATTTAGTTGAGGCAGGACCAAGCCCCTCCCCCTGCATCAAGGCTGTGCAAGGTGTCCCACCATAGGCACTGGGCTCCAAAAAGCCAGCTCATGCACCAGGAACAGATCCTGATCCCCCTGCCAGGGGCCCCTCAAACAGATCAAGCAACACAACTGTCTGGCTTATATCTATTAATCAGGCTTTCCTATACTTCCTTTGTTTTGAGTAAACTAGCTAATCCCTGTCCTAATGGATACTACTAAACCTGGTGAGTCAGCCTAACAAAGTGGCCTTGTCTTAGGAGTCAGAAACACAGTTGAAAGCATAGACTATATTCCACAAATAAGTTTTTTAAGAGGTCATTTCTGTAAGAAAAACAACATTGAAGACTTTTCCATCCTGTAAGGTGGAAAACAGAGAATCCATGTCAACTGTTATGTATTTCAGCTAGTCTTGCTCTGAGCGCTGGTTTAAAACACGGATGAAGATATCATCAAGGTACGCAGAACAAACCCACTTTGTTGGGAGAAGAACAGCTAAGAATAGGGCACGTATCACACACATTCTTGCTAACATCTTAGTTTTAAATTTGAAAGAATGTTTTTTTCCTCTTCCCATGGACTATTGTGTAGTAATTAAAGCCAGCAAGTCCCTGATTAGTATAAAAATGTTACTCCATTATTACATTAAGAGCAATAATGTCTCTCTACACATAGACCACTAAAACCTGGAGGATCCTCAAGCAGAATGCTTGTGTGTGGTAAGAGAAACCCATTGGTACAAGAATCAGTCCAGAGATGCCGAAAACAGTGGACTTTCCAAAAAGCAAGGGTACCCCACATACTTTGGGAATTGGCAAGGCACAGGGACTATGAGGGAAATATGCCCAGGGCATAAAGAACTGGCAAAAACAAACAAACAAACAAACAAACCTATAATGAGATGCCGGATCTGCCTGACAGGGAAGTTATGAAGCCCTATTCTTTAAACATATGACTTAATAACTAAACAAAACACAACTGGTCAGTTTCTGACGCATAAGTCCAAGCTAGTCAGTCAACCTCCCTTATTCTCACTTAGTGCAATTGTTCTTGCTCTCGCAAAACTACTAGCAAGTTAGTGTACTTGGTGGTTGCAGACATCTATGGAGAGTTTGTCGGATGCAATGGTATTTTATCATGAACATTTTTTTATGTTCTGATAACCTCATACCATACTTTTCATGGGTAGGGATGTGACTCGTGGGTAAAGAGCTTGCCGTGTAAACATGAGGATCAGCGTTCAGATAGCCACTACCCACAGAAATGCAAAGTGCATGTAACAGGGGCAATGAAATTCTAGCACTCAGAAGGTAGAGTGACTAGCAATGTCTGTGAGTTCTGGGTGCAGGTGAGAGATCCTGCTTCAAAGTATAAAATGGTAGTGATCAAGGAAGATTCCCAGCAGCAACCTTGGACTTTCACTTGCACATGCACCCGTGCAGATACACAAGCAGACACACACACACACACACACACACACACACACACACACACAAACACACACACACACGAACAAAAGTAGATCCACATGAATGCACACCACACAAACATTTGATAAAAATAAATGGTAATCTTACAAAGAAAAATACTTAAAAACCATGCTATTGGGTCAGAAAAACTTATTCCCCCCCAAAACAGTGGTTGTCAGCCTTCCTGATGCTGTGACCTTTTAATACAGTCCCTCATACTGTGATGACCCCAACCATAAAATTATTTTCATTGCTACTTCATAACTGTAATTTTACTATTGCTATGAATTGTAATGTAAATATCTGATACACAGGATATCTGATGTGGGATCCCTGTGGAAAAGTCATTTGACCTGAAAGCAGTTGCAACCCAAAGGTTGAGAACTGCTGACCCAGAACAGTTATCACCTTCCGCCAACTATACTTGAATATCATCATGTATACCTCCTTTAGTTTGTTTGATAGCCAATGTTCCATACAGCCTCATGTAGTTCTTTGATGTAACTGTCACTCTGGTCCATAGGAGGTGTACAAAATGACTTACTGACTAAACAGATGGCTAGATTGCCCACTGGATTATTTTTAGCTCAGAAACACGCTTCTACCAAATTTCATGACATATAAAGTGCGGTGGAATGTCACTCTCCAAAGGCTTATTTATACAGGATCTTCACACACCTGTGGCACTTGTTTTCCTGGGTGTTGTCCTTGACCTAAGAGCTTGTAGAGAAAATGAGTTATGTGAGCAAGTTCCCAGGGAAGGTAAACAATATTTCAGAGAATATTTTGCTCACTTGAATCAAAATCTTCTTAAAATACTTGGAAGCTATTAGCCTGGATTTATATTCCATGCCATTAGCTCCATTTTAACCTAATTCGTAAATCTACCCACCCCATCTAGGACTCTACTTTGTGGAGTCACCAAAAGGTAAAGCTACATCTCAGGAGACACTTTTTTTGAACTCGCATGGCCCCCTTTTTAGCAGGCCCTGAGTTAGGAAGGTGTTCATGTATGTCTATTTAGGTATGTGAAAGTATTTCTCAAGGGGAAATAAACAACCAATACAGACAATCTTGGACAAATTGGAAGTGGGAGTCAAATCCTAATTTGGGACTCTCTGGAGAAGATGACATTGAAAATGAGCTTCATATCAATGCCCCCATTATAAAAACACCATCTAGTTAGAACTCTGGTGTTGGAAGAAGGACCAGCTTATAGAATTCATGGTGTGTAGGGTACTAGAGTCTAAAGGGGGCTGGAGGAGTGCCCTGTTTTCCTGGCAGATATGCACAAATGTATGATGAATAAGGAAATCAAAAGTATGATGTGTAAACAGAACCATTAGAATTGCATTAAACCCAGAAGTTTTTATTCAATTGACTTCTGGCTTCTCCTTTTCTAAGTGTCCTATTTTATTCAGAAATACAGAAAAATAACATAAAAGCAAATATGGTTTATTTAATAAATGCTATTTTAACACTGTAGGATGCTATAACGTTTACTTATGGAACAGGCAACCAACAAATTGGAAACTGCACCCAGAGCATAGTCGAATCATTCTTTTCAAATAAAATCTGTTGTGCCTGAATCCAAACACTTTCAAATAGGTGCTGGTCTCAGCAAAAGAAAAAAACAAATGAACAAAACAACAACAAAAAAAAACTGAAAATATACAAAGTACTTGGCATGCATAATGAGGATTTTTGAAACATCATCTTAAATAACAAAGTGAGAACTATTTAGCACATACATCTTAAGCATATAGTTCTGCATACAGTGTGAGCAAACTTTCAAGGGCGCACAAATGAAGTCGGGTGATTAACAACAAATAAGGGATTCTTAGGCATTTTGGTGGGACGGAAAAAAATCTACAGTGGAAGTAAACAAGGGTCTCCATTTTTCCCTAGGACCAAGCAGGAGCTCTGGGGGCTTTGAAAAATGTAAAGGAAAAAGAACAAATTTGTGGGCATCCGATCTGCCAGCTGGAGAGGCAGTTCCTAGTAACAAAGGACCCCGCTACCCAGAATGCTTAAATTGACTTGGGCTGTGTGGAGTAGCAGGTCTTGATCTAAAGCCTGGGAGCATGTTCTTGGAGCTCACAGAGGACGATCTCTTTGTTATTTTTTTCTTCCTGCTTGTCTTATGTTGTGCTCTGCCTTCGATTTAAGAACAAATAAATGAAAAAGACTGTAATTGAATTAAGAACAGCAAGTCTCAAACTGCACAGCTCTTCACGTGAGACCAAAAGAAGATTTGGTTTTGATCTTAGAGCAGCCAGATGCCGCACTTTATTTAATAGATTTCCCTGACTTCATATGGGTACCCAGCCCCTCCTCCAAGAAATCCAATGTAACAAAATTAAGCGAGAGCGGGTAAACAGAAACACAACAAATGTTTCCCCTTTTCCAAGCGTGGGAACAGAAAGCGTCCCCCTTTTGTTTGTACGGATTTGAGGTAGCATGCAGGGAGGAATCCTTGATGCTAAAAGTCAGAGGCACAGAGCTGAGAGATAAGTCCGATGCGGATCGGTTTGGGCAGATGTTAATTTGTTATTCTTTGAAGTTAAAGGGAAGAGCAATTTTTTTCCCAATCACTTGGATGCTGTCACATATGTGAACATATTACGTTAAGTGGATGTTTGTCAGTGCTTAAGGTATTCTTTAAGAATTAACAGGGGCCTTGCCTTCCCTGTAATTTAGATGCTTGGATAGTTATTATCGAGAGCCGAGTTCTCACGCGGGCTTCTCCCACCGCAGTATTGATACCTTTGTCCTTCGTGGGCCATTGTTTCTTCCCATTCCAGGGTTCTACACAGTAAAAAAAGAAAAAAGTCCCCTTTGAGGAGCAAAGTGTCTGTGACTTCGAGTTCTTTCTCTGGCCACCTTGTCGCTTACCGTAGTTGATCTTAAGAGTTACAAGCTGTGATTCTAAGTAAAACCTCACCGGAGGGAGAGATCTTCCTTTCGTAAAAGTCCAAGAATGATAGAGACGAAAAAGAAAGCAAAAGCAGAATGGAACGGCGTAGGCTCTAATGAGACAGAAACAGATAAGGCGAAGAGTCCCCCCCCACCCCTCCGCCCTTTCTCTTTGCTCACTGAAACACATCCAGAGAGCAAGCATCAAGCGGGGCTCACAGGTTCCTTTATCAGCAACTGCCCAAAAGTTATTTAGGTGGTTTGGTGGATCCCTGCTTGCCCTGAGTGGTTTCTAAACCAGTGTTTTATGGGTGTGAAATCAGATGAAACATGTTTATGAGGGTTTGACCCACATATTCCCTTCTAAGTGTTGCCAAGACATTATATGCTTGGGTCTTTTACCATATTTGCTTAAGCAGATAAACTGAAGTTGAATCCAAACTTGACAGGAAAGATATATTGTACCCTCAAAATCAAGTGCATGGAGCTATGTGTGTGCATGCCTGCATGTGTGTATGTGTGTTAACATTCATGTGCATGTGAGTTTGTGTGTTTGTGTGTTCCTAAATGTGTGTGTGTGTGTCTGCACCTACACATGTGTTCATGTGTATGTTCCTCGTGTGTGTGTGTGTGTGTGTGTGTGTGTGTGTGTGTGTGTGTGTGTGTGTGTGTGTTTGTGCTAGTGTTCATTCTTACTTATCTTCAGATTTCCTTCCTGGTTTCTGATGATGCATCTTATTCACTCAGTGATGGGTACTTGGTACTACCACAGCACCCCCCTTCTGTCTTATCTTGTACTTCAAACTTCATGACCAAAATTTACAAACAAATGCTGAAATCTAAGCCACTGTCAATGATTAGTGACGATAAAAATGTTTGAATTCTTAATATCTTTGGCAAAAGTTATTCAGAGTCAAAAACTAGAGTTTGTTTGTTTGTTTGTTTTCTAAATGATGTGGATTGTAATGTCCAAAGTTTCTAATAGGAACTACTAAGCATTCTACTTGTAACTTCAGTCATGTCTCTTCTTTTTGTTTCTTTCTTTGTTTGTTTGTTTTTAATTACTGGATCAGATTTAATCCATATACTTTTTAATAGTATTAGAACTTGAATAATTCCACATTATTCTGGTCCATATTATGCTTCAGTTTCACATCACCGTATTTCCACAATCTATTCTTTTAATGGTCTTTTTTATTTTAATAAACTAATTAATATATTTATTACAGCCTAAAGCATTTCACACGTTAATATGTGCTATATCACAGTGAAATGCTTAGAAGTGCTGTAAGCTCAACATTAATTGCTCAAACTTCCCTCTAGCCCTAGACCTTATGTGGTATCAGTCTTCTCGTGCTGATGTAAGTCATCTGATAGGCATCTTAACAAATTTTTTAACAGTCAAATATAGGAAACAAAGAATTCCTTAACTGGTAACTCTATAAAAAAAAACCTTAAGTTCTTATCAGATAAACTACACAAACCAGAGCAAAGATGTATAGATTAGCATATTGCTCACGAAGCCTGAGCAGCGCTGTAAGGTCTCTGGTAAACCACTTCCTTTTCTTCAGTTTATAGGATAGATTAATTAGTGCTTACTTACTTTGCGCTTCACGTTGTGTTATGTAAATCTGGCCTAATGGTGTCATGTCTGCTGAATATGAATATGGCAGAAAAACCTAACTTTGAACCAAGCTCAGCCCTTCTTCCCATTCCGATGTCTGCTTTACCTAGCTGCAAACTCTGCACTTTCACTGTGTCTTCTCCTTCCTCCAGATCTTGCAGGCAAGTTGTAATATGCTTAACTCGATATCATAACTGCATCTCGGATAAGCATTCTTAAACACTAAGTGCCTAAGTAAATGAGTAACTAAATGGTGAAATAAACAAAACATTAACCCCATGAATGAGCAATAAAGAAATTAATATTCTCTGTAGGCAATGACATTTCAGAAGTTCTGTTCATTTAACATCATTCAGAAGTAAATGTTCCAGTATATAAATAGTTCAAGATACGTTGAGTCAATCAATACCTCATCTTAATACATAGGCCACTTATGGTTTCACTATTAAATCTAGCATGCTAAGAACATGCTTGTAATACAAGAACACCATAGACATGATACTTAGCAAGCTAGAAGAAGTCAACAAAATGGAAACACGTTGGTTATATGTAGTTTCTTCCAAAAGTTTTTGGACTGATTCACCTCCTAACAGCTGTGTCCAAACTTGTCAGTTTCTCTGTCCTCTTCTTGCTCATACTTGTTAACAGAATTAAAAATAACAATCACCACCATCAAAGTGCATTGCTTTAAGCTATTTCTTTCATTCATAAGAAAATTACACTGAATATTTTTCAGTTTGGCCTAGCTTTGGATAACTAAGAAGAAAGATTTGGAAACAGAAGTCCCTATAAGATGGGGGCTTGTCAGGGTAGAGCTAGGAACTTGGTGTGGGTGGAAATGGGAAGACTTTAATGAGAAGTCAGTACAGAGAGAGTAGATGTCTCTAAGAAAGTGGCCTCAGCACTGAGACACGGCACTCTTCTCAATCACTGCTTACTAATATGCATGAGTAAAAAGCTAACATTTCCACAGTACCTTCCCCCATACCAAATACTGGTAATGATAGCTAAATGAGAGGCACTGGACCAGATGCTACTTGGCATGTGAGCCAAGTGTCTGCCTGCCCGCTGTGTGTTTCCAAGTCATCTACATTTAGAAGTCATTCTTCTCTGTACTCTGGAAGGAACAAGGCTTCCACTTTTACCACGGGCTGTGAAACCCTTGAAGCTTACTTCAATGTATCTAAATAGGTATTACTAGCAGCATTTGTTTTACTGTAGAGAATAAATAATGGCTTTCATACATATATATCATGGTATACAAATGTATATACAATATATATGTATCTATCTCTTTCCCCCACCCTGCCTTCCCCTATCCTCTCTCATCTGCCTCTTTCGAATTCTCCTCTTGTCTCCAAATAGTAGTCCTAGTCTTCTGCTTTCTACACACACACACACACACACACACACACACACACACACACATACATACACACAAACTCATAGGGAATTGCTGCTCTCCTTGGCATCTCCTTTGTTGACTTTTTCACTGTTGTCAACAAACATGGCTTTTGTGTTAAACTCAATATAAAGGAGAATTCAAGAACAGCTCAGTAGAAGAAAACAGCTAATGCCAGTGTTAATTGTCACTACTGAAAACATTCATCAGTCATGTTGACTTGCTTTTCTGGTTTTATTCTTCATCTAACACCTTGCTTGTGGTGTTAAGTTCTGAAGGACAGAAATTACAGGGGGGAGTGGCATTTCTATAGAAATGAAAACTTCAAGACCATCTTTGTGGGCCAGACTCTGATATACTTCACAGATATAGGCATGACAGTAGCACAACAAGGCGGGACAGTCTTATAAAAAACTGAGTGCCATGCCAGGTGTTCATAATGCCTTCTGACGGGTAGTGAGTTTCAGCAGAAAATTCCTAGAGGGGCTTCATATGACTCAATCCTACTGCCAATAAGACACTATAGAAGTCAGAGGATTATGACACACTGGCGTCAAAATCTTGCTACAAGTAAAATGTCTCCTAAGAAAGCAAGATATAGACTCAACAATTAAAAAAGGAAACTCTAAACCAGCTTTGCCACATTGGGGCCATGTGGAATAGTTGGACAGATATTCAAGAGGATCAGCCTTGGTCCCGTCATAAAGAAATACAAAGCATTGTAAATGACTCTTACAAGTTAGACTGAACGCCGTTGAGAATAGTGAGCAATTTGGAGGTTCCCTTTAAGTGATAGATTTAAAAAAAAAATTATCTTCTATAAAAACGATCAAGTAGACTTTTCTTTAGATGCTTATTGGTATGTCTTGTGAAGTTTAAAAGCATCAAATTCATTCTATCAAAAAAAAAGGCAAAATAGAAATATTCCTTAATCTGAGTTTGTGTTCCTCTGCCCTTTAAACTGAATCCAGAACTAATAGTTTCAAGCTATCGTATAAAGAATGAAAGTGTTCTGCAAAAGCTCCCAGTCATGTTCTTTCCCTCCTACCACTGTAGAGCTCTCCACATTGATCTTTCAGTTCTTCTGTTCCTGAGCTGTTTCCAGAGTTCTAGAAAGAACATCTTGATGGTCAGTCTTTCTTTACCACAGATTTTTAACTAATACAGTGCTCTGAAGTTGATATTCTATGTGCATATGCTACATAGGCATCTTTTGGAAGATCTACATTAAGAGAGAGAGAGAGAGAGAGAGAGAGAGAGAGAGAGAGAGAGAGAGAGAGAGAGAGAGAGAGAGAGAAAGAGAGAGAATCTCCAAAGAGCCATGCTTTTAAGCCAATGAGAGACAGAAACAGATCAAACATCTTGGATGGAGGCTAACGCTGTCAGGTCCTTCAAATTCTTGATGTGCATGAAGAAGATCTGTAGTTCAGACTTGAAAATGGAAAACTTGAAAAACCTGGTTCTTATTGTGGTGTCCTAGCAGGAAATTATTATAGTTCTGTGATGAATTTATGCAAAAGTAGAATCATTGCAGTCACATCACAGGTTGGAAACTGAGTCCCCTTAGAAGCCTCCAGGGCCTCTAAGATAAGTTTGCAAGTCATCAGAGCCCTTCCCAGAGGACCAAGTTTGTCAACCAGATTAGGTGTCACCTTTATGTAGACCTGTGGCACAAATTAGTTTTCTCTCCAGCTGCTATGTGGTTTCCTGCCTTTTATTTAATGTTTCCAAGGTGATATTTCCAAATGGATGAGACACAATTTCCTGAGCCTAAATGTGAACAAAATTGAAACTGCATTAACTAGTCCTAAGGGCTCTAGCCCTGGGCCGTAAGCATTTATAATCTTGATCTTGTCTCCAGGGTATTAAATTAGCTCCTGTGATTAGCAGCTAGAGAACACGGTTGCAGTTTGGCTGTCTTTGATTCTGGTGTAAATGTATCATTAGAGCTCACAGACCTCAAGCTCTTGACATAGGAACACAGAAAAAAAAACACCCAACTATTGGAAGAATGAAACAATGGCTCCCAGTCACTGGCTTTTGTCTTCCTGCCCCTATAGAGCTCTCCATGTTGATTTTTCAAGGCTTCTGCTCCAGGATTATTTTCATGTTTCTGGAAAGAACATCTTCCTGCTGGCTTTTACTCATCCCAGATTTATACTGCATGCCATCCTCTGAGGCTGCTGATCTTCTATATTTATATACCATAAAACTACCTTAAGTTCTCTAGAAAACAAAATGTTTGCGACCCTTTTATATTTTACGTTCTGGGGTTTCTTTTCTTTTGTTTTTGCACTTCCCATTATGGAGATTTTTCTTTTAACCTGATGAAAGGGTTTTAGTATCTGGTCTCTTGAAAAACATGTTAATAGAGTTTTACTGAAAAGAAACACTGTAATTAGATTGCCATATAAACTTCGTTAGCTAAACCACTCGATACTTGTTTGAAACAAGCTGGTATTATTCTTATAATAGCATTTTTATGGATGCATGAATGAATAAGGGTGAAAGGGCCACATTAGCGCACGTTACCCCATATCTGGTATTTACCCAGACAGTCTGGAATCTAGTGTCTTGGTCTGGTGCCTGAGATGAGGAAATCCAGGAATGATAGTGGTGGTAGCCATCTATGAATTGCCATTTTTTTAAAACCTTTTCTTTCCTTCACTCCCCCCCCCCCCCCGCCCCTGCTTCTCCCTCCCCTCCTGTAAATTTTGAATATTCCATCCAGGTGAGGAAATTAAATAGCCAGAGTGTTATTGGAGACACTCAAGTCGTCCTACCAACCTCCTGCACTAATTGGGAAATCTTTCGGCAACAGGTTATCAAGGCTTTAGAGCTGGCAAGCTCACCTATGGACCAGTCTGTACCTGCCAAGAACCACTGATTCCTTTACACCTCGAGTAATTTTGTTCTCATCAGCTCAATTAGAAAAGGAAAAGTCGAGTCAGGCCCCGTATGTAATTCCAGCATACAGGAAGCAGGAGGCAGGCAAATTGTGACTTCAAAGCTAGCCTGGGAAACATAAAGAAGACATGCCCCCAAACCACATGAACGAATGCTAACACAGTAACATCAGATACTGTGTTAAGCAGGTACTGAAGAGTTCTGTTGAGCAAGTTATACTTCAATTTGACTCTCTCAGAAAATACATAGTGTGTGTGTGTGTGTGTGTGTGTGTGTGTGTGTGTGACAGTCACTCCGGTTCATGGGACAGCAACTGACAAGGGACAGATGTTCACTTCAAAAACATCGCTGATTCCTGAACGAGAAACACCTTTGTCTGATCATAAGAACAAAAGAGAAAAAAAGGAGAAGCAGGGGTGTGAGAGAGGCAGAAATGTCTGAATTAGAAGCAGAGAACACTTCAAAAGAAAAGTTTTTTCTTCTTTCTTTTCTTTTTTTTTTAATGTAGGAAGGATCAAGAAAAGAGAAGGAGAAACAGGGTACAGAACTGAAGAGAAAGTAGCTTGCAAGTCTTTGGGAGAAAGAAGATGGCATCCTGAGGAAGACAGAGCAACACCGAGCAATAGGAGTAACTTTAAAGGTCTGCTCCCATTCGCCATGCATTGTGGTCTTTTGTCTGACAAGGTTAAGGGGCCACAGTAAAAATTTCCATTACTTTCACATCCAAGGTTGGATTTTACTTCCTCGGGATTCAATAGAGTATTGAAGTTTGCTCGTGGAGTGCCTCAATGCTATGGGATTTCTCTTTCTGGGCTGCCTGTGAACGGTTTACTGATTATTTTGAGTAGATCTGTTAACTTCTAAGTAAGATTCGATCACTCGAATATCACACTTTTGTTTCTAACTTCTCTCTCTCTCCCAGTTACATTTAATTTTTATAACATCCTCTCTCTCTCTCCTTTCTCTCTCTCCTCTCTCCTCTCTTTCTCTCCCCTCTCCTCTCTCCTCCCACCCCCTCTCTCCTCTCTCCTCCCTCTCCCTCTCTCTCTCCTCTCTTTCTCTCCTCTCTCTCCTCTCATTCTCTTCTCTTCTCTTCTCTTCTCTTCTCTTCTCTTCTCTTCTCTTCTCTTCTCTTCTCTTCTCTTCTCTTCTCTCTCTCTCTCTCTCTCTCTCTCTCTCTCTCTCTCTCTCTCTCTCTCAGGTCTTGGTACTCACATCTCTTCCTCATGCCACAAGGAAGGCACAAAGGCGTGCTCCCCTAGTCAGCACTGGAGACAGAGACTAACCTCCCAGAGTTCTTTGAGGATTTTCCTTAAGAAATCTTGTACTTATAAATGCTTCCTCTGTCCCTTTGATATGGAAATATTTTTAAATGCCTCTTATTAGCTTTACCACCCAAGGCCACCTTTCCCTTAGGTCCCTGAGGCTACCCCTTTCAAAGGCAATCATCAAGGTAAGTAGTGTTGCTCAGCTCTTCCCTAGGTTCTGCAGGAGGCTGAGGTGGAGGTGGGTGCTGTGTTCCTAGCTATAGAATTAGCCCATGGAAAAGCTTACATTTGGAGGGTATGATGTTAATCAATAGACAAAGTTGGTCTACAACATCCCCTTCATCATAGTCACTAAAAGCCATGTCGCCCTTGGTTTCTGTACTTACTTTTATTATTTATTATTACTTATTATTTGTTTTCAGGACATCCCAACCAGTTTCTTCTCCCTGGACTCCTCCCAGACCCACCCTTACCTTCCCTCTTCTGGATAGCCTCTCTCCAGTTCCCTTCAGAAAGGAGCAGGCCTCCCAGGGATATCCACCAAACACTGCATAAGATACAGTCAGACCAGCCCAGACCCTTGTATCAAGGCTAGGTAAGGCAGCCCAGTAGGAGGAAAAGGGCCCCCAAAAGCTGGAATATCTCTCTCTCTCTCTCTTTCTCTCTCTCTCTCTCTCTCTCTCTCTCTCTCTCTCTCTCTCTCTCTCTCTCTCTCTCTCTCGCTCTCTCTCTCTCTCTCTCTCCTCTACAGTGGTCTTGACTAGTCTTTTGGGGGGATATGTTTAATTTTGTTATGTGAGATTCTTAATTTGGTACTGGACCTACAAACGCTTTGTTTTCCCTTGTATTTGAATATTGTACAAAGTGCAAGAAAGGCAGACATCAGGCAGAAGTGTGCTTTGCTGTGCTTAATTACATCTTTTGACCCTTTCTAATGCTCTGTCAAGGCTTTTATGAAATGTTAATCTCTCTCAGGACTGCATTTAGTCTATTAATGGATCAAAATTTCCTTCCTTAGAAGTTTGTGATTGTTTGTTTGTTTTATTGTTTGAAAGATTCACACACTTATACCTCATATTTTAGTATAAGCAGAATTGCTTGAATAAGAGAGAGAATGAATGATCTATCTCAGATTCATGCATTAGTTAATAACAATTATTGGTATAAAGTGGAAGGGAATATGGCTTAACCCTCCTATGTATCTCCAGTGTCTATGAGTTCATCACTTTCCAATTCATCCTTTCTTTTTCACTACCTCCTCTCTATAATCTTCAGAATTTCCCCCTTTTCTTCTCAACTTTGTATCTGCTTTTCAGGTTCCTTCATGACATGGTATTGTATGCACATTAGTGCTGATAACTCTAACGGACACAGCCTGCATTCTGTCTTTTGTCCTCTCCTCTACCCACCACTATATACCTTGTTCAGTCACGCCTTCTTACTGCCATTTTTCACTACTTTTATTCTTTTTATTTCAAATAATCTTTTCACTCTGTTCATGCTGCATTGAAGCTTTAAGCAATCAATTCGTTCTGTACAGACCTATTTCTTTCTTGAACCTTAATTGTAGTCGTGGTCAGCACAATTTATCCATCAATTCTTCCCTAATTGTTACAAATATGTTAATCTTGCTTCCTTAAGGATTGTACCATGCTATAGGTTCTTCACAGTAAGCTGATGCAAAAGACAGATAATAGGCATTTAATCAATGATCATCTTTTTAGACAGAGTTAGCAATATACTAGAGTGAAGAAAGTAAATGGAGGAGTTTCACCCTTTCCCTTGAAACAAATTGAGTTTATCTAAGAATGCTTGAGAGGTTTGTTTTCCTTTTCACATTTAATGGGATTTACACGCTAAAGAGAATTCTTCATCATAGGATGAAAATTCATTAGTTTTCTGATGCCTATACATCCTTAGAATTGCCCTAGGCAGCAATGATAATTAAAATAGTTTTGTTATCCAGTCAAGAGGGTGAAGTAACTTGTTCAAGGTCACAGTGAAGAGGTAGGATCTATATGTGCCTGTCGTGTTACCTTGGACCCCTGTAAGTCTGCTGCTACCTGAGGTAGCAGAATACTGGCCCTCCAAAGATGCTCATATTCCAATCTGCAGACTCTAAAAATGTGTTACAGTGCATGGGAAAGGTTAAACTTAAAGAGTGAATTTCCATTTGCCAAATAGCAGCTACACAAGAGAGATTGTTCTAGACAATCCTAGCAAGCCAATCTAGTCACCTTGTCTTTAATTGAGCACAAATGACAGAAGAATCAGTGTTACAGGGGTGTATGTGAGTGAGGAAGGCTTGGCAACCATTGCTCACGTTGAGTAGGCTGTAGGCCAAGGAATCGAAAGTATTAGTTAAAAATGGTAAAAGCAGGGAAATGCATCCTGTGGCCTCTAGAAATATAGACGATGACACATATTGGTTTTAGCCCAGTGTTATCTATTTTGGACTTACGATATCCATAACTGTAAAATGATAAATGTGCTGTTTTCAAATGCTGCATTTGCAGAAATTCGTTAAAGCAGAAATAGGATATCAGTTATATAAAGCATTTTGGTTGTTAAATTATTCTTAAATGAATGAATTCAATAATGAATTGTTAGTGAGATAGTATATGCTAAATAAATATTATTTGTTAACTCAATAATAATGAATGTTAAATAATGATAAAGATAATCAATCTTAATTTCAAAAGACTCTGGTAGATAAAGTTTAACCAAAAGGAGATTAAGAATCTGGGCATTATTTGGAAGCAATATTTCTTAGAATAGTTCATCTTCTATAGCTTCAAGAACATTAGAAGATTGATCCAGAAGTGGTAGTGCATACCTATAATCCCAGGACTCAGGAGGCTGAGGCAGGAAGATCACTGTGAATCCATGGTAATCCTGGGCCATAGAATATGACCTTCTCTAAACACAAACAAACAAAAAGATACGATGGCAAAATATTTAGTCATCTCAAGGCAATAAGAATGGTTGAAGCATCTACTACACATGCTTACCAATGACATAGCTTTTATTCAGCACTATCCATCCCTAAATTAAGAGGTCTCTACTCATTACACAGGATCGTCTTTTAATGTAATACATACTGTCTTACAGAAGAGTGTCTAGAGCCCATCCTAATATTATAAGACAAAGAAACATGCCATGCATGTGTACAAATATATTCTCTGACTTGTACAATTACATAGACCAATCTATGTGCTACATACAAGTAAAAAAAATTATAAATACAACTTAAAAACCTTTTAGCATAGCCCCAAATCTAACAGTTTCACTCATAGATGCTTGGAGCATATCAAGCATTCAATCAATATATTTATAGAAAATTTATATTTCTTGAGAATCAAACAAATATTTTTCTTAAATCTGCTTAGCTTCCATTCTACACAGCATGTCAAGTTTCCATAATTAGCCACTACTAAATTCTACCATGCTTAGTTACACTGATATTTGGTACAACAATATAAAAATAGTTTGTAGGGTCTCACAAATTTTAGTTACTGGAGACTATCCTTTACTACCTAGGTCAAATGTTCAATGAGCTTCAATGTTCCTTGTAAAATGTCAATAATAATCTTTATCCAACAGCACCATTCACTGGAAGTTGTAAGTGCAACTATCATATTATATAAATAAATAGCAACTAACTCTGTACCTAATATATATTCAGCATCCAACAATGATCATTGCTACTGTGATCTTGAAACAAAAGGCAGATATGTCCTTCTGAAGTGAGGAGGCAATTCTGCCCCGATATTACCTTGCTTCTGTATAACATAGCTGTCTGCACCCATAATTAGAAAATCCAACTGACTTTGAATAAATTGAAACTGTATTGTTTGTGCTTCTCATAAACCTTAGCCACCTGCCTATCTTATTTGCTGTAAAGAATGTAAACTTGCAATTGAGTGGTAAGGAGAATTAAACCTCCCTGGACACAGCCCACGGGAGAGCCGGTTCCGTGAATTCCAGTCGAGGCCCGTTACAGGGACACCTAAGGATGCCTTAGGTTAAGACCAGGCATTAGGAAAGTACCACAAGACCACGAGTTCTGGAGCAAACTCTATAGTCTGGGACAAAATTTTGGACATCAGGTTGTTTTATACACTTTAAAAGATGAAGAAAATAGTTGTTCTGCCTTAGGGAAAATATTCTGAGCTCATTTTTGCAAACAACTAGAAAGGGAAATTTTAAGTACTCGACACTTAAATATCATTAATTAATGTGGTTAATAAAATTAAGAAAATAATATAATTATCTGAAGCCTAAATCAATATGTTCCTATTGTTTATGTACTGAGTCTCTCTCTCTTCCTGCTTTTCTATTATTCTCCTTATTAAATTTAAAAGAACATTTTATTATTCTAAAACAATGAAGTCTGTTTTCATGTGCATATTTTATAAGCAAGTAATTATTAGAAATGTTTCATTTCTACTGGCAAGTTTAAGTAGACCTTTTTTTTTCTATCATACAAAAGGTTAACCACAGAAACATAAACATATTTATCATCCTTTGGCTGGAATAATAGCTCCCTATTGGGACACAATAAATAATCTCTTCTGTTTATTTGATCAATAAATAATTAAATCGGGATCTGGAGGACAGCACATTTGGAGCCAGAATTCATGGCACTAGCCATTCAGCCTCCTTGCGCACACTTCCCAAGTGGAAGCACACACCTCATGCATGCAAGCTCTGCTGTGTTGAACAGAGAGGCTCTGACAGGGTCCCAGGTGACAAAGCACACCTGCAGAGACTCAGCTTCTCAGCATGCCTCCTCTTGACACTAACCAGAGCAGAAAAGAGGTGGGCTAGAATGCAGGAGGAGGTGAGCCCTGGTCCCAGGAGCATAACTTCCCCTGAACAACATGCAAATGATTTAATACCAATTCATCCTGCA
Source organism: Peromyscus maniculatus bairdii (assembly GCF_049852395.1). NCBI lineage: Eukaryota > Metazoa > Chordata > Mammalia > Rodentia > Cricetidae > Peromyscus > Peromyscus maniculatus. Next base: position 12,295,262 of record NC_134871.1, on the reverse strand, counting down.
TTGTGGACTAAATCATTTCCCTCTCCCACACGACCACTATCAAGCTAAAAATGTGTTTGGCCACATGGGATGCATATTGAAGATACTGACATTTTCAGATGGAGATTCTTGGATATGTAAGGTAGACAAAAGAATGTTTTCATTCAAAGCCATCATTCCCACGTACCTTTTTCCCCCTGTAACTTAAGAAGACTTTATGTTTGTACTGTATGGAGGAATTTTATATGATGGGATCTTACACCTGAGCTGTTTAGCACAGCACCATCAGCAGAGCCTGACTAATAAGAGCGATGTTAGAGAACTAAACTTTTAGTTTAAGTAATAGTCCTATATGGCTAGTGGCAACTGAATCAGACAATGTAGTTCTTTATATTTATGACAGCATTTCAATTCAGGCATGGCTGTACATGACTGTCATTCCCTGATTCAGGGGACTGAAGAAGGAGATTTTCTTTTAACCCCAGGACAAACCCTTGGGCTACAAAGTGAAACCCAGAAAGAAAGAGAAAGAGAGAGAGGGGAGGGGGAGGGAGAGAGAGAGAGAAAGAGAGAGAGAGAGAGAGAGAGAGAGAGAGAGAGAGAGAGAGAGAGAGAGAGAGAGAGAGAGAGAAAAGCCTGGAGAAGTGGGGTGTGAATTAACCAAAAATATTCTGGAAAAAGAAAGTAAAATCATTACTTTAACTATAACTTATAATATAGAATTTAAATCCATAAGTAGCAAATACACATTGGGCAATTTTATTGTCCTAGTCAACTGACTATTTTAATTAAGTAGGATTAACTGTACATGATGAGCTGCTGGTTTTCAAATGATACTACTCAAGTAAAATGTAGTTTCTAAAAACTACACTCAAACCAAAATTGTCAAGAATCAAAACATTGTACTTATTTGCATCTATTTCAGAATGATGGAGATACGGGTGTATTTTATTTTGCTATGCAACATAACTCATCAAAATGATTCCATATTCCCTTCCAATCACAACTTAAAATAAGAAGACCACAGAGATACTCGGACTGCAGCATCCTTGAAAATGATGTCACTGAGCAGTGTTGTTCTTGGATTATAAAGCAGAAGAGGGGAGAGGAGGGAAATAAAGAACACTCCAGAGGAACACACATTTCCTCTGCAGAGGGGAGCAGAAGGAGGAAGAAGCTGTGTCCAAAAGGAGTTTGTTTTGTCCAAAACAGTCACAGAAGGTCTCAAAAATGAGCATGCACTGAGATAAGGAAGAAAGTGGGAGAGAGTGAAACAGGGTTCGTCCCCGTAGATAATACAGTTCAGTGTAATACTGTGCTCCAGCTGGGTCTCTCGGGAGTCATTCCTCAGAACTGGGGACCTATAGGAATGGGTGGCTCTTCTTCCTGGGGATCATTGGCTGCACTGATTGGTCCATGATGGTGGAGGGAGCAGAATCTGGGAATAGGGTTAGGATGGTTGTGGATACAATGGAGACAGCCAGCCCTCTGGGAGACAGACTTCGGTGAATCAGCTCAGCTTTATTCCAGAGTATAAGGAATATATAGGACTGAACTAACCTTAATTCGCATTAATTCACTATTACAAGGCTTCATGTGTGGCAGCAGGGTCCTATCAAAATGGTTAGAGCACATGCCTAAATACCATGTGGGTCATCTGGGGAAGAGTTTTTGCAGGTAACTGTGTCAAGGGTCACCCTTGAGATAAGTCAGGCATCCTGAGCCTAGAGACATCCTCCAGATAAGGCTAGGTAGAGAGCAGGAAGCCTTTGCTGGGGGCAGGGAGTCCTCCATGTTGCTGAGCTTAGAGAAAGCTGCCAGGCTATGGTAGATTCTGATCAGCAGAGCCTCTCACCAGGAATGCATGTTCACTGGCCTTACCCTGAACCTATATGTTTTTATCTTATTTATAGTTTTCTTCTGCTTCATAGTAAACTGTCCCCCAAAATTGCTGGGTTTTTTTTTTTATTACTACTTACTTCTCTTAAACACGAACTCGGTGAAATCAAGTTGTTTTTATTTCATGCAGCATGAGCTGGAGGCAGATACCTGGAGGCTATAAGGCCCACTTTCTTCCATGCATCATGTACCTTTCTGCATATTGTTACAGTTGTATCTGAAGTGAACATCCCCAAACATAGCATTGTTTATGACCTGTCATCAAAAATGTATTTCCATGGTAATTTTTTTTTTATTTCTACCGGCAAGTGAATCAGAAACATCTGCACAAGTTCAAGGGACAAGCAATAGACTCACCAGGATTTGATGATACAGTTCTGAAAAACCACGAGGCAAGAGATACTGTGACCATCTGTGGGAAGTACTATATGCTAATAATCCTCTATTTGTCCATCATTCACAGCTTCCCCACATTTACCTCTTCTCCAAAGAATTCCCCAAAGTTTCTTTTTGCTTATCAGCATCTCATGAACTAAGTCAGATACAAATGTGAGTGACACTCCATGGTCACAGTCTCAAGTCCAACTTATTCAGTAGTATTGCTCTCAGTCCAAAGACTTGTCAACTGAAGAGTGTCTTCACTTGTATCCAACAGAGATACATGGGAGAGCAGAGCATTATGCTAGCTGACAAACTCATCCAAAAGAGAGGCAAATCCCAGATGTGGGTTCATTATAATGCTAAGATCCAGCCAATGTTGTCTATTCCTAGACTGGAGCTTAGCCTTAGACTTAGAGTGGGTTGTCTTACTCCTACTTAGGCACTCTAGAACCTCAATTCTTTTGAGTGTTACTTTATTTCCCACAAAAAGTAGCCTGCTGGCTGCAGAGAAAACTCAGCAGTGAAGAATATTAGTTGCTCTCCCAGTGGACCTGGGTTTGATTCCCAGCACCTACAAGGCAGCTCACAACCATCTGTAACTACAGTCCGGGAGATCCAACACCCTCTTTTGGCCTCCGTGGGCAATACATGCTTGTGGTGAATAGGCAGACATGCAGGCAAAATACCCATACATATGAACATAAAAACAAAGGTTTAATTTTTTCTAAGTAGCTTATGTGTGGAGCTGTGCAGTTCAACACTTGTTTTATACACATAGAAACAATAGGGACAAATCTTTGCTTCATTTTATACTGCTAAGATTATTTTTAGAACAAACCTATATAAATCTTTTACAAATGTTGTGTTTCTTTTATATCACTTACAAGCATTATCATTTAGGTAAGTCACAGCCACAAATTCGTAAGTCGTGTTTAGTGAGCTTCTTGTCTGCCTCAGGATGTCACAGCTGTGGGACAACACCCTGAAGAGTTTTGGGCTGGGGTTGTAGCTCAATGGGAAGGTGTAAGCTCAGCATGTGCAAGGTCCTTGGTATAATTCCCAGCAAAGTGAATAGGGAAGATTTGTCAAGCACAGCCAAGACCCACAGGAGCTTCTTTTTTATTTAACTACGAAGCATTTATAAGGTACAGTCTACAAGCTTGGTGAGTTCTTAGGAGATGGTGTGACATTCCCTTGAATGCCTTGAATGTTAAACACCCCCTTTTAGTTACAATCTTGCCATTATAGAGGCATTTGATGGGAAACTACTGTTTTTAAATGTACTAAGCCCTGAGTATTTTTTATTAATAGGCATCCATGAGCTCATTTCTCTTGTCTTACATTTTATCACAGGTAACAGGATGGAACCAGCTGGGACTTTCTGTTTTCTGCCAAGAGCTCACTACATCGCTGGGATCACTTCCTGTTTTCCAGGTTGCCACAGGCTCTAAGATGACCAACCTTTGTACCACTGCATAACAAAGGCCTCCATTTCTCCAGCTTTCCCTGGATTCTTTTGATCTTTTATTGGCAGTCTCTGTAAGGCCACTTGGAATCCTGAACTCCACACCCAAGTCCCTAGTCTTGCCTCCACAGTCTCAGAAGACTAAGCCTCCCCTCCCCCCCGCCCCTGTTTGCTCTACTGACATATATTTTAGGCCTTTGTCCCAGTAACACTACAGTTTCAAAAAACAATCATTATTCACCCTATTGTAATAGTGATACAGGAGCAGTTAATAAAAGGTAGTCAGTTAATGAAAAAGGGTCTGTACTGAACACTGCAAGTTGCTCACGTATGTTGCAGTGATAAGCGATGCCAAGATTAAAAAAAAAAATTAGGGGTTAATATAGCAAAGTCTAAAACTGGGGAGCAGGAGATTAACAAGACATAAAGTTAAATATCGGATAACCAAACTGACCAGAAAGAGGAAGAATGGGGTCCGGGGTTAGTGACAGCAGGCTCCCCCTAAATCCTCCCTTCCTCAAGGAACCTATGCCTGATATTTTTGTTTCTAGTGCAGTGATTACAACAGACAAAGCAATTACAGCTTTTAAGAATGCTTCTACCCATTCCAATAAAGAGGCCCCAGAACGTCCTGTAGACAGGGAGTTAACTAAAGTAGCTATGCTAATTCTTGGTATCTGTGAGAACGAGAATAATTAACAGCAATTGAAATACATGCAAGACCAAAGGTAGGTACACTAGTCAATGAGCAGCAGCTAGCTCTGAGTCATGGTCACAACTAAAAGAGCCAGAGTCAGAGGTGGACCAAGGGAGATTACAGCCATCTATAACTGGGTGGGCAGCACATGAACAGAAAATGGTCACCTTCCTGGTAGGGTGAGGGGGACATGTATGGATTCCATAGATCCTCCATTGGTTCTGTCTATGACAGCCCAGAGAAGCAACCAGCCCCTTAGAAACCATATCAGCTATTTTACAGTTTCTACCATAGTCCTATGAGAGCCACTACACAAAGGAAAGCTGTTTCCTTTCTTGAGACCATCTCTCACTCTCAGGACTGTTTACACTTTGACCTAATTTCTTTAAATAAAATATGTTTCAGCTGTGTTCACTCCCACACGTGTCCACATCTTTAATCTTCACCCTCGTGAGACACACTGCTCTTCAGTCACTGTCTTCAGTTGACTTTTGGGGGCTGTTGAGTTTCCAGTACCCTAAGTCACCAGAGCAGCAACGCTGGGCCAAGAAAGGTCCCATTACACCCGAGACTGCATCACACTAAGAAATGTCGGTGTTTTAAACCAACAATTGTTTGCTTTGCTCATGAATGTGCAGTTTTGACAGTATGCGAAACTGGCCCATCTCTGAGTCCCATGACTTCAGCTAGGGAGCCCCGGGTCAGAGGCTGGAAGGTCCAACAGCAGAATGGCCCCTCTCATGAACGAAAGTCTGAGACGGTGCTTGGAGTTCAGGTAGTGGGCCTGGGAAGCAAGTACACTTCTCTTTGGATATCCCCATGGGCTGATGAGGTTTGCTTACAACACAGTATCCCGTTTTTAAAAGCAGCGGTGCCAAGAGAGATGGATAGAAGTCTATGGCATTTTCTTGAAAAATCACAAATGTCTGTCACATAAAGTCATATATTGTTATTTAAGGCTGGCATAGGTTCAATGAGATGTTGCTTCTTTGGAGGGAAAATGACAAGATTCTTACAAGGATCTGTTGTCGCCACTACCTAGACAACAACATTACTAGCTGACTTTCAGAAATGAAGATTCAGAAATATAAAGAATATGAAAAATGTGAAGAATTTTCAGAAACAAATTTTCTTTTCAGAGGTGTCTCTGAAGACAAGATATAATATCTAGCTGATAAATATTCTCTGAAGTATTCTCAGATATAGACTGATACTAGTTTTGAATACCCACCATTATAAGGCTCCTTTATCAAAAGGACAGAAAAGCTAACGTGTTAACACTGTGGCCTGAGCAAAATGCTGATGAAAAGCTCTTTGTAGTCGTTAGCATTCTCTCTCTCCACCTCCCCCAGACTTACATTTGCACATACACTCATGTGCGCACACACACTTTGCACACTTGTTGCCATGCTAACCTAACATTGTTCTTTGTGTTTATTCGAAAGTTCCTCATTCTGTTCAGCCTATGTCCAATGCTCTGTAATACAGGAATGACTGAAGAATGGTCATTTTAACTTCACAGTCTTGTGGAAATCACAGGAAATAGTGGATAATTCTAATATTCTCTAGAAGGAGCTTTAATTATAAATTATCATCAAAACCACAAATTGAAACATATAAGCTAAAATATGGGTTCTTATCTACTTATTTATACCAAAGTGAATTGAACAACTAAGTATGTATGCTTGTTGAGCTGAATTTATTGACAAAGAACAAAATTACCCAAAAATGAAGAATCTCCCAGTATATATGGTCACCACATTAACTAATAAAACTAAGGAATACTAAGTTAAACCTGAATTTCAGATAAGAAGTAAATGACCTTTCAGTATGTGCATTGCCCATGAAATTCTTGGTACATATTTATGCTAAGATATATTTGTGGTTTACCTGAAGTTTGAATTCAGATGAGTGTCTTGCACTTTATTGTTCAACCCTACTTATTGATCCCAGGATAAGTAGCTTCAAAAAAAACAGAAATAGCAATAATGTCCTAAGAAGATCAATTTAAAAAAAACTGCCATAGATTGAGAATATTTCTTGCTAGGTCCACTACATACTGGCTGCAACCAAAGATCAGTTGTTTAGGCTAATAAAATCATGTTCTTAGAACTGGATTATTTTTAAAGCATACAAATATACCCTTCAAACAATCAAACTTTACTCCTTTTTTTTTTTTATCACTGGCTCCCATGTTTTGTTTCTGCTTTCTTCTGTAGCCTTCAAACAAACCACCTCAGCTAGTAGACAGGCCTCTCCATGTGAAAAAATAATGGTCATTGTTACCTTATTTGTTTTTCTTGATCAAATCTGAGCAAGAACAAGATATGTAACAAAATTCAGGGGGAAACTGACAGATTAGAAATGTGAAGGGATGATCTTGAAATCAAACAGAGCCGGATGCTCTATCTTATGGTTAGAAATGGCCTACACTCTGGAACCTGCTTTATTTCTCCACATGAATTGAATTAGTGAACGATGTCAGCAAATGGTGGTTTTCTAGATTTACAGCATGACAGAGATATCAAGTGGCTAGCGAAACAAAGCAAGGCAAATGAAGGTGAACACAAATCCACCTTGACTGCTACCCGTCCCAGCAATACGAAGTTGCAGCCCTACTGTAATTCCTTTGGCTTTTCCAGCCAAGAAAACCAGAAGTCTTTACTGGGCCAGTGGTGACCTGATGACCCTCTGCACGGAAGGAGCAAGTCAGCACATATACAGTGGACATTAAATTAAAAACTTTTTAGTTTACTTTGAATTAACAATCACATGTATTTGCTACAACCAGGAACTCAGGAGTGTGGCACTCTCAAGTGATTGCATCTATTGTAATGGCTCCACGAGAAGCAAAGTAGATGTGAAAGAGTCAATGATCACAAATTAGTCATGATATCATTTGCCGATACTCTTGGTGCTCAGGAGGCAAAGGTAGGAGGACTTCAGGAATTCAAGGCCAGCCTGGGCTATGCAGTGAAATCCTACCTCAAAAAGAACAAAACAAATGATAATGAAATAATAAGTGGTTGCTATGATACTGAATCTGTTAAGCCGAGGCCATGTGACACAGAGTAGCTGTGCCCTGTAACACAAATTGCTAAATGACCTTATTAATAAAAAAACCTGGAGCCAGACATTAGGGTGAAAGCTGAAAGATCAGAAAAACAGAACAAGCCACAACCAACCTCACCTCGTCAACTCCTCAGCCGATCCTGCTTCTACGAATCCTCAGACTGAAAGCCTCTGAGTTCTCACCCCTGAGGCTCTCAATTGAACTGCTGATTAGTTCCTGTCTCTTCACACCTTATATGCCTTTCTGTGTCCTGCCAGATTACTTCCTGGGATTAAAGGCATGTGTCCTTCCCAAGCAAAGACATGAGATCTCAAGTGTTTGGATTAAAGATGTGTGCCATCATGCCTGGCTCTGTTCCCAGTGTGGCCTTGAGCTCACAGAGATCCTGACAGATCTCTGTCTCCTGAGTGATAGGATTAAGGGTGTGTTTCATGACTGTCTGGCCTCTATGTTTAATCTAATGGTTGGATCTGACCTCTGATACCCAGATAAATTTATTAGGATACACAATATATTGGGGTACACAATATATCACCACAGTGCCCTAATGCCAGAACCCTCTGGGTAAAATTGGGGAGAGGCTACAGATAGTTCAAAAGTAAATGTGAAAGGACTATAGAGATATGAGATGTTAGGGAGGCAAGAGATGAGCACATATAAGTTATTATCATCATATTTTATAATTTTTCTCCTGGGTTCCAAACAATGAATGGAGAACAAAAAAGGATATAGCCAAATTAATTAGAGTTGTCTACTTTAACAATGCTGCAGAGGTATTATCTCAGAAAACATTAGCCTGACGTGGTTAGAATCATCAAGAAAATGAAAAAGAATGAGACCAGAGAGACTTGGAGAGTTTGGCCAGGATGAGATTTAAAAAGTATAGTCCTCATTCCTCATCAAAGAAACTTCTCTTCACGACAGAGACCATTATAGAAAACCAGTACCAATCAAGATGCAGAATTGTGGAGCCCAATCCCAATGGATACATCTAAAAAACAACTACTGATTCTAAATCTCAATCGTGGCCAGAAAGACTGTAAAAGTAAACACCTTGAGTTTTCTCTGAGACTATATCTCCTAATAATAACAGAAGCCTCCATAAAGTCTCACCAATATGACTACCTAAACATGAGCCAAGCAAGGACAATAACAATAGTCATGCCAAAGTGGATGGGGAAAAGACCACTGTAGGCAGAGTTTCTCTGTGCCTCAGCAGCCTCTCCCAAATAGCCATTCAGAGACTACTGTTAATTATAAATGCTGGACTGATATCTCAGGCTGGTTACTAGCTAACTCTTACATTTCAAATTAACCCATATTTCTTATCTACCCTCTTCTATATGGCAGTGCCTTCTTTTAACACCGCACATTCAGCTTGCTTTTCTCTGCATCTGCTTGTGATCCCTGAGACGACTCCTCTTCCTCTTTGTACTCTCTTTTTGTCTGCAAGTCCTGTCTAAACTCTACCTGTCCAATTATTGGCCATTCAGCTTCTTTATTAACCCAATCACAGTGACATATATTCGCACAGTGTAAGGGAATATTCCATAGACCAGCAACCCTCAACCCTATACAAAGAACTATAGGCAAGCAAGGAATGCTGAGAGCAGGAGAAATAGTCTTCCCTAGGGAAGAGCACAGCAATTCATTTCCCAATACCAAATGGTCAGCTCTGAAAACATATATACAAGTAACAATATACAGATCGAGCAGTTTATATTTAAGAATAAATATGTATATGTGTATGTATGTACACACACACACACACACACACACACACACACACACACGGCCAAAATGGCAGGGTTGTGTGTGTGTGTGTATGTGTGTGCATGTAACAAAAATTAATGAAAAAAGAGACCATGAATTTGAAACAGAGCAAGGAAGGGTGTGTGGGAGCATTTGTAGGAAGAAAAGGGAGTGAGTAAGTGATGTAATTGTATTATAATCTAAAAAAAATAAATTATTAAAAAAATAGGAACAATTGCAGGGTCATTTGGAAGATACTTTTCAAGGAAATACTAAAAGAATTTGTTAAATGGTTTGGCCAGTGTATGTAATGTATGCCCCATTTGCCGTACTTCAAAAGAGCTTATACCATTTATTAAAATAAGTGAAAAGTATATATACCATTCAAAAAAGATAAGGAGAATGTCACATATATGTAATGAAACAAAATAAGAGTGCTGTAATGTTTAAGTTGTGGGAAATCAAGGAGCCTAGAAAAATCATAAAAATAAGAATCATTGGTGTCTGATTTAGGTAGAAAAGAACATTCAGAAAAATACACAGGTGAGCTTGGTATGTCCATGTTCCCTAGACAAGACTAAAGACACTGACATTCAACTTGCACTGGACACTTTGACTACTTTTCATGGTTTAATAAAACTGCATAACGTGGGGGATTTCAGCACCAATTGTATAAAGTGAGGACATGACCACTACAAGGTATGGCTGAGGAGGTTCTTTTTATTGTAGATATGAGGGAAAGTGTAGCCAGAGGCATCTGGAAGAGTTCAGATCAGGGGCAGAAAGTAGTAGACTAGCAGGGCAGTGGTGGTGCACATCTTTGATCCCAGTGCTTGGGAGGCAGAGGTAGGTTGGATCTTTGAGGTTGAGGTTACCCTGGTCTACAGAGTGAGTTCCAGGACAGCCAGCAATACACAGGAAAACTATGTCTCAAAAACAAACAAACAAACAAAAACAAAAACAGAAACAGAAAGAAAATAGTAGACTCAACATGGCCAGTAGACTGAATCAGACCATGAAAGGAAAGAGAGAGGAAGAAAGCAATCGAAGAAGAGAAAGGGGGGGAGGGGAGAGAGACGGGGGGAACAAGAGAACCAAAAATTGAAATCTGGAAAGCCAAGAGGGGGCAAAGAGGGCACATGGTCAAAATGGCAGGGTTATATAAGAATGAGAAGCTAGGAGAAGGGAAGCACATGAGCTGTAAAAGTGTGGGGTGGGGGTTGGGTGAGAAGAACTGAGAGAAGCCAGGATGCCAGCATGGGCAACAGGTGCTTGAGAAGCTGAGGAGAGCCTGGAGGCCAGCAAGACCTTGGTGTGCAAATAAGCACCACAGCTAACTCTGTCCCCAATTTCTTTCGGACCTGACGAGAACAAAATCCCATTTCCTAGCATAGTTTCTAGACTTCTATAACCCAATCCCCAATTTCTCTTTCCAAGTAATCACACTAGCCTCTGTCTTGTCTCCTGGGATTGCTGGAGTCGGCATCTCACTCAGAGAGGAAGTCGAACGTTAATGTGGTGGTATTGTGTTCCCCAAAATATTGTGTACTCTAATAAATTTATCTGGGGTCAGAAAACAGATAGCCACTAGATACAAAGGCTAGAAAATGGTGGCACTCACACCTTTAATCCTAGCATTCCAGAGATAGAAATCCCTCTGGATCTCTGTGAGTTCAAGGCCACATTGGAAATAGCCAAGCATGGTGACACACGCCTTTAATCCCAGAAAGCCAGCCTTTAATCCCAGGGAGTGATGGTAGAAAACAGAAAGATATATAAGGCGTGAGTACCAGAAACTAGGAGATTTTGGCTGGCTAAGCATTCAGGCTTTTGAGCAGTAATTCAGCTGAGACCTATTCCGGATGAGGACTCAGAGGCCTCCAGTCTGAGGAAACAAGACCAGCTGAGGATCCGGCGAGGTGAGATAGCTGTGGCTTGTTCTGTCTCTCTGATCTACCAGCATGGACCCCAATAACTGGCCTCGGGTTTGATTTTATTAATAAGAACTTTTAAGATTCCTGCTACAAATTTCCTCACCCCTGTGCCCCAGATCTACCTCTCCCCTCTATCTGACATGAGATCAGAGAGGCAGTGTCTGGACATACTTGAGCTTTCCACACTAGGCAGCTTTTATTACTCACAATTGTGACATGGCCTTTTCTGCCTTGCTTCCATGTTCATGCTAGACTCTTCTCATCAACCAAAGATGAGCTCCAGAGAAAATGCAGAAATGAGTGAACAGTGAAATTAGCAGCTTGCACCAGCAGAAGATGTCTACGTCCAGAGAGGTGAATCTGTCTAAGTGAAGGTTCTGTTATGTGCTGAATTATATTCCTGCAACATTCAAACATCCAACATTTGACAATGTGACTATATTTGGAGATAGTGTCTGCTCTAGGCTGGATATGAAATGTCCTTAATAGACTCACGAGTTTGAACATTTGGTTCCCAGTTGGAGAGAAATTGTGTGACCTTTAGGGGATGGGGCCGAGATGGCAAGAGTGGGTGGCTGATGAGTGGGCCTTTTAAGTTATAACCTGGCCCCAGTTCTGGACCAATCTCATACTTCCTAAATGACAGAGCCAGCTGCCTTAAACTTCTGCTGCTCCAGGCACACATTGTTCCTCCTCCATCCTGCTTTCCCCACTCCCTCTCTCTCCTGTGTCCACTGAAGCCACGAGACAAAAGAAGTCCTTTCTTGTGTCTTTCAGACGTTTTGTCACAGTCACTGGAATACTAATTAACCGGGGATTTTCAAAGTGATAATTAAGAAAGAGTAAGATCATTAGGGTGAGACCTACTCTCCTTCACGAGCGAGGTACTTCTAAGAAGGGAAAATTGGTGGGAAGACACAAACAGACGAACAATGTGAAGATAACAGAAGTTGTCTACTCACAGCCCACAGACAGCTTCAGAAGACACACGTCCTGACTGCTCCTTGATCTTGGGCCCGTACATTGTTGTTGTTTCAGCCACCTAGCCTGTGGCATTTGCTATGGCAGCCCTGGTGACATAATCCAGGAACATGAGCATCCACAAAGCAAATCAGACCTAGAAGGCAGGAAAGTGATGGGGGAAACTAAGTAACAATGGCTATAATGATGCACATGCTTGTTGGGGAAGAGGCTGCTTATATCATGATCTGGTCATTTGGAGGAGAGAGATACCCCACGCCCCCAGTGGGAGACGTTCACTGGGAGACACTTGCTCTGAGAGTCCAAGTAACCAGAAGTTCTTCAGGTTCCTGAGCACTTGGAGGTCATTGTTATGCTTCTGGAAAATCTGCTGCAAAGTGGTAATTAGCCCAGAGAAGGGGATGCACAGGACACTCTGCATTTTTAAAGGATGCTCTCCCCTGAGTCCTTGCTTAACTGTAATGGAAGGAGAAAGATTCCTGGAGAGTGAAAAATAGGATCCTGACCAAAGACTCAGCTCCTGTGGATTTAGGGTGTCCCTCCTCAGCTTCCCATTTTAGTTTTTCTAAAGGTAAATTGCAGCTCTCATCAGCCAGAGGGTTTGTAGAATTTCCCTGCATTCTGCTTGTTTTTATGTTTTTAATATCCATTGGGCTTGGTTATTGAGTGGAACTCTTATTGTAATTCACTAGAGTTGTTCCAGATCCTCAGCTTCCAGAGCAGCCAAGAATCCTGTGGGTTTTTTTTTTTTTTTCTCTTTTCCTCTGCTGTCCCATTGTGCACTTCTGGGGACCAACACGATAAAAGGCACAAAAGCCTTACACATAGTTTCAAGCAAAAATTAATTACCTAAGGACAGGATGAAAGATCCATGACTGCACTGTACTTCCTGGGAGAAAATCAGAAGCCTGAGGCTCTAGACCACAAGTTTAGCAGAAGCCATAAGCATGATGCTACTGTGTTAAAAGCTAATGCACACTCAGGCTCTAATGAAGAGTAGAACATTGCTCAAGGATGAGAAGTGAAGGACTCCATGTGTTTGCCCTCCTCAGACCACAGCTGTCTTATTGTATTCTCAGGATGGAGGAGAGTATCCAAAGGAAAAAGGCCAGGATGTTGAGACATCTGGAATCCAAACCCAAGGATGCTTGGCTCCAAGAACTAGAGAGATTTTTGATGGGATGGGAGGAGGAGATTAGGAAGCCTCCAAGGAGCTCCTTCAAATAATTAAAACAGTCACAAAGGAAAACACCAAGGAAGATTGTCTTATGTTCTGTAGTAAAACGTGAAACACCTCATCCTTCACAATGGGAGCAGTGAGAAAGAGAGGGTAATGGTTGAGGCTTATTGTCAAAAGTGCTGTTGAGCTATCACTAATGTCTGACAGATCGGCTACATCCAAAATACTGAGCTTCCTTTCTCAAGAGATATTCACACACACACACACAAAAAAAATTAAATGACAGTGTTGACACCATCATAATATGGCAAAAAATAGCTTACGGGCATTTTCTCTAACACAAGAGCATATTCTCAGAATCTATGAAAAATCTTCCAGGAATAACTATTGTGTTAATGGAAAGGGAGATAAAAATCATGTATTTTAGGTTTGTTTATTTGCCCCTGTTCTCTCTTTTTTCTCCCTCCCCACACCCATGTGCGTGTGCATGTGTGTGTGTGTGTGTGTGTGTGTGTGTGTGTGTGTGTGTGTGTGTGTGTGTGTGTTGCTGGGAATTGAACCTGAGACATGATATAAAGATCTAATAGGCAAGGACGCTGGAGGTAAAGCGGGGGAAGGAAGGCATTGCCTTTTAATTTTGCAGTTTGGATTGAGTGTAAATTGTTCACTAAGACCAGCCTATGAGCAGTATAGAGAAAAATTGTTCCCAGTTAGCAATCACTGCTTAATATTTGTTGATTCCTTTTCATAGTCCTTTTTACAAAATGTTTTTTTGCCCTCACAGCCTTCTAACCCATATGGACTATAAAACTGGATTTTTGAAAGAACATTGACAAGGCATGAATTTGCTATGCTAAGAGAGCAGTGGCTGTGTGCAGTAGGCAGCAGAGCAAATAAAGGGAATGCTCAGACTTGAGAAATCAGAAAAGCTTCTAAATCGAAGTCACTTGTCCTAGTTTAAGCATAGAGCTTGACAATTTTGGCCTGAGCAGGAGAAACAGTGAGTTAGGGTGAGAGCAAAATTGTGAAGAAAAATGATGATTCAATATGATGCCTGTAAAGTTAGAGGTGACATTGAAAAGCATGTATAGACATGACCCTAAGAAACCTGTAAATTTCTTTATACTAATTTTCCTGAGGACTACAAAAACTAGAGAAGTAAATTATGGCAGATTAAAAAGTAAACTTTTTTAGTGGCAACTGTAGAGTTGCCTATGCTTCTCTGATGAATCAAAAAAAATCCTCAAACGTTTTTGCAGAATAATCAATATAGGTCACACTGAAAATGGAGTCATATAGATTGCCCAGTTTAAAGTAAAAGAGGTAGCAAAAAGTTTTCCCCATGTTGGAAGATTGAATAAACAAGGAAAAAGTTTTCAAAGAAAAGATCCAGTGTGTATGCTTCTAATTAAAATATTATGAACAAATGTGCATAAATAAAAACAGAGGTTTTTGAAAAGGTCCCAAATACTAGCGATGTATGCAGCGCATGGTAATTGTGGAATTTTTTAAAAATAGAGACTAACTTAACAGGAGCATTAGTATCTAAAACCAAGTGATTTGGATCAAATAATTACTTTCATATTTAATTTAAGGCACAAAGGAGAAAATATTCAAAGTGTTTATGGATATTATTGTACTGTGAAGTATTGTTGCTATTAAGAACTACACTTTCTGAGACAATGGATCAGAGTTTGACATACACATCAAGAAAAAATGCATTTCACCTTTCTTGAAAACATACAGATTATATCCTAATGTTTAAAAATTTTATGCTTGACTTGATTGATAATCTATGAAGATGTTACAATAAAGGAAAATATTCTTAAATAGTGCTTTACAACTTCTTCTTATGCAATCAGATGACCCATGAAGCTTTGTTTAAAGATTTCCTTTGTGTTCTGTTAAAATGTATGAAAGATGGTGACAAATAGGAGAAATTAAAACTTATAGTTACTACAACAGTGATTACTTTTTCGTGTATGAAGTTTGATCTTTGATGGCAGCTGGCAGATGATGAATACTTTCAAGTGACAAAAGCCCTTTGGGATGGCGAAGTTTTTTTAAACACAACTCCTAACTTTAAACTGGTCTAGAACAGGCGGTCTGAAACATTCTTATGTTCCTGGTTTTGCTTCTTTGATGCCATTTCTATAAACACAAGGGTCTCCTGATGTCCTGGAGTAGATTAGTGTCACTGCTATCATCCATGAGTTTTCCAAAGACAGGAAGAAATTCCATAGGGAAGAGGAATCAGGATGAGGGAGAGTATGTTCTTCAAAATGAAACAACCCCTTGAGTGCTTGTGCAGTTTTGAGAAGACAAAGAAAAGGATGGGAGTTTCCAGCAGATTTTCCAGCAGAGTGATGCCTTTGGAAGAGAGTTTTTGTTTTTGTTTCTTTGTGTTCTTTTTTTTTTTTTAATTAAAACCAAGCAGAGTAAACAAGTAAGTTCAAAAGTCAGAATGTATAGTCTCAAAACAATGACTTTGGATCATTAACAGCTACAGAGTATTACAGTATAGCATGCTTTTAGCCACTTTCAGGAGAGAAAAATATGGCAACTCATTGAGCCAAGATGA
The DNA here is from genome assembly GCF_049852395.1 of Peromyscus maniculatus bairdii. NCBI lineage: Eukaryota > Metazoa > Chordata > Mammalia > Rodentia > Cricetidae > Peromyscus > Peromyscus maniculatus. The sequence goes on along the minus strand of NC_134871.1, from coordinate 12,279,340 downwards.
ACTCTTCACATTTGGTGGAGCAATTTAGAGAGTCTTGTGTTCAATATGAATTTGAACACAGATTTTTCTCCACTTCTCTCTACTCTTTCTTGTTATCTGTAACTGAAATTGAAGAATCACAGCAAAGCCAGAGTATGTTCAGAATTTTGTGTATCAAGAAGAAAAGAGACCTCTCTGAGACATTGCCAAGGTTTACACCCAAGAGCTGTCACTCACCTACAAATGCAGTGGATGAGAAGATGAGAACAGTTCTAACCAGTTCTTCTTTGACCAGGAACTGCTTGTGTCAAAAGAACTTGGAGCCACTGTCACAGGAAAATTGGTGGGCCTTGCTGGAAAGAGAGATTCAAGGCTAGAAAACCTCTACTGAGCTGCAAATCTGATTGTGTCCTTTTAAACAATGAAAAGAAGCCTCCTACCTCATGCTTAAACATACTGGGTGGTACACTGGTCTTTCAAGTCACTAATACTGATGGTGAATTGTTGTGAACTGAATTGAAAAGTTTGAGGCCAGTAAAGGATTTATGAATTCACAGAACTCTTCTGAGGGTTACTCCCTGACTTAATAGCCAAGTGACAAAAATGACAAGATATCTAGAAGCAGTCACACACAGCTAGGAAATTACTTTTAAAACAATTAAGCAGAATGTTTGTCTTGTGCACACACTCAGGTGGGAATGCCACCAGGAAGAAAATTAGGACACTCTCTGCACTACCCCCTACCCACCCACCCCCAAAGAAAAAGAAAAAGAAAAGAAAAAAAACATATTCATCTGTATTTTCTGTATGTACTTGTATGTGTGTGAGCATGCATATCATAATACGTGTGCAGAGGTCAGAGGACAATTCACAGGAATCAGTTCTCCCCTTCAATTATGGGGGTTCAGGGGGTAGAACTCAGGTCATTGGGCTTAGGGGCAAGCACCTTTACCTGCTGAACCATCTCCTTGGACTACTTCCTTCTCGCCAACCATTTCTACTATAAAAATTTCTGTGCATCCCTCTTCTCCCAAGTAGGAAATGCACAGTAATAACAATACAGCTTGTGGCTGAATAGCAGTGTTCTTGGCTCTTTTTCCCCTTCCTGATTATGAGTCCTTATTTTTTTTTAGTATTTCAAATTTAATATTTTTTAGTATTGTGCTCATTGGCTAAAACACAAATGGAAATCCTGTCCCGGAAGAGCATCTTGAAGACTGGAAATGATAGATAGATAGATAGATAGATAGATAGATAGATAGATAGATAGATAGATAGATAGATAATGAATAAATTGATAATAGCTAGACTTATTAACCAGGCCAAGATTACAATCAGATTTAATGATTTCTGACTGGGAAGAAACCAAAAGCACCCCCTTCCAAGCAAAACACCAACAAAAGCCACAAAAGCCTACAATAACCAGCTAGCTCACCAAACAGCAGCAGAAGCAGGTCTACGTATTAGGGTTTGTTGCATATGTTCAGCATTGAAACTTGAGTAAGAAATGTTAGAAAACCAACAGGAAGAAGGTAAACATGGCTACACATTTAGTGCAGACTATTTCTTTTTGTCCTTAGAAAGCTAGTTCTATAAACCAGAACCTTTTCTCCCTATGGCCTAGATCAGGGCTTTCTGATGTAATATTCTACAGTGATAGAATACTGTCAATGCTGTACAATATGCCCCTATTAACCATAAGTGTCTACTGAAGCCTTCATCTGCTAATGTGAGTGATGACCAAACATTCAACAAATCTAAATCTAAGAAGCCACATATAATGGAAATCATTATATAAGACCACATAGCTGTATATTTGTAGCAAAAGGTAATGCTGTAATGATGTTAGATGTAAGCAATATGGGGTCCCAGGAAATCTTAAACAGAATGAGAGGATTTCCTGATGGGTTTTATCAATGTGAGGTTCAATGTGAGATGATTGCCTCTGTTCCACCTTCTTAAGTCCTTACGCTTACCTCTAGCTGCTGACCTCTCTTACTTACATGTAGAATTGTTCCCTTCTTATTTTGCTTGTTGGTGTCTCCCAGGCCCTCCCTTTGCTGAAATCATGGTCAGTATGTTTGCTCCAGACAAGAGTCCTACAAATCTAAGCAAATCTTGCTTTCCATGTATTGGTGGAAGTATTCAGGCAATTCCACATAGTTAAAAGGGAGGTTTATTTTGTGGGGGAACCTTACAAGTAAGGGGATAGGTTACAGGGTCCGGGAAAGGTATAGAGAAGTCCAGCGGTGTTCTCTGGAGAACTCTGCTCACTCTACCTCCAGCATCCAGGATCCAGGAACCAAGAGAGTCGGCACATCCGGATCTCGGGTCTTAAGGGCTCCTGTCTCAGCCTGCCTCCTAGGCATGACAGTTACCACAAGCCTCAATGAGGGTAGTACTTCCAGGTCAAAGGTGAAACTGCTACCCACTACATCCATGCTTTTTTGTTTTTCTGTAAGTTTTATACACTTCTATACTATTCAAATATGCATAACCACATACATACTATACATAAGTATGTATACTAATTCATAATTTATATATTAATAAGTTATCCTATATACAATTTACTACTATATAATAACCTTTTTTTCAGTTTTACATTATTTTATATAAATTGATATTATTCAGATGCAGGCTTAATCTTTTCTTTTGATTTTAGTACTGCAACATAAGTCAAAGAAAATTATCTTTATATTCCACATCTAGAATAGAGGAAGGCACATAAAAAACTGTACTTACATTTATTTCCATAATGCCTCTTTAACAAATTCTAACTTTTCTTTACACATAAAATACTTCAAGAATCCATTGAGAGACTCATTTTCTAAATTGCATTCTGACTCAGGCAAGAGGCATGTGGCTAGGGAGGCTTTGAGCTAACATGCTCCAAAAGGAAGACAGTGAGACAAGAGGTGGCAGAGGGCTGATGAGCAACAGGAGTCTTGACTCCATCCTTGCTTTTCTTCTCACTGTTTTGTGACATGAAGAAAGTCTTTCCAATTTGAGTGACAATTTTCTATAATTATTTTTATTCGTGGTTACATTTACTTATATGTGCTCTTACAAAAATTGTAGTTAGTTTTCCAGACAGAGAAGATCCCATGTGAGTGGTAAAATGTAACAATACATCTATAAGTGCTTCTCTTTCCACAGCTGGGACAATAGGAAACTCCGTTATCACATTAGATGGCAGGGATTGTACTGTGGTTGCTACACTATTATTTCCCCATAGGGTCTGCGTAGAGCCTCAGAAACCTTCTTAACATAACTCAAGAAGAAATAACCAGTTGATTGTTTTTAGTATGTGGCATTTGATATATGTAATTTCATTGGCATATATAAAAATTTTCCCCAAATGAATTCCTTCTGACATAAGGTTACAAGCTCCAAGGCTTAAGGCAACCTTTGTCCTCATTGAAGTCTTAGTTCTGAGAACTAGTGGGAAGTTTGGAGTGTCTCTTCCAGGAGGCCCTTTGGGTTTTCATGAATACACAACTTTTGGCAGTCTGCTCTGGCGCGACGGAACTCCTCACACATTAGTTGAGACATCCCTGCAGACTTGACCAGACTAGGTGAGAAATCCTTTGTATTAATATTGCTGCTCAACACAGATTGAAAAGGTCTCTCATTCATGATTCACTGTAGACAAGTGTTTTGGGCTTTTTGTTTTGTTTTGGCTCCTAAAAAGTGAGAATTTTCTACCAGGATCTTGCTTCATTCCTTAGCTATTTTAGAAATGGATTTCAGATGCTGCTCATACTTCAGACTCAAGATACAAAACTACAGCTGACCTTTCTGATCATCTAATTTGAGAGCTAAATCTAATCAATGAATTTCTAGTTGCATATGCCAATCTCTCATATTTTGATTCTAAACACAGATACTGCAATGCACTATTGGCTCCCACAAGCTCTATTCCTTATTATGCTTCCCTGTTCCAAAAGCAAGAGTCAAAGGAGGAAGAGAGAGACAGACAGAGAGGCAGAAAGAGAGAGACAGAGGCAGAGACAGAGACAGAGAGACAGAGAGAGGAGGAGGGAGAGAATCAAGACAATAAGGAAAGTGTAGCTACTAAATAGTGCCTTCCTTCTTTTCTACAGTTCTTGAGAACCAAAGTTCAAGCCAGGAGCCCATGTTTTAGTCATTCAGTTTTCTGGCGATTTTATCATGTCTCCCTCACCAGTTGTGAATATTGCACAATTAGCACATTTCTGAAAGCCCCTATGGCCATGTCCTCAAGCTTCCTCCCCAGTTCCTGGAATTTCCACTGGAGGACCTCAGCCCTGTTTCTGCCCCGTGGTTTTGATTCTGACTACACAGGCGTCCCCACTCCTTGGCGAATACCTTCTGCTCCTTGTGGTGATGTTTCCAGTCCATCTTGAGGAGTCATAAAGTGCTATTAAAACAGTCATCCCTCTTAGTCTGTCCTGGGGAACCATCACACAGTATTGCTATTGTCCAACGGTTAAAGGCTGAGGCAGAGGCTGGATCGGAAAGTTGGTTTTAGCATCCCAGCAGGGCCAGGGAAAATAAATCCCTGTGTGTAAATGTGGCTGGGTGTCAAGCAGCTGGAGAAGCAGCTGTGAACAGAATCCAAGGGAAGATTATTTGGGTGAGTGTGCATGGCTACCAGACATCAATTTCATTTGACTAATATGTTCTTTTCCATCCAATTGAATAGATTACGGCAGTGTCAAATAAATAATATGTTGCCACATTTGGCCCAACAAGAAAAACACTGGGTATCAATAAGCAAGTGTAAGACCACATGAAAGCCCAACTGTGTTTGAGAAATGCAGGGAGTAAACACTCAGGTATCATGAAATGCAGACATTTTTCTTGTCAAAATGTTCTAGGAGCCAAGTTTGTGGGGTCCCTGCTGCTGTGACAACACACTGGTCTCTGAAGCTCATCCAACTCAGCCACAGTCCCAAATTAAACCTTCGGTGTTTGTCAAGGCAGCCACAAAGGTGGGTCAAAGGCTCATTACCCAATTCAGAATGCATTCAGTCAACTTCTCCAGCCTGCTGTCTGGTGGCCAGGCTCAGAGGAGGCCACTGGAGGTAGAGGAAAGGATAAGGAGGTTCCAATGGATTTTTCTTCTTAAAAAAGGGACACAGCAGACACTCCCGGCTTATAAGCCCATCGGGAACCCCAACGGGAACACAGGCACATATCCAGGTAATTCTTGTATCACACTGTCACAGCCTCTCCTAGAAATACAGGCCTAAGACTAGAGAGAAAAAGATAGCAGTAGCTTGCTCCATAGGAAGGCAGAGGCCATGAGATGATTTCAAATGGCCATGACATTTTGTTCCCTGCCTTAAAAAGTGCTGTTCTAATGCAATGTTAATTTCAGGATATATGAAATATACTGCAATGAACTCTCCAAATCCTCTTCACTCACAAATTAGCAACATGAAATTTTCTAAGTGAGTTATAGAAAACAATAAGAAAAGGAAGGTAGAGATAATGAGTGCCATCCTGAGCCACTTCACATGTGCTGGGAGGTTCAGTTCTCACATCTCAGTGCTGTATGTACTGTTCATTTCTTATAAAAGTAGAAGTAAAGAAAAGAGATGTTAACTAAATTATCCAAGGTCACATTGAGAAGCCAAACACCAGGCTAAGCGGTCTAGATGCATTCATTCACTGTTTTCTCTCAAAAGCTTTGCTCTGAGCGATGTTCAATTATCTCAGGTTAGAGAGTTGAAGAGATTAAGGACCCAGGGTTTAGACCATGCAATCTTCTCTCAGAAAGATCTATCAGATAAAGTACAAATGATGGTCATTGTCCCAGAGGCAAGGAACTATGTACACAGTATATTTAGGAAAAGCAAACAGAAATACTGCTCACATGAAAGGGTTGAAATTTATTTTCTAGAAATTGGGAATTATTCATAAAAATATTTTATGAGTTGTTCATAAGGAAAGCTATTGATAACCATCATCTCAATGAACTCAGTCAAGTTAGTAGCCATGAACATGATATACTGGAGGTAGAATCAGAAGAATTTTTAAAGTTGATTATTTTGGAGATGATGAGAGAAATGAAAGGCCATTTCGCAGAATTTTCACTTTGAAATTTACTGGTGATACCAACCAAGATGAGAAATGCAGAATTGGTAGGCTTCATTGAAAAACCTATAAGTGATTTGGTTGCAGTAAGTATTAGATGTAGAGGCAAAGAGTGTTCTAACAGATGTGTTTCAACCTTCCCAGTGATTTTATGATAAAGGCACTTGAGAATCTCAACTCAAAGATGTAGAAACTGTCTACACACACATCCACAGGAAGTACAGGCCATTTCCCACATAACACAAGGTCTATCATGGAGATTCTCCTCTCCCTTGTCAGCATTTCCCATTTCCAAGATTTCAAACTTTTGGAGGTAGAACTCCTTCCGTATATTTGCTCACCTATTCTATGAAAAGGAAAGAGGAAATACATGCTGAAAAGCAGGCAAGAGTAGGGGAGATCTCGCACTGAATAATTTGTACATGTTTGGATTTCTAAATGTTGCACACTTGCTCTTGACTTGAAGAGTCTTCCAAGAAAAACCTACCTGGGCTTTATTTTCATTCTCTGTGCTGCGTGATGATAACGATGCTGGCTAAGGTGGTTGGAAGGATTCGTTAAGTTCACATGCCTAAAGTACTTGCTCCTAGCATAAGCACATGTGGCAGAAATATTAAATAATATGACAATCACTATCACAAGAATGGCAGTGATGACAAGAAGACAGGTAACTCTATGGTATGTTCTTTATTAGTTCAGATAAAATTGCTAGGAGGAGAGAAAGGGGATGGCTAGTCAAGATTTTAGGTTTAGGCAGCTTGGGAACGAGGGAAGGTAGTACTATTATAGCAATCTGAGGAGAAAACTTGGACTAACCATAGTCCTAAAGACAGACAGGCTTCTCTCGGTGAGCCGCTAACAGCACTATAACAGACTATTTAAAAAGCATGTGTTCTTATGATACAGGAGTAAATGGACACAGAAACCTGCTGTTTGGCCTGTTCAGGACCAGCAGGAGGTTGGACTAGACTATAACAGGGCAGGTTCTAGAAGATCAGCCCAAGCGCGGGCCAGCCTTTGTCTGGACTTGTAAAATCAGGGAGAGGGAATGCCTGAAACATAAAAGACCAACTTGGACCATCTGGTTCTGTAACAGTCCCCATCAACACGTCTGCACTTGATGAGACCGATATAATAAATGAGGATAGACGTGTTTCACTCCTGTCAACAGCCATACGCTGAGAAAGATAAGAGAAGCTTTTGAAATTGTAGAGATCTTTTGGCTTTAACTATTCCAGAGGCAATTAGTTCCATATGGGAAGCAAATCCATGCGGATGGATTTAACTATCCATTCTGTAGCTGCTTATCAAGAGGCAGTATATTCTGTATAACACACACAAAAGCCAGATCTCGTTACTGTGACACCTGCCGCTATCAATGCTGGACAGCAATGAATTAGCCTCAGGTCTCTGATAGTCTACGTGCCAACTTGTTGGAAAGGAATTAATTGATTACACTCAGAATCAAAGTTAATAACAATAAATTGCTTTTTTAAATAAGCTGATTTAAGAGATGTTACTTTCCAGAGGCCCCGAGACACTTAGAACACAGCATCCCAAGAGCCTGGATTTCCTCTTATGCCATGGTAAAAGCTAAGCCGTTTAGGGAAAAGCTTTCACAGTTTCTGTCTGTGCTGGCTAAATTTAAAGAAGAAAAATTATTGGACAATGTATAATTCATTCTGCCAACGCTCATGAGCTTCCCTGATGATCAGCATGCTGGTGATAATTCTTCTTCTTAAGAAAATAGATTCTTAGGGATGAGGAAAGAAAAAATAAGAAATAGAGAATCAAGGGGAAAAGATGAAGGAAAGCAAAAAGAAAAAGAAAGATTGAGGGCAAAATCCCAGCATCTCTTCCCATACCTACTTCTGCCAGTTGGCTTGGAACTTAGAACTTGGTGACCACACATCCACCACACCATCTGGGGAAGGGCACAGGAGCAGGCGTGGCAGGAGCTGGCTTTGACAGGTTAACACGATTCTCAAAGCCAAGCAACCTCAAAACCCATGGGCTTGGTGAAAATGTCTATAGGACAAACCTGTGGCCTTTGGGATTTGGCAAAAAAATTGAACCCATTATTCTAACATTTTTGTGCTAAGCCAAGTGCTGTGCATTGTCAGGCAGTTCTCCCTTAATTTCCAAACCCATGTGTATTTCCCAGGGAATGTGATCCATATGTTTCTAATTCATTTACATTTAAATCATCATAATGCTGTTTTGCTGAGCTATTTGATGTCCAAGAAGCCTATGAGGCCTTTTACAAGCCCTTTTAAAGGCTGTCTCCTTTGAACCTGCAAGTCATGGTTTTCCTGTACAAAATGTGAATTAAAATAAAGAAAGGTTATAGTTACTCTTCAAACTAAATTCCTCTGAATTTAAATGGGTAATAATAATGACAACCATTAAAATAATGTGATCTCAGAGGCAACCTCGCTTATAAATTTAGGAAAAAATCTATCAGTTGGGGAAAAAATGTTCCAGCTTTTCCAGTGTATAGCCATGAATCCGAGGGGCTGGTCCCCACCCATTTTGTAGATTATGTTAAGAAGATGATTCACTTTTATAGCCCTCTGAGTTTTCTAAAGCCTGAACTAATTTCTTTCAGACATTGATTGCATTCATGGACAATAATTGTAGCTATCCTGACATATTAGATAGATTAGATATATAGATGATAACAGATAATAGAGGACAGAAATAAATATAGATGGATAGATGGATAGAAAGATAGATAGATAGATAGATAGATAGATAGATAGATAGATAGATAGATAGATAGATAGGAAGATAGGTAGATAGATAGATAGATAGATAGATAGATAGATAGATAGATAGATAGATAGATAGATAGATAGATAGATGATAGAAAGGAAGATAGATAGATAGATAGATAGATAGATAGATAGATAGATAGATAGATAGATGATAGATAGATAGATAGATAGATAGATAGATAGATAGATAGATAGGAAGGAAGATAGGTAGATAGATAGATAGATAGATAGATAGATAGATAGATAGATAGATAGATAGATAGATAGATATAGATATAGATATAGATATTTTAACAGGATGTTTAGACATTGGCTGATGGCTGGCTTCAAGCTTGCAATGATCACTAGACCTTTACTTCCTGAGGGCTAGGATTGTAGGTATAAACCACACCATGAAACAATCTTATAATATTACTCATAAAATGTTTTGGATGCTTGTGGGCCAGAGTTGGTAGGCCCTTGAGACTTGAGACATTTATGCACTACCACAGAACTATTCCCTATTTACTGAACAAGTTAATATGGGTTGGACAGCACATGGAATACTTCACACACAATCCTATTTCATGTTTCACATGGGCAAAAATTCCTCAAATCTCTCATGATTATTTCTCATTTCTCAAGTTGCAGAAAATAAAATTTTAAAAAGGTGTATGCTATAGATAATTTAAGGAAACATGCTTAAATTCACAAAACTGGCATGTAAAAACAGACATGAGCACACAGAGCTCATACTCAGTAGTTAAGTGGTTAACTTCTACTCCTTCTGTTTCTAGGGTAGCCACTCCGTAAGACATGAATGGAGTAGAAAAGTAGAAACGTCTTTTGTTTGTCAAGATCTTACCACAAGCAAGGCAGAGTGTGAATTTTAAAATGATCAAAAGAGTTTCCTTTCACTTTTAGAGCTCTGGGTCTAGTTCTAGAAATGTGTAATTGTCAATGGAGTACAATTTTGTCCTATAACTAGACACTGTTTAAAAAGGCTTGAGAATGGTAGGGGATATACAGCTCAGTTGATTTTACAGGCTCAATAGTGCATATGTATCAGCAAGAGTGAGCCTTTCTCATATTTTGTAGTCAGTAGACATTGGTCTGCTTCCTTGTCTTCCTCTTTCTTCATCATATTCCTTCTCCTATTCTCCTGTGATATTTGGAACTTATCCTAAGACATGGTCTAGATACATTGTTTTCTTGCAAGATGGCCTTGACAGGAATGCTAAGGATGGATTTGGAAATAATTGCAATGCAGGGAGGTCAATAAGGAGTTCTTTTAATAATTCACTGTTAGATTAAGACAGTGGTCCTGGAAGAAGAAATGACCTTTGCGAGCCTTGAGCTTTCCATTTTCATAGTCAGTTTTCAACATTTGGATGTTCAAACAAAGCAAATCCCTTTCTGTGGTATTTGCTGAAAACTCAAATTTCTCCCCAGTTCCCAATGTAGTGTCTGTATACCCACAGACATACATATCCTGTCATTTATAATAAACACTGACTTCATGGCCATGTAAGCAGAAATGCTACTTTCTGAATAGCCATTTCAACATCATTAGGATTTTACACTGGACTTTGTATCTCTCTATTGATATGGAGAGACGGTTCAAGTATACTGACTTCCCAAGAGAAAAAGGTGAGAGAGGCTTCCCACATAGAAAAGGGTTAGAATTTCCTACATAAAATAAGGACTCCTTTTCCAATTTAAAAGTAAACTTTCATCATCAATGCCAGTGTTACATGCATTGAGGATAGAGTCATTCATTTGACAAGTGAGATGGCCCCAAATGTCTGTCCCTCCAGATACCTCTCACTAGTTTGGATTGTGTCTAACTACTCTTAGATGACTACTTATGATAGGTCTTTTGAAACAGAGTTTTGGTTTTGAAGGGAGAATTATCTTTGAAGTCCACCATTATTATGTTGCTCAGTATTAGCAATATGATAAGGAAGATGTCATCAGATATCTTATTTTTCCTCTTCTAGATGCTACTTGTGGAGATCACTGTACTTTTGATGTTTGCTCAGGTAGACTCTTCAGTCTCATTCCCATGATAGGATTGCTCACATGATCCCTGTAGTAAATTTCCAAGAAATCTACCAGGTTTCCATTTCCATCATGCTCTAATTTCTTCTCTCATGTAGTCTTGGATTCACAGTATAGATTTTTGTCCAAAGTCTTCCTTCATTTTGAAAATGCACTGGTCATTGAAGTATTATTAATAATTTTTAAAAATTAAATAATGCCCTCACAAAAAATGAAATGCTTCGACAGCCATTCATTATTTCTCATTGTGCTTATAGTTAGATTACATTATGGGGTTATGGCTCCAGTGAAGTCCCCACCTCACCTCATTTATTTTTTTCTCAGTTAATAAGCTCCAGCCATCCTAGCCATCCTGGTCCGACTGGGTCCTCAGGCTTAGATCTCACTCACAGGTCACTTCCTTGGAGAGAATCTCTTCTGTCCCTCATATAAAGCACTAAGCTTGCTGAATTACATGTAGGAGTGAGTTTTTTAAGTGGTCATGAACAGAATGTGATCGTCACACCTTCATGCATGCTGATATGTACAAACATGGACACATGAAGAGAAATCAGAATTTGCTAACGTTCACTTGAGTTAACTATCAGTTCGTTTCTGAGTAGGAATGCAAACATGTATTTTGTAGGCCAGCATCATGCAGGTGACTAGAGTTAGAGGGCCTAAAAACATGCTTGTAAACTTTTACATGACCTTATCTGTTTCCTTTAATGTTCTTTCCACAAACTGAATTGTGCTTTACTGATGGCTAAGCCTGTTTACCAGAGGTAAATACCTAAAATAAAAAGCTGTCTTCTCTTCCACATTGTGTTTCCTAGAATAATGCCTGAAAGATTTTTTTTTAATTCTTCTCTCACACAATACATCCTAAACACAGCCTCTCCTTCCCCCATTCCTCCTAGCCTCCACCTTCCTTCTCCCCCGGATTCACTGCTCCTCCATTACTCTTCAGAAAGAAGTAGGCTTCCCAGTGACATCAACTGAACACATTATAACAAGATGCAATAAGACGTGGCACAAACCCTCATATCAAGGCAAGATGAGGCAACCCAACAAGAGGAAGAGGGTCCTAAGAGCAGGAAACATTCAGAGACACCCCCACTCCCACTGTTTGGAGTCCTCCAAACACCCCACCCAAGTTAAACAACCACAGCATGTCTGCAGAGGACCAAGTGGCAGACCCATTAATTTGAAGATTTTTGAAAAATGTAAGGACCTATTTTAGATGTTAATTTGGCGAGGACACACAATTTAGGTATATTGGTCAACTGTTAGTCTAAAATGACACTCTAAAGACATCTTATTTAAAGATGAGGTTAACATCTATTTCAGTGGCTTAATATTGAAACAGTGTTCTTCCAAAATCCAGGGGGTGGGGGTATCTTTTAATCAGAAGAAGGCATTAAGGGAGAAAGACTGAGATGCTTAGCAAAATTAAATAGATAGATAGATAGATAGATAGATAGATAGATAGATAGATAGATAGATAGATAGATAGATACTGTCTCCATGCTGCATTCAAACTACAGACTTCGGCATCACTTCTTGCTGCAAGCTGCAGAAAAACGTAAGGGAATTCAGCTACTATCACAAAAGCTACTACTTGCAAAAGTCAAGGACTTTTCCAAAGGTCAAGCCATGGCTTAAGAGATCTTGTTGATATTTTAGCTTATATATCACACACAAAAGCTGATTCATAAAATGATTTTCTTGTGTTCTTCCAAGAACTCCTAACAGTGTATTTATCAAGAATGCCTATCAAGCATCCGAGGCCAAATGAAACAACACCTGTCTCCTAGGTCAGGCGGATAGCTTTATTTCTTGTGCAATTTAGGTTAAGATCCTCCTTTCTTATAGAACCTTATTAATAGACCCCTAAGTTCTTACCTAACCACTTCTAGGAATGTAGACTGAGCACATAGATCCCCTTTTTGATATATTAACTGGTCATTAGCACTCAGTTGACCTCCTCTTTTACTACTCCCATTTTGGGTTGTAAAACAAAGCCTGATGATCCCTGTCTGAGGAAAATTCTTACCTACCTTTATGGCCACATAAGAATTCAAGCCTGGTGACCTTGCTCAGCCAGAGGATTGCTATTGCTTGGGTTTATAACTGGATTCCTGACAGACTTAGGCAGAACAGAGAAAATAAGGAGACGAAGAGGAGGAGAGAAAGAGAGGAAAATAGAACAGAAGAACTACATGGGTAAGAACTGGAGAGGAACAAATTAGACGGGAAGAACTAGGTTGAAGGGCTAAAAGAGAGTACTAGAGGAACAAGATGGAAGATGGGGAAGAGCCAGATGGGGAAGAACAAGATGAGAAAGAAGGAGATGGGAGAGGAGCTAAGAAAGGAAAAAACTAGATGGATGAGAACCTAGATGGGGCAGAACTAAGATGAGAGAATTAAGATAGAACTTAGAGGGGACAGCAGATAAATGTAGAGAGAAATCTGGCAAGAAGGGAGTTAGGCATGAGAGCAGAATAGAAGCTGTGTAGAGAGAAAACTGACTCAGAATAATAAAGTGTATGGACTAAGGAGTTTCATGTACATAGATTCATTTCTTTCCATCAAAGATTAAATTATCAGTTGGTTGTAGATTCTTCCCAGACCCTGGAAGGGGACTACAGAGAGGCTGGACCCCCCAGTCCCCGATAACTTCTCCCTCAGGTCTCTGCCTTTCAGCCTGCTCTGCAGGTTTCAGCTGAAATCACGTGAGCCAGTTGCTTAAAATCAATTTCTCTTCCTCCCCACTTACACACACACACACACACACACACACACACACACACACACACACACACACACACACACGTGTATGTTATGTTCATAGGTGTGCACAAACTCACCCTGTTGGTTTTGTTTCTCTGGAGAACCCTAAGAAGTAGAAGCCAGATACAGCCATAATTAAGCTTGCTAGTACTTGCTTTTGGACAGTTTACTAATACTTCCTTTTAAACAATTCTTCCTTACACAGGACTCCAGGGGAATGCAGGAGCTAAATCTATTATTTTCCCCATAGCCCCCTTCCTCTTCCCATACCATCACTCTATTCCACCCATTGTCCCTCTTTTCACCTTGCTCTATGAGCTTCTGGCCAGACTTACAGGATTCCTTCCTGTCTTTCAGGTTGCTATAGTCACCAAATGAAAAGTCTTTGCCTTCAGAACTTTTTGTTGACCTCACACATATTAATTCTGCTGTTTTGACTGCCTTTTCCCCAAAAAGCTTCTGGTGGGTAAACTGTCCCGTGTTGTTTCATACATGTCATACATGTGTGGATTGGGAATAAAACCAGAGAAATAGAACAATGAAAGTGCCATTAAATAGTAGGATAATAAGCAGATGTGTTTTTTTTCTGTTTGTGTCTTTTTAATGGTGTCAAATAGTCCATAATAAATTTTTTAATTTAAAAGAAGTTATTAAAATTATGTATTAAAATTATGAAATTTAAGAGAATTTGAGACATAACTGGAGTTTAAATAGAAGGACATGATTGAAAATTCTCTTTAATGAGCATGTGTGGTCCTCACCAGCACTCTGAGCACTCTTGATTTGATTGTACTTCTGATGGTTTCATTATCTTTGTCATCAAAAGGACAATGTTTCAAGCCATACTATGTGATGAATGCTTCATAATCTGACAGCCTTTGTTAGAAACAGATCCCTGTGGCTGACAACTATCTTTTCCAATCATGTGATTTGCTCCTATTGGTTATAAGTTGCATACGGAAAGAATTACAAGAAACTTAAAGGAGTATCTAGCTGTGTTTATCTCTTAGTATATGATCAGTAATTGTCATGTAGTCTGTGAGTTACACATTTGATTTCCATAGCACATGGAAACATGTTAAGTGCACAATAAAGTAAACTAATGGACTGGAATGCTGTGAAGTCAAACTGAAGGATGAGGCAGGACTGAGGGAAAAGGCTCTTGTGTATGAACAAAAGGATCACCAACTCAATAAAACTAAAATGATTGTTTATATCCCCCTAAGTAGACTCTAGAGCCTATTTCTTTAGTTGCCACATTTATTTTCAAAAAGAATTCAAAAGTTCAGATTACTTTATCTTATTGGGTTTTTTGTTTTAGTTTGGTTTAGTTCTTTGATTTTGGATTTTAAGAAAGAGAAAGCACGCACGCATAGTTGGGTGGGTTGGGAGTTGGGGAGGATCTGGGACAAGTTGGAGTAGGTGAAAGAATATGATCAAAATATATTGTATAATGTGTCTTAATAAAAATTAAGAAGTTTTAATATATTATAAGAGAAGTTTAAGTGTTGGTTGTTATCCTTATGTCTCTCTCTGTCTTAGAGACATACAATGCAGCATGCTCTCAATGCCAAAAATTCAGGGATTTTATTTTTCAAATGCCTGTTTTTTAAAAAAGAAGACAGGCAGAAACAGAGAGAGCAATGGAGAAATAGAGGGGGGAGTAATAAAACCAGAAATTACATAAATATTTCAGAAATTTCACACACAGTAATTCCATTTAACTCTCAGTTATACAAATATATAATAGAGTTATACAAATATGTAAAACGTCCACTTATGTCACCACAGGGTTGCATAATACATTCCATTATACTTCCCCCAAATCATTTCAAGAGCTGAGGTTGAAGTGTTAAAAGTTGAAAATACATTCTAAATGACCTTTATTGAATATTTAGTGGAAGAACCTTGCAGAACAAGTTAGTGAGCTTATGGATATTGCACATGGAAGAGTCCTGCAATTTATATTTGCTTTAAATACTTAATTAAGCATCCATATGTCAACTTGTTCCTATGGAAGTTCAGAATAAACAGAGAGTTCCCGAAGTTAAGTGCTCAAACACATGAGGTTATTGATTTTTCTGGAATCAGGGTTATCATTTATCTCTCCAATGGCATCTAGAGTCCTTGAACCAACCATTCAAATCTGTCTCCAGACATGAATTAGTACAAATGAGTAAAGTCATCCTGTAACTAGCTTCCAGATTGAAAAAAAAAAAAAGAAAGAAAAGAAATAAAAACAAAAAATCAAGATTTCTTTTACATTCATTATTTCTTTACATTGTAGCTAGTTTTTTCTTAAATTAACAGAATATTAGCAAATGTGTTTATCTTAATTTTTAGTTACATAAGAGAAATAAGGCAGCATACATTTTGAGGATGGCCAACGAATGTCTCTGTTAATCCTTTAAGAGCAGCTGGCTAGGCACATTGGTTCAATCAGACTCCATGTCTACATTAGCCAGCTTCTGCTTTTGAACATTACTGTGTAGAGTAAAAACATCATCATCAACACCAACAATGGCAATAGCAATAATAGTCAACATTTCCTGTATTCTAGACACTCTGCTAAAGCCATTTCACATGTACTTTCTCAGCAAATTCTTAGAAATTGCATATGATGGCTATTCTAAATTCCACATTTTATACAGTAGCAAATCAAGGCATTGAAATATGGATCTGACAGCCTGAACCCTTTGAGCAGGCCGGGGTCCAGAGAGGCATAAATTGTCCCACAGATAGTGTGATGTTCCTTGTGTTTGGCTAGAGTTGTAGCTAGGTCAGTTGTTAACATCAATGGCAAAGATTGGTCAAACAAAATTTAGTTCTTCTCCCCAATCTAATAAACCAATATGGTTAATCAAACTGACCATGAATGTAGTCTACAGAATCCACCCATTATGAATCTGAAAACAAACTATCAAATGATTTTCAATAGGTAGAGTTCCCTTTTGTGGACAGCGCCTGATGGTTTTCCCAAAAGTGAAAATCAAACAAAAGACCATGTATGTCCTTAACTCCTGGAGACATCAGGAGGGAACTCTAGAGTGGTCCAGTTTCACTAAAGAACTTCAACCAAGTTTCACTATTTTCAACCCTTCTGAAGTTTCCCACACCTTGTGGACATATGAAAGGGCTTAGTATTTGGGAGATTTTATTACCAAATCATAAATATTTTATTTACCCAAACCAGTAAGACAGGAAGAAATGTGAGGGGAATTTGGGCAGCTTTCAGAGGAAATCCTTGCCAACCCCCATTTGCATTAACTTTTCACAGAGCTCAAAAGTACTTTTGTTTTGTTTTAAACACTTCGTTCTGTGGGAAGACAGCCATCAGGTATGTGGTACAGATAGTGTCACCTGCCAATATCCGGGTTTAAATCTGGAAAACAAATAGTCTAACAAGCCTGATTAAGTAACATCTTCATCCTCCTCTGCCCCCTACTTTTGAGGATCCCTGAACAGTGGGATCAATGGTGATGCTATCCTTAACAGAGATGGCTTTCTGCCATGTGGGCATCTTTACTGGGATGCTTTTTCCTACAAATAAGAAAACCGGTCTTTGTTCATTCTTAAAAAAAATTCTTATTTTTTGAGATTGTGATATAATTACATCATTTCCCTTTTCCTCTCCCTTGTCCAAGCCTTTCTATATACCTGTTCTAGCTGTCTTTCAAATTCCTGACCTTGTTTTTTCACTTATATATAATATATATTATATATGCAACCTACCAGTCTTTATAATATTACTTGTACATATGTTTTCAAGGCTGACCATTTTATATTGGGTAACCAATTTGTATGTTTCAAGGAATAGTATTTCTCTCACTCTTAGCATTCTTTAATTGCCTATAGCTTTTGGTGTAGGGTTGAGGCTTCTTGTAATTTGCCCATGTTTACCATGTCTATTATTGTCTTTGTTGATCTACGTTTAGGCAATTAAGTCTCTGAGACTTTCTGTGTATCACATCTGACATTCATAAGAGACACAATCTCACAGCAAACTCTTTGGTCCTCTGGCTTTTACAATCTTGCCATTCCTTATTCCAAAATGATTCCTGAACCTTAGGTGCAGTTTTATTGCAGTTGTGTTCACTCCTGACAAAAATTCCAGTGTGTGTGTCACCGGAAAAACTTCCAAGAATAAAATGTTTAGGCTCTTGCTAACTGCTCGATATAGGGGTGAATAACTTTCCAAGTGCTGGTTCTCACTGACAGTCTAATCAGGTTCTACCATCCCTGTGGCTAGCATTCTGATTGAAAAGACGTTCTTTCCACCTGTCCTCCACATAGCCTCCAGATTTGCTTTCATAAAATGAAAACCCATCATGTTATCCCCGCCTACAAACCAACTTCTTATTTCCTACAGCAAGGGCCAGTCTCAGTTCAGCTTCCTGATTGATGTTAATTTCAGTTGTTAACAAATTCTATTTTCACTATTGAAAAACCAAGAGTTTTTATGCATTTCTGTCTTGTAATAAAAACTAAGAAAATTGCATATTTCAAACTTAGAAAATAAACAGAAGGTGGTTCTTACAGAAAATCCAATAACCATATTGTAGTGGGTAGCCGTTCCAGTTTTGACCAGGAAATACCACCCCCTTTGAGGCTCAGTAACTGTCATGCCTACAAGGCGGAGCTGAGAGAGGACCCCTGAAGACCCAAGATCCAGATGGGGGAGCTCTCTTGGTTCCTAAGACCCTGGACACTGGAGGTAGACTGAGCAGAGTTCTCCAGAGAACATCGTAGAACTGCGCTACACCTTTCCCAGACCCTGTAACCTATCCCTTCACTTGTAAGTTACCCCACAAAATAAGCCTCCCTTTTAACTACATAGAGTTGCTTAATAATTTCATCAATATCATATTACTTGCCTGGCCCACATAGATCTTTGAGTATATATTTCTTGAAAAAAAAAAGTAAATGTAATTCAAATTACTCAAAATGGCATGTAAATACCCTCACAATCAAACCTCATTCTTAATTTCTTACCTATCACTTACTACAATCCAAGTAGCCTAATCCTCATGCTGTTCCTTGTGCCGACCAAGTACTTCAGCCATGTGTGTCCATGTCTGATGTTCTCTGTATCTGGAATACCGTTGGGTTCCCTCCCACACCTTAGCAATTCATTGTGCAAGCTTCTCCAGTGAAGCTGATCAGGAAACACTCACCTCTGCTTCCTAGCCACCATTCTAAGTTATAAACTGTGAGCTTTCTGAGGACAGGAATTATACTTTCTTCATGCCAGTTTTCAAAATGCCTCAAATAGATACTAGGGCCCTTGTAAACAGTGACTGAAGACAAAATATGACAGAACACAAAAAAGAAAGATTTAAGTTCCATTATTAAAAAGCAAGTAAACACATACTAACATCAGCATGTAATTCTCCTTTTAAAATAACTTACTTATTTTATATACATGGCGATTTTGCATTTGTGTGTCTCTGTGCACCACATACATGGCTGATGGTCACAGAGGCCAGAGAGGGCATCTAATCCACTGAAACTGTAGTTGCAGATGGTTGTGAGCTGCCCTGCGGGCTTTAGGAGTTGAACTCTGGTTCTCTGGAAGAGCAGCCAGTGCTCTTTACCACCGACTCCTCTGTCCCAGCCCCTGGAACTCCACTCTTAAGAATTCTATTTTTTACTTTTTTTGATATCACTGGATTCTAAATTTAACTACTAAATCCTATTTTGTAGGTGCTCTTGATCCATACTCTTACTTTCCATGACACAACAGATGCTAAGTGAGAAAGAGCCTTTATCCGTAACCTCTGATTGGCTGTTATCATCACTAACAAGTAGCATGGTCTCATAAATGCAAGTATAAAACTTTATGCACATAGTTGCTGAGAAATGAGTATCGTTCATGTGACACTCAGGACTATACAGATCCACAGGGTTTAAATGGATTTAATTCTACTCATGTAGCAGTCAAACAGTGGTGAACTAATGAAATGACAGACTCCGGGCTATCCTAGCTCCAGCTCCCAAACTGGAAAACAGAAAAGGCACCTAGGCAACACCAACATCATACTCAAACTGTTCAATTTTAACTAATATTGTTGCCTAGTACAAGGGTCCCCAGAGTGTTTCCTTCTTGAATGTGTTTAAAATTATTGACAGTCCCAAGGAGAACATGTTTATTTATGTAGGTTATATCAGACAATCTCTGTTTCTTGTATTCAAAATTAAAATGGAGAAAATTTTAATCACAAGTATACACAAACACACATACCAGAAACCCTCAGAAACATAATTCCATTGAGGCTTCCTAGACACTGGAAAACTTCATGACATACTTGTGGGGAAACGAGAATGAATAGGAAGCATCACTGCCAACATTATTATGGAAATAAATTTGACCTCACAAGTCTTCTGATTGGGACCTGGGAACTCCTGGTGTCTGGTCCATATTTTAAGTGCTGCTGACATAGCACAGTAGGTATAAGTAAACAAGCTTGTGGAATAAATTAATCAGGGATAGAGTAAGCTCACGGACGCTGTTTATGAAACAACGATCTTTGATGAACAATGGCCAAAGCCTGTTTCTTGTTGCACTTTTATTGCCATATTAATCAATCAGTTTCAGTAACTAGCCAATAGGTTATAAAATAGAACACCCAACAAGGGAAAATGCTGTGAACGGACAACTTTTTGCCACATTTGAAATCTTTTTTTTTTTATAGTGATATGGTGAGATGAGATACAGAGAAAGTAGTGAGGGGAGAGTAACACTTGACAGCTTCCAGGAAGGTTGAAATTAAGACCTCAGCAACCACTAGACCATTGATCGTTGTCCTCCACTTCATACTATTATGTGATGTAGATTCAGGGCGGGGGGGGGGGAACGCACACATTGGTCAAATGTTAATATTTGTTGCTGAATTTCAAAGTCGTCCATTTCTCAGAAAGCTCTTTGATTCTTACACAACAGCTCTGAGTTTTTCATGGTTGGAGTCTGTTTCATTCATCTTCTAGAGGTAGTTTAAATGTGACAGATATGCCAATACAGGCATGAATAAGTAATAATAATGCTTTCTATTTCTAAACATTTTAAAAATATATTTTTAACCTGACACTCAGAGCACAGGGAAGTAATATTCTGTTTAGAGAACTGTGTAACTGTTCTTTGGGCAAGAATTTAAATCTACATTCTTTTTAGATAAGCAAAGCCTATTTTTCTTGATCTCTTTTTCCTTTGTTTCTTTCTCTTCTTGCTTTTTCTCTGAGTGTTCTTTATAAGTTTTAGCCTGTTGCCCATTTCAAGAAGAATAGAGAGTCAAATAAATCATTCCAGTAGAGGACAATATTAAAATGAAATGTCTGTTGGGGAAATAGGTTTTCCATTTATTAATATTAATTTTTCACTTTACCATATGTTCTGTTCATTTTTCCACCTCTGAAAGTCAGGGCTCATAGTCTGCATGTGTTTTTCTGAAGAACTGGAAGAATGATTTTTATCCATCCAGTGGTCAGTTTATAACCTTCCCATTCCCAGCTCTCTATCCTGATTTTAACTCAGTCCCAGGTATGACCATATTCTGGTAAATCCCTTAAGCAAGAAATACTGTAGCCAACTCAAACAAAAGAAAGGGAGGGAGTGTTTCTTGAAAGGCAACTATGCCAATGGGAAAAATGAAATCAACTGCTTGCCAATACTTTGTGGCCTGAGGGTTAACATAGTGTCCAAATTGAACTTATAAAATGAGCCTTGAAACCAAGGAATCACAGAGTAGGAAAGAAACAATCAATTCTAGATACTGAAGTGTTTTCCTGTCCCCATACTGCATCTTACGTTCAGAAAGTCAGAAGAGCACAAGATATTCAAAATCAGTTCTGTAATATATTTTTCTAAAACCAGACTGACATTGAGAACAATTTGAAATACAAGTTGCTTGTGAGCAGATGTACTTTTGTATTAAATAAATTCCATAATCTGACACGATGCAGTGAGACCTATTGACACTGATCATCTGTCGTCTTAGAAGAAAACATTCGAAATTGTCAAATAAGTGTGAGAGTGGGATCTCAAATTAGTTTTCACACACAATTTTCTTCAGTAATCTGTTGGTTTAGGCAAAAGGAAGACTGTAAAGTATGAGATTTTACAGTTGGCAATTGTTCTAGCATTTTCTCTTTGTAACCTGCATTATACTTTCCTCCTTTATCTAAAAGTGCTTTCTGAAAAAAAAAATCACAGGTGTAGGAAAATAGACATCCAAACAGTACCAAATATCAGTGTTCCTACTCACTGAAGCAGTTGTTTAGGATCATAGGCTTGGTCAATGTGACGTTTAAAACCCTAGGTTATTTTATTATTTCTTCATTTTAGTTTTGAAATTATAATATAATTACATGGCTTCTCCCCTTTCATTTCCTGCCTTCAGTCCTTCCCATGACTCTCCACCCTTGCTCCCTCTCAAATTCACGGATGCTTCTTCTTTGTTATGGTTACATATATAAATGTATACATATATAAATGTGATTTAGTTCATTTAGTCTTATGTATGTGTATATGATTTCAGGGCTGACCAATTGCAATCAGATAACGAATTGGGGGCTCACCCTCCCACGATCCCTTTTTACTTTTCTGGTTTCTGCCTTAATTCCAGGTTAATCGCGTCTGAGGATTTGGAGCTAGTAATCTCAGAGGAGAGAAAACCCTAGTTTAAAAGCAGATATATACAATATATTTGGGTATTCCATTAATGTTAAAATTATTACATAATCATCTTGGGTCTTCTTGGGCTGTTCTAGACTAACAAAATAATGCAGGCAGCTGTTTATTCCACTGAGACATTCAGTCTTCACACTAATTCTGCAAGGTAAGATGTTTGGATCTGAACCTAGGTCTTTCTCCTTCCAAACATTTCACTCTTTCTGTTAAACTGCAATAGTGTCTAAGACACTATCATCTACGCGGGAGTATGTATATATTCTTTATTGGTACCTCTGACCTCCATGCCTCTCATAGTAGGATTAGTAATAGTCAGGAAGGGGGTTCAGCTTGGAAGAACAAGAGAAAAGAGATTATATTCCTGCTAATTGTGTCCAAAATATTCCATTAACAACCAGGTGACTCTGTTTCTGGAACAATAAGGCCAACACAGAGAGAACACACCATGTCTTTCTCTTGCAGACACCAACACACTCTTGCCACTATGTTAATAAAGCAGCCTTGTTTGCTAGGTTTTCTTGTATTTGGACTGGACGAAGACCAGAATCAGGTGGGAACTGCATTTGGTGGCCCTGGAAATCGCAGTGTTTGTTGTTAATGAGCCATAGCTGGAAGATGATGTTCCTCTATTCTTTGACAGAGATGACCTAAAAAACAAAGGAAAGACTGACTGAGAAGCCAAGAGACTAGGTGTATCACATCAACATGACTCTCCTATGAATGAGCTCTTGCGCTGTGCCCTGGCATTTACTCAGGATCAGTTTGCCACTTGCTTCTCAGTCTGGCAAGAGTTGGTACTAGCTTCCCGGAAAGCAGGCAGGAGACGATCCCTAAGCCATTAGTGTGTTAGTTGAAAATAAGATTTGTCTGTAACATTTCAACTTTTTATTTATTTTTAAGTATGAAATGATTTTTATTTGTCCTACAAGAAGGATAAACAGCCAACTTAAAGTATCCCCATGAAGGCTTTTGTGCAGGGATTTAATGACCTGGAACTCTCTAAAGGGCTAGAGTAAAATGTATTCATTTCAACATATTTTAAGCCAAGAAACTTCAATATCATAATTAATTTTTTTTTATTGAGGTCCAATAAGCAAAACAGATAATGGTGGGACTGGTTTAGTGAAATCTGATTGGGAAAGTAGTAGAGACCCTCCCCCAAGCCAGACATCATGTCTACCTCCAACCACTCTCTTAAGATACATGATAGATTGCTAAAGAGACTGTGGAGCTTAGTTACCTAAAGTGATCAATTATATGATTGATTGATTTTTTTTAAGTCAAACTGGAAATCAGTGGTATGGGAACCGCAACCACATAGTGGTTAAATTTTTAAATAGTAGGAACACCATGAGTCACACAATCCTATGAGTGCTGTCCACTTTGGTATAGTCCAGATTGGCAGTGTTGTTCCACTCATGATGACATTGCTCAAAATAGTTTTGGAATGTCACTTTAGCAACTATTCCGACATCTTCATCCAGATTTTGTCAATACAAGCAAATAAAAATTTGTCTTTTGAAACCAAATATGATCTTCTGGAACTTTCCAGATCATTCATAATAAGTATTGTTGATGGCAATAAATGGCTTTTTAGAGCAGTATTGCTTATTCATTTAATTTATTTAAAAATAAAACTGGCATGTATCTATAAAACACAATTATGATTTCCTCATTCAGCTTAAAAACTTTTTAATAAGAAAAAAATTCAGAAGCTACCTAAAAGAAGTAAAATTTTAAATAAATATAGGATTATATAAAGCATCTATTTCAAAGATCTTACAAATATATAAATTCTAGCTGAGCAGTTCCACTTTTAAATAAGCATTTTTCATACAGGAATAATCTACCACTACAAATCTTGACGGCTCAGTGTTTCCCATTTCAAACTACAGGGAAATGTACTAGCTCCTAATTTATGTGAAAGGTTATGATAAAAATTAATTGGTTAGTTTTTGTGTGAAACACTTATGGCCTTGGAAATGTGCTCTAAAAAAAGACATCATGCTTGAGATGAAAAACAATTAGTGTTAGAAGGATACAGGAGAGAATTTCAGCAAAACTACCTCCGTGTGGACTTACTAATTTTTTTACTTGTGTTTTAGTACTGTTTAATATGGATTTTTTTAATGACGATGCTTTTAAAGGGAAATAACACCAAATATCAAAAGGCCTTGGCACATCAACAGAATCATGTGCCTGGAAAAAATCTGACTATATTTTGGAAAGTCATTAAAGATGAGGACTCAATGAAATGTCCAAGGGTGTTTGCTCTGCTCCAAACACTTACACAAACTTTAACCCATTCAGTTCTCAGGGGAGTCCTGGGAGGCTCATAATATCTCCATATTAGGAGTGAAGAAATAAAGTTCAGGGTTTTGCCCTCAGTCAGATTCTGGCATAATTTTCTTCTGGTTCTAAACCTAATGCCCCTTCCATGACTTCATTTCAACTCTGTGCCTAAAAGGCCAAATTCTGACCATTATCACTAGGAGAAAACCAAGGGACAATGGGAGCCTGGTGGCATAGAATCCAAGCTGAGGGTGGCTTTAGGATCTACTTACTTGAACAAACACAATGCTGGCAGAGTCAGACTCCATTGATGACTATAAAAAGTTTATCAGTTAACATAAACAAAATAGAGCAGATCCAATAATGAAGATACAGCTTCCTTGAGGAGAACTAGAGACCATATGGGAGAAAGCAGGATGAAATTGGACACATCCCCTGTGGCCTGGCCCTTCATGAGGATACCATTTGAAGTCTTCAATCCTCTTTCTATGGATACCTGTTCTCTCTTGGGTAGAGAATCACAATGGTTTCTGATGTTCTGCTCTAAGAGTGAGTTGAAGCTCCTGAGGAAGAGCTCTCCCTCAATTGGCCTTGCCAACTGTCAACATGTCTCTGTTTGCATATCATTTCGGTTTTGAATTTTTGCCTGGCAGAAGCAATCACCAATGATTTGGTGCACATCATTAGTCCCAGAGTAGCTCAGCCAATTACTGTGTGAAAATAGTTCAGATAAATTAATAATGCTAAATTATAATAGGGCACTCTAAAATTTTAATCTAATGGATAAAATGCCTTCCTCAACTGTAAGTCAATAATGATTGTAATGAGCACTCAAGGTAGACATTTTTACAAGTAAAAAATTGAAGAGATTAATACCTGCACAGCAACAGGAGCACCAAAACTAGTATTTAAATGTACGATGACAGACTTATAAACACCTGATATTTCAACTCTTCTTTCTTTTTCAGGATAAAACTAAACACAGACATACACACACACACACACACACACACACACACACACACACACACACACACACCTTGGCTACCACTACCAAGGGAACAAATCTTAAACTTATATGGACTATAGTTCTTTCACAATGAGGCAGTTTTAAGATCATCAGATTTTACTTACTAATCTATAATAGATATGTACACTGTAATGCATTAAATACTATTTGTAGTTGTTCTAAATACACAAAATGTGCCACAGAGAAACATTGCTGTAATGGCCTGACCTTTCTGCCTTTTCACTTTGCTTTGGTTGGAGTATCTGTCTCCTATATGACTCATGCTGAAATTTTAATTCCTTTGTAACAATATTATGACAGCAGGGGCTTTCAGGGTGGTTAAACCAGGAATGTAGTACCCTCACTGGTGCTGTTGGTACTTATATAGAAGTAAGGTTGATCTCTTCTTGTATAGGTTTCCCTTCCATCTTTTTCCATGGAATGGCACAAGAAGACCCTTGTAGGAGGCCAGCCCCTGGACCCTGAAGTTCCCAGACTTCAGGGACATAAACTAATAATATTGTATTATCACAGATTAGTCTCAGGTGTTTTGTTATGGCAGAAAAAAAATGAACTAAGATATCTTCATGCAAAATGTCCTACGTAAGATTTTCATTTCTTTAACAATCCAAATAAAAATACTCTACTGAAATGGTCTGTAACTAGAGTTTTCCTGCCTTGCCCACAGTCAGGATAAATCTCTATCACCCAACAGTCCCACAGCCACTCAGACCCAACCAAGTAAACACAGAGGCTTATATTGTTTACAAACTGTATGGTCATGGAAGGCTTCTTGCTAACTGTTCTTATAGCTTAAATTAATCCATTTCCATAAATCTATACCTTGCCACGTGGCTCATGGCTTACCGGCATCTTCACATGGTGCTTCTCATGGCGGTGGCTGGCAGTGACTCCCTCCGCCTTCCTGTTCTCCCAGTTCTCCTCTCTGTTAGTCCCATCTATACTTCCTGTCTAGCCACTGGCCAATCAGTGTTTTATTTATTGACCAATCAGAGTAATTTGACATATAGACCATCCCACAGCAATGGTCTATGTTTCTAAGGCAAGCTTGGAGTCTGCTAAAAGATTCAGTTTTATTACAGAAAGTTTATCATTTTAGATTTGGTTATGAATTTGTACTATAATCTTTCTTTTGTGATTTGAACTAATTAAAACTACTACCATAAAAGGAAGAATTTCCATCATAATGTAATCCTGTTTGTTCTTCATGTCTGTTGAATCTTGTTACATTTCAGCAAGGAAAGACCATGTACCTAAATTCTGAACACTAAAAAGTCTGTCTTCCCTTTTCCCCAAGGCTACAGATTATTTTTCCTTTCTGTATGATGTGCAACTTTCTTTCAAATTATATTATATAAATACCACAGACATGATATTTCTACCCTACACCTTCTTACTTTGTAGCTCAGTGGTGAATACTTCCTGATAAATGCATGCATATACTTATTTCTCAAGGTCATGGTATGACGATGAAGACAAGATGCTAATTTCTTGGCCAATGGAAATGTGTGTATATATTCATAAAGTTCTTGTTGCTGTATTGTTCTTGTCTTTCCAATCAATATTAAAATTAAGAGGAAGTAATATCACATACACTCTCAGCCCAGAAAGTTCCCCAAAGTTTCTGCACTTTATAATGTTGACCATTAGCAAATGTTTCATCATCTCTGTGGGAGAGAAGGAAAGGGTGAAGTGATTCACCTCTCATGCTAGATCTGGGGGGATACGCAATTCGCATAATTGCTCCTGCAGGAGGAAAGAGACAGAGCAGCTTCCAAAGACACCAAGCTGGTCATAACATAGCAGCTTCCTCTGGTGATGCTACTGTTGTTTGGGGGTGCTATTTTCATGTGTTATGATATTCAATTTTACAGAGGACATGAGGTGACAGCAAAGTGTTATTAGGCTGCGATTTATTCATTTAAATCTCATCTGTCTAAGCACCTGATAGAAAAAAAAAGAGACTTCTGTGCTTTAAGTTCATGTAATTTCAAAATTCCAAAGGATATTGGCAGTAATGGTCTTAATCATTCTAGCTAGTGTCACAATGAAAAGGGGACTCACAAGAGTGGCAATCACCCACATGGTACTCCATCAGTCACAGCTGGAAGGAGCCAGTGAGCATGGTGGGCTCTGTTTGGAAACAGCTCTGAACAGGGTGAGCAGCAAACTACGAACATTACAGCTCCCGGGTCCTCGCCTCTGCCTAGCAGTGCCAACATACTCAACCGCAGGAGAGTTCAGGTGTGAGCAATGAGCTAATAGATACAACCCCCTGATCTGTTTCCACTGCCACAGTGGAGGGGTCAGACGTTTGGAACCAAATGGGATACATCTTTGTTATCTCTGTCGTAAGGGGGATTCCCAGAAAGAAAGAAAAAAGCCAACTTTGAATATGCATATGTGGGGGGCAGCATGGTTAATCACCCCACGGCACAGTGCAAGGGATCAAGCCAGCACAATGTGCTTATGCGGAGAGCAGAGCCTGTTCTCCTTCTCCCAACCCAGGATGCAAATTACTTCTGCAAAGCTGACTTCATTATTAAGAACTGTCACCTAGGGGCAGCGACCTGTCTGATGTGCACACCAGCTTGTCTTGGTGCTGAATAATGCATAGTTATATTAGTGTTGTCGTTTAAATATCTCCTGGCGTTTAACTTTCTGCCGCTTATTTGCTATATTTAAAGAAAAGTTACTCTCAAATAGCGCAGGCATCGTGAGTAATTTTAATGCAGTCATGTTAGAGTTTTAGGTTTCTAAGGAGGATGATATCAACCTCAGTCATTGGGAAGGAGTCATCCGGGAATCTGGGACAGGTTACCTCACCATTTTGATCATTCCTAAAAGATCGTTGCAGTATAGGTTCTGACGAGCCTTGAGGGCATTTCATTTTTTGTCAAAAACAGTCTTGGTAATTAGGAAATGAACTAAGTTTTTAGAAGATTATTTAAAACTTCAATCACATTAATGGGATTTTTAAAAACCCAATAAAGACGTCATCCCGATTTAATTACACTGACTATTGGTTTATTAAACACTTTGTTGATTGCGTCTTTATACACCATGGGCTAATTCTAAGTGACAGTAAACATTCAAAATAAAGAACAGAAAAAGTGAGTGTTTCTAAACACTCAATGATAGAGCTTAAAAACTGACAAAAATAATTCTCAATGACGTATGATAGTTACACCCCAACTTATTCTCAGATACTGTGCTGTAATTCAAATATAGCCTTGGACATTTCAAAGAGATCTTTAGTATAGGGATATTTGTGCTGGATTTGGAGCCCAGAGGCACCAGTGACTCTTACTTCATGAAATGTATACATGAAGAGGCAGCTCCCTCTCTCTGCACGCCACTTCCCTAACCTAGAAAATGAAGGTGATGATGAAAGTATTGGTTTAGGTGTTCATCTCTCTGACCTCCTACTGCATCTCCACATCTGTTGGTGTTCTTCGGGTTACCGATAGCATTTCCCTCAAGTAGAAATTAAACTATGTTCTTTTTCTCATAGCTCCAAGCCTATGAAACCAGCTCAAAACCACATATATTCTCAGGCAATAGTCAGGCTTGGAACATGCCAAGACTGCCGAAATCTAAATCATCCTTTCTCTCTAATGAAATAATCGCCAGAAGGAATGTCGCATTCAGATGGATGAGTAAGAGAACACCCACAAATAACTCAGTACAACGTAAGACCACTCGAATTTTAATTCCATCATGCTAAAATCGTACAAGGCAGAAATAAGGGATGTTAAATTATAGCTGACAACAGTGTTAAACATTGAACTTTTAAAGTCTAAATTATATTTGGACAAAGTTACTGACATAAGTAAATTAATAATTCATCTCGGGGAGAAATCACACCAAAAGATGATTTAATCACAAAGACAACAGGGCCACTGTTATGTTAAGCAAAACAAACAGAGAATGCATCTAGCCTAGCACAGACCTTTTGATTTACAAAATTAATTACAACAATGAGATTAAGAGGTTTCAAAATGCAGGCTGCTGAATCAGACTTTGGTAGTGCAATTATATCTGGAAGCTTGTAAATGAAAAAAATTTAAAGCCTCCTATTTTCTTCTGAGTTTAATTAGTTGCTAGGCAAGTACCATATTGGAAGTTGCATTCATGACATAAGCTGTGGATGCAGATCAGTTTTCTAAAGGATTCACAGTCCTCCTTTCAATGAGATAGCATAAGTGCCACCCAAAACAATGCACTGAACTCCAATTTAATATAATTCCTTTTGTATGGTAAATAACAAAAATGGAAAGAAGGTCCCACAAGGAACTCTAAATTGCCATTTGGCTCCCAAACCACATGCCTGCTTCTGTAAGATCTACAAAGGGCTTCTGAGAATATGTAATACCCGCAATACCTCACACAACTCTTATATTTTTGGTAATACGGCCACAACTATCATTTCTGAATGAAGAGTGATTTATCTAAGGTGAGTTAAAACGCAGCTTTTCTAATGAGTTTAAGACCTTAAGTGATAATTTTATTGTGAACATGAAAGCTAAAATCATTCACAGCAAAAACTGGCTTGCGCCAGGCGATGGTGGCACACACCTTTAATCCCAGCACTTGGGAGGCAGAGGCAGGCGGATCTTTGTGAGTTCGAGGCCAGCCTGGGTGACAGGGCAAGATCCAGGAAATGTGCAAAGTTACACAGAGAAACCATGTCTCGAAAAACTTAAAAAAAAAAAACTGGCATGCAAGGATGCCCGGGGTAGTAGATATGGAGGAGGCCTCTGGTAAGAGCTTCCCTTCTCTCTTACACCCCTTAGGGAAGAGGGCAGTACCGGGAGTTTCATCTCCAGTCCTCAACTACTCCCGCTGCCGCCACATAAACTACATAAGTGATTCTGCTGAGGCCTTAGTTCTTGCCCTCAACGTGATTTAAATGGGGCCTCGTCTTTTTAAAGTGATTATTGTTAATGGAGCAAGCCCTCTGCTAGGAACTTTGCATGCTCTTAACAACCCTGTGAATATATTTATCACTAGCTCCTTTGAAAGCTGAAAAAACATTCGGTTCGGGCTAAGGCTACCACAGTTAGAAGTAAATTATGAAATCTGTACCGGAATACAAGTCAGTCTGATGCCACAGATCACAGAATTCTACCATCTGTACCCTATCCAAATGATGAAGAATGGCTTCTTCACTCTTCCTGGTATTACTATTCTGCACCCTAATGCTGGAGAATCAGGACCATATGCTCGTCTTGATTGAGTACCTTGGTATTCATCCATATACAAGACACTGAGAGCCTCATGTGAGTAGAGCAACTGTGTTCTTTCCCAAAGAGTCAGGAAACCCCGGAAAGAACCCAAACTTGATTATCACCCTCTCCACTATTGTACCGTCCTCTCCACCGGCCTCCATGTTTGAACAAAATATGTGTTATGTGTTCTCACTACCTCTGCTTCCTCCTTTCTCAACTCAAAACATTGTGGACCCTGCTTCAAGAGGTCAACGCCTTCTTCCTCCCTCTCTCCCTCATTCCCTCCCTCCCCCTCTCTCTTTTTATTGCTGAAGCACCCTAGTTGGCCTCAGTAGTGTTGTGACATTGCTGACCATCCTTCCTCACAGAACATTCCTCTGGTTTCTGGTTTTCCTCCTTCCGTGTTGGCTGCCTCTTTTCAGTTTTCCCAATAGACTCTTCTCTATATATCCTTAAAATGCTTCAAAGATCATGATTTACTTCCCAAATGCTGCATGCTCTCCCCAATGTCTCTGCTGAGGCCTCTTGTTTGAACTCTCTCCATGACTGTCCCATATTCCTTCACAGCTTGTGCATTACCTAGTAACTTTTTGTCTGAAACTAGCATTTAACTGAAGAATAGCTTTGGGGCAGAGATATTTTTTTTTTTCTTCTGAATACAAAGGTCACGTGTACCTGTAGGCTTGAAAAATAAAATGTCCCTCTCGGCCTTCCTGAGCAAAGACATGCTTGTCACCCATAATAAAAGATTCGGGTTCCCTAAATTTAGATTTCCACTCGTGTAATGCAATCCACTGAGTTAATAAATGCTATAAAAATATCTCTCTTTTTTTTTTTTTTTTTTTTTTTTTTTGGTTTTTCGAGACAGGGTTTCTCTGTGTAGCTTTGCGCCTTTCCTGGAACTCACTTGGTAGCCCAGGCTGGCCTCGAACTCACAAAGATCCGCCTGCCTCTGCCTCCCGAGTGCTGGGATTAAAGGCGTGCGCCACGACCGCCCGGCTAAAACTATCTTGATAGTCACCTGTGATGGGGCTCTGACTACTGCTATTGCTGCAAGTAATAACTTGCCATTCACTTTAAACTAGGAGTTTCATGTTTTCTCTTTTTAATTGTTAAAGCATGTATTGTTATGGTATATGTTTGTATGTTGGGGAACATGTGTGCCATTGCATGTCTGTAGAGGTCAGAAAACAACTCTGAAGAGCCGTTTTTCTCCTTCCACTTTATGTGGCCTCCAGGAATTGCATCCAGCTTGCCCTGCAAGCTCCTTCACCCTCTGAGCCATCTTGACGGCCCATTTTCATGCCTGGTGCGAGTACACACGGCCTATGAAATTGTGGGGAGCTAACTTGTTAGTTAGAAAGGAAGATAAAATATCAGATGGTTCAAAGAGCTAAACAAAGCCCTGTATCAGTTAGGACTTCATAGATTGGTAAGTACCAAAGAGAAAAGGCAGAGGGAGAGAGGGTGGGCAGGAGGAACACAGAAGGGAAGAGGTAGGTAGGAGGTGGGCCAGTCTTGGAGAGTGTGCAGGTTTGTGTGGATTTCCTCAGCCTCACTTCTAGACATTACAGGTGCATCAACTTCCTCCAAAAGACGAAGGCTCAGAGAAGGGTGCCTGCCAGAAAAAAAAAATCTGAATACTTTTATTAATTGGCGGGGGGGGGGGGGGGGGGGAGTGAGTCAGGAAAGAAAATTAAATTTGTGTTGAAGTCCTGATTCCAGGTATATTCCAAACGAACATTTTTTAAAATTTCTTCACAGACATCTCTATCTGGTTGTTTCATGGAGTTGCCCAAGTCAGCCAGGTTGTTTCGCTGCTCTCCTTTTCTCGATGTATTTCTGCCTCGGTAAATAGCAACATTATCTATAGAGTAAATCAGCTCAAATACAAAGTCATCTTAATATTCCCATGCCTTCTACACCCACAACTAATCCATTACTAACTCCATTTGGTTCAAATTCTAAGTAATTCATTGAATTATCTTCTTCTTTTTCCATTACCACCAGAATGCTCCTGCTGCAACCCATTCTTTTTGCCCTGGGTTACCACAGTATCACCCCAACTGGTATTCCTGCTTTTATTTTTCCTTTCTCTAAACTATTATATGCTATCATTGTACTGCTAGACTTTTAAAGGAAAATACAAAATCTTAATTTGTCTGAAATATGTTTAAAACATAATAAAGATAAAGACAAGCTCTTCCATGTCTCCATTTATGACTGACCCTTGAAACTCTAGCCATTTGGTACAAAATTTTTCTAAATTACCATTGTCACTAATGCCAACTTGGCCCAGGCTTTCCTCTCTGCCTGCAATGCCTTCCCCTCCAATGTAGTCAAAGTCACTTCTATAGGCTTGAGCTGAATTCAAGTTCCAGGCAATACTTGGTTTTCTGACTCCAGATGAAAGTGAACCAAGGGGCATATCCTCTGAGCTCTGTCTGTCTAAACCTGTAGCCTCAAGCCTATGCTGATGTTATTGTACTTGCATCCACGTTTTGTTATTGATGACTTCATTTACTTCTCTAATAGTAGCAGAGGTCTATCCTGAGCACCAGTCATGCACAGAGTAGCTGACCCAGAATGGGGACTCATTGTCACTGAACGCTAAATGTGTTGGGGATAGGTGGTTCCCTATACAAAGCATTTTGACAGCCAGCAGCCTCAAGCCTAAAGGGCAAAGGAGCCCTCAGAGAGGAGGCTGCTGATAGCCATTAGGGACAGCAGTAGCCCTTTCCATGCCCCATGAGAAAAAACAAAAAGCAGCAGACTGCCTGCTGCAAAGGTGGCTGTATTAACCAGGGACAAGCAGAAACTTTTTCATGCATCTCCCAAGCTCTACAGAGACAGAAACTGGTGGACTTGACTGTGAATTTCAAGAAGCTTTTGGGTAGTTACGGGTTTTCCCCTATGCCCCTTTAACGAAGTTTGACAGCTCTTTTCTAATTGATTCCATTTCTTCATGTTATTTGAATACTGCACCCAGCCAACCAGGGACCAGCTGGCACCCTGGCAGCTCTATAAATTCAGGCATTCTGGGGCAGCAACTCCAGAGCTGCTGCTGGAGCTCACAGAAAAAGAAAAGAAGGAAGACTTGCTCCCAGCTCCCAGCTCCCAGCTCCCAGCTCCCAGCTCCCAGCTCCCAGCTCCCAGCTCCCAGCTCCCAGCTCCCAGCTCCCAGCTCCCAGCTCCCAGCTCCCAGCTCCCAGCTCCCAGCTCCCAGCTCCCAGCTCCCAGCTCCAAGCTCCCAGCTCCCAGCTCCCAGCTCCCAGCTCCCAGCTCCCAGCTCTGGCAGGGAGCCCAGCCTCCAGGGACTCCTCTCTTTAGAAGAAGAAACCTGAAGACATAAGGATCTGGCTTCCAGCTGAGTTGCTCATTAGATAAGGAACACTGCCTTCCAGACTGGAGGTGGGGGAGTGGTAACAGCTAAACAAACTCCCTGGAAGCTCCCTGAACCTCAGGTAATGAGCTCACAGGAGCCACACTCCAGGACATTTCCAGAGGCTGCAGGAAGAGAGATTCGTTTCTTCCTCAACCTCGAAGACTCCATACTCAGTGGCCCTGTGCAAGGAAATTCATCCCTGTAGATGGTCCCAGCTTCTGAGACCCAAACTTTTGGAGATCTAGCTCAAGATTTTGGAATCTGCTACTGCCAACCTGCAGATTTGCTCTGTAAAGATCTGCTCTTGCCTAGGACCCAAAAATTTCCCAAATCTTTTGAGCTGTGACATCTTCTGGTACTGTTAACACTTCTCAGAGCTCAAATGGCTTTCTGCTAGCATCCTATTGCTACTCAAAGTTCAAATTGTTTCATTTAAATCCAGTGCAGCCATGGATGACCCTGTGAAGGAGAAGTGGATTAGATCTACATGAGTGGACTGGGTGTGGAGGAGTGGGGGATGAGAACATAGGGAAATGGGAGGGTCAAGCTGGAAAAGGAACAGAGTGGGAGAGCAGGGAGGAAGATACCATGATAGATGAGGACATCATGGGAATAGGAAGAGGCAGAGTGCTGGAGAGGCCCTCAGGATTCCACAAGGTTGACCCCACCTTGGTCTGATGGCAGTAGTCCAGAGGTTGACTGGACTAGTCCACTCTGGTGACTAGCCTAGCAAATAACCTAGCTGTCATCATAGAGCCTTTGTCCAGTGACTGATGGAGGCAGATACAGAGATCCACAGCCAGGCACCAGGCTAAGCTCTGGGAATCCAATTGATGAGAAAGAGGAGAGATACTGCAGGTGAGGGACGTCGAGATCATGATGGGAGGACGTGCAGATATGACCGGCCACGCTAGTGGAAGCCCAGTGAACTGTGAACTGGTGGTTGTGGAGCCCCCATGGGACTGGACTAGGCCCTCTGGATACGGAAGACGGTTGTCTGGCTTGAACTGTTTGGGGGGCACCCAGGCAGGGGGATCGGGATCTGTCCCTGGTCTATGGGCAGGCTTCTGGAGCCCGGTGCCTGTGGTGTGACACCTTGCACAGCCTTGGTGCAGTGGGAAGGGCCTTGGACCTGCCTAGGCTCAGTGTGCTGGGCTCTGCTGACTAACCATGGGAGACCTCGATTTGGAGGATGTGGGGATGTGGGGTGGCTTGGGAAAGAGGGTTGGGAGGTGGGAGGAGGGAGGAGGGGGGGATCTGTGGATAGCATGTGGAGTGAGTAGAAAATTTCTTAATAAAGAAAAATGAAAGAAAAAATCTAGTACAGCAACGTTTTGCGTTTTGAGTTTTTTTTTTTTTTTCCCATTTAAAGCTAGTAAACCTGGAGTTGACAGAGTATCTCCCATTTGTACTTTTTGCTGTCTGCCCACTCTATTCTTGGAGGAGCACAAGAAGAAAAACTGGTTAGGGACAGATGTCTCTACCAACTACTTCAAATGGACACTTTCCTTATGTAGAAATAATGTCTATACACAATGCCTGCACTATGTCAGTTAATACTTTTTATCTTCTCTTCTCAATATATGGATATTATGCCTAGAGATGTCACTTGGTATATAAGCTCGTTAATGTTGTGTGTTAGCATCTTATATTAACACCTAGTTCTAGGGATAGATTCCTGCTGATTCGAAATGCATTAGGATAATGGTTGTGTGATTTTCATGGAGTCAGTCTTGTACTCAGTTGTTTTGAATAAGGCTATCAAGGTAGAGTTTACCAAGTGGAGTTGTTTGTTGTATTTATTTCCTACAAATTGAAACCTTACCTTCCTGGGGGAGGCAGTAGGCTCACGAGACTTGAGATGGTAATAAAGTTAGGAGATTCTAGAAAATCCACAAAACCAATTCAGAAAGCTCAGAAAGCTGTAAGACTCACAAGGCCTCTCCAAGATTCCACAAGCAGTAAACGATTATTGAAGGAGAGGAAACTCAATGCTGGAGCTACCAAGAAGTAAGGCAAGGCGCTCTAGGAATGAAGCCTCTTAAGTTGTCCATCATAATGGGTGAGCTTTTGGATGATATACCTGCCTTTGAGGTATCTGTGCTTGAATAGGTAACCCCAATAAACTCATCCACTTACCAAGCTAGGCATGAGTTGAATAGTTTCTTTATTCCTTCATTATTGCCCTCTCTAGGATGAAGAATTTATGTTTGTCTACATGTCCCCAGGAAAGTCACATAACACAATAGTCACTGCCTCGGGAACCGACAGAACGAAAAAGAAGGCTGAAAAGAAGCTGTTACATGGCAACTGAGATGGATAATACATGCAACAGCTGAGAACGGATCACACATAGAAGCAATACCAATATGGCTACCTTTCTCCCTGTGCTATGGGAAAGTGTGTCTGCTTGCTGTATTAGCAATTGAAAACTCTTTGTGCTGGTATTGAGGCCTGAAACCAAAGCTGAGCTGCCTGTAGTATCCTTGGAGAAAAATCACAAGGTGACCGCCCTCCTTGGTGAATAGAGTCTGCCCTGTGAGTATGGAAATGTCTGCAAAATTACTGATGGACTAGAAACTATTTTCAGTCCCTGAAATTAGTACTTACAAGACAGAGTCGGGATTGTAAGGATACTATGGCAGCAGTTGTATGTTCATTGCTATGGCTGATAAAATATGCAATTAAGGCTGAACTTTCTGCCAAGAAACCATTCTACACAAGGGAGGAATTGCAGTAGGAAAAAAAATATGGATGCCTCTGGTTTAGCAGGAAAAGGAAAGGAAAGGGAAAATGAGATGAAGGTGTTGGCTTACTGTTCTAAGAGGTGACCAGGTGCAAAGACAAAAAAAAAAGAATACAAGTTAGGTCTGCGCTAAAAGTCCCTTCCTTGGATCCAAAATCTTGAAACCCATGGGAAGAATCCAACAGTGAGGAAGAATGAAAAAGCTTCCTTTTGGAAGAGAAAAAAAAATCACGATTCAGCATTCAGATACAGATGTTAATAATGGTCCAGTACAAGAAACTCTATTAATCAGGCAATACTCTGCATCCAAGCAGCTTGAATTGGGAAAGGCTTTTAAGCTAGAAATGAAAGAACCTCTCACAGCCTGGATTAGGAGGCTATTGGACATAGGGTGGATGGGTGAAAGTTCTGTGGACTACAAGGGGAGAAATTGAGCGATATAAACACTCATCTTTTCTAGAGAAAAAAGCCATACAACTGGAGGCAATATGGTAGACATCTATCCCTGGGAGATTGACTCGGATGCACCATTAGGGGCAGTGGGCTACATCTGACTGAAGTATTAGAGACCAGAAGACAATAGCTGAATTGAAATTACTGGGACCACTGGGAATGAAGGAAGTAGTACTTTGACACTGGTTTATTAGGCCTAATAAAATTGTTTTCCTAGCAATGTCTTTTAAAAATGAACTTAATTCAGCAGGGACCATGGACAGGTATAAGGCTTTAGCGTCTTTGATGAGACCCATGGGTTAAGGCGTTACTTGTGAGATAGGAGAAGAGACCCTGGTGACCCTGAATGATTTAGATGGCCATGCAAATTTGGTTTTTAAGATACTAAATCACTTGATAGGATTAGGGAAGTTTAAAAAATAAAAAGAATAGGAAAGTAAAACAACATGATTTGAGATGACTCAAAATCAAGTGTGGCAAGATGTATATGAATCTTTTCTTCCTAGGGAAAACCATATTCAGTGTTTTTGAGCCTCTGGAAAACTTTAAGGGTTGAATAATTCTTCACCAAAGGGGTAAAAGAGGGAGTCCATGACAGAGTGCTTCAGGTGAAATAAATAAACAGGCTTAAAGTGTGGCTACCTAATCTCCCTGCATATACTTCTACCCATGAGAAAGTATTCTGGGAATAAAATGTTCATCTTGCCCAAAGCTCTTATAGAAGCCCGGTGGGTTTCATGGATAGGCATCAGGTGGAAGTTACTTCAGAAATTCATACCCAGTTAAAATGAGGAGAATAAGGGACTGCTGAATGTTGAACACTAAATGAGACCTCTATATAATATCTCCCCTGAGGATAAAGGAACAGCATGAAAGAGAGCCTGAGAAGAATGCAAGAGCCTGAAAGAAGATGGGATCATTGTGGAGCACTGTCTTCTGGGGATGGGATGGCCACTGAACTTATGAACCAACAGTAGTTGTGACTACCTGAATAAGATCGACATATGATTAGTTCCTGTGGTGATATTGTGTCGCCACATGTTGTGCACCTTAATAAACTTATCTGGGGTCAGAAAACAAAACAGCCACTAGATAGACATAGAGGCCAGAAAATGGTGGCACACAAGCCTTTAATCCTAGCATTCCAGAGGCAGAGATCTGCCTGTATCGCTGTGAGTTCAAGGCCACACTGGAAACAGCCGGGTGTGGTGACTCACGCCTTTAATCCCAAGAAGTGATGGCAGGAAGCGGAAAGGTATATAAGGCATGAAAACTGATGGGAGCTATAAGTCTAAGTGACCCTTGACACACCTGCTGCCATATTTGGGCTTCTCTCCTCTTTTCTTAGATCCAGGCCTTGCTTAAGTCTCCATAGCACCAGAACCTTTTCCCACAGATACCAGAACCTCTTCTCAGATATCAGGTGAACCAGCTGCAGTTAGGCAATTAGGCAGTTATACAAGGGTTGATAGATAACTCCCAGAGCAACATTCCCTGCTGGCTGAAGAGCCCATAATTAAGTCCCTTCCTGCTTGCAACCCCCTTTGCCTACCTATATATGCCTAAGGGAAAAATAAAATTTTGGAGCTTGATCAGACGTCCTGTCTTGCTCTCATTCTTTGTGTCTCTTGTCCCTCTCATTCACCAGCCCTCCCTTTAGGTCCCCATTGAGGAACTAAAGGGAGGAACTAGAGCCTGTTAAGCTTTTAGGCTTTTGAGCAGCAGTTCAGCTAAGATCCATTCAGATGAGGACTCAGAGGCTTCCAGTCTGAGGAAACAAGATCAGCTGAGGAAGTGGTGAGGTGAGGTGGCTGTGGCTTGTTCTGCTTCTCTGATCTTCCAGCGTTCATCCCAATACCTGGCTTCAGGTTTGTTTTTATTAATAAGACCTTTTAAGATTCATGCTACAAGTTCTATCAACATTTCATCATGGAATGGGGGAGAGAATTATTAAGCCCCACCCCTCTTTTGGGATTTATACATAGTAAATTGATGCAGGGGGAGGGAGAGACATTTTAGCAGTGGGAGAGTCACAACTAAGTTTCCCACGTTCTTGCAAATAACCCCTCGCCATATTCCTGTAAGCAATCCTAATTAAACCCATTGTGTCACAAAATGAAAAAATAGAAGGGAGAAATTGGGAAAGAAGAAGGGGTCAGCAGGAATGAGCAGTACAAAAGAGAGTAACAAGAGTATTATCAAACTGTATTATGCACATATGTGAAAATGAAGTGTAGTGAGACCATGACAGTGTATCTTAATAGATGTTAATAAAAAGAGATAAGAAGTGTGCACTCTGTAGTCAGAATTCTAAGAAGAGTATGACTATGTGCCCCTTTGATGGCAGTCCAGGAGTTATCCTGAGTTGTGATCCCATCTCAGGGTCTTCTTGTTCTTGATGCTTTAGCGCCCAAGCTGCCAAGTCAGCAAGAGAATCTCTCACATTTGAATCCCTTTGTTTCCTCCGACTCTAATGTTTGGTCCTGTATTTTGTAGTTCAAGTGATTAGATCAGATCCATTGATATAAACTCTCCCATTTAGATTAATTTGAGGTCAGTTGACAAGCAATAGTTTACATTTTAAAACCCCATTGTCAGGAAACATAATGGAATCACAAAGTAATATTTCATCCCATTTACAAGTTCTGATGACACTCAGCAGATGGGAATCATACAAGGCAAAGATCATTAAAGATCATCTTATGATCCTGTATACCAGAACTAGGGAGGAACCTACTGCTAAGCAACTTATGTTATATACCCAGGGCCAAACATGTATGAAGTTCAGAGCCAGGCATCAAAACTGAACCCATACTATTAAAAAAATGTACTAGTAATGCCAGTGATGTCTTTTAGCCACCACAGAAACCACACCCTTGATATGCAAGTGGGAATATATTGTAATGAGCTACAAGATTGTAGTAAAAATTTAGCTGAATATGATAAAGCTATACCTGGAAAAATCAAGGCATTCTTCCAGAAAATTAAGCCAAACTTCAAGGAGTATTTGGTGTTATTTGGCTTTTAATATATCAGCTGTTTCCTGCTATGGATTCCATGTGTGCTCATAACTTCCCCAAGAAGTTTTTTTTAAATATAATTTTTTATTTAAAAAATTCCATTTCTTTTACATACCAACCCCTGTTCCCTCTCCCTCCTCTTCTCCCACTAACTGCCCCCACCACCACCTACTTCCAACCCATCCCCATCCCCTCCTCACAGAGGATAAGGTCTCCCTTGGATAGTCAACACAGGCTGTTATACCATGTTGGGCCCGGACCTAGCCCCTCCCCCCTGCATCAAGGCTGAGTAAGGCATGGCACCATAGGAAACGGGGTCCTAAAAAGCCAGTTCATGTACCAGGGATAAGTCCTGGTCCCATTGCCAGGGGATCCACAAACATATCAAGCCACACAACTTTCACTCACATTCAGAGGGCCTAGTGTGTCCCATGCAGGCTCCCCATCTGTCAGTCCAGCTCCTGTTAGCTTGGGTCAGCAATTTCTGTGGTTTTTCCCATTATGATTCTGACCCCCATTGCTCTTACAACCCTTTCTCCCTCTCTTCAGCTGAACTCCAGGATCTGGGCCAAGTACTTGGCTGTGGGTCTCTGTATCTGCTTCCATCAGTCACTGGATGTAGGTTCTATGATGACAATTAGGGTAGACACCAATCTGAGTGCAGGGTAAGGCTAGTTCAGGCACCCTCTCCACCACTGCTATGAGTCTACTAGGCTGGGGACAATATTGTGAGTTCCTGGGGTTTTCCTGCGCTGCAGATTTCTCCTTATCCCCTTAATGGTACACTCGGTCAAGATATCTTTCAATACTCTCCCTCCCCAACCCTCCTTCATGTTCCCACCTCCCATCTCCTCCTCTCAGTTTACCCAAGAGATCTTAACCCTTTCCCTTTCCCAGGGTGATCCATGTGTGTGTCCCTCTTAGTGTCCTCCTCTTTACCTAGCTTCTCTTTCCCCAACAACTTTTAACAGAATATTTTACCTGGAATTCTTAAGCATCCTAGGCCTAGGAGGCTGGCAAACTTAGGTACATAGCTTTGTTTCTTGTGAAAATGAAGCTCAGACCCTCAGTTCTCTCCCAGCCCAAATGGCATTCCAGAGCAACTGACTCAGAACAAAAGGGTTTTTGGCATACCAGGTGCAGTGTAGCTATAAGGCAGGTTTCCTAGCTCCAAGTAGAGTCACCCAGCCCTGCCAGTATATGGCAGCATAGGAAAATAGGGGCAGTTTTATTTTAGTGACTTATAGACTCTTTCACCTAACCACTTATAAGAATATATTTTGAGCACATAAATTCCCTTTCTGACTTATTCCAGGCCTTATCTGACCCCACCTCCTCTATTCACTCCCCTTTTCAGTTGCAAATGAAGCTTGCTATCTCGGCTCTTGTGGGGACCTTGGAAGCTTTGCACTGTGCTGTAAGAGTCAGGCTGCTGGTAAGGGAGAGACCAGTTCCAGGAGAGCAACAGGAAGGAACTATGATGGAGGAGAAAAAGGATGAAGATGAGGATGAAGACAGAAAAGAGAGTTATAAGAGGGCAGGAGGAGAAGGGACAGAGAGGAGCTAAGCATAAGTACGTACGGAATTGAAGCTGTGGGGACAGAATTTAATCTCAGAGGAATAAAGTAGATGGATGTAAGTGCTCGGTGTACTTAGATTCCTTTCCCTCAGAATGTTCTTGCTGTTAGTAGTGTCTCTTTTGGGCCCCTGGGAAGGAAACTAAAGAGGCTGAGCCTCAATAATTTCTGAAAATATATAAATCTTTAGCCCTTCAAGTAGTCCCCTTAATTTTAGAGAACTAGTCATTTTCTCCATCTTTTAAGAAGCCTTTAAATGACTAACATCAAGCTATCTTCATTCTCTCCAGAGACGCTAGACTATTTTTCAAGTCTAGCTCATAGTAGGTTTTTCCTCTACTCAAATTTTCAGTAATTTTCTCTCTTTTGCAACATCTAATACAAACAGTCTGGTTCTACCTGACTATTCCACCTTTATTTCTACTGTATCCTCTGTGACTGACACTAGCCCCTCTGCCTACATACAGAATAGTCCAAAAGCTGTGCAAATTGCTTACTTGGCCTATGGTTTGCCTCCTCCTCCCTATTTCTTCTTAAGATTGCAGCTTATATCTCTTCTGGGAAACTCTTCCCAACTCTTTCTGCATACGTTCATTCTTTCCTAAGAATTCCCACCACACTCAAAGTCAGCAGCCATCCATTAGCATTTAATTATTTTCTAATTTTTTATGGATGTTTGTTCTGGTTTCTCCATCAGTTTTCTAAGTGGCTTTGAGGAGGAACTTGACTTTTTGTTG
Organism: Peromyscus maniculatus bairdii; assembly: GCF_049852395.1. NCBI lineage: Eukaryota > Metazoa > Chordata > Mammalia > Rodentia > Cricetidae > Peromyscus > Peromyscus maniculatus. Next base: position 12,236,534 of record NC_134871.1, on the reverse strand, counting down.
CCGTCTGACAGCCTCCCCACCCCTGAGAGCTACACACAAATCACAGTGTAGACACTCATCACCTATAGGATGACCAACTGATTGATGGAGTTCTCTCAAATTGGATTCTTCTTACTCAACCCAGGGAATTTTCCAAATGTTTAGAAAACAGCTTAAACTCATCCAAGGATGCAAACTGTTGTCATTATGCATTCAGTCTGGTTTTGGACAGTACCAGGAATCTGTATGGCCGCATGCCTTCTCATTCTGGAATAGGCAGCTTCTACCCTGGGGCTAAACGGCACCAGCCCAAGCTTACAGAACAAACTTTTCCAACATTCCATTAGGCTGAATGTTGTTCCCACCAATTACTCTGAGAACTTTGTTTTGATTAGGAATAAGAGGACATGATATCTGAGGATTTAGGTTTATGTGCAAAGTTAAAACAGAGAATTAAAATTTGTTTGCCTTCTCAACAAAAAAGATTAGGATATACAATGATATATGATGCTCAAGAGATGCTAGTATGAAGGATAGAACAATGAAAATTTCTTGTGTGCACTCTTGGATTCAAAAATGGTTTTTAGTATCCTGAAAAATAAGCATAGTATTTATAAGAACTCAGAAAATAACTAATTCCAATTTCACATTGTCATTCTTCTCCAAGAAATGTATAGTTTATTAACTCAAATTTAATTTTTTGTGATAGGATCAGACAAAAGAATATTCATTGCATCATTTGATAAATTGTTCCAGAGAGAGAGGTAAGAGAGAGAGATAGCTGGACTACCAAGGGCATCTAACCCTTTGAAATCCTCCAAGGCCTCCATCGGTGTGATGATCATTGTGAGCATCAGTAGGCTAATAACATAGAAGAATAAATCCATTACTTACCAATCTGCATGCATTCAGTGCTGCGTAGAGATAGAGTAATGAGAAAATAATTAACAATCTATTGGATTCTTCTATAACCATAAAAGTAAATAATACATATAGTCTAGAGCTCATGTTTAACATGAAGGTGAAAAGTATGTCCAATTCCAACCTCAAATGATAGATGGAACATTTTTGTGGGATCCTCCCCAGTCATTTCTGCTTGCTTTTGTTTTATTGGATAGCCTTTTATTGCTCATAATTTCTGATCCTTTGAATACTGCCCTCCTTCAAGTTAACTTATCATACCCTATTGGTTCTAATTAGGTGTTTTCATACAGATGTATACAGGCTACATTGGTAGGAATGCAATGAGAAGATTTTTATCCTGAACTTTCACACATAGAGACTAGCCTTGGCCTTGGCTTTTGGTCTTGGAGGAGCAGGAGACAGGGTAACAAGCATCAGTGGTTCTGACATTTGTAAAATTCAACAGGCACAAAGTAGTCTGGCTGTCTCATTTCTTTTTCCTGGACATTCCTTTTATTAAACCAAATCAAATGATTTACATTTTGAGGACAATGAGAGATGAGGCAAACATTTTTTTTTTAAACATCTGTGTATTGGGCATCATGGAAGAAACTTTACTTTGGTATTTTTATCTGCTACAAATATCTGAGGTAGGCATTAATATGAACATAGTAGAGATGAGAAAAGTGAGCCTTATGGATGATTAATAGCATAAGCAATAAGAGATGGTGACAGAAGCCAAACTCTAGTCTTTCTAACGCTGATCCTTCTCTTCTGACCATGTCACACTAACAGATAGAGTATGAGTTTAATGCCGAGCTAAGCTGGGATGTGAGGAATATGCAGCAGACAGAAGCTAAAGCACTATTTTTTTAGAATTAAATACTCTCAGCATACTAATGAGCTCCAATAGTCCAGTGTCAGCAAAATAGCACTCTTAGAATAATTATTCACTAACTTGTCTGACACACAGTTGTTTTTAAATCCCCCCTTCACCAAGTCCTGAAAGAAAAAAGGACATTCAGCTAGAAGTACCATTTCTAGTCTCCCAAGTTTTTACTTTATTTTTTAGTTCTTTTCTGTCTATTTCTATTTATTTCTATGATGCCTATCACCATGGTGTCAAAGTATCCAGACAAACATATTAAACTAAAACAAAACATATGAGGGGATTGAAAAGTAAGGCTTTCCAGATCTTGCTCCTCTGGAGCTAAGTTTTGTTGATGGAGAGATAACAGATTGTGCCAGGGTGCTGCATGGCCATGCTGGCAGTGGTAGGAACGGCTCTTGGTGGAACTTGGCTTATCCACGGACATGCAATTTACTTTCCTATTTTGGAACCAGAGATGAGGAAAGGAAACCCCAAAGAGTAAGATATAGAAAGTGATCCCTTATGATCTCATAAATGCTCTACCTCTAAAAATAATACCCCACAACCTTAAATATACCAGAGTGAAAGTAAGATGTTTAAAAGACTTGAGAGCTGTGAATCATCTTAATGATTCCATTTCAGCCACTCATCTAGGCCATCTCACTGTTTTGTTTGTTTGTTTGTTCTGTGTTTTGTTTTGTTTACATCACAGGTCATTGCTAAAATAAAACTCCTCTCTGTGACCAGGCTGTATGCATGAAGTCTATAGAACTCTAAGGCAGGTAGTCCCAATTTTTCAGCAATGAGGAGCGAAGAAGGAACTAATAGCATGGAGATCTGTGATTAGGGAGAATAAAAAGTTCCATAGAAAAGGAAGATACTTACCATCTAAATATTTTATATATAGTTAATGTCTGTTGTTTGTTTTTGTTCTTTGCGGGGGTGGGTCCACCACTCAGCTCCCAAATAAATCACACACAAAGGCTTATACTTAATTATAAATATTCAAACTTAGCTTGGCTTGTTTCTTGCCAGCTTTTCTTAAATTAGCCCACTGTCTTTTGCCTCTGGGCTTTTACCTTTCTCTATTTCTGTATACGTTTCTTTCTTACTCCATTGCTGGTTATGTAGCTGGGTGGCTGGTCCCTGATGTTCTCCTTCTCTCCCTCCTAGATCTCTCCCAGATTTCTCCTTCTATTTATTCTCTCTGCCTGTCAGCCCCGCCTATCCATTTTCCTGCCTCGCTATTGGCCATTTAGATCTTTATTAGACCATCAGGTGTTTTAGACAGGCACAGTAATACAGCTTCACAGAGTTAAACAAATGCAACAGAAATGGAAGTAACACACCTTAAAATAATCTACAACAAATGACTTTAAATGTTTGATCTGATCTGTCTTCCTACTCACTTTACTACAGGCAAGATCTAACACACACACACACACACACACACACACACACACACACATTCATTAAGCCCATTTGTCTTCTGGAGTTGTTATCATTTATTTAATACTCTACTGTCTGATTTTAAAGTTACATTAATCATATCTACATGGTTGAGACAGAGATGCTCAGCATTCTCCTTCAAATGAGCCTGGTATTTCTCAATGAAGTATAAAAGTAGGATGATAATCTTTTGTTTGTTCATTCATTTTTGAGGCATGGCCTTACTGTACAGCTTAGGCTTGTAGGGAGCCTGGAACTCACAGTCCTCCTTCCCTACCTCTTACCTGCTGGATGGTAGGTGTGCATCACTACACCCAGCAAAATGACCTTTTCAAAACAAAAATCTTATCTTGAGTGTTCATTGGCCTTTTTGCTTATAAGGCATTTTTGAGTATGAAAACCAAAATTGGCCTATCACTGTGACTTCTGAACTGTCTGTAGCCCTATGGGCTGTGCTGGAGCCTGTCTCTGGCTTTCCTAGCTTCCACTATTCCAGACAGGTCAGCTTTGGGGCAAGTCTCTCAAGTCAAGCTATACCCAACTCATGCCCTCCACCAATAATATGCCCCTTTTGTGCCTGAAAATCTCCCTTCAAACACACATTCAGCAATGTTTGTTGATTTTTGTGATTGTAAATATAATGAATGCTCCTAAATAAATTTAGAAATCACTGAAGTTTAAGGAAAGAGAATAATCTCACTGTTCAGATACCCATGATAACATTCCATGTGTTTCTTTTTCCCTTGTGACCTTGCAGCCTTCTACAAGTTGTGACAATTTTATATATATATATACTCATATCTATATGTGTGTATGCATGCATTTTTTCCTTTAATCTACTTATTTCCTATTACTTTTGATTGGCAGAAATAGGTTTGAATACCCACTTCCTGCCTTAGTGGTGAAAATCAGATATGAACAGATAGATCTCCAGGGAACAATTCCTTGTAGTTCTACTGTCTGTTACACATCACACCATCTCTCAATCTTTGTCATATGACCTAGAGTTTTAGGATCAAAATTTCATTGTTATTGATGTTAGAAAGCTTTCCAAAATAACAATTGTTATTATGTGTTTATAACACTAAATACAATTACCTGGAATGCTGAATTTCATCTAATTTAATGTTCATTCATTTTTTTAAAAATTCTTTGACTTTCTCTTTATTTTTTTTAAAATCTGGTTCTTGGTCAGTCACCTAAACCACAGTATTAAATAACATTTTAAGTTAGATTGCTAATGTAATAACAATTCACAGTCTAATATGACTGAAGAAAAACAACTTTCTTGTATGATAAATCAAATACCTTATTTTGTTTGTTTTGTTCTAAAGCACAACAAAGATATATTGTCGTTGTTTCATGTCTTTGTTGCTGTTAGTGTTATGGAGAAAATGTCTAAAATCAGACAAAACTTCCTCCTTCCTGTGTATGTTATTCCATTTACTATAGTAATTTTCCTTTATCAAGATATTTTTAAAATATTTTGTATGTGATTTTGATGTGGCTTCTTTACTTTTATCCCAAACAAAGTAAGATTTGTCAAATTCTATAATTAAGAGTTATTTCCATTCCTGAAACTTTTACTCAGTTAAGATTGTTTTATTGTAACTATTTTGATTACTCTATTTTTTTTCCTTTAGAGTAGAAATTTTTAAAAAATCATCTTTGTTTCTGTTTTAATCGAGAATTTTATGTATGCCTATAACATATTTTCATCGAATCTACCCTGTGTTCCTTCCCTGATTTTCACTTTGCTTTGCCACATCTATGTTATTCTTGGTTCTTTTCTCTCTCCTCTGCAATCTGGGAGAAGTGTGTAAGACAAATCTCTGCATCCCCGAATTTTTCTCTTCAAAGTCAATTCTCATTTCACTGAGTCAATTAGGAGGTGAATGTCACATTTTAGGTTTTTTTTTTTTTTTTTTTTTTTTTGGAAAGATTTTATCCCCTTCCATCTTAGCTTATGACTTCATTTCCATATGTTCTCTTCATAGATAAGACACTTCTTAAATTCTGTTAGGCAGCAGATATGTCTAATTACTGGTGGTTCAGAGAAACTCAGATCCCCAATTGCCCCTTTAACCTTCTGAACAACAGAATGTGTAAAATATGGAAACATAGACCTATAACTTTTTCTTCCCTTGTGTGTGTGTGTGTGTGTGTGTGTGTGTGTGTGTGTGTGTGTGTGTTCCTGTGAGGCAGTTATTTATGCCACCATAGGCCCACTCAGTAAACTCACATTCACCATTCATATCTATCTGTTTTTAAAGAGTTAGAAATAGTTGAACAGTTGAATAGAGCCATAGAGGTATTAACTCAGGAGGCATTGTGCTAAGTGAAATAAGCCAGATGATAGGGAACAGAGAATGAGATATGAGGCAACATGATTGTCTTACTTTTCTTTCCTTTTTTAAAATTTTTGTTTTGTTTTATTTTTTAAGTTCATTGGGCATACCCTTTTTATTTACAATTACACCAAGAAATGTTAGCAATAGATTTTGTAAATCATAGTTTAAGTTTGTTTTACTTTTACTTTTCATGTTTGGCACATTTTTGAATTATAATAATTGCAGGGGAGTGTGGAGACGTTTTAAGAGGGTGCTAACTGGATGTCGTTTTTAAGTAAGAAATGTCTTCTAGGATTTCTAAAACCAACTAGATTTATCTTTTTCTGAAAAGTTCAAAGCAAATGGCTCAGTCATATAAATGAATCTGTATTACATTTATTTTTTTACGACAAAATTATAATACATTTTCTCCTGCAGATTTAGAATTTTGCTGTGTTTTAAGTAGACAGGACTATAAGTTATGTTACATGTCTGTCAATGTCCTTTAAAATATGTTTTAAAAGTTATACTGTGGCACCATTTGAGATGATCCAAAGTATTTAAGCAGATATTCAATGCAAGATTTTCTAAAGACAAATGAGCAAAGTGTATGCTAGTTTCTTTCTTAGGTAAACATTTCCCTAAATGAGTAGCATGTGATTATCACCACTAGTCATTTGGTAATTCCAAACTCTGACAGTAGACTAAATATCTAAGAGGAAATTAAATCTATGCTGTGTACACGTACAAAGCAAAAAGAAAGAACTGTCAAGGATGTCAAAGAGGAAATGAGTTGGGATAGGATGGTGAAACTGAAGGAGCTGTGGCTTGGAGTGTTAGGAACTGAAATCAGGCGTTGCAAATCCCATAGCAATTAATATAATCTGACCACTTATTTCTCAGATCCTCACTTTCTTAATCCTTTAAATGATTTCATTATGAATAGCCATACCTCATGGTTGCTTTCTCAGGCAAATGAAAGTACATAATTAATTATTCATCATAAGAAAGTGAGCTTAAGAACATTAGAGGTAGTTCTCACATATACTACAACACGGTGATCATTGAAAATGGCATACTGAGTGAAGTCAGCTGGACTTGGAAGGACAAATGTTGCCTAATTCTACTTATGTTAAATATCTGTAATAGATGAATTCATAGAAACAGGAAGTAAATTCAAAGTAAGCAGGGCTTTAGGAGAGAAGAAATGAAGGGATATTGCTTAGTAGACTACAAAACCTTGTACATACAATTAATACCACAAAAGGTTACACTTACAAATCATTAAAATGACTAGTTTTATTCTTTATGTATTTTGGTATACTAAATTACATTTTAATGTCAAATTTTACTTTTTAATATACACATAATCCTTAAACTATTTTTTAAACTGAAAATTGAATATAGGTAGGTGTTATGGTAATTTGCATGAACTACTACAAACAAACTAATCAAATAAGCAATACAAATAGTCATTATAAATATCCTACAAACATCTATGTAATGATGTTCATGTATTCAGTCATTATAGCTACAAAAATTCTTAAGAGATAATTATTCATCCAACAGAAGAGAAATCTCATCTATCATTTAAAAAAACAAGTCTTCCAGATATGGCTTATAATTCTCCTGCACTACAGAGGTGCATGTGATGATCTATCAAAAACTGCTCCATATGTGAGCTTCCCACTGATAGCTATGATGAAAATGAATGTTGCAATATATATCTCCGCTATCACCACTCAGGAAGCATGAGTCACGAGAGTATAAATGAAAAGTTCATCTCAGAACTCACTCAAGATCTTGAGACTCGCCTGCTCTCACCTGAATTCCCCTCAAGGGTGGAGAGATCATCCCTAGTTTTATCAAAGCCCCTTCACCTCATGAAACCTGAGGAGAAATGCTATGAGTTTTTTCTCTTTTGGCTCTTCTCTTCCAAAATCCAGCATTTTTCCTTCAACTCTGATGAAGCAATCTCATTCCCCAGGGGAGTGCCTGACATCACCATTCCACTTCCCATTGTTCAACCTCTCAACAGTTTCGTGATAAATGCACCTCCTACACCAAATACAAAACTGAGATGGCTTCAGACTAAGACTGGAGGAGAAAAGAGTCACAGTCAATTCCCTAAACTCTCATAATTTTCATTTGTTGAATATTTTATCTCAGATGAATCATTTTATGTGTTGTAGTCATTTCCTTCCTAAGTGAAGTTTGATAAGTTAATTTAAACTTTATTAGCCCAGATTTCAGTTGATTTATTGTTTCATTTTTTTAGTTATTTTCTTGATTCTAAAATGGTCTCATAAATAAAATCTTTTATAATAAATTTAATTCAACACATATTTTAGAGAGTCATTTTCTATAAAAGTCATCTATGAGACAGTGTTTTATATATAGTGAAGGTGGAAATAGTAACAACAATTCTCAACCCTAAAAATTTACATCGTAAAGGGAGAACTTACTCAGATAGTATAAGTAATATCTTAGGTGATTTAAGAATTCCCTTGAATATATGCGTTTTACATAATTATGAAAATCTTGCCAAGAGAGGTATTCTTTATGATCGACATCATAGCAAGGTTATAGTGTTTATTATCACCCTTTTAACCTACTATATTAAAAGGTTCTCCAGGGTAAAGATAATCTTAGTTTTTGTTTTTTTTTTTCATCCCTGGAAGCAATAAAACTGTTCAGACAGGGTTTCAGACATACTCTGACTGGAACAAATATTTTGAGATTGTGCTTCCTATTCAGGAAATACATTCCCAAGTTGCAAAATTTTTTTAAGTGCTTATTTATATTATGCTGTATTCATTCCACAAGACTTATCCAGCAACTGAGAAGTCACTACATGATGACTAAATGCAACTGGGTACTGCCAACTAGACCAAGTTAGAAGATGTTAGTTTGAATCCAGTCCTGCTTAGCAACAGGGTACACTGAATGAGAAATTCATTTAGGACACTTATTGGGATACTGACAACAAAGCCCAACAACCAGTATTTAAAAATGATTAAATAAAATAACATCAAGCTTTTTACAAAATCAGAATTTAAAATGTGTTGGCAGAGCCTCATTTAGCAGGAGACTTACATAGATACCTTATTGTCGTTAATACCAGCAGATTTGTATTGACTGATGATTGTTTACCATTATAAACATTTTTATGTTTAGCGTATGACTGGTCATCAGAGCAACAGCAACTCTGAGCACTAGAGAGGAAGAAAATGAGGCTCTGATACATGTGCTACTCTCAGGTAGAAGGGATAAGAGATAAATAGGCTGGGAACCCTGGTTGTCTAGCCCTGGGCAACTTATGGTAAATCACTCCACAAATGCTTTTCCAGTGAGAGGCACAACTGTGAAATTCTGAATCTGGCATAAGTCCCACATTTCAATTTATTTTCTATTGGGGAAGTTGATTTTACTCCCAGTAAGTACCTGGAGTAGAAAATCTGTCAAGTTTGTTTCTGCTGTAGTGACTTGTTGCTGCTGCTGTTATTTGTTTGTTTAGAATAATACTCCTTTACCTTCACCTCTCCCTATCTTCTACGAGGAGAAAAAGGATGAAGATGCCTCTAGCTGGTGAGGCAGAGGAACTTGGGTGTAGCCTGTGCTAACTGATAACACAGCCCTGTCCTCTGCAAATATGATCACCTCTCTTGGGTTAACAGCCTTCCATGAGGACGCTTGTTGGCCAGCAGATGTGCAATGCAGATGTGCGACCAGCTGAAAGCTCAACACAGGGAGAAAGAGTGAAAGGATTTGAACATGATTCCAAACTATCTAAAATAATTCTAATGTGATTTTAAAAAAAAAAAAAAAAAAAGTTTTTTTTTTTTTTATCAGATTTCATTTGGATTCATTAAAGCGCAGGCAGAAGTATGATTAGGAATTGACTTCAAGATAAATGAGTTTGGCAAATTACAAGAGCATTTTAAGCTTCACTTGGGAAATGAACTGGAATGATCTTTGAATGATCTTTTTGTGTCCAGAACCCTTTTTATCTTGTTCTTTCTCAGATGTGTCTTATGAAGCATAGCTATGGATAAAATACTTTGTGTGCTATCTACTATAATTCAACTTTTATTAAAGAAAAAAATGAGAAGCATCTAAAAGTATTAGTTACTTTTCTGTTGCTGTAATAAAGGAAAAAAAAACACCATGGCCAAATGCAACCTAAGGAAAAAAGGGTTTATTTCAGTCTTCAGTTCCAGAAGGATAGGACCTACAGACAGCAAAGAAAGCATGGCATGGCAGTAGGAAGCCACTTGGTTGTAGCCAAAAGTTTTCTCTGATCCCACCCAGCCCCACGGACCCACAGCCACTTATAAAATAATCACTCAGAGACTTGTATTAATTATCAACTGTATAGCCAATGGCAGGCCTCTTGCTAGCTAGCACTTATATCTTAAATTAACCCATTTCTATTGATCTGTTTTGTCACATGTTCTGTGGCTTTACCAGTCTGCTGGCATGATGCTCCTTGGGCCCCAGGCTGGCATCTCTCCTGACTCTGCCTTTCTTCTTCCTGTTTCTTTCTTGGATTTCCTGCCTAGCTATAACCTGACTTGCCATAAGCTAGAACAGCTTCTTTATTAACCATTCAAAACAACACATACTCACAGTGTACAGAAAGGCATCCCATAGCACTTTCCCTTTTCTGTCCAGTCAAAAAATAAGTTTCTAACTTTAACATAGTAAAATTACATATAATAGAACAGTTATCAAGTAAGAAATTACAGTTACAGTATCTATTTATATTTGGCAAAATTAAAGAAAATATTCTATCTATCCTATATTTGTGAGTGTGAGGTTTCATGTCTAATTTATCTTTTATCATTACCAAGGAAAATTATAACTATCTAGTCTTCAACTACATCAAGGACCCCAGAAGGATCCTTGTAATTACTAGTAATTACCCAAGTAAACAGGAAGTACATTGTAAGCAACTTCCAAAAATCTAGAATGATAGAGATAGCTGGCTGCCTGGACAGTCATCCAAAGTTCCTCTGCAACATTGGGGCATCTGTCTTCAGCCTATAGACCTAGAGTTTTTTTTTGTCACTTCTCCCTGTGTCCTGTAGAATATCTGGCAGTCTCCTCTGTGAAGCAGGAACCTGAAGGACCATCACACCTTGTTTTGACTGCTAGCTCCCCCACCCCCACTTGGTTTTTCAACATGGCACCAAGTCATGTTTACTTGCCTAATTCTGGGAAGTAGTATTCAATACTATGACTGTGTTTTTAAGCCAGTGGCTGTGCTTCCAAGCCTGAAGGCAGCAGCAAAGGTGAAGCCGCTCTGTATCAAGGCCTGGCTCATCAGAGATTTCAGCAGTCTATCCACCATGTTGCTGATAAAGCCCATGCAGTCAGGGGATGGATCTCCAAACTACAGTCCTGTGTGACAGGTGAAGTAGGAAGCTGTTTTTGGCTCCATTTTAGAATCTCTTACTCAATTCTCTTAGGTTTTAGGTGGAAATTCTTGCTCCACGTTGGGCCACCAAATGTCACCGTAAGTTTTCTCAGGTCCTGGCTGGCCTTGCTTTCTGTCTGGTCCCCACAGTCCCTCAGCCACTTATAAAATAATCACTCAGAGGCTTATATTAATTACCAACTGTATGGCCAATGGCAGGCCTCTTGCTAGCTAGCTCTTATATCTTAAATTTACCCATTTCTATTAATCTGTGTTTTGTCACGTGTTCTGTGGCTTTACTGCTGGCATGTTGCTCCTTGGGCCCCAGGCTGGCATCTCTCCCGCCTCTGCCTTTCTTCTTCCTGTCTCTTTCTTGGATTTCCCGCCGAGTTATAACCTGAGTTGCCATAGGCCAGACAGCTTCTTTATTAACCATTCATAGCAACACCTACTCACAGTGTACAGAAAGACATCCCAGAGCACTTGGTCGCATTTACTTACACACAGAAAGCAGGGCAGGAATTTCGGCAAGCGCACTCTCTCAAAGCCAAACCCCAGCAAGTTGCTTCCTCCAGCAGGACTCCGCCTTCTAGAGATTCCACAACCTCCGGTAACTTCTGTCAACTGCAAACAAGTGCTCAAGTACCTGAGCCTGTGAGGGACATTTCTCATTCAAATTGTCACTTAGTACAAGCTAATTTTCAAAATATTTATCTATATATGTATGCATACATAGACATACATACATACATACATACATATATACAGGCACACATACAAATAAATGCAAACCAAGGATCTATAACCTGAAAATCCTAAATACTCCTAAGTCCAAAATTTCCTGAGTACCACGTGGCACCACAAATGGAAAATTTTGCACTTGACTTGAAGTGACAGGTTTCAGTCAAAATAAGTGCAATAAAATTATTGTATAAAAATAGCCTTCAGGCTCATACAAGGTATATATAAGTCTGAGTTGAGGGGTCCTGTAAAGATGACTCAGTGTCTAAGAGCACGTGACACCCTCCTAGAGAACCTGAGTTTGATTCCTTACACCTATGTGATGGTTCACAACCATCTGTCACTCCAACTCCCGAGATGCAGCACCTTCTTCTAGCCTAGGCAGGTACCAGGCACACATGTGGTACACAGATATATATGCAAGAAACAGACATACATGAATACACACATTTTATACTTGAACTTACATATCTTCTACAATGCCTTATTATATACATTCAAATATTCAAGATAAAAATGAAATATGAAGATTTCTTACCCTAAAAACTTCAAACAGATATATATGTAGGCTGTGCACACATAGACAATGAGACAGAGTGACGCAGTCAGGGAGGGAAAGAAGAAGAAAGTTTTAAATGACAGTTTGGAACCAATCAAATCCTGGCTTTAGCATTACCTTCTATCTGATATTTTTAAAAGTTACTACGCATCTTCAAGACTTAGGCACACATTTATATGTGGTGATATTTTATTTGTGCTGAAATGTGGTGATATTTTATTTGTGCTTTGATAAACAAAGCTTGCCTGGAGAATCAGAAGAAAAAGAAAGCCATTACAAGTAAACAAAGAAGTCAGGGAGTGATAGCACACACCCTTAATCTGATCACTTAGCAGGCAGGATCTGTGTGTTCAAGGCCACACTAGGGAATAGAGCCAAGCATGGTGACACATGCCTTTAATCCCAGTACCAACCATAGAGAGTTGGAGGTCTGTACAGATGGACAGGAAGTGGCAGAGCTATGTAGGAAGAGGAAGTGAGGTAGCTGAGCTAAGATAGCCAATGAGAGGGCAGAAAAGCAAGGCATATAAAGCCTGAGTAGACAGGAAGTCATGCCACTTGGAAGCTGCAGAGTTGGTGAGGTAAGGTTGGCTGATGCCTTTCCCTGTTTCCCTATATTGGACTTTCACCCCTATATTTGACTTGATGTTTTTCATTTAATAAGACCATTTAGAAATTCTTCTACATTTATAAATTTAAATAGTGTTGCTTCATTCTATGATTGATCTGTTAATAAATAAAACAACTTACATCATGTTTCAGATATGAGAAGTCATTAGTCCCTAGTGCTGTTATAGCCTTATAGCAACACAGTTCAGTAAATTGATTAGCCATTCTTGTCTGTAGATAGTAGAAAAATAAAGTAATATAATTTAGTAATAACAAGGCCAGCAAAAATAGCAGACTTTGCTTTAAAATGCATTAAACATTTTAATAGTACTTTGTATTATAGTTTCATTCTCATTGTTTTTTTTTGCTTTGGAACATTTTTTAATTGTGAACATGGCTTATAACTCTTTCAATCCCCAATGACCACAATTAGATACCCCAACTTTACAAGAGAACTTTGGATGACTGTCCAGGCTGCCAGCTGTCTCTGTCTACCCTACAAGACTCCTGAAAGTTGCTTGCATCATTCTCCCATTTCTCAGGTAATATTATATCCTTCTGAGGTCTTTTAATTGTTTTGTTATCTGTAATTTTATTATGTAAAAGTTAAGACCTTCCTTAAAAAAAAAAAAAGAAAAGGAGAAGTGCTGTGGGATGTTCTGTATGGCAAATATGTTAATAAATAAAACAGATTGGCCAGGAGCCAGACAGGAAGTATAGGCAGGACTAACAGAGAGGAGAATTAAGGGAACAGGAAGGGAAGGGGGAGACTGCCTGCAGCTACCACCAGGACAAGGAAGGTGTAAGGTACCAGTAAGCCACGTGGCAAAGTATAGATGAATAGAAATGGGCTAAATATAAGAATAAGAGCTAGACAATGATAGGCCTGAGCTAATGGTCAAGCAGTTTAAATAATATAAGCATCTGTATGTTTGTTTTATAAGTGGGCTAAGGGACTGCGGAGAGAAAACTCTCCAGCTACAGTGGCCAATTTCAGATATAGCAGTTAAGTGACTATCACTGCTTTGGTTCCTAATTACTGAAGATACTGTGATAAAATACAGACTTGGTTGCTAGGATATACAGCTCTAAGGAAGCATACACATCACCTTCTATACTTTGACAGGCTCTGTAGACTAACGCAGAATAGATATAGTAGACATGGTGTAGTTGGCAGCTATCATAGAACCCAGCAGCAAAAGAAAAACAGAGACTGCTCTTGTGTTTAAAGCCAATCTGAGTTTCCTTTTGCACGGTGTTACTGTGTATTTGAAGCCAAATGACAAATCACACAATAGAGAGATTTAGAACACATGTTCAAAATAATATACAACAATCATTAAGGTATCTTAGGAAGAGGATTACTCATCATGGAAACTTCACTTTACAAGAGATGAAGACCACTCCCGACAACCACAACCAATCAAAATGTAAAGTTGTGGAGCCAGGTCCCAGTGGAAAAATCTAGGAAACACTACTGCATCTAAGGCTTGGGGAACATTGCTTAAGGTGGTGTTGGAAAGACTGTTAAGATCCAGAAGATCAGAGAGTTTGCTATGAGGCTTTGTCTCCTAGTAACATCAGAAGCTATATCCATGAAGACGTACAAACATGATTGCCCGAACATGAGCTGAACAAGGACATCAGCAATAGACATGCTAAAGTGGACAGGAGAAAAGCCCAAGAGGTCCAAAAGGCCTCAGTCCTACACAAAGAACTATAGACAACTAAAGAATGCTGAGCAGGAGAAATATTCTTTCTCAGGGAAGAGCACACAAATTGGTTATCCAATACCAAATGGTCAAACCTGAAAACATACATAAAGGTAATGTTATACAGAATGAGTAGGTTGTATTTAGGAATATTTGCATACATCCATATACATATATGGATGTAATAACAGTTAATGAAAAAAAAGAGGTCATAAATTTTAAAGAGAGCAAGGAGGGTTGTATGGAAGGGTTTGGAGGGAGAAAATGGAAGGGATAAATGTAATTATAATCTCAAAAATTAAAGAAAAGGGAAAGAGGAATGTTCATCTCTATTTTTGGTCTCAGGTTCCTGTTTTATGTTTACAGAGGCCCCACAGAACAACCAAAAAAAAAAGTTATGTCTTTAGTTGGTAACTACAGTGAAATGTTTTACCAAACTTCAAAAGGAGAACAAGCAAAAAGATAAATATCCTATAATAAACTATAGCATAAAAATACTCTGTTAGCATGTGTGTTTGTTAAATTTTAGCCAAATTAGACGTCAAGTAAAAGACATAATTAAAACTTACCAAAAGAAAGCTACAAAACTGAGTAAGATGAGGAATGAACGCACCCATTAAATATAATCTGAATTTCTACACAAATTAAACATCATGCAAAATGTTGGACTACAGAGAGATGTTAGCAAGCATTTCATGTCCATGCCACTTCATATTTTTAAAGAAAATTTGGGCAATTCTCGCCATGCTCCTGGCCCTTGGACTGTTTTCCTCCTCTTCTTTCACTTGATTGGCCTTACAGCTATGTTTGCTTGACAAATGGGAAAGTCAAGAAGTAAAGAACGGAACTCTTCATGATGGAAGTATCAAAGCTACAATTCGTAAACTCTCAACACCCAACACTGAGTTCCTTTTCTTTTGGGAAGAGGGAGTCCTTTGTCTGGGGAGCACAAACACAACAACATTGAAGCATACAGTTGTGTTCCTCCCGCACCTCTCTGTGTGGGTTTTGAATGTAGGATGCATAGGCTCCTTGCTGATAGAGGCAGGGAAGAAATGCCTTCTGGTCTCTCTGGTGTGGTCACTTTCACCTTTGAAGTCAGAAGAGGAGGAAGAGGCTGATTGGGTCTTTAGATGGATATTTTATTCTACCCAATGTGGCAGAGTTTACTTCTAGCTCTTCAAAGGCTTGTCAGACCCACAGGCAACCTCATGTTTTAAACAATGCCCTGACTGAGGGAAAGGCATTCTGCCATCTAATTTATTTCAGAGCAAAACAAGATATTCTGGTGGCAGTGACAAAATAGAACATAAATGAAATTTTTATTCTCTTCAAAAATATTTGCCAAAGTAATGGTTTTACAACAGTTGCTGGGAGGTTTAGCTGATTAGATTCTAACATGTCACCCAGCAAAATGTTAACACAATTATTCTAAATATTAGAGATAACCCACTCTCACTGATGAGTTTAAGTCAAGATCATTATGGTGCAGTCATCTATCTAGGACTATCTCTTGGGTTTAGAGTTGAAATATCTAAATGGTGGTAGAAAAGTTTAAACTAAAAAGTAACAAAGCAAACATTGGAGGTTTTGACAAAAGCAAAAAAAAAAGGTAGGTAATTAAAATTTTAATTCATATAAGTTTTCACATAGCATTCTAGAATGTGATTTTAGCATTGCCTAAGAATTATTTGGGCTAAGTTAGAGTCTCCTTACTAATTTTCTTTGGATCCTAACTGAGGCTGAGTTTGAGACTCAGAGGCAGGCTCAAACATGGAGTAAGAACCTTGGACAGGATCTCCGAAGTTGGAAGGAAGACTGAATGAAAGTTTCCCCCATACTTTTGGAACCAACATAAAATATAAAAACTGTACATGTTAATGGCTGCTCCCAGCAACATTTCAATTCATGTAATGTTTAAAACAGATTAAGTATATTATATCTCCTTAAATATTTATCATTTCTTCATAGTGAAAAATTTCAATATCCTCACTTCTAGCTGTACAGTATTTAGTGGGCATCTTTAGATGTCCATGTGAAATATCATACCAGAACTTCTCAGTCTTATCTAAAAGTAACTTAGCAACCATTGGCCAGTCTTCTTCCTTCAGTCTCATCCACCCCCACCCTCCACCTTTGACACCCACTACTTTATTCATACCTTTAACAGTTTTAAAATTAAACATGAATGAAATCATGTGGTCATTGCCTTTTTGTTTCTGCCTTATCTCACTAAACACCATAGTCTCCATTTCTGTCCATATTGTCACAGATGATGACTGGCTTTCATTCACTTTATAACTAAGTAACATTCCATAATAAATACTCATTCATATGTCAGTTAATGGACATTTATGTTGGCCCCCACCTTTTGGTGACTGGAAATAGTGTGTCAGAGAAAGTATCTTTCAGTAAATGACATGAGAGAAATTGTGTAACTGCTCTACAAACTGATACCTAATGCAGGTCGCTTAGCTTCCTTCAGATATAGGCAACGATTCATTCAGAAAATTTTCAGCATCTTGAATATAGACAAAGGGAATGGTCAGGCAAAGGGGTGGTATTGTTATCCTTAATAAACATAGGAGAGTAGCACTTGACAACAAATATGCAGAAATATATAAGAGCATTCCTGAAACTTATTGAGAGTATTTGCCTATTTCCTAAACATACTACTACACATGACAAGTGTCAAACATAGGTACACTGCTTTGTCAAAAACCTATAGGTTCTCACGCACCTAGGACACTGTGATTACTTTGTTGTACATGCCTTAATGCTAAAATAAAGAATTATGAATGGTCTTTTTTACCATAAAGTGATAAATCTTTGAGTAGATACATTTAACCCAATTTAAACAGCCCATGATGCATACATATTAAAACATCACATACTACTCAGTAAATATATACATTTTTTTTAAATTTTTCAAGTATCAGGATGAAAATTAACAAATTAAAGGAAGCCACATCGGCACCTTGAAGTTAAACATTTTAGGCAACATTTAGCCATCTTAATTGACCCCAGCACACCAAGGCTTAGCACACCAAGGCTTAGCTCAGAGGAGGGGAATGACTGTGGGGATTTTCTCTCTGTCTGCCCCTCATTGCGGGACACTGCCAGCGGTGACTTGCTCTTGTGTTCCTTAGAAATCTCTCAAATCTGGAGCACATTTCAGTCATTTAGCAGACATGCTCCACATGAATTATTCCAAACCATGTTTACTTACTTGGACCTAAACTCCAGAAGATGGACAAGGCACACATGGCTTCAGAACGTGGAAAAAGCACTCCCTGGAAGCCAAGCCAGTGCGTGCAGTTTCTCCTTCTCCAAGAAGTGAAATCCAGGTTTCAACCCTCTGGCATCAGATGTGGCCGCACAACACAATAGATTGAATTAAGAAACTGTTCTTGCTTTTCAGTTGAAGACATGTAAATAAATGAACAGGATCAACAAAGCTAATATAAAATGGAGATTGGACAATGACTTCATCAAGAACAGAAGGGGACTTCTATTGTCCTTTAAAGATAATGTTTCAAGCTTATTCTTCTCCAGCTGACATATAATGACCAAAGTGGTTTCAGTTCTTTTGTTTGTTTATTCATTTTTACCTATACAATGTTAATGATTTTCCAGGTTTTAAAAAAAATAGATTTATTTTGTGTGTGTGTGTGTGTGTGTGCGTGCGCGTGCGCGCGCGCACATGTGTGCGTGCACACACACTTGTGTACAGCAGGGGCCAGAGATGATGTTGGACCTCCTGCAGCTGAGGTACAGCAACAGTAAGCCTCCTGATGTGGGTACTGGGAATTCATTTGGGGAAAACAGCAAGCACTCTTAACTAATGAATCATCTCCTTGGCCCCTGATTCTCTAGATTTGACCTTTTCTAACTTTTGAATTATTTTATTTATTATTAGGTGTATGTATGTGTGGTTTGGGGCAGATGTATCAATACCATGATGTACATATGGAGGTCAGAAGACATATAGAGGTCAGAGGTCAACTTTATGAAGTTAGTTCTCTCTTTCTGCCTTTACGTAGTTCTAGAAAAGGAACTCAGTTTTGCACCACCAGGTGATAAGCACCTTTACACTCTGCCATTTTTCTGGTTCTCATTTTCTAGATTTTTGTTTGTACTTTATTTTCCCCCTAATTACTTTCTTGTGTAACCAATAAAAGAAAAACTTCCCTTCAGGTAACAAACTGTGATTATGACTTGATTCCCAAGCTCATTCAACCTGAGCTTCCAAGGGTTATTTTACTAATTTATAAGACTGTTGTGAGAACTAATAATTAACATTTGCAAGATGTTCATATAAAAGGTGTGAGAGAAGAAGTAAATCTGGTATAACAGAGGGGTCTTCAAACAGAAACCTCATTAGTATTTTTTTTAATTCTAAGTAAAATTCTGAGCTGGGCCAATACCAAAGCACTGTGTAGAAATATGCAAACAACAGCAATCTGGTTCTTGCAACTGGATATTTTGGTGGCATGCTGACAATACTGTCTTCTCATTTAAGGCATGGTTAATATAGGTCTCAGAGTGAAAGCGTTTTATTTAGAGTTTCATCCATTTATGTCAATGCTTCTGTTCAAAGGCAAACAGAATGAGGGCATCACAGTTTTCTGGTCAGTGATAAAACAGCCATCTTTCTCCTTCAGGTCCCAGCTTGGTCTCAGTTTGAAACTAGTCTTCCTATTTTCCAGATCATCAATGTCAGAGATGAGTTTCTTATTTGGAAACTATTTGTAACCATAACCCCAGAAATTCATCGCTAGAGCCTTCAGGTCAGAACAGATTATTATTTTGTTGCACAATTTCCAATGACTTTGTCTCTGTGATCCAACTCAGCATCATTTCTAAGGTCCATCAACTTCTGGTCCCATGTCATTAACGCTCCTATTTCTCATCTCAGCATTTTAGGAATGGGAAGTCCAGGGTTGTAAACATCAGTACATTTACCTGGCTAAATTTCCTCTGTCAGATTTCAACAGCCTTAGCCACCATGCCAGGACTTCAGGTCCTATATATGAAAAGGGTTTGGTAGCACAGAAGATTTTATCCTGTGGACTTTTCTCTGTGGAGAGGGCAGTAGACATTCTGAGGGGTCAAACAAAGCACAAGACACATAGGAGAGTTTCCTACTTGTTTTCCACTCCACCCTTGCCACAGAGGAAAAAGAAGTCATGTACAGATCAGCATCAAACGCACAAGGAGCTTTGACTTCCCACTGTGACAGTACCTCCTTCAGTCAAGACGCATTGTTGTGTTCCTACCACATGACAGGAAGCTTTTCTCAAAATAGGGACACAGCAAGGAGTAGAACTCATACTCTTGCACATGGGGAAGGGACAAAGATGTTCTTAGAACTCTGTAAGTAAAACTTGTCAGTTTTCAATTTGGGCCAAATGTGTGGCTACTCCAAAGTAAAGGTGGTCATCTTACCCTCATCTTACCTAAGAAATTCTATGAACTTAGCTGTAATATAATATGGAAAGGGTCATGATCCAGTCACTGGAAGGAGCCCAGAACTTTACTCAAGAATACTGTGTACATTGCATGTGTGTGTGTGTGTGTGTGTGTGTGTGTTGTCTTTCCTGATCATGCCTCTCCAACATTTCTCCAGTCCTATAGTCCTGGAGACATTCAACAGGGTGACCAAGTCAGCAAACTTACTTCATGATGACTCTGGGTTCAGAGGTCCCAAGGTTGATTATATCACACACGATGCTTTTTATCGACAATTCAGTTATACTGTGAAGGAAGAAATGTGTCTTACAGGGTTTGTCTTTATAAATGTCAGCAGACTACTGGAGAGCCTCCATTTTTCTTCCTCTTTATGGTTCTGTGAGTGATCAAGCCTAGCAAAGTCCTTCAATGTATGACTCTTCTCGTGTCTTACATACACTCAGGCTTCTATAATCCTTTCTTGACCAACAAGCTAAGGCATCCAACCCTTCTAGCAATTTTCAGACTGTCCATTAAATCCAACTTGGGGAAATTTTATCCTTTAAAATTGTTTTTTTAATTTCTAAGAGCTGATGTGTTCTGCCGATGCTGCAGTTTTTCATATGAAATTCAGATTCTTAATACTATGGAAAACCACGTTGGCATATTTTGGGATTAATTTCCTAGTAACAATGAATTTAATACAAAACATTCGTCTATTGTAACAAAGAAAAAAGCCAAAGGGAGCAATATGCATTTTGCAGATTCTGCCAAACAAGGCAATGTTTGTTTATGCTTTAGAGAAAATAAATTAATGTGTTTTGTTTACATTTGCATGCATCTTTCTAGAACACATGTATACACAAAACACAGTTGTTGTGTTATTATTAATACTTTTATGAGGCCTTTTTCTGTCAGTCCATATGGCTTCACCAAAAATAATTTTACCTCTATGCCCTAAGAATGCATCTTGCAATCCTTTATAACCTGACAGGTATCAGACCTGGGTTACCTGCTGAAAACCATGTACAGAATTGGCTTCTGCTGCAGACTAACTCTGCCATTGTGTGTATATGAATACATAGACACATATAAATATGAACATATCACATATAAAGCTTTATATGGAAGTCAATGAGATAAATCAATATATTATTTCTGAAAACTTTTGGCCAATTAACTGCTCTCAAAATTGGCAAAAATCTAAATTAAAGGTGAAACTCTCATCTCCTAACTCTGATTGAGTGATGCATTTTAGAACTTTGAGGCACAAACTCATCTTGAGGCTTTGCTCAAAGATGAGTTTTCACTATACAGTGAAACAAAAGTCTCCTTTGTGTCACTGTTTCAACCTAATGTCAACCGTAAGTGCTCAACTTCCTGTGGTCTGCTGTTGAGGCTATTCCTCAGTTACTGAGATTCAGTCACAGGTATGTGAACCAAATAGACTAACTAGTTTAACTTTAAGTTAAACCATTAAGATCAATTTTATTTTTATGTGCATTGTGCGTTTGTGTGAATATTAATCATAGCAGTGCAGATGTCTTTGGAGGCCGTAAGAGGATGTGAGATTCCCTAAGGCTCCATTATGCATGCTTGTAAGCCATCCAGTATAGGTGCTGGGAACCAAACTCACATCATTGGGAAGGATAGGAAGTGCTCTTAACCACCAGGGCATCTCTTCATCTCCTATAACTTCTATTTCTTAAGCCTAATTTAACATTTTTTCCTTCCCCTTTTTCCTGCTTCCTTCTTCTCATCCCAGATTTTGCCTCCCTCTTTTTTAAATAAGTGCATGGAAAGAGATGTTTATAATTTAAGTGTGTATATATGTTTATGAAGATGTATGCTAGTGTGTGTACACATCTAAATAAAGTTGTTTGTGGCTGTTATCAGTTAAGAGGGCCATGAAGTGACAAAATTCCACAAGTATGGATTACACTATCCCTCAGCTCTTCTAAACACACTTCTCCAACAGAAAGGAACCAGTAATCCTTGGAGAAATGCCTGATCTCAAGCTAGGACTGGTAGTATAAAAACCTTCAACAAAAATGTGGAGAAATTTTAAAAAAGGAAAGAAAAACAAAGGCAAATAGATGTCAGAAGAACAGCAGAAGCAACTGATACTAGACAATTTTGGAAGGTGTAGGTATCCAAACAAATAATGATAAGAATGAAATACCACCAGTTAAATTAAGTTTTAGTGTGTGAGCTAATAGTGGTCTGAGCAGCTAGCACAGCAAGAATAAAGCTCTTTCCTTTAAAATAAATAAGAAATTAATTTATAGCAGAGAAATGACAGAAGAATAAAAATCAAGCCTGGAATAGTGGAGCTTTTGGGTTACGACAGTATTTCTAACTCTTGCTCCTGATTGCTTCTAGGACTTCCTAAACCTTCAGAATATTTCACTGCTCTAGGATTTTTAGAACACTGAGAACATTTCATTCACGATTTCTACACGGAACAGTGATTTAGGCCACAATGCACTCAGTGAGTAGAAGTAATTCCTAGTGCTTTTTAAAAATGTCTTTATTTTATTTTTGAGATTACAATTTAATTACAGTATATTTTCCTTCTCTTTCCTCTCTCTGAAGCCTCCCATATACCCTTTCACGATCTCCTTCAAATGCATGGCTTCTTTTCACTAATTATTATTATATGAATACATGTATACATATATGCATGTATATTTCTAAATATAACTGCTTCCATCCATATGATGTCATTTGTATGTATGTTTTCAGTGCTGACCTTTTGGCATGGGAGTTGATGTGCTTTTCCTTGGGAAAGATAATATCTCACCCTGCCAGCTTTCCTCAGTCGCCTGTAGTTCTTTGCATAGAGTTGAGGTCTTGTCGGCTTTCGCCACCTGCCTTGCCATTGTTGTCAACTTCGTTCAGCTCATGTGCAAGCAGCCATGTTGGTGAGACTCTGTGGGCATGGCTCCTGGAATTACTAGGAGACACAATCCCACACAAAGCTCCTTGATCTTCTGGCCCTTACCATCTTTCTGCCCTTCTCCAATGTTCCCTTCGTGTGGGAACATTTTGTAGTTGGAGTTTTCTCCAGTCCTGCCCAGGCCCACAGCCTGGACAGATGCTTACATTAATTAAAACTGTTTGGCCTAATGGCTCAGACTTCTTGCTAGCTAGATCTTACACTTAAATTAACCCATAATTCTTATTTATGTTTAGCCACGTGGCTTGGTACCTTTTTTCAGTTCTGCCTTCACATCTTGCTTCCTCTGTGTCTGTCTGGCGACTCCTGACTCTTCCCAGAATTCTCTTCTCTGCTTGTCCCGTGTATACTTCCTGCCTGGCTACTGGCCAATCAGCACTTTATTTATGAACCAAATCAGAGCAACACATTCACTGCATACAGAAAGACATCGCCAGCAGTGTTTTGTAAACATTTTGTATCCGTTGTGACTGGGCTCCACAACTCTGCATCTTGTTTTGTTGTGGTTTGTGGTAATGGTCTCTGTCTGTTGTAAAAGGTTGAGGCATGAAGACCATACATATCTACGGGTATAGAAACCAATATTTACAGATACGGATTATGCTGGTTTAGTAAATTAGTGACTGTAGGTGTTCCTTCAACAGCCATGGCTTTACTAGCCCTGAGTATTGTTAGCAAAATTTCAGTACCAGGCATGGTTTTGTTCTTGTTGAGCAGGTCTTTAAGTCCAATTTGAAAACTGTTGGTTACCCCCAAGGTATGTGTGCTCATACTGTACCTTTAGGTTATCATACCATGCTAGTCGTTGATGTAGTTCCTAGGCATCCTAGCTGGACACAACTGTTGGGTGCCTCCCTCCTTTGTACTACCTTTATGCAAAGAGGGCAGGCAGAGTGGTCTCACTCAGTCATTGCTCAATAAGTACAGATGGAGAAATATCACACTGCACACCACAGATATGTAATTATTTGTCAACTACAAATGAAATATTTTAACATGTGCATGTTTTGCATATGCAAGCAGTCATGTTGATGAGACTCTGTGGGCATGGCTTCTGACATTACTAGGAGACACAATATCACAGAAAACTCCTTGATCTTTCAGACCTTACGGTCTTTCTGAATATGCATGTTTCCATGTCTGTGAGTACAAGTGCATGCACATGGAAGCCTGAGGTTGACACTAGGAATCCTCCACCACTTACTACTTTATTTTTCAAGATAGGATCTCTCAGTTGAACATAGAGCTTGCTGATAGAACTTGTCAAACTAGCAAGGCTTTTTGCTTTTGAGAGCCTTCATCTCCACCATGGCCACCTATAATTTCTGTGGGTTCAGGGAATCTAAACTCTGAATTCTGATACGTGGTAAATTCTTTACCCAGTGAGATATCTCCCAGCCTTAAAATAGATTTTAGGAGGATAGGAAAAAAGTGTCAGTGTTTAACAGCATTTGCTGCTCTTTCAGAGGACCAGAGTTCAGTTCCCATCTGAACTAGGTGCCTAGCAGCTCACAACTGCCTGTGTCCCCAGCTCCAGGGGATCTGCTACCTTCTTGACTCTGCTAGTACTCAACAAACATGTAACATACATATACACATATAAAATGGAAATGCATATAAAATACATAAAAAAGAATAAACATTTTGTTTCTGTATTTTACCTGAGGACCCTAAAGGCCTGAAAAAAAAAAATGAACCAGTAGAGTCTTCAACAAGTGTTGAATTGACCATCTAGAAACAAGAAAGACAGAAGAAGGGACCTAAGCAATAAGGTGATATCATTCTCCCTAAAGCAGAGTCAGTGAGTATAAAGGAAGTTGGTCAAATTGGTTGCTAAGAAGAGAAATCAATATAATCTAGTGATTCAGTAAATGTACAGAAGGGAAATTAGTTATTGTGAAATATTCCCATGGAAGGTCAGAGTATCAGCAGCTGACACAGAGAAATGGACTAGGTAAGGAGACAATCTCTTTCATCATCTCACCTTGTCTATTCACTGCCTTTGGCAGTTAATTTCCCAGGTCTATCTCCTCCTCTTAAAATCATACTAAATGTTTGAGATAGTTCAATTTTCACCCTTTACCAAGGCTTGGGCCTTAGCTTTGTGATCTGTGGGTATCCAGATAGCTTACAAAAATATTTAGACTAAACCATATCCATTTTTATATCTTGGTGCTTTTTGAAGAGTCACCATGTTGAAATGTTTAGTACATAAATAAATTCAGATGTTAAACCGGTTGAAATAAAAATCTAATGATAATCATTAATAAAAAGAATGTAGTATCTATCCCAAAGCTGGAAGCATTCTGAAAGCATGCAAAATGTACTACTGTCCAGCTCACTTATGCCCCTATCTCACAAGCTGCAATTTAACTAGATGCTTATCTTTACTCCAATTAATAACCCATTAATATTAGTGAAAAGACCGATAAAAATGCCTCTTCTTCGTCTTTTTTTTCCCTTTTTCCAGGCCCTCTATGGTGTTTATCATTAAGGATAGCCTCCCAGCAGCGAACATGATCTTAGCAGATTTTGTTTATCTAAATGTAGTCATAACCTCCTTCACTCAGATACACAGTTAGCTTCTTGCCAACCTTTCCTAGCCCTTGCATTTGTATAAAGATGCCTTAGCATTTTCATGGCTTTTATTTCCATTTTTCATCATATGCTACAGAAAAATTATATCCTCTGTCTAATTTAAAAAGAAAAAAAAAAGCTGATTGCCTGCCAGTTTGGGCAGAGAAAACTAGGAAATGGAGTTTGGCAACAAAAAGGCACCAAACAAGCGACAAAACTTGAGGTCTGCAAAGTAGTGATGCTCTTCAACCTGTTGTATTGGGTGTGAAATTAGATCCTATCAATGTCATACTCACCCCCGAGCAAATGTCCTCTTGTGACAACTACATGCTGTGCTTCAAGAGAAATGATAGAATAAAATTTCCAGCAATTATGTTTCTGGAGCAGGAACTCTCCAAAAGTATTAACATAGCATTGACTGGCCGTTGGCGAAATCTCCAAGCATCTCTGGAAGCAAGTGCCCAAACCACCTTCAACAGCAGGTGTTGAACAAAAAAAAAAAAAAAAAAAAAAAAAAAAAAAAAAAAAAAAAAAAAAAACAAGCAAAAGCCTTCCAGGAGTTAGCATGGCACAACCTACGGAGATGCCACTTCCGAAAATTGGAGGCAACAACTCAGATTATAACAGTAAGAAATTCGAGAGCATGTCTTTCAACTTTCTTTCCTCCCCCCTACTGTCTCTGCTTCGCCAGTCTTGATTTTTATTCCACTATAATTTATTAGCCATCTATCAGCTCCATACCAGAAGCTTGTTTTTTAAACTAAAAGTCAGACAAAAATATGGCGGTGGCAGAGAAGGGGATTCAGGGGCAGAAGGTAAAGCCAACAGACTTTAGAGAGTGATATTCAAAGCATATCACCAGTGTGGGAGTGTTAGATAGTTGCATTTTTCAGGGATAATTGGATCAGGAGGGCAGACACCTAACGACAGGGAACAACTTTCTTCCAAAAGAAGCCCCTAAAAAGCATCATGTGAAGAGTCAGTAAGAAGATGCCATTTATGAGGGAGAAAGCTGGCCCTTCAGATACTGATATATCTGCACCTTATTCAAAGATATTCCATACCTAGAACTATGAGAAATATATTTATTTTTTGCATATGCTATGTATCTGGTGGCATTTTGTCGTAGCACTCCAGTGGCGCGAGGCACTGTGGGAAGCTGGAGAAGCTGCATTAGCAAGCAGTAGCCAATGCTCATATATATTTCTCAGACCTGAATCTCTGCACATGTGTTTAAATAGGGTGGGGGAGATCAGAGGCAGCACATCCAAGACCCAAAAGACAAGAGTTCTTCTATCTTTGGATTTTTAAAAAAATATAATTTTTGATTGGAGAGGGCTAGGATTTGAAACATTTAGGAAACCGTAAGTCCTGATAAGAGTTTTAATGTGGATAGATTCCCTTATAACACTTTTTAAAAGTAATGAATTGAACTCACAATGAGCTTCTAATAGAGTAACCCAGGAAAGTAGAAAATGGGGAGAAATGCTTGTAAAGGAAATGTGGCTAGAGAGTGCATACATGACTGTGAGTGCAGAATCGTCAACTGTGGAGTTCTGAGCAGCAGCATGACATCATATTTCTCAAAGAAACGTATTTTCAAAATACGTCCCTACTGATCATAAGGAAAAGTTTTGAAATTGTGCTCCTAAGTCAAGTGAAGCAGGTGTTGTTAGTAGAGGACTTTCCTAGTCTCTAAGTACTTATGTTCATCACGCACCTCTGGGAGGAGGGTATAAAGATGTAGTGTGTCCACCATGCATAACCTTGTCCTTTTCTCTAAACTCAACACTGACATAAAATATCCCCAGTATTTTCAGAGCTGCACTTTGGGGAAGATGATTAAGTTGTCCAAAGGCAACCAACAGCTCCTTCAAACCTGGTCTATTGTGCTTTCTTATACCGTCTCAGAGTCACCGATTTAGTAAACAGGTCTCTGATTTGGATACTGCTTCTCCTATTTTCATCTCTCTCCTTCACCCAAAAGGAAAATGTTGTTATGATTGTCTGACTTTGGAATGGCACCACCTATAAACGAAAACAGAAGGCACCTTACATGATCTTAGAATTCAAAGCTCTTAGGTCACTAAAGTCACACCCACTGCTGTGAAAAGCACTTCCCATCAGACCAACCCCAAGAAGGTTTTAAATGTCCCTTAAACCCATACCTTGAAAAAATAATTAACTGGAGATCTCTCTCTCTCTCTCTCTCTCTCTCTCTCTCTCTCTCTCTCTGTATATATGTATGTATCTATGTAGTATTATTGTGTTATTAGATTTTTCTGCCAGCATACCTTGACCTCATCCTCTAATGTCTGAAATAATTTCCAAGAGCATGGATTCTTTTACTTTAATCATTCACTAATTCATTCACATACTAATTCACCTAGGAAATAATCACTGAATCTTATTACTTCTGTTTGGCTGTTTGTCGAGACAAGGTCTCACACTGTGGCCCAGTTTGATCAGTACCACCATTCTCTTCTTTAAAAAAAAACATTTCTTTTATTTTTTTAAATTCTAATATAATTACATAACCTCTACCTTCCTTTTCCTACCTCCAAACCCTCCACATACCCCTCCCTGCCCTTTTTCAAATCCATGACCTCTTCTTCATTAATTGCTGTCATTCATGTGTATGTGTGTGTGTGTGTGTGTGTGTGTGTGTGTGTGTGTGAATCTGTATAGTTATGTGTATGTATGTATGTATGTTTATGCATCGCTCTTTCCTGAGGAAGACAATTTCTCCCCCTCTCAGCATTCTTTAGCTACCTTAAGTTCTCTGTCTAGAGTTGAAGCCTCCTGGGCTTTCGCCCTTCCTTGTTAGTATGTCTATTGTGTGTCATCCTTACTCAAGGTGTTTAAGCAATCATGAGTGTAGCTTCTGACATAACTAGGTGACATACTCTAACTAGGGCTTGGTACCAGTCTCCATTCCTCCCAGGGCCCTAAAATGTCTGTGTGTTTATGGGATGGAAACTTCAATCTGGTTCCTATTTAGGCCAGACTGTTTCTAGTTCTGCTCGTTTTGAGACCACGGCTCCTGTAATTTTACCCTTTATTCTGAGATGTACCCAATATATTCCATTGAGAAAAACAGATAGGCAGACATGTACAGGGACAGCATTGAGGTCCTAGAAGCACATGCAGACCACCCTCCCCTTACATGAATTTGTGGAAATTTGCTAGTATAAAAAGGAGTGAATAAGCAATATCTTAGTGTATATGACTGAAATACATACATATAGAATGTATGTACATATATGTATGTGCATGTATGTGTGTGTGTGTGTGTGTGTGTGTGTGTGTGTGTGTGTGTACAAAAAGTTGAATTAAAGAATCTGTATTTGGCTGCTTGGCCAGGACTTTCGAAATTGAATCCTCAAAGTGGTTCACACATAGAATCCATACTTGTACAAATTGGTTAATGTGGCAGAGATCTTTCCAGAACTTTCTTGACTACCCCTTCCCCATCCACAACACTTCCATGTGCCCCCTGCTCCTTGTGTTCAGCCCATTTATTTGTCTCAGAAATCATCTTTTTTATTCCTTTACTTCTTTGTCTTTTGCCTGTCATATGCCCCAGAATTTATGCTTTTAAGGGTAGGGAAATTGTCTTTTTTCTTTGTTCCTATTACTTAGAATTGTATTAGCATCTAGTAACAAATCAGTAATAACTTGTTAGATGGAGGGATGCATGGATGGATGGAGTAACCTAAGACCTTGTTTATTCTCCTACCCCATACTTTTTTTTATTACTAAAGCTTTTAATTTAAACTAAGCAATCCTAAAATTAAACCAAATTCCTTCAAAAGTTTATTATATATGTACACACACACACACACACACACATATATATATATATAATGTACAATTATATTTTATCTGTGAGGGTGAGCCAAATAAGAATCTGTGAAATAATAACCAGGCTGTTTGATCTGAATAAATACCAGAATGCAGCATTTATATGTGAACTTTCCTTTCATCTTTATCAGAGGACGTTCCCTGGGTAAAAGGATTTTAGTTACCAACTCAGGGCTTTTTGTGAATTTGCCTAGCTGACCCAACAGTCACTTAAGTTTGCTCTCTACATCTTTGCACAAAAGACTGTGATTTCTAAACTCCATCTCCACATGCTTCAAATGCCATTATATGGATAGCCCACCGTTATATCTGAAAAAAAAAAAAAAAAAAAAAAAAAAGAGCAAATGCTGTAGACTTCTTCACCAGCATGGGAGAAATGCTAGATGTAGTTTCTGTAGGTTTGAAAAGTGGGTACCTTTTCCCAAATAATCACCAAGGACAGTCTATGATCACCAAGCACCTGTTCATCTCCTTTCTCCACAGTCTCCATCAAGTCAGCCACAAAGCCCATTAAGGATGCAGTTTTTGAGTTTGGATGAAGTGGTTAGTAATTAGTTCCTTTTGCATTTGGTAATTCTGTTAACACAACTCAGTAGGTGTCTTGTTAATTTGTTCATTACTAGGTGGATGAGAATGTGCATCTCTTCTGTGAATAACAATTATTCCTAAATGAGGTAATTTTACCAAGACGGTGAAATTTTCTCATTCTTCCCTGGTTTAAGAATATTACTGCCAAGAATGAACAGCTCCAAACAAAGCAAGCTGTGGGAGGTGGAGAATGGTGCTCTTCCATGGAAAGTGGTAGGAGGCAGCAGAATTATTTTTACAGTCTTGAAAGGAAGTCCATTTCAGCGTGCATAGGGCTTCAGAAGGAAGAGACTGGACACTTCTAGTGGAATGACTTCTGTTTCTTATCAGGTAGCCATGGTTCTATGGATTCTCTTTGCAGGATTAAAAAGATACGTCAACAAGGGGATGTAAGAAGACTGAACAGATAGCACATCATCATCATCATCATCATCATCGTCATCATGGGAACGTGGTCATACTCCATGGAGTCTTACACTAGTGGACACAAATTCTCAACATCTCCTAAGAAGAGCTGTCAGACCACGTTCCTGTGTTTTGCTTTTTTTCCCCATCTGAATCACAGTAGCTACATTAATTCATATTTTTCGCTTAGTTGAATTTTTACAAGATTAAAAATCCTCTAATGTCTTTAGCAATTTTACAGGTTAGCCCAGGAAGTGAACTAGGAGCATCCCTGAAGAAACTCAAGAAAGAATCAATTTTTAGTCATAGAAAATGGAGAGTATTTTTCTTATATTTGCATTTTTTTCAACATGTTTCTGCAACCCAGAAAAACACATGCAGGCTTCCATTTCTTCCTAGACAATCCTACTCCACTGTCTATGTTCATATACATATTCTCTGAACAAACATCCCAAGGGAAATTGATTTCTGCCCTTTGGTCAATGGAGTTGATTCACAACACTGAATGAAGGGCCTCTGGATGCCCATTCAGGGGATAGTAGATCCTGAGAGACCTTTTGTCCTTCTACTTTGTCCTTATTCCCAACTACAGAGGACAGGATAACTTACTGACAAGCTTTCATGACTATTTTCATGGTCACAGAAAAGCAGATTAAATATGATTGCCTCCATCCCCAGAACTGCAGTGACCAGGTTAACCTTCTGATAATCTTTCATGACTACTTACAAAGTCCTAGAGAAGTGGGGGAGACATGACTGCCTCCATCCCCAGTAGAAGTTGTGAGTCAGGGGATCCAAATCCCCAAGCCACCTGTTGTGTGCCCAGCTCTCTCCCCCTTAGCTACTCCAAGTTAACTTCGCCTGTATCAACTGCAACAGTCTCTCTACTCCCTCTACATTGGCTAACACTCAATTTACTCTCAGAGGAGTTAGAGAAGAGTTTTTGTTTAACTTGACATTTCATTTTGTCTCCTACAAAGGAATGCCCTTACAGAAATCTCATTTCCTAACTGTTAGGCCATTTGCTTGAGACATTTTTACTCAAGGGAAGGTATAAAAAACAACATGTACTGAATATTTCATTCCACATAGATTGCTGAGAGATTAACAGAGGATGTGGAATATAGAAAGTGCACAATAACTATTGCTATTCACAAATGGTGAGTATTTTAAAAAGCAAACATCAATAAGCAACTAGAAGTTCTCAGGTCATCAAGCACTACCCCAATTATTTTACATTCTTTTCAGAATACTTAACCTGTACTTCCAATAACCATAAGAAACAGAAACTGTGGTGATATTTTATCTGTGTCCCCCAATAAAATTTATCCAAGGATCAGAGGAAAATGCCAGCCACTATATTAAACATAGAAGTCAGGCAATGGTAGCCCATGCCTTTAATCCTATCACTCGGGAGGCAGGGATCCTTCTGGATCTCTGTGAGTTCAAGGCCACACTGAGAACAGAGCCAGGCATGGTGGCACATGCCTTAAATTCCAACACTAGTTAACCATAAAGGTCTGGAGGTCTGTACAGACAGACAGGAAGTGACAGAGCTGGGCAGGAAGAGGAAGTGATGTAGGTAGGCAGAGATGAAATGAGTTGGCAGAACAGAAAGGCATATAGGTGTGGGTATATAGGAAGTAGGTCTCTTTGGAAGCTGAGGAGTTGATGAGGCGAGGTTAGCTGTGGCTTTTCCTATTCCTCTGATCTCTTAGGTTTTAACCCTGATGTCTGTCTCTGGGTTTTTTTTATTTAATAAGACCTTTTAAGATTTGTGTTACAAGAAACTCTTCTCATCTATTTTAAGAATGAGAATACTGAAGCTCAGTGTCATGTACAACATTGGGTCTCTGTTAAACAGCAATGTAACGCGGGCTTGCTCCTTCTAGTACAAGTAATGTTTGGAGGTTAGAATTTGGGTCATACTTTTCCTGGTATCTCTCACAGTGTTTAACAGGAAGTCTTTGGTCCAATAAGTGTAGGATCCTATCAATGATAAGAATTGAGGACTTTGAGCAGGACAGCATGCATTCAGATCCTGACTATGTAACATTACCTAACACTTTGGAGGCTCCATTTCCTCCTCATACAATGGATATAACCACAGCACTACTTCTAAAGGGTTGGGAGCCTCCTGCTTAGCACAGAGTCTACTCACTAGAAAAGATTCAGTAACAACCAGGTATCAACAACATAGCTCAATGGCTAACCTGGAGCTCAACAGAAGAAGAGCAGCAGCTATTCGCAGGTGAAATGAATGCAATACGCTGTGCATGAATTTTAAAAGATGGAATTCTTTTGTTTCATGAGTTCCTTCTCAGACCAAGCCAGGAACAAAGTTCCACTCATCCATTCTGGTATTCACACAGCATGGCTGGCAGCTCATATATCTTGCTTGTCTGTTCACACCTTAAGAGCAGTAGAAGGAACATTGAGCAGGAGGTGTCTTATTCCACAGGGCACTGCTAAAAGCAGAACTGAAATAATCTGCACTTTTTCAGTCTGAGACCCGATGGATAGGCTCCTTGGCTTAAATGGGGAGTGGGGATACATAAGGGGAAATGCAAGGCTCCACGTCAAAGTCTTTACAATGTCATTCACCACAGATGTAGGAAATCTGCGGAGCCCAATGAAATGGGGACACCTGAGTTAGAGACAGGCTCTGGGAGACATCAGCTCAGTGTGTTTGCCGTGCTGGATGAGAGCCAAGTCCGTGAGAAAGTCTGCTGTCATTTCTTTTCACAGGCACTGGCAAACAAGTGTAAAATCTCGCAAGCGGAGGAGACAGGCATGGTGGCAGGGACTTAACAGCAGAGTTAAGTTGATGAGACAGAAATGTGCTGCAGGACCCAAGAGAGCTGAAATCTGGAAGACGGCGAGCAGAGGC
The DNA here is from genome assembly GCF_049852395.1 of Peromyscus maniculatus bairdii. Taxonomy (NCBI): domain Eukaryota; kingdom Metazoa; phylum Chordata; class Mammalia; order Rodentia; family Cricetidae; genus Peromyscus; species Peromyscus maniculatus. The sequence continues at coordinate 12,203,228 of NC_134871.1, read as the reverse complement.
CAATCTACACAGAGGCCTGAGACACTTAGACATGGCACTCCCTTCCAATGAAAGAAGTAAGCCCAGCTAGGCACTCCAAGCAGGATGGAAGCCATGTGGGGCTGCTGGATCAATCTCTCTTGGGTTCCTTCCCACTTTACTATACTGGAAGCCTGCAGCTGGGCCTGAATATAAACTCTACTTCTTCAGAGGAGCATATGTAGAATGTAACAAATTAATGCTAACACATTCATTCAATTTCTATTTATTGACATGTCATTTTTCATTTTGACGTTTTTATCCCCAAAAGGGCTGTTTCATCAGACACGGAAGAAGAACATCAACAAAGAAGGATGTCTTTACGATGCTTTTTGGTTCACTCAATAGCTCTTCCAAGACCAAACACTACAAGGAGGGCTTTACCCAGATGGGTTCAGAGACAATGTGGTCCCACCACAGAAGCCTGTTCTCATGGTGCGTGGCATCTGGTCCTATAGGGTGGTGGTGGCAGGGAGAGGGGCGGTCTTCGCGGTAGATGAGATTTCTTTTGCAAAACCACCATATGACACAGCCTTAAAGAAAATCATCTGCCTTTGCCAAGATTCAACCAAAACTTCAAAGGAATTTGAATTTCCTTACTATGGATTTAAAGACCTCCAAAGAGGGAAGCCCAGATTTGGAAACAAGAGCAGCAAAGCCAACTAGTACTTCCTGAAGGCTTCAACCAGATAAAACCTCAGTGCTTAGAAATGCTTACTGTAGCTGACCAGTCGTGACTATGAATGCCCACACCATAAAACATCCCTGTCAGGAAACTGTGTTAATTTCTCTAGGTTTTGCAGATGAATACAGGGGAGCACACAGAGAAGATGAATAGGTTTGCCTGCAGCCCTTCAGTGAGTCATTGCCAATCTGAGAATTACAACTCTGAGCTCCCAACTTGCAGCTCTGAGCTCACACCTTCAGGATGAGTCTTCCTTAGATCCACCAGACAATGGCTTCAAAGTATTTATGGCAATTAGAAGAGGAACACTGTCTCCTATTAGGACACACCTACCAGATTCTTCTTTTGGACCTTGTCACGGTTGTTGCCAGTGAGCACGGAGCAGGAGGCAGAATTTAGTGCTTGAAATCTTCCAATCTCTAGGCAGACTTCTTAATGGCAGAAATCAGGCCTTATAAGGAGAAAAGTTGGAGATGGGAATTCTCTCTCTGGCATAACTTGGAAGGAGGAAAGTTAGGGTGTGGGGGAGCAGAGAACTAGGCATCGCACTGTTTGTTCCTTAACTTGAAACTGACATTAACTGAATTTAACTAATATTATGCCATAATATCGTTCCTAATGTGATAACCCACAGTCCCTGGGTTAATTCTTGTTCTTCCCTGCAAATGTAAAATATATATATTAAGAAGCACTTAAGCAGATAAAAATAGAGCTCAGATATTTCTGCTTCATTTGCTGCCCTCTGCCAGGTAGGTAGTGGCAACGGCATTCACAGAGATTTCCCTGTACTCTAGACGAGTTAGGTTCTAAGGGACAAGGTAGAGATAGTCACAAACAATATTTCAGATCTAGCACCAGCCTTCACATAGGTTAAAATAAATTCAATTATAAAGAAAGGGAGGTCCTCACTAATGATGTATCTGAAAAAAAAATGCCATTTTGTTTTAGAGTGGGTCTGAGGAATAGATGGCAAATGTTCCCTCCCAAAAATAAAGATGAAAACTGGCAAACTGAGTTCATTGTTCGGGTTCTGTCCCCAAAAGACTTTATTTACCACCCGTTCTTTACCTAGTCAGTTATTCTTTCAAGTCACACAGCAGTGAGTACTGACTTTTCTGGCAAGAGCCACACTTCCGACATTCTGGAGAGCGGCCATAGTTCTTTTCCAACCTTCTCAGATGTGTGCAGAAAGCACAAATAGAAAGCCTGGAAGCATCCCTCGGGGGGCAGCCTTGGAGCTGGTGTTAGGCTAGACCATCCATCACACCCTCATCTTACAAAGGGTTCATTACTATGTGAAGGCTGGATGGGTTCCTCACACCCTCATGGTACAAAGGGTTCATTGCTATCTGAAGGCTGGATGGGTTCCTCACACCCTCATCGTACAAAGGGTTCATTGCTATCTGAAGGCTGGATGGGTTCTTCCTAGGACTAGGAATTTGCATAGCATTCCTTCCCACCTCTTTTCCAATACTCTCAGTTTTTAGAAAGGGAGTAAAGAGTTTATGTTCTAGCACAGAGAAAGTTACTTTTTCTTTATCCAGCCTTAATGGCAATTTTCTCCACAATGGAACTCTTCTTTGTGACCATTACTTTGTGACCATTTAGAACTGTCTAAATCTTGCTTCTAGTATTTTAAAATACAGTAACCAAGTTCAAAGGTTATATTTAAATTTTTTCAAGACTTATATAAACAGTGATGAGAAGGTTGGATTTAACATTCACTAAGAACAATTTGGAGGAAGAAAGTCATGACTTGACTCTGACTGTACCCTAGGACCACTTCATATTTTGAGCTTTTTGCAACTGGGTGGATATCTTCTGCTCCAAGTCCACAGAACCAGCCAGGCAGCCCTCCACAATAGCAGCCAGGCAAAACTTTATCAAAGGGAGAAGCAAAAAAATCCTGACAGATGATGCCGCCAGCGCTTCAGCAGCCAGGTTAGCTTTGTTCTGATGCCATTCTGTCCGGCTTAACAAGCAGATATTAAGAAAAGTTTATAGAACACCTAAATGAAAGGTTGTCGGTGGAGACAAGAGCTGCCAGTGGGCACCATACATCCCAGCTGGGGGGAGACGACGCTGCAAGTGGCTGAGAGCAAAAGAAGTTTGCTATGGGAGCAGCTGCTTCCAACCCCCACTAGAAGCAAGGCTTAATCATCTGGCACCTAAGAGTCTGGAGTACAGGCTGGAGAGAGCCACAGCCACTGGGAGTACTCTGGGTGTGAGCCTCATCATTAGATTAGATACAAATGATTTATTTGCAGACATTGGTTCTTTGGCTGCTCCTAACCTAGAGTGGCATTTCCCATCCAGAACCTGCTTACCTAAGCATGAAAGGGCAATGGCCATAAGAAAATAGGGAAGAGTTTCAGGGAGGAGATTAGCAATGTGATTTAAGGCTTGAGAAAGAAGGGACCTGAAAAAAATCATACAAGTCAGGGCACCCTGTGGAAGAGCAACATTAGGTTACGTGGTTGGGCTGAAGTATGTAGGGCAAGCCAATAGAAGTCTCTTATCAATCTGCAGTGACACTGAATTCTTCCTGAGTCCACATTCCTTTCAAGTGAGTGGGTTTTTTTAATGTGTATGAATCAGGATGCCTCAGAAAGGCTATGTGTCCCTAACGCACCAAAGTCACGTTTCAAGCTCCATGTAATGATACTATTACTCACCGATTCATTTCTTCTTTCACTGCAAGTTCAAGTCAATTAGAAAAACAATTGCTATATTTGCTTCTACAACAAAAAATAAAGAGAGACATCCCCTAAATGCATGTCTGCCTCTCCTGCTTCCGCTATCCATCTTTTATAACCAAAGCTGTTAATGCTTTTTGAAAAAAATAGAGGTGTAAATTGCAGGCATCTTCTCCTGAAATCACTACAAGCCTCATACACATACCACTAACAGTGAAAGCATGTGACTGTTTCTGACTTGAATCACGAGCATGTATTTTCTTTTATTGGGGGAAAATGCAGAACATAAAATTAACCATTTGAAGTAAACAATTCAATAGTATTTAGTAATCACGGTGTTTTATAACCTGTGTCTCCACTGCAGTTCCAAAAACTGTTGAGTTACCCCCAAAGGGAACCCTATACACATCAAGTAAGTTACTCCCTGATCCCCACTGTCTTCCTAGACTAGCCACAGGCACCAGCATACTCGGGAACAGTGCTCACACATGCTTTGTTGTGGTGGATTCAGTGTTGCTATTCCCAGTGGACCCCCCTCCCCACACAGTCATATTGGGTTAGGGGTTTTCTCATGGTCCGACCACAATTAAGATCTTGGGTCTAGACACAAATGCTCTGAAAGACAAGGTCCCCACCACTTCAGGATTGCATTACATTGATCAAAGCCACCACAGTCATGAGCCAAGCTTTCCACAGTCTTTCAAGACAATTGTCATTATTCCTTTCTGTAGCTGCTGGGATTTTCCTTGAAGCCAAATGATAAACCTAAAGTTGATTTTCCTGAGACTGGTTTAAGAGGTCCATCGAATAGGTAAGAAATGCAGGTGACCACATCAGGTTAAGTGCTCTTCTGGCTAACTGATTTGTATCTACAGAGGGATTTAAAAATCACACATCCCAAGTCTGCAGCCCAGGCTGTTCCTGCTCCCCAGAGATTTTACACACATGCACACTAACTTCCATTATAATCCTCCTATTTTTAGTTACACAGAACTTTTTAAAGAGGTTTCTCTTGGAAAGTTTGAAGGTTTTCAGTAGTTATTTTTGTGATTCTTAAGGAGGAAGACCTGGCTTTTCCACCTCAGAAATGCCAATTTTTTTTTTCCTTTTTAACATCTGACTCAAATAGCCAGGTTATAACATGCCCTAATTCCTTCTCTTGTACCTTGTCTTCATTCACAGCAAGAGTTACACTGAATCCAAAAGAAAATAAATCATTTAAAAATATTCCCCCCATGTACTGTAAAAAAAAAAAAAAAGCATTGTCTAATAAGGTTCATTTACATTGTTACCAGAGGCCATAGGGAGTTATGCAAAGTACATTGCATAATTCCTCCAGGCTGTTAGTAGGTGTACTTGCTGCATACGTAGAGAGGGGAGAAATTTCAAAGGGATCAGGATGCAAAAAGAAAAAGTAAAAGATGGGAGGAAACCTATAAAAGTATTAATTCTGATGCAATGGAGAGTTTTTTCTCTGTCCTTTTCTGTTTATACTCCCATTTAAAAATCTTTAAGTATTTTTAGCATCACTTCTGCAAACATCGTAAGTGGTGCTGATAAGACCTGATGTCCACTAAACTGGCCTAAGTATGTGGACTCCCTAAGGTTCAGTTCTGAATTCTTTCCCTTCCCATTGCAATCTGAAGTTATCATTATTACATTTTTCAAACACTGTCAAGGAATCCAGCAGCGAGGATCTTTGATGTTGTGGCTAATTGACAGTTCAGTCATTCAAGAGTTATTTTTAGCATTTTATTCTTTCTTCTGATTCTCAAAAATACTTTTGGTGTGTGGAGATATGTAACAGTCTATTTCCAACTAGAAAATATCACCAATTCTTCAGCAATTACAAAAAAAGGATTATTTGTTCAATTTAAGGTCCAATGGACTCAAGACTATATTGAGAACCCAGGAAAATTATGGGACTATAATAAACTGGATATTTCATTTTTGTAGAGTGTAGCAAATTTGAAGTCTTCTGTTGCAAATTCAATGCTTACATATGTAAATATGAGGACAAATGTAACTATGCTGGCTATCACTTGTACCCATAAATCTAACCTGAATTTTCATAATCACATGTCACAGTGACCACAGTAGAACTCCAAGACAATAAAAAAGGAAAATGGGCATTAATCCATTTATTCAATAATTCATCTTTCACTTCTTGTTAGAACTGTAGTATTTTATTATACCAAAGAAAACACTCTTGTTAGCATCAGAGTAAATGAGAAATAAGAAAAGAATGGACTGATGGGAGGCTATTTGAGTACTGAGTAGTAACTGAAGTATTTACTAAAATATCTTTATAACATACATAACAGAAGTAACAATATCTATACCACTTCATGCTCACAATGTTCATTAAAACATCAACAATTAACTTTAAGGAAGTCACAGTGAACATTTACATCCTTAGTCTTTCTCAGGGACTTAGGTCATCTCTTCTTCCTAATTCTTTGGTCCTTGAACACATACACTGGGTATCAATATTTTTGTTCTTTGCCTCCATCTTTATCCTCATACTAATAACAGAATATCAGGCCACTGCTTCCACTTACTCCATAAACACTAACTAAGCAGCTGTGAAAATGTTCGTCATACAAGACAATAGTTCAGTGAAAGGCAAGCTACCGTCCTTCAATTCCAGGCCAAGAGGTCAAGAACACAAAAACCCAGAGGACAAGCTTCATAACTACCAGAATGACAGGATGACATTACACTTCCAAAAAGAGAAAAAAGGAAAGGAAAAGCAAAAACTATGGGAGGAACACTGTAGAACAGTTATTCTCAACCTGTGGGTTGTGAACCCCCACCCCCTTTGGGTCAAATGACCCTTTCACAGCGGTCACCTAAGACTATTGGAAAATACAGATATTTGCATTACACCTCATAACAGGAGCAAAGTTACAGTTATGAAGCAGCAACGAAAATCATTTTTTGGTTGGGGTCACCACAACATGAGGAACTGTATTAAAGGGTCGCAGCGTTAGGAAGGCTGAGAACCACTGTTGTAAAAGAAACTGAATTTCATGTGAATGCACAGGGCAAGGAGAGCTCACAGGAGAAAACTATAAAGGAAAGTATAAAGCAAAGGTAAGGTGCCTTAGCCAGTAGATGTCTTACTTAGTGCCAGTCTTTAGCTCCTATTTTTAAAACTTCCTAATTTCTTCTGAAAGAGTGAGTCCATTACCTCCAAACCAACACTCTCATGAATCCACACCCCTAAATCTTTGTTTCCGGTAGAACACTTCATGATTGGAACTTGTCTTGACTTTGTTTGTCGTTTGTTTGGATTTTGTTGAATCAGGGTCTCATGTAGGCCAAGATGACCTAGAACTTGCTAGGTAGTCCAGGTCATCATGTATCTGATATGTTAAATATCTTTAAGATATAGTATATATCTTAACTATCTGGTTCTCCTTCCTCTACTTCCAGAGGGATGGCATTACTGCCATGTGCCATGAGCCATCATGCTAGTGTAAGTAGTGTTCAGGAAACACAGGGGGAAATCATTTGTATTGTTAACTGATAGTGAATACATACATGCAGAGATTTGTTAGGGTAGAAAGAGATGAAATTGTTTTCTCCATGGGAAGCAAACTAGAGAAAATACTGCTTACCTGTTCTCCAAATATCTTTGGCTCCCTCACCTTAAAGAAGTATTATCGGTGGTGGTGAATGTGTTAACGTCTCACGTGCAAAGCCATGTGGGGTCTACATTCTTCCATATGGTGTGATCTACCTGCTCTAGATGTTGATCCTTTGATAGAGGGAGAGACGAGCCTGAGAGACTTCCCTTGGTCTATTTTGTATCTTTTGCCTGAAAGTAGAGTTTCAAAACCAAGTTAGTCTGTAGCATGAAACTTAAAAGGTCTTATTAATAAAAACAAACCTGGAGCCTGGTATTGGGGTGAACACTGGAAGATCAGAGAAGCAGAACAAGCCACAGCCACCTCACCTTGCCAATTCCTCAGCTGATCCTGTTTCTTCAGACAGGAAGCTTCTGAGTCCTTATCCAAATGGATCTCAGCTGAACTGCTGCTCAAAAGTCTAAAAGCTTAACCAGCTCTAGTTCCTGGTCCTCACACCTTAAATACCTTTCTGCTTTCTGCCATCACTTCTTGGGATTAAAGGCGTGTGTCACCATGCCTGGCTGTTTCCAGTGTGGCCTTGAACTTCCAGAGAGATTTCTGCCTCTGGAATGCTAGGATGAAAGGCATGAGTGCCACCATTTTCTAGCCTCTGTATCTAGTGGCTGTTCTGTTCTCTGACCCCAGATAAGTTTATTAGGGTGCACAATATTTTGGGGAACACAATACTACCACATTAGTCAGCATGAGAAGGAAGGTAAACCAGACGGCACAAAGCCCCAACAGAACATTTCACAGTCCTCCAAGTGAGGACAAGTACCATAAAAAACCCTCCAGAAAGGCAATTACAATTTTGTTTTGCTCTTTCTGTCTCTTAATTAATCATTCTTCTTTCCAGTCTTTCTGGGCTTCCTCCTTTTTTTTCTTTTTTCAATATTTTTGTTAATTGACAAATATGTTTAGAATGGTTTTTTATAGTTTTTTTTTTTAACATAATTTGACTGCCAATCAGGTAGAAATCAATTGTTTGTAACCGCAGGTATTGTCAGAGAACTTTAACTGCCCATAAAAAGAAAAGACTCTTTCACACAGTGTGTTCCTTCAGGATGTAGTTTGATTAAGTTTTATTAAAATATCGGAAACTATTTCCAATTAACCTGACAATAAGCATCTGATTGCCATCACGGTGCACCAAGTATAGAGACAGTCCCCTGTGGATGGCGTGGCCTTACTACAGATGAGCAGGAAGCGGACTCCAAAGGTACAACCACAGACGGCAGCCAGGCAGCCTGTCTGCTCTCTTCATCCACACCCACCCACAAGCAGCACATGGAAACCGACATGGGTGGAGTCCTGGGACAATCATCACAGAAAAGTCTCTTAGAAGAAGCTGCCTGTGTCTATAACACGAGGAATGCCTCATTACCCATGCAAGAGAGTGAGAAAGCATGAGAGCAAGAGCAAGGGCCGGCAAGAGAGAGAAGAGGGAGAGGGGGACAATCATCCAGCCCATTTCATGCGGTGGTGATATTCAGACTAATGAGTATTGACACACTAGAGATGTTTGAGTCAATGTGGAATCTGACCAGAAATAGCTTAAATTATTATTTTGATAAATAGTATTGCCAAATGCTATAATTGGAAAGGAATGAGCTATTTTAAGTTCTATTTGTATGCATACCCCAATTATGGTCATCATGTTTAATATGACGGTAAAGGGTGGAGGGGTACCTAAATCTTTGAAAAGCTTTTTTAAAAAAAAAAAAAAAATGGGAAACATATGATTTCCTTGACTCATCTCTATTTTTAAAGACCAAAGTACACATTACCCATTTGCTGCAAAGATGAATCACAGTGGACATTTCATTTTCAATGAAATCCCATGCATCTTTAGACCAGGATTAGTCCATCAGCAACAATATCAGAAAGGCCCGGAATACAATAAGTGTCTCCAAGTATCTCTCCCAATGTGAAGTGGAAAAGTGAATCCAATGGAAGAACTTAATAGAAAGTCCCAACTGTAGAAGAAAGAAGAAAAGAAAAGGTAGGAAAGAGAGTGCGAGGGGTAAAAGTTAATATTCCTTTGATTGTAGTCTTCTGCAAGTATATTGATAACCTACTAAAATCCAGTATGGTATGCTGCCAGAGGAATCTGGGTACCATTTCTAACTTGGGTAGCTAGTGTTGGGTGGCCTTCACTAATTGCATCTTCTCACTTGATGCACTTTCCCCATCTCTGAAATTAGGCCAGTTGAATTTCATGGAGTTTTTAATGACAATTATAGGGACTGCACAAGGACATAAGCGCCATAAGAACAAGGCTACTTATCCATTGCTGATCCCCATGAGCCAAGTACTAGTCCTGACACGCAGGCCAAGTGGCATTTATGACAATCACTTAGCAGAGGTTTGCATGTGACCGATCCTACTCTGATGATTTTCATATTTCAACTCATGCCTTCCCGACAGCTATTAATGGATGATATTATTACCCTATTATATGGCATGAGAAATGATGCACTGAGAAATTAAGCGAGCTATGCAAGGGTATATGGAGCAGAAGGGCCAGGATCTGAACACTGATTCTGCAGTGCCATAGAGAAGCAGTAAGCACTCAATCAACATGCATGGTGTGAACTGAAGAATGGATGCACACAAACTGAGTCACACTCAGTCACGTGATTGGCACTTTGATGACTGACTCCTAGCTTTCCTTTTGCCATCACATTTTTGACAACAGAAGTCAATTAATAAAACATAGTTTCTGCCTCAGAACTTATTCTAGGAAGCAGAACAATTATTCTGGCTAGAGAATTACATGGAAGTATATAGAAAACTAAGTTGTTAGGCATAGAGCAGTTTGTTATAGGCTGCTAAAATAGGTTATCACCACTTGAGTAATTTAACATGAAAAAAATGTAGTCAGCTCATGGTTCTAGAGGCTAGGAAGTGTGATAGCATGCTACCCCAAGCCACCCCCACAATAACATTGATCTATTCATGATAGGAGATCCCATCAACTAAATTTCCTATTAGATCTCACCTCTTTACAGTGTTGTGCTTTTAAAAACATATACTTTGGAAGAGTATGTTCAAACCATAGTACCAGTGGTCCCAAATGAGGACCATTTATTCTGTATAACACTTGGCAATATCTGAAGACTTTGTTGATTGTTACAACTAAGGGAATGTCTGCTAATGGCATTCATGAGCAGAAGCCAGAGACAAGGCTTAGCATTCTACAATGCACCAAGCATGTCCCACAATAGTGTCTAACCCAGATACCATGAGCACCAAGGCTGCAGAGCTTAACAAACCATGGTTTTCAATGAAAGGTTCTGGAGTTCCATGGTGACAGAGACAGACACTGGGAGCTAGAAGAGCCATGGCTGATATTGATAATGAGGGAAGATCTTTTTAGGATAATGTGACTTAAATATGTATGGGATGGAATAATGAAGGAAGAGGCAAGCTCATCACCATTCATCTGTGTTTCTAAGCACTAGTGTGCATCTATACATAATGGATACCCAAACACATGAAAACCAGCATCAATGGATGAATTCTAACATTGTTTGGAAAAGTTTGAATAGTGCTCATTCTCATGAAAGAAACAAGAATGATTAGGAATAATTTGTATTACAAGAGAGTGGATGACAATTTTTAAAAAAAATCAAAATGAACAAGAAGGTATTTCTTCATTTTATTCACTGCTTTGAATGGAGGTTCAACTGAAAATATTGTGGATATTCAGGCATATTTCTTTCCAACCCAAATCCATAAATCACTAATAAAGGACCATAACTGGATCCTCAAATGAGAGTTAGAAATCCCAGGTCATGTATAATGAGCATTTAAGACTTATCACAGCATTCTTCCCTCCCAGAAATGTGTGCATGTGTATGCTATTTTCAAAGAGAATATGTTCCAAAGAAGCCAAACCCAATGACCTTATTCATAAAACAAAGCCCTGATCATCACAAAACAATAGTGATAATGACTTCAAAACCTTGTTATTAAATCTAGTCAAACCACATCCCATGAATTCACATAACAATCCTAGGAAGACATTGCAAACAGAATTGAAATTGCATCTTTGAGTTCAAGAGTCTAGATTCATACTCCCCTCACTATTTATTAGTTCTCTAACCTTGGGGAAATTACTTAATTTTTCTAAGGCTTTGCCTGTGAAATTTTGTTATTTTTGTTAGTAACATAATACCACAAAAATTGTCATGAAGAGTTCACATCCTAATGTAAAGAACTAATTTGCAGTAATTGACTTACCAGTACTCAATAAAGTCAAATAATTGCTGTAGTTGCTAACTATATAATAAATACAACATTTCTGGTGCACAAAATTATTTTAGCCTAGGCTATACTTGAGTCATCATTTTAAAGAGGTTTAACACTTGAAAGATAGTAGACACTAATTGGTTTCCTCTTGTTTGTCTTTTAAGTCAGCTCTTGTTAACTCCACTACTGGAATGGCTTCTTTTTGGTGCATTTAGAGGGGGTGCTCAGTATCCTCTGGGAACATCTCTTTAGTCTGAAGTGTTACATCCTGAGTAACTTCCAGTGGTTCTTATGAGCCACTTTCTGGATGTCCTAACTCAATAAGTGAATGAATGCAAGAGTGTAGTATCATTAATATGACTTCATTTTATTATAAGTAGAGCCATTTTCTCCAAAACAAACCTTGAAATACTAAATGACTTGCAGAATGTAACATTAACATAAATGACACAACTGAGATTTAAAGCCCCCTAACCATGCTTGGAGGTTCACACTGTATGTCCACTGTACTCTTTAGTCTCATTGTCACAGACAAGGCTTCATGATCTCTATAACTGCTCTGATATCTGCATTTCTTCATTCAGCAGAATAAAATCAAGCTAATTACTCTTACATTCCTTAACATCAACTCCCTTGAAATCAGATCCAAAGTAATAAGATGCATTGATCGGGATATTTTTGTGATGTGTAGCAGGAACACAACTCAAACTAATTCAAGACAACAAGAAATGTATTTATTATACATATGAATACCCCACATGTAGGATCTAATCCCTGTTGAGCTATCTATTGTAAGTACAGCTGGATTCAGGTAATAGGATGGTACAATCAGCGGCACTAGGGTTGGAGAGTGTTTCCTATATGTGTGCATTTGCCAAGAGAAGGCACACCGGGTTACCAAACATTTGTCATTTATGCCTATGGATAGTGACAAGAGAAACGAGTTTATTCCAAAACACATCAAGAAAGATAAGAAATGCAACTCTACCTGGATTCCCAACACCTGGGAGGTGGATTCAGAAACAACAGGAATTAAGATTATGCTTGAATACATAGATTTTGGTGTTTTTTTTTTTTTGAGGCCAGCCTCAGCTACATGACACTTGTCTTTAAAACAGAGAAAGAGAGAAGGAAAGAATTAAGAAAGGAAGGAAAGAAGGAAGGAGGGAAGGGAAAAGAGATAATAGATAAATAGACGATGATAAAGATCAATAGGTAGGTAGATAGATAGATAGATAGATAGATAGATAGATAGATAGATAGATAGATAGATAGATGATAGATAGATAGATAGATAGATAGATAGATAGATAGATAGATAGATAGATAGATAGACAGATAGATAAAAAATAAATACTGATTCAGTATCTAATCTCATCATTCCATACTAGGGTGACAAATGAGTCATACTGATGAGTAATTCTCTCTATTTCCCTTTGCCTATCAATTCTTTACTTCTTATCTTAGCTGTCAGGTCTTCTAAAAGGTCTTCTCTAACCTCAGTTCCCCCCAAAACTGTGTGAGGCACCCCATAATAACTTGTGTTCTCTATTCATATAATTGTAACACAAATTACTTTTTAATAAAATCTATTTTATGCTATTCATTGATGGAAGGACAGACTTAACTAAATAGCTACAATACCTACTATAAGTCAATATATTTTAATTTTCAAAAATCCGAAGACATAAAGAAGAACACTAATAAAAAGTATGATTCACTGCACTATGCTGTTACTCACAGTCATTAGGGTCATAATTTTAAAAGTAGAAATAAGTGGTCAAAATGTAATTTTGTAGGCATGTTTTTCCAAATTATCTGTAAGTTTTCTTAACACAGCTTGTTACTAGTATTAAGTAAATGATGTAATATTATTCAAAAGCCACTAATGAATTTAATTTTGTTTTCAGATAAAGACAATCTAAAACTCCTCCTTGAACTTATCATACCCCCTGATAAACTGCATTGTGAGTCATTACAGCTGTTTTCTGACTGTCAGATACAGACTAATGGGAAGTGACTTGATACAGTGGAGGGGGGTGCAAAGATCAGGAACTTATAAACCTTAATTTGACCCTTAGATTGTGTGTGTGTGTGTGTGTGTGTGTGTGTGTGTGTGTGTGTGTGTATGCATGTGTGTGTGTGTGTGCGTGTGTGTGTGTGTGTGTGTGTGTGTGTGTGTGTGTGTGTGTGTGTAGGGAAATTGGGAATGACCTGGGTAAGCAATTTTACCACTGTTTATTACTTTTCCCACCACTGTGGTCAAATGCCTGATTGAAACAACTTAAAAAAGGAAATAATTATTTTGGCTCATCATTTTGGACATCTCAACTCATGGGTTTTTACTTTTTTATTTATTTGTTTGTTAGTTTTTTTGGCCTGATTGCTTCTGAGTTCATGTGACACAGAGTATCAAAGCAGCAGGAATATGTGACAAAGAGACTACTCACCTACTGGCAGATAGAAAGCAGACAGAAAGAAGCAGGATCTAGGGCCAACATGCCCTTGATGACCTGCCAAGAGCCATCTACTTCCTTCAATTAGGTCACAACTAAACTTTGTCAAATTTCACAAAATTATCACCAGCTGAGGACTATGAGCCTAGAAGGGACATTTCCTACTCAAACCATAAAAAAAAATGGATTCTAGGAAAAAGAGTAGGCCTGTCTGAGTCTAGAGTCATATAGAAGGAAAGACTATAAAGAGGTGAAGAGAACCTTTATCCTGATGAAATCATTTGATCTCCCAATCCAAAGGCATCCACAAGTAGATTTGCCTCTGTATTATTCATTAATAAGAGAAATTTTAATTCCAACCCACCTTCTACTTTGCTGAAATATTATATTGTAGCTGATGGCAACAGGCTTGGGTTTGCATAAAAGAATATTGAATGGCATAGAAGCATGGGGTCATAGTTCCCAGGACATTTCCTACATACAATAAGCATTGATAGACAGTACATAGTTCAAACATAACACACTGTGGTCTAGGAATATCCTTATCTACATCAAGAAATATTTAAACAAAATCTAGGAAAAAGCACAATTATTAAAGAATTAAAGAGATTTTAAAATCAAGAGGAGCTTTATATGTAAGAATTCTGAGGTCTCCTAATTCTGATAGTTCTGTTTTCAGATGTTATTTAAATGAAATTTGCATGAGGTTGGTATTTCACAAAATGCCCCCATTGAAAAGAATGTCCCATTCAGATTTATCTACACTCCATCTTGGCAACTCCTGTATTTAAGAGAACTGGAAATGTTGATGACCACCCACTAAGAATTGGGTAGGTGATTCGGAAAGACTTGTTATTGACACTCAACAGAGAGTTACTGTCCTCTTGTTCAGTTATTTCTTTAATACATGTCATGGGCTTCTCTAAAATGTTTCTGCCTGTTAATTGTGCTTTGGAGAGTGTATATGCAATAAATATCTTTAAAGATGAAAAAATAGCTAGTGTGTGAACAAGAGCTAGCTAGTGAGACAGATGGGTCTACAACAAACACATTTGGCCTGTTGCAACACATAACTTCATCTTTAAGAAACTGCTATATAACTCACACGATGTACTCAGCTGAAATACAATCCAGATAACACGGAAGGAATTGGCAGTGATGGATGATGGAGTGATTGTTCACTTATTCAACATGTGACATTTGCACTCATGGATTTATCTCTCATTTGTGGAAAGCAATGACAGCTCTATCGCCACGTTTATCATTGACTTGCCCTAGTTATCTGCTGCATACAGGTCCACTCCCTCGCTGCTAGCTGTTGAGATTTTATCATCCTATATGCAAAGTGGATTTGACAAGCTCCGTAATCTGTACTTGAAAGGAAAGCAAGTAGAGTAACTTGTTCATGGATGATATCTTAAAGCTGAGGTTGTATATAATTAATCTACTGCTGCTGTTTTTTTAAATGGATGTGCATTTGGATATAACAGAAAACCTGGAGATTGATGGGAATAGAGCATATGACTCCTACGGGAAACTCATGATGACCTGTGTGGGATCTGTGGACCTTGCCATTAATAATATTATAAAACAGTGAATTTATTTCTAATGTTTGACTTTTTGTCTTAAAACACAAAATGCACCTAATGTCTCACTGTGGAATATCCAGAAGACGAGCATGACTTGGCATAGAAAAAAATAATCACTTATGAGGTTTGCCTTCAGTTGAACAGTGCTCAATATCAGTGCAGACAGAAACATTCTATCTGGCCATAAACTGTGGTATTTAGAGTATACACAATGAATAGGCCAGAAGATTTTATTTTCCATATAAATCTCATGTGAACATGGAACTCATTTCTTCAGAGAACATTAAGAGTCTCCTATAAAACAGAAGATTTTGTGCAAAGGCTCTAAAATAATATAGATCTATCAAATCAATCAATATATTTATATTGATAACTTATATGTTCAATAGTCAAATACACTCAGGAGCAAAATTTAAAGACTATACCCATTAGTAAATTTGGATAAGGAAAGAATCATGAGTCATCATCATACAAAATTTAAGCCAATGTGTTTTTTACACATGAGGCTACATGTTAGAAGACTCCCATCTCAAACTACTGGAAGGAGAGATTCTTATAAAAATTTACAAAGAAAATAATTTAGCAGGATTTCTCAGAACATCTCTTTTTCTTGGTAATCATTTTCTCCTCTTGATTTTCAGAGCTTTTGATGTCTTGTACAAACATTAGTAAATTATAGATAGAACAGCCCACCTTTTCCATAATTAAAACCAGCGTACTTCAGGTTGTTCATCCATATACATATTTTCCATAACTGCATTCATGTTGTGGCAGCCGAGTGGCATGGGTGGAATAGAAATCGTATTGTCTGCAAGCCTAAAGCACTTGTTATCTGGCCCTTTATAGAACATTTTCCAACCCCTGGTCAATCCTATAAAATTAGAGCCCAAAACAACACTGTGGTTTCTTGGGGGGGGGGGTGTTGTTCTTGCTTGTTTTGTTTTTGTTTGATTGTTTTACTTTTTTTTCTCTAGTGGGTTTTACTATTTTTTTCAATCAGATCAATTAGACAATAACATATTACACAGGGAAATTGAGGGGAAACTGGACCAGGGTAAATAAATGATTCCAAGTTTCAAACCAGAGTCCATGTGAATCAGTTTATACACTGAAAATGAGTTAGGATTAATGCTTATCTATAACATTTACAGATATCATGGTTGATGCTAATGTAGGCATGTATCTAATAAGCTCTTTTGTGATGGCATATTTTCCACTTTCTAGATACAAACTGTACTTAAGGTAACCACAATGTCTTATCCATCTGCAAATCCCCTGTACCAGAAATACATGGAGCACCCAAGGGCTAGAAAGATGGCCCAGTGGGCAAAGTGTTTGCTGTACAAGCATGGGGTACTGAGTTCAGATTCTCAGCACCCATCTAAATACTAAATGTAGCAACCAACACCTGTAAATCCAGTCAGAGGAACAGGAGAAAAACAAATCTCACGGTTCACTGACTAGTCAATCTAGCTGAAACAGCAAGTTCTAGGTTCAGTGAGAAACTCTGTCTTGGCAACATAAAAGAAATATTTTTGAGAAAGACATCCTGATGTTAACCTCCGAGCCCCACAAGTGCCTGCATGGGCAAGCACACACATGCAAGGCACAGAGACCAGACATCACACACACACACACACACACACACACACACACACACACACACACACACACACGCAAGCACGCACGCACGCACCATCATCACCATCACCACATACCCCAAAGTGAAGCACCCAAATTTCTTGATTGAGAAGGCAAAAGACTGACTGATAAATCTCAGAGACTATTCCATATATTCAAAGCAACTGTTATCATACTGATTATTACATTTCTAGAGGACTAAAATATACCCCGAGCAGCATTTTAGTTGATTTTTTCTGAATAAATAAAGCATAATTGCTTGGCAGCACTCACATATTAAGGGATCAATGATGCCCATTCATCTTCTTGTGGTAAAGCTTGGGTTTCCTGTTTTGCATGTCCCAATCTAGACTAGAAGCTCTCAGAGGCAGAGGTTTCATGTTTATGTACCCAACAAATTCTTCTGGACACCTGTGTTGTTCCATGACTAATACCTAAAAATAACTAGGCAATAATGCATTGTTGGTGTGAGGCTTGCCTCATGCCTCAAAATACAGTCTGAAAACACTGATTATAAACTTTCTTTAACCAACTGTCTCCTAAAACCAGAAACCCGGTAAGAATTACTCAAGAGAAAATGACATTATTGTTTTGGTTGGAGAGTTTCTCTTGACTGGTATATAAGTGGCCATGTACACTGTCAACACTGACTGGTATAAAAGTAATGCTGTTTTTCTTTAAAGTGAATAGAATTATTGAAAAGAATAATTCATGGATTAAAAACATAGAGTACAGTTAGTCTCACCACTAAAACACTCCCCGGTTGTTCACCAGCGTCGACGCGAATTCCTGGCAGAAAGAGAAGTCCTCTGTTGCCACTGGGGTCACTGCTCTCTTTATTTCATTTGTTAATGGCCTCAGAAATATCAAAGTACCTCATAGATGTTAGAAAAGTTGTTTGTTTATAGAAGAGTGAAGTCACAGTAATTATAGCATGTATTAGTAAATTTTGTTTTTTCAAATATGTTTTTAATTGAAATAGAATTACATCACCTTCTCCCCTTGCTTCCCTCCCTCCCTCCCTCCCTCGCATGTCCCACACACTTTCTAGATTAGTCTCATTTTTAAAAAAATTATTATTGCTTTACATATATATAAATTGTATATTGCCCATATATGTGTATCTGTGTATGCATGAATATATAAACATAACCTTCTGAGTCCATTTACATTGTTTGTGTGCATATGGTTTTATGACAGACCATTCTACATTGGACAAGAGAGTAAATTTTATTTTAATTCATTTAAAGCCCAAAAATCAAATCCATTTTCAATGTGATATCTCTTCAAGAATTTGGGAGGAATGCCAACTTTGTCAGTCATTCTCATTTCAAGCTGGGAACTTCCATTTTCTTGAACCCACTGCTTATGTGGCATGATTAAATGCCTTCTCCACACCAGTTTGCTTCTAGCCTCCCCAAAATAAGATCACCAAGACTATTGTTCCATGTGTACTTTAACTGCTCAGAAATTAAGTCTGCCCCCTCTTCATTTATTAAGGTAAAGTTAGAGGACACCTATGTTTTGAGTGGTAAAGTTCTGATATTTTCCTATTAATCTAATGTGATTAGTTCATTTTCAACGTGTCTAGATTTATATTCCCCTAGAAGCCACACATGTATAGAGGCGTGTCTGTGAGGACTTCTTTTTTTTTTTTTTTTTTTTTAAGATTTATTTATTATGTATACAGTGTTCTGTTTGTATGTATTTCTGCAGACCAGAAGAGGGCACCAGATCTCATTATAGATGGTTGTGAGCCACCATGTGGTTGCTGGGAATTGAACTCGGGACCTCTGGAAGAGCAGTCAGTGCTCTTAACCTCTGAGCCATCTCTCCAGCCCCTGTGAGGACTTCTTTTCAGAAAGGAATGATGAACTAATGGAAAAGATCCTTCTTGAATCTGTTGGCACCATCCCGGGCAGCAGGAGTTCACACGGAACAAAAGTGAGAAAGCAGAAAGCCAGCTGCATACCATTATTATTTTGCCGGTGTGCTTCCTGATCCATAGAGATGACAACAAGCAACTCATGTTCCCACCACCTTGGAGCAACCCACCACTGTGACTCTCTAAATATAAAAACTTTGAAAATCCCACTGTTCCCAGAATACAACAAATACTCAACAAGATAACGGAAATGTGTATTTTCCTTGTTTTTAAACTGCAAGCAGGCTGATATTACAATTGTTCCTTTTATTTACAATATCTAACAAGAGACACAAATACATGATGCAATACAGTCACCATTTCATTGGGATCCCTTTTTGCAAATTTCAGCAGTTTGCTTCAAAAATTTTCTTCCTAATAATTAAAACTGCTAAAATAATATATATATTAATCGTTTTGATGACAAATCATCTCAATAAATTGTGTTTGACTATTTTAAGCTGTTTATTATTTTAAAATTTATTTTATTTCTAATTCTGTGTATGCCTGTTTGCCTGTGTGTAGGTATATAAATACAAGTACAAGTACCTACGCCAAAAGGCCAGAGGCATCAAGTCCCCTGGAACTGGCATTACAGGCAGGTGAATGCTCCCTGATGTAGGTGCTGGAAATGGAACTCAGTTCCATTGCAAGAGCAGTGTATGTTCTTAGCCTGTGAGCCGTCTTTCTGTCCAGCTTTGTTTTCAATGTAGAAGACTTAGCAGTTAATCAACGAAGTCCTAAATCTTGGATTCTAATGTGGAGTGAGGAAGGACAGGCAATTTGCAAATACGTAGCTAAGGTGACAAAAATTGAGCACTTGCATGAAGAAAAACAGAGTTGGAAACAGGAAACAGAGAAAGCGATTACTATTTTTCATTGACTCTGAATGACTCTGAATCAGCAATACCAACAGATCACTTAAGGAAGTGAGTGGATAAATCCTCTTGTAAGTATTAGGAAGAAGAGTTCTCTAAGAGCGTACGTGTATGCTCTTGAAGAAGTATGTTGGCCATGTTAAAGAAACAGCCAGGAGGCCAGAGGTAATGAGAGGGAGACAGACTCACAGGAACTAGATCATAGGACAAAGGAAAAGGAATGGGCAGTGAGGACCACACAGTCCCTGTAAGGATTTGATTGTTAATGTGAGCAAGATTGGGAGCAAGTAGAAGGTTTCAAGATGAGGAAACAAGATTCGCATGAATTTGAAATGACCTGAGCTTCCTGCTTTAGTAATAATGCCCAAGTAAAACTAGGAGGGTAGCAGCGAAGCTACTGTGAATACACAGGGAAAACGGGTCAAGGACTGGGGAAAGAGGGAAGGAAGCACAGGAGGATTCTCCATATATTCTCATGACAGAAAAGACAAATCACCAGGATGTGATGAGACTGGGCACAAGGTGGAAGATAAATTCAATGGAATCAAATGAGGCCAGAGCAACTAAATAAGTAGGGGTGGTGTTTGCTGACCTGAAGGAGACTCCAAGAAGAGTACTTTGAAATATTAATACATCTTGAAGCAAAATGTTCTTAGAGACTTAAGACTGAGTTCCAACTGACAAAACAACCTAGTGAAGATGAATATCTGAGGTAATCACATTAAATATTTTCTTCGCTTTCTCTTTTTCTCAATTTTATACAACTATCACAACATGTTATTGTGTGCTAGCAGTCCTCAGGCATTCAGTACAATCTCTCTCTCTCTCTCTCTCTCTCTCTCTCTCTCTCTCTCTCTCTCTCTCTCTCTCTCTCTCTCTGTCTGTCTCCGTGTGTGTCTGTCTGTCTGTCTGTCTTTCTCTCTCTCTTTGGTTTGGGGACTTTAAAAACAGGGTTTCTCTGTATAGGCCTGACTGTCCTGGAATTCTGTAGAGCAGATTGGCCTCGAATCAGAAATCTACCTGCCTCTGCCTCCCAAGAGCTGGCACTAAAGGCATGTGCCACCACCAGCCGGCCTAGACTTTATTTCTGATAATTTTTATAGTTCTGTTATCTATTTCTTATTTCTCAATAATTCTATGAGAAGTCTGGTTTCTAGTTACTGGTATTGACAAGGTAGGAAACTGGTATTTTTTTCAATAGGCACATTTTTCTACATGTGATTTCCTATAATGGTAACCATAGTTCTCTAAAACTGGAAATCATGGGTTTGGAAGGACAGATTTAACATTTTGACTAGAAGTTTGAATAATGAATTTCCAGTAATTTCTGTTAAAGCCCATTTGAGGTCTCCTCTCATATATCATTTTATCGTCATTGTTGGCTGAGCGTCCTTACAGGGGAGGAAGAAGGGAAGCATCACTCCTTGCTCCCAAGCTCTCGATGTAGTTAAACCAACATCGTGACTGTTACATTTTTATAATTCTATTGTCTTCCCTAACAGAGAAGAGTTGGTTTGTATTCCTCATTTCATTTGATGCTTTTATTAAAAGAAATTTCAGTCAGAAACAAGATGTCAATGGGAGTTAATTTAATGTGAACAGGCTGATGGGAACTCAGCTCTAACAGTTCTGGAAAGGTCTTTTAGAACATACCAGAATTTGTATCTATCTTATGTGTTTCTAAAAAAAATAGGAGAGCTTAGGTCCACACTTTCATTTATGTTTGTAATTCACTAGACAGAGGAGGAAAAATGTAATGAACCATACCATGGATGCCACAGGTGGATGGGGGAATAAAAATATCAACAGTGTCTTGATAGGAAACACAGTAAAGGTTGGATTGAGTATTATGAAGAGTGAAGAAAAATGTGCTTGAGAGGAACAAAATAAAACAAAATTTTATTACTACAAAAGGAAAATAATCCTGCCTTATATACACAGGAAAGGTAAAAATACATGCCCCAGAGAAAAGGGGGGAAAGTTGATAAAAATTCCACAGGGGGTCTAGATGACTCAGATAGTAAAGCACATGATGTTCAAGAGAGCCCAAGGGTGAATGCTCAGAACCCAAATGAGAGCTGAATATGGTAGTGCGCACCTGAAATCTTAGTGCTCTTACTACAGGGAGATATGAGATACCACCAGGAGAATCTCAGGACATTCATAAGCCAGCTAGCCTGGCATATGCAGCCATGACTGACAAAAGAGATTATGTTTCAAATACGGTGGAAGACAAAGGCCAATACTCAAAGCTGTCTTCTGACCTCCCCCTGCACCATGACCACACACACACACACACACACAACCATACATACATACAACTACACACATAACCACACATACATACAACCACACACACACAACCACATACACACAACCACACACACACACACACCACCACCACCACCACCACCACCACCACCACCACCAGGATTTAAAAAATCCTACAAGTGACCAAAATATGCTCATCTGTAAGAAAATTTAATTAAATTCAAATTTGAAAGTGGATCTTTACTTTCAGTTAACTTTTCATTTCTTGCTAATCAAGTTGAAGGACATTTTTCTGTTTAGAATACTACTTGAAGAGAAATTAAGTCTTTGAAATTGAATAAGAACTAAGAGAGCGCTGTATATTTAAAATATGGAAATAAAAGTAAAAATAGGCCCTTATAAACAATAAAAATTCATAATTAGGCATTTTATACCATAAATATTATGATCAAGGAATTACATTTTAAAAATTATTTCTAAAACTTCTCCTGAGCTGTTCAACTCCCCAAATATGAACTGAGGTATAATATTAATAGCCAATAATTGAAATTGACATCTCAATCAAAACATCCTTTGAATGTACAGTTAGTTTATATTTCCATTTACTGTTGAGATTTGTATATGATAGGAAACCTCACACATTCAGTATAGATAATTAAAAGCAGACAGAAGCAGAATTATTTAAAGCCTTTTCCAAAGCACTTGAATGACTGAGGGTTTTGCCAGTTCAGAACAATAAAGAAGATACACCCACATTTATCTCAGATTACTAGCATCTAAAAAAATAAATACGGTAAATTACAAATTTTAGAGTTTAGAACAACTGACAAAAAATAGCAATGAAATGAAGGAGATGCTGCATGAACATACCACTTATGGTATTATTTAACACACTAAAAAGGTAGTTATTGTGTCATTGCTTAAAATAAAAATATGCTTGTTCTCCACCCCCATGTGGACACACAATCAGAATGAAGATGAGTTGAAGTCAGGAACAAAAAGACAGGACACGTAGTATTGACAATTGGGATTGAAGAATAATACTTGAAACGGGCCTTATGTAAAGTATGTGTCTAAGGAATTAACATATTTAGCACCAGAAAAGATTGAGCATTTTTGTGAGCACTCACTTTTGGTGCATAGAGAAACTGAGGTACAGCATGTTAAAGATGTCCAAATGTTTGCACTGAATTTGTATATCCAGAAAGAAGCCAACTGTAATGTGATGATTAATTTTATGTGGCAACTTCACTGGGCTACAGGATGCCCAAAGAGCTAGAAAAACCTTCTATGGTAATCTGGAAAAGTGTTTCTGAAGGAACTCACATTCGAATTGGTGGACTGGGTAAAAGAGGTCTATCTTCACTCGTGCCTAATGTGGGTAGGTACCATCCAACCGACTGAGGGGCTGGGTGGAACAAATCCATAAAGGGTGTATTTCCTCTCTCTCAGTTCTTGAACACAGAAGATGATTTTCTCTTACCCTTGGTCATTGAAACCCTAGTTCTCAGGCCTTCAAGCCTGGGCTTAATTATGCCATAAGCTTTACTAGTTCTTAGTTTATAGAAGAGAGAATGAGACTCCTCACTCCCCATGAACATGTGAGCCAATTCTCATAGTGAACAGCCTTATGTGTCTTTATGTGTTATATATATGTATATATATATATATGAATGTATATTCAGACCATCACTATCTCTATCACTTTTTCCTCCATTATCTACATTTATCTATATTTTATCCATATTATCTATAGTATTTTCTATTAGTTCTGTTTTTTAAGAACTTTGGCTAATACATCTTTTAAAATTTTTTACAGTTATCGTATTTTATATGTACAGAGGTTTTGCCTGCACATATGTCCAAGTACCATTTCATTTGTACTTGAGGTACCCGAAAAAGCTAGCAGGATTCAGGTCCCTTGGAAGTGGAATTGTGAGTTGCTATGTGGGTGCTAGGAACTAAAATCAGGTCCTCTGGAATAGTAGCAAGCACTCTTACATACTGAACAATCTCTTCAGCCCTCTAGTGCATCTTCTAATATGGCAAGCTGAAATTCAGGAGCATTTACCAGGACCATGATAATCTTTAAAACCTCAGGAGTTTGGTCAATAGTCAGTTACATGGGAAACACATTGGGGAATTTCCTTCAAACTGCTGACATCAGTACTCAAAATGAAAATGTCAAGAAATGATTTGAACTTCCTATCTCCCCTTCACATCTGTGACACCTGTGTCTTTTTAGTCATGATATTTTGTATCTGTATATATTAAATTCTTAAATACCTGCTGTTTACCCTTCATTGCTATCCTTTTGCCCTGTTGCCAGCTTAACTCCAAATTTAAAGGCCCGAAAAAAATTTAGCAACAATTACATTCTATTTAATACTTATTCATTACTAATTTTTTCATCAATAATATTTATTAATATGTTCAACTTAACACCCAAGTGAAACAAAATTTCAACTCATTAACAACACAAACACTGCTCTTGGGTTATTGAGCCTAAAAGTGAAGAAGAAAAAGTCTTTGTAAATTGGGCATGGTGGCACACACCTGTAATTCCAGCATATGGGAGGCAGGGAAGAGGAAGAAGATTGTGGGTTTTTTGTTTTGTTTTGTCTTGTTTTGTTGTTTTTGTTTTTGTTTTTTAGGCCAGTTTATGAGTGAAGAAGACAAAGTTGGAAGGGAAGGAGGAGAAAAACATCAAAATTCTCTCTTCTTTATCTTTCTTTTTTATATCTTTCTTTTGTTTTCTGTATTTTCAGCATAGACGGTGCACAAATGCATTAACTGATGCTGGAATTATTTTTAGATAAATACCAGTAGCTTCCCAAAAGGCACTGGCAGTAGGAACCATGACTGCTAACCTCCTGTAACCTACTGACAGCAACTGTCTAATATCATTATCATTCAAAGGGGTACCATGCAGGTGCCTGTATGGTGAGAATATATTTTCCTACCCACCTATTTTCTCATGCACCTAAAAGATCATGGGCTAACTTGTGAATCAAAGGAAGCTGGAAAGAGAAAGAATGAACCAGACCTTCACTAAACATACCAGATCAGTAGAGACAGAGCCTGAAGCACACAGCAAATCTCTACACACAGAGAGAGAGAGAGAGAGAGAGAGAGAGAGAGAGAGAGAGAGAGAGAGAGAGAGAGAGAGAGAGAGAGAAATGGCCTGAATACTTGCTCTACTTGATATGAAATCCAGCTTTGGCTATACTTCTCTGGAAAGCAGAGGCCATGCTTTTTGCTTGCCCTGTTGATTTGCCATTTGATAGTCAAGATGACCTCATTAAGCAAGTTTGTGTTATTCTAATAGAGATTATACTAAGGGGTATGGGGGAAAAAAAAACAAGCCAAATATTCACAGATTAAAAAACAAAAACAAACACTAAAACAAGAAAAACTTCCAAGGTTCAGAGGATCAGGTCTTTGGGCAATATATCGTACAAAATGGCATGCCTTCAGAGCACACTGTGGACATTAGTGGGAGGAAGTGTCATAGCCATCCATTTACCATCCTTAGCAGCATTTACCAACAAGGGCACCTAGGAAGAAAATGTAAGTCCATAGCAGAAATGCTAAGAGACACTCATATCGTTCCCCCTCTTTACTATTTAGAGTTCTGTATCTGGCTGATTTAAAGAGGTGCTTTCTCTGAGTGAATCTCCTTTACCTTAAATCCCAGTGGTACTTTGCATGCGAGCAAACATCTTACTAGCTAGAGATTTCTATCATTTAGCTAAATACAGTCGGAGGGAGGGAGGTAAGGATAGAGGGAGGAGTGTGGAAGAAAGGATAAAAAGAAAGAAAAGTATAACAACAGCATTAGGAAAATAGCCTAAATTTTCCCAAGTAGCAAGTAACTGATGGTTGGTGTTATTGATTAATAGCATGAAATAAATACTGAGCAGTTAATGCCATAACAAACCACTGGGGTTTATTACACCAATAATTCTGTGACGCTCCCATGTTTCAAGAACCTGTAACTGAAATAAACCATATTCTTTAGGACCCTCCCGCAATGGTATTTATATACATTCATATATTTTCCCTTCTTAAATAAATTGCTTATGTGGGAAACTGATCGTTTATATTTACTTAGACACTTGAATACCTAAAAAGGTTTACTACTCACCCATGTGATCATGCAAACTTTATGTGGTTTAAAAAACCAACAAACTAACATTTTTATCTCTCAGCCTCTCTCTCAAGGACAAAAGCCAGTAGAATGGAGACGTGAACCAGCCCAGGACAGGGCTGCAAGAGACTGCTAATCAAAGGACACAGACTTGAACCCGACCTTAGAAGGAGACCATATAAAGGACTAATGCATTAATCTGCTAAGCCTCTGTGTCTGCTCGAGGGAAAAAGAAGAAAATGTTTTTCTGTGGAGTGCCCTTAATAGGATATCCTGGAAACTAAACTTGAGCTTGGGAAGCAGTTGGAAAAAAAGAATGCCTCCTGAAGCTCTGCCTGCAGTGGTCAGCACAGGGCATCCTCAACAGAACTAAGTAGCACATAAGCTCACCACAGCGTCATTTTCAAGGAAGATGCATACAGCAGTTGATGACTTTTGCTGCGTGCTCTAAGGACTTTAGAAGACATACTGGAAAGTGAAATAAAAGTAATGTTTTCAGTTTTTCTTAACCACCACCAGCCAGCCTTACATCCCTGTCTTCTATATTTCTCTTCTCTTCTCAGAACTTCCTTAATATGCCCAGGGGTCACTGCCATTTTGTTACTTCCTTCCATACAAACCAACTTCAAGGCACTTCTCTCCTCTCCTCTCCTCTCCTCTCCTCTCCTCTCCTCTCCTCTCCTCTCCTCTCCTCTCCTCTCCTCTCCTCTCCTCTCCTCTCCCTCTCTCCTCTCTCATACACACACAGACATACAAACGCAAAGACAGATGACACTTCCTCTTGAGACAGGATCTCACATATCCCAAATTGTCCTCAGATTTGCAGTATAGCCAAGCACGACCTTGAATTCTGATCCTGTTGCCTCCAACGCCTGAGAGCTGGGATTAAGGGGGTATACCATCAAGCCCAGTTCACACGGTACTGGGATGTAAACCACAGCTTCACACTTGCTAGGCAAGCATTCTACCAACTGAACTGTATTCCCAACCCCCCTTTCTCCATTCTTTCTTCCAGTTCAAAAGGAAAGAATTCTGTCTCCACCAATCTGTCTTTTGTAAAAGTACAGTCAAGTAATCAGAACTAATGTCATAGCCAGTACTAGTATAAAGTAAGAATGTGTACAGATATCCAAACTGTATTCACAATCTACAGTGGCTCACTAGCTGTTAGCACTCTTTCTAGACCTATTTCCCAGCCGCACTGCTGTGAGGCAGAAATAAGTTACCCTGGCTGTCAGCAGGCACCTGATGAGGGATCTGCTTTGTTGTATGCTGAGGTTCCATCTGCTGTGACAGCTCAGACTGGTGATACAGCTTAGTAAGAGAATGCTTGCCAGGCATGGACAAGGTCCTGTATTTGATCTCCTACCATTGGAGGGAAAAAGATGTTCACTGTTGAAACACAAGACTCTACCTTGATCCTTGTTCTTAGAACTTACAGAGTACTCCTGGCATAGCGACTTCCTATCTTTCTCTCAGTTTTTAATCTCTTGCTCTATAATAGTCATAAGGAAAAAAATGTATTATTTTTATCCTATGCCAGGGACCATGCTGAGTCCTTTGAAGACATTGTCTCCTTTATTCTTCACAATTATCTCATAAAATATGTGCATGTATCTGTATATGTTGTAATTGTGTCAAGAAGAAGTTCCAGGATGTGAGTAATCTGCTCAAGACCACGCAATTGACAAAGTGATAGCAAAAGTCTGAATCTATGCCTACCTACCTGATGCTACATTTCAAACCTCCAGCTCCAGATACATGGCCTTTTTCTCATGAGAGGCTAAAAGCTGACTTTGAACTTCTTATGGAGTGATGAAGCCTCCCATTCTTTTGCACCCTGAGTACTGCCTACTGTGTGTTTAATTTACCTTCAGAGATTTGGAGTTACGTCCTAAGACCTGGGCCAACAGCCCAGTGGACACCATGACTCCAGTCCACTGATGTATTCCTTATGGTGTGATATGTTCCATATACCACATCAAGGTTCTTTCAATACCTACAAGTGAGCCTGGGCACTGACAATCTGGCTCACCAAATACATATGTGTGGAATTTGTTCCTTCTCCTTTTACCTGAGATGCTCTTAATATGGAGGGTTCGTCTCTCCCTATATATCTCATTCCAGTGTCCCAAAGGAAGCACATAAGAAGAAGTCTAATGAAGACAGTGAGTTGATTCTGTGTTACCCCACAGTTCACAGAGAAAGAGAAATGAGACACCCCTTTCTTAGTCTGGTCTCTTCTGTTCCCACGGGAGTAGAGAGCCTGTGCTCCTAAAAGATGCTGAGCAATATTTCATAGACAGTAAATACTCTTAGGACCAGGACAGAAATCTCCCTGTTTATATCTTATGGCTTCAGTATCCCAGCTCAGAACTGATGTTCAGTGTGTGCCTGTAGATACTAATAAAGGAAGGAAAGGGAATGCAGAAACTAGATCAATTCAGCAGAAACACAGTCTACTGGGATCTGGAAATTGAAGAGACACCTACTAGATAAGTTCTCCATGTACCCTCCAAAGCTAGTACACATTCAAAAAATGGGAGGGCTGGAGATGGAGAGATGTCTCAGTGGTTGAGAGCACTGGCTACTTTTCCAGAGGATCCGGGTTCAATTTCCAGCACCCACATGGCAGCTCACAACCGTCTGTAACTCCAGTTCCAAGGGAGCTGGCACCCTCACGCAGACATACATTCAGGCAAAACACCATTGCACACAAAATAAAAATAAATAAATCTTTTTAATGAGAGAACAAAACAAGAAGAAAAAATAAATTAGGAAATGAGCTTTAATTTCTTTCTGAGAAGTATGCAATCTCACTCTTTATCACCCTACAAAGGCTTTGGTTGTAATCAGTTTATTCTCTCAAGCAAGCCACACTCGAAGACATGCAGGACTTACAGTCTTTTTCTCTTATCTTGCTTTTGCATATTCCTATCCCCCTTTATGTTCAATTTCTCATCTAAATTATTCCTACGCGCTGCTTTCTTCACACAACGGATACAGTTCCCCCCAAAAAAAAACTGAGCCAGTAAAGCAAAGCTCCATTCACGGAATCATGGGTACTTATGACATCTGTAATCTTCTTCTTCTTTTTTTTTTTAAGACAAGCTATTATATGTACCCTAGCTAACTCTAAAAAAAGAAAAATATTGTACAGATCCAACTGGCCAAAAACTTTTAACGATCTGCCTGCTTCTGTCCCTCAAGTGCAAGTATGATGATTTAGGTCATCATTCTTGGAATTTGGGGTTTGACTGTCTTTATCCAGTATTATTTCTCATTTAAATCAAAAATTTCTCTGCTGTAGAGCACTGATATGTATGACTTTGTGGGGTGTAAAGCATTTTAAAACAGTAGAAGAGACCCCTATTCCAAATAATGACAGAGAATCAGATACAACGTTGGAGTAGAAAATTTATTTCGTCCCTGAATTTCAGGGGAAGAGCCATGGAGGGTGGGGTGGGGCTGTAGATAATGAAGAAGAGTCATAGGAAAGGTCCCTTTAGCCAATAAGCATGAATTCTAGTGAACCAAGAATTATCTAGAACATTCTTTAGGTTGTAGATACTGAAGCTCCTCCATAATTAAATTATGGTTTAGTAAGTCTGGGATTGGGCACAGAAACACACCTTTAGGAAGCATTTCTAAGAAACTCCTTCTATATATTTAGAAGACCTCACTGTGAGAATCATGAGAGAAGACTGTTCTAACACAGTGCTTCTCAAGCTTTGATCTGTCTAAGCACCCTCCTTCCCCCCTGAGAACTTGGTAATACACAGATTTCAAGGGTAACTGATTCTCTAGTTCTGGAGATCTAAGACCTACATTTTAACAAAACCATTTGGTGACGTGTTTTAGACTATTGGACATACAGGAACAATGCTTTTCAAATACACAAAGGAATCGCCTAGGAAGGCCAAAGAAAACAGAACTGATACCTAAATACTGCCCCCCAGATACTGTGATTTGTAACAGCACCTTATGTATCATGATTTAGAAAGAAAACCCCAGAGTATCTTAATGTGAAGCATATGAATGTCTCTCATATGGCAAAGATTTATCCCATACCTTCTGATCAAATGGGTTAGCTGCTTTAATAAACAGGACAAATTTCAATGACTCCATGCAACAAAAGTTGGCTTTTTTGGATATACACAGTCCAATGTTGGTGTCCCTGATGGCATGTTACATCATTCAGCAGGACTTCGATACACTACCCCTATTACTTTTACATATTCTTCCCAGCACCGTATTACCATTGAAGATTTCTTTTTTTTTTTTTTTTTTTTTTTTTTTATGTGTGAGTACTCACTCAGTCTACACGTATACCTGCATGCCAGAAGAGGACGTCAGATCCCATTAAAGATGGTTGTGAGTCACCTTGTGGTTGCTGGGAATTAAACTCAGGACCTCTGTAAAAGCAGCCAGTGCTCTTAACCACTGAGCCATCCCACCAGTCCTACCACTGATGAATTCATAAAATTCCTTTCAGACTTTCTTCCAGTAAGGCATCAAGTCTCTCACCTCACAATTATCCCACACAGTCCAGAGTACCTGTTAAGTGCTGGGCAAGGAGAAGTCCTTTGATAAACATCTGTTGAACTGGGTGTGCCAGGGATGTTTGTGGCAGCCTGGGATTGACAGTTTCCTGTGAGAATCATTGCTCCTGAAGTTGGTATTCCTGTGAGAAAAAAGGACCATAAGAATCCTCACAGAACTCACATGAGAAAATGAAACCATTGCAAAATGAGAGTAATTTCCGATTCACGAAAAGGATTAAACATCTTCAGAACTTCATGGGTTTAGAATTCCCCGTTGGTTCTAATCAGCCTTTTCACCTTAGCATAAAACTCCTCACGCACATCCTCTCTCTCTCTCTCTCTCTCTCTCTCTCTCTCTCTCTCTCTCTCTCTCTCTCTCTCTCTCTGTCTCTGTCTCTGTCTCTCTCTCTCTCTCTCTCTCTCTCTCACACACACACACACACACACACACACACACACACACACACACACACACACACAAATAAATCCCCAACTGTAAATTTAATTATCCTAGCACCCATTTACAAACAAGGATCCACATTCTACAAAGATAAACTATTTGACCAGTTCCAGGTACCCCTTTTGTTCATTTGGTTTCTTCATTTGTAGAATTTCTTGTGTGTGTGTGTGTGTGTGTGTGTGTGTGTGTGTGTGTGTGTGTGTGTTATACATAATATACATAGGTATCTATGTGTAGGTGAATATGCATGTACAGAGACCAGAGAAAAATATTAGGTTTCCTGCTCTAACTTTCTATCTTATTCCCTTCAGACAAGATGTCTCACTAGCCCAAGAGCTGGACTGGTGGCCATCAAGCCCCATGCATGGTCTCGTCTGCCTCCAGCCCCATAGCCCTGGGATTACCAGTTCACACAACCATATCTACTAGCTTTTCTCATTGGCTCAGGGGTTTGAACTCAGGTTCTTATACTTGCTTCCCAAGCACTCTTACCACTATGCCATCACCCCAGGCCATTTTCAGATGTTTTGAAAGCAAAAGAAAAAAAATCAAAATCAAATCAAACCTGATTTCCAAATCACAGACATCTCAAGCTAGGTGTGCATCTGTAACAGCACTGATATAGAGGATAAATAAAGACGGCACAGTGTCCTACAACAGCAATTAAAATCTTGACACATTTTTATACCTAAAAAGAACACTGATATATTACTATGTGGAAGGCAAACTTTCCTTACTATGTAGATACAAAGAAATTCAGAATGTGTGGTAGACTGCTTCAGACAACGCCACTAGACCCCTGAGGCCTCTCCTGTTTGCTTCGGAGGAAACATGTAAGACACATTGCCCCTCTCTATGCCATAAATGGCCATTATAAAATGCCAAGTAGAGCCATTATTCGAGCCCATTACCGGAAATCTGTCTGCAAACTCTGTTCAGATGCAATAATGATTTAGGCAGGTTGGACTTCCCAGAAATGAAGAAAAGTGCTGAAAATAAATAGAAGACGATAAATCTCTTAATGGTACAAAGGGGAAAAATAAAGCAATTATGTTTTATCTGGCAAACATATCATAGTCACTGTTTTTGGTAATTCTCATTTTTTCCTTTCTGTAGAAAAGCGTTTAACATTGAAGAAAATTCAGATTATAGTTTAGAACACAATGGCCCAGTTCAAGCTTAATCTAGGCTATAGAAAGCAGACATTTGCAGAAACCTGTGGGTCAATGGTCATTTTTATGAGCCCACGATGTAAATTATGTGAGCTCCTCATGCTATGAAACATTCAAGTTAATTCCCCTATCTATGAGGGCCCTGGGGGAATTAGTCTCAGATGGAAAAAGGGCAGGGAACAAATGAGTCTCTTATCTAATTATATCTTAATCCAACATAAAATGCAGAGCTCTAGCCAAGCTAGTCTGAGACAGTTAGCTGGCCCTAAAGCCAATGACAGTTTATACCACCCTCCAACCGTAAGACACAAGGCTTACAAACTGGCCACTCATGACATAGCTGAATATATGTCAAATCAAAGAAGAAATAATGGGCATGCATTCCATGACATATACAAAAAGATTGAAAACAGAAAAAAAAATAAGGCTTAATATTTATGGCCCGGATCTGCTCTTACAAGTGAATTTCCCGATGTCTTGAAATAGGGTGAGTTTGATTACCAATTTCTCCTATGAGATGTTAGAACAATTTTAAATTGAGGATAGATTTTTTTTTCATATAATATACTCTGATAATGAATTCCCCCATAAAATCTGGGGTAAAGAGATAGTCAGGAAAGCAGACCACCATGAAGGAAATATTTACAAGCACAAATTTGGGTTCTACAGAGAAAAGTAAGAGGATTGAGGAAAATGGGCAGTATTTGGAGATACTATATGTTTGGGTCCCCTCCCCCTTTCTTACACTGGCTTCTATCCCATATTTTTAACTAAGGGAAAAGTTCAGCAACAAATTAAAGACTGCATACATTGGAGTTTGTGTGAGAGTCTAGGCATGGTCAGTACTACCCTGGGATTGAAGGAAATGAGCTAATACGCAACTTGGGCGAGACAAAAGCATTCTTATCTGCCCTGCACTATACCTATCTCGAAGGTGTTCAGGTCCCACAGCAATGATTCTTATAGATGATGGCTGTGTGCAGAGGCATAGGGTATTGTCAAAGAAGACAGATGTTGAAACAATCATGATTGTTTGGAGCAAGGCAGATGCAGTGGACAGTTCATGGCTAGTTCCTGAACCTGAGTGATGTCCCTTCAGATGTTAGAGAAAAATCTTTGAGAGAGCCTGTGAGAACCACAAATAATAATGAACATGTGTGTATTATTTTATAATTTAAAAATCATGCTTTCATACCCCATTAGGTTTCTAACAATATTTTTAATAGCCTGATATGGCAGAATTATTACTATTTGCATTTTGAATATGAGAAAGCTGAATTTCAAGTTTAAGAAAGCTGCCCAAGGTCATTCATCTGGTAAGCATCAAGGTTAGGAACTCAAAAACAGAACTTCTGGCTCTAAATTTGGTGCTTTTCCCATTGGAATATATTGCCAGTTTGGAATCATGATAGCTTAGTTGATTCCGCCCTCATGAAAAATATTTATCAACACTTACTTAACAGGGCACTTGGAAGAATGAATTTCTGAAGTTGCAAAATCCACAGCAGTGGGTGACAGAGAGGACTCAGAACTTAAGAGAGCACTTGCTGCTCATTTCAGATAGCCAGAGCTCCATTTGTAGCACCTAGGTAGAGCGCCTTGGAACTCTAGCTCCAGGGCTAGATACTGTGCTGCAGCCTCTGAAGGCATCTGCACACACTCAAATCATACACAAATACACAGGAATAAAAATAAAAAACATTCTTTAAAAATGACAGTCCAAGCCATAGCCCAAATCTCAGTAGGCCATGGCCTGTTTTTTGTTTGTTTGTTTGTTTGTTTGTTTTGTTTTGTTTTGTTTTGTTTTGTTTTGTTTTGTTCTAAGAGGATAGGAAAACCTGGCAGGGTTTTATGTCTGTGGGCAGCCTTCTACAAAGCACAGGACTTTGGTAAGGCTAGCAGAAAAGGGAGTGTCCAAATTCAGAATACAAGGTTTCTTGTGCTTTCAGGTCATTCGTTTCCTTTCATGCAGTACCTATGCAGAATATGTAGGATGAAAGTGGGTTTTCTTGCAGGATAAAGACATTAACTTACTGTGTTAGCAAAGTGTTCCACTTTGACCACTGTGCACCTACATCTTTGTCCTGGACTCTTAACTATGATGATAAGCAGGAGACAACAAACTTTCTCTCATGTAGCCAGATTGTAAATTATTTTAGTCATGGAGGCTGTATGCTTTTCCTCCCAAAGAATCCAATCTTTCATTGCAATAGGAAAACAGCTACAGGCAAGTAGACACATGGGTATGGTTATGCTCCCATAAAACCTTCTTTACAAAAGAGTCAGTAGGGTGGGTTTGACTCAAAACTCCTGTCCTTTCAAATATTGAATTGGGATAAAATCACCTCCATGTCACCATGGGAAGCCTTGCATAATCTCACCTCAATTTCTAAGTGATATTGGGCCTCAGAACACGGTAGACATCACATAGGCTGTTGGCTGTCAACTTCAATGACATTAGTGTGCTTTCTGCACATGCATTGTGGTGGTGTGAATAAGAGTGGGACTATTTGAAAGGATTAAGAAGTGGGGCCTTGTTGAAGGAAATGTGTCACTCGGGGTATGTAGCTAGAGTTTTCCTGTCTTGCCCACAGTCAGGACAAATCTTTGTCACCTGCCAGCCCCACAGCTGCTCAGACCCAACCAAGTAAACACAGAGACTTATATTGCATACAAACTGTATGGCTGTGGCAGGCTTCTTGCTAACTTTCTTATAGCTTAAGTTAATCCATTTCTATAAATCTATACCTTGCCATGTGGCTCATGGCTTACCGGCATCTTCATATTCTGCTTGTCCTGGCGTTGACTGGCAGTGACTCCTTCTGACTTCCTGTTCTTTCTTTTCTCCTCTGTTAGTCCCGCCTATACTTCCTGCCTAGCCACTGGCCAATCAGTATTTTATTTATTGACCAATCAGAGCAACACATTTGCCATACAGAACATCCCACAGCAGGGGTGGCCTTTGAGGTTCCAAAAGTCCATGACAAGCCCAGAGTGTCCTCTCTCTCTCTCTCTCTCTCTCTCTCTCTCTCTCACACACACACACACACACACACACACACACACACACACACACACACACACACACATTTCTGCTGCCTGTGGTCAGGATGTAGCTCTCAGCTACTTCTCCGGCATTATGTCTGATTGCATGCCACCATGCTTCCCACCATGATAGTTGACTAATGCTCTAAAATTGTAAGCAAGCCCTAATTAAATGTTTTTATTATAAGAGTTGCCATAGCCATGGTGTCTCTTTACAGCAACAGAACACTAACCAAGACACCTCCCCCATAAGAAACATGTTTCTCTACTTTGTAATAAATCATAATTAAGAACATTATTTTTCAATGCTCTCTATGGAATGGTACATTTCAGATATTTTTTTTTCAGATTTGGTATTAGAATGCACTTTCCCCAGCATAAAGCTTAAATGCATTCATCTATCAGATGAGTCAATGTTTATTAAATATTCATCAATATCACTGCTAAGATTCTAATACAGTTTTATGTTGAATCCCAGTAGCTTTATGTCTACCACACTGTTCTCCCCTGTGCCTTCTATCTTTCTCATTTCTAGTGTATTAATCTTTTTTAAAGTTTTTCTTCAAATGTTTTATTTTAAAAGATGAAAGAATTCCAAAACTGCACATGTGACCCCATAAACATTTTTATTCCCCTCAAAGAGATGAAGTCAACTAAAGTATGCAGACTATTCTCTTTCTACTTGGCAAGTTGGTTCTTGCCAGATGAAGTGAAGAGAAAGAGAATCTTGATGAGAAGGAAGGTGAAGGGAGACTTCCTATCAGACATAGAAATCTCTAAACATTATTGTAATTTAAAAGGATAGCATTGGCTCTGAGCTAGACAAATGATCAACAGAATGGGTAAGGACACCAGGAAACATAAGCAAGTAAAATTGAAATGCAAAGTTGGGTGACAAAAATTATCGAGTGATTAAAGAATAGACCATACATTGGTACTCACACCATTTTTGAAACTGAAATGTCAGTGAACATGCTATTCCTATCTTTAATAATATTTGTAAAACACTTACATACACATAAAATTACCATCTTACCATCAGATAGACAGTTATTTCTGGAAGGGAAAGGTTAAAGTGAGACAAAGGAACCAGTTAACAGGGCTTTGGGCTTATCTAAAATACTTGTACTGACCATGAAAACTATAAAGAAAACATGCTAAATGGCATTGTTTACAACTAAGGAAAGGAGTCTGCTCCATCGTATTTTGTACATTTTTAAATTTTAAAACAATTAATGATTTTTTCAAAGCATCTTAAAGATTAAAAAATATCCTAAAAGAAAATTAAACAAACAATGGCCCACC
Source organism: Peromyscus maniculatus bairdii (assembly GCF_049852395.1). Taxonomy (NCBI): domain Eukaryota; kingdom Metazoa; phylum Chordata; class Mammalia; order Rodentia; family Cricetidae; genus Peromyscus; species Peromyscus maniculatus. The sequence goes on along the minus strand of NC_134871.1, from coordinate 12,166,505 downwards.
AAAGTATTTCTTCTTTTAATTCCTTTCTCTGAAACTTTTATGGAAAAATCTATATTGCAAGAAGATTTAGGTATTCAAATACAAATTATATGTGCAGTTAGTTGAACTGCTTAAGAAATTAAAAAGGACAAACCAGAAACTCAAATACATCGGACAGAGTGGGAAGTGGTAATGATTAAAATATAGTAATTAAATGCTTATGTTTATGAACTGACATGTGTAATACAAATCAATTGTTACTCCAAAGCCAATCGCTAGCTGTCAAAAAAGACCACCCCATATTGCCATTCATAGGAATGCTCTTAAGGAAAGTATGTGAGGTAAGTGGCATTAGAACTCCAAAGCAATAAGCCCCACTCACAAATAAAGAATTTACAATTGGCTTTTACTTGCATCAACTTAATTAAAGTATTTATACAATAAAACTTACCATGGCTAATTTTAGCTGTAATGCTTGGTAAGTTTTGACTGAGGTGTATGGTAACACAACCATAACCACAATAAAAACCTAAGATTTTCCATCAGCAGAAATGTCTACCCATATTTCTTTATAGCTAACTTCTTTATCAGTCCCTGACTTCTGATATCTGTTAATCTTCTTTTGTCACAACTGATCTGCTTGACAAAAAAAAAATTCCTGTAAGTATAAGTTTGTGACATAACACCATTTCTTCTTTCTTTTAGCATAATGCTTGGGAGACTCAATAATATTGTTCTTTATATCACTAATATATTCCTCTTTATCCCTTTAGTATTTCACTATTTAACTAGATTGCAGTATAAAATTCATTAGTCTTAAAAATGAATGGATCAGCTAATGCAAAGTCTCACCACAGGGGCTACAATGGTCTGGCGATTTCCAATCTGATGAAGCAGTAGGTAAAGAAGACATAGAAGAAATGGGCTCAGAAGACAGAAACACCCTTCCCAAACGTTTTAATTAAGAATATCAGAGACATGAAAATTGCTTTTTTAGCACAAGAAGAAAATTCAAGGAAAGGATAATTAGTAAGAAATCGTTCCTGAAGTTTAAAATATCAATTTTTTATTAAAAGACAAAAATTCAAAATAAATGAAAATTCCAAGAGCTAAACTAGGAAAACACGGATATGGAATGGCCAATTAATAAAATGTAACATTCCATGAACATGGATGAAAGAAGGAAAGATGGGGAATGTAGGAAAATTAAAATTAAGTGGCACAGGAGTGAGGGTAGAGGAAACCCATCTACACTGGAAAAGAGGCAAGTGTATATGGGAGAGTGAGTAATCACACATCTACACCACACACTTCACTGGGAATTCCAGAACACTGGGCTGGAAAAGGAATACACAAGTGCTGGAAAAATTAATTAATTAATTAATTAAAAGGGCAGGCGTGGGGGGGGGACACTATAAAATTCTCACCAGCAAGACTATCTTCCAAGCCCAGAGGGAACGAGAAGCCACGAGCTAAGGACTGTGAAGTCAATCAAGATGATAGCTAAAGTCTATTAGCATGAATGCATAGATATTAATAAGCAGAAAAATCAAACTGGCATGTTCTTTCTGATACTCCCATTCTGAAATGTGCCCGAGCAGTGAAAGAAGGGGAGGGGCAAAGAAGATTAATTTCCAATAAGGAAAACAAAGTTATCTCCCAGAAAAGTCATCCTAAGTTTGTAGGGTGAAGCCATAAAACACATTCACCATTAAAAGAGGAGCACTGACAACCTTGCAAAAAAAAAATATGACAGAACACTTGAGACGAACATTTGAAAATAATTAAAATCTGTGGCTAGCAACTTGAAAAACTGTACCCAGCCAGCAACTTAAGGGAAACAAAACTCCTTGTAAGAAAAACAGGCAATCATGGTATACTATTTAGTTTAGCAGAAAACAATATTTAGGAAGCAGGATGACATAATAACCCATTATTATTTAACATGATTAAAACACCATCAAACAGCAAGAAATTAATAAATACTATACCAAGACAGGACAAGCAAGCCACCAAGCTGTATGAGCGACTACTGAGAAGGAGCAATTAGGAGTTAAAAGCGGCATTGGCAAGTAAAAAAAAAAAAAAAAAACACCCTCCCAGCATCCCCCACGATTCAGTACAATTCTTTTGATATTGCTTGATTTTTAAATGTAAATACACTACTCATGAAAATTCAAACACTAAACCATTTTAGATTAACCTTAGTTTCACAGTCACACCGACAATCAGGGCAAAAGGAACAGGGCTTCATAGAAATTTCAAAATAGCCTTTAGTGTTAACAGTCATGTTCATAGTAACAAGTATTGATTGGGTGTTTCTGTTTGCCAGGTCCAATTCTAAGTGCTTTCTGAAATACAAAGCCAAAGAAAATCTGCTCTTTTTTTTCCTTCTGTTTCTGCCTTCATCCAGGCCTATGCACCCATCTCTGTACATACTAACCACCAATCCCCACTACCTACCTACTCTCCCTTTCCCAGTTTATTTGATGCAGAATTTTCAAATTAGCTTTCCTAAAACAGTAGTTTGAGTTGATTATACCCCTATTTTTAAAAACATGCCATGTCTGTAGTGTATCTAGTGAATCTGACATAAACCCCAATAAATTTCTGCTGGGTTTCCCTGTGAATTATCTCCCCTGCACATTTCCAGTGAATTTCTTCAAACCAGTCCTTTCATAATTATAGAAAATAGTCATTGGTTACATCTGCCCAACATGCTCACTGAGCTGTCCTACCTTGAATATAAAATGCTTCCTCACCCACTACGTTCGCTTCTCAAGGTCTTCAAAGGACAGGTAGATGCCCCGTCTCTGCCTAAATTGTCATCCTCAGTCACAGAAGGTACTTCTCCTTCAGCTGCACAGTGCTCTGTTTCTTTGTTTGAACCTCACACATTCTGGACAATGTCCACCATCTAGTTGGAGCCACCTACTCTAGCACACATTTCTCATCTGAGTTCTTGCCTACTCTTTCCTACTCAAATGAAATGCCTTTGACCATAGCTGCTCCCATTGATGACCCAAATAGCGGATTCTCTCCATGGTTCCCATTCTCCCTGGCCTGGACTGACTGCTTTGGCTTTATTTCAGCCCTAGGCCAGGCACTGTTGTTACAGTCTTGTGATCGCTTTCCTCGTCTCTTGATCATATCGGAACATCTGTAAGCACCCTCATCCGTACATTTGGGGGCATGTAAAGTATGAGCTACTCTGTGAATGCCACCAAGAAGAAAATCTAGATGAGCCATCTGGGGTGAATTCTCTGGGCCACCAGGACGCTGGCCCATATGATATTCATCTGTCCCTTGTCTTCTATCCTAATGTATGCCTGCTTTGTCCCAGACCGTGGGCATTCTGAGTAAGGAGAACACACTGGATTCATTTTTATCTAGGTGTTTAGAAAATTAATCCTACTGTGTTTATTCTATATTCTCCACAAAGATCTGGTCTTGGGCAGTTCCTGGATGACAGAGGACTTTGACAGGCACTTTTTGTTCATAGATGTCACTGTGATCAGGACCACTGAGAGAGTATAGCCCTGACAGCAGTGGACAAAGGGAGAACAGAGAAGATTCTGAAGATGAGAGCACTTTGAACCCGAGATGTGCAAACCCAGAAGCATTTTGAGATTGGCATCATGTCTTGAACTAGTTTTCAAAGGAATCAGACTTGGCCAAACTCAAAGAGAACTTTGCCAAGCACTTTTCCCCTTAATTTTTAAACCCATGTGTATTTTAAGGGAAATTCAATCCATATGGTTCTGATTCATTTACACTTAACTCATCAAAATGTTGTTTTGTAAGAGTTATTTGATGTCCCAGTCTTTTGAGCTTTTGTAAAGAAATGGTTTTTCTCCTTAGAAATAGAAACTCTCTTTGGGCAAGTTACACACACAAACATACACACACACACACACACACACACACACACACACACACACACACACACATCGATCCCTGAAAAGTTTAATGTCACTGCCTCAAGGCACACAAGGTTCCAGTGATGTCTTTCTGGTCTGATGGGACTTCCATTTCTGTAGAAATCTCAGGGATTTTGACAATAAGGCATAGAGTTGCATGAGGATGGAGGTCTGACTGACAAAAACTGTAAGACAAGGAGAAGTAAAAACTCCAAAAAGGGAGAAGTGCATGTGAAGCTTGGTGGAACAAGGAGAGCAAGCTATAAATCAAACACCAGAAACAGACAAAAAAGAATAAATGAGCAAAATTTCTGTGTACAGAAGTTCAAAGATGAGGCTGGGAAAGAGGAAAACATGCCCGGAACACATCTATCAGAACTCCAGAATCCTGACTGAGAGAAGCAAATGCTTTGGCCATTAGGGAAGCAATTACCAAAACATGTACCCAATTCTTCTGATTAGAGTGTGTTCTTGAGCAGTGGCAGCTCTTACGACTCACTCTACAGGCTGACTTGCTCTACTTCGGTCACTCAGGTTGGTGCCACCCATGCTGCCTTCTTTAGGCTTTGCACTTTTCTTCTCCCATCTGCATTGTTGAACTTCTACACATGTAGTCAGAAACATCAGCCTCCGAAGCGTCAGGGAAGTGACACTCACATGCCCCGCAAGTCTTCACATCGATGCCCACAAAGCCAAGCCAAGTCAGAGTCCTACATCTCCAGTTTCTTCTTGGTAAAACACCTACTTAAGATGCTATAAAAGCAAGAAAGCATAAAGCACTGTGCATAGACAAGGAGGAAATGAAATGAAAGCCTTTCTACAGAGAGTTTATATGAACAGCAAGCACTCGAAACATGGGAGAAAATTTGGATACAATTTTCTGAATTTATAGGGGAAAGGATGCAAGGAGATGAGGAGCGAGGCAAGCAAATAACAAAACCAGGCCAAAGCTCTGTCAACACAATTACCTATGTTTACCAGTTGAAACGAAGGCAGGGCCTCTAAGGGCACATGAGTGCTATCAAAGCACACTCTGTGCATGTATGGAAACAGGATAATGAAACTCATTATTTTGTAAAATATTCATATATACTAATAAAAAGGTGAAATGCAGAAGGAGGTGGAGGAGGAGGAAGCAAAGGTGAGGTGGAAGAGAAGGAGCTGGTAGTGCTTCAAACAGTGATTAGAGAGAGGGAAATTGTAAGTTCAAGGCCAGTGTGGGCTGCATAGAAATACTCTCAAAAGGAAAGAAAGAGGGGGAAGGAATTATGGAAGTCTGCTTTTTCTTTAAAAGCAACTTCAACTAGCAAGACTAAAGTAAGAACAATTCAAGCTTGAAGAAGCTTGCTCGTGAAAATGCGAGAGATCTTTCACAGCTATCCTCAAAGCATGGTAAATGAGGAAGATACTTTTACTTGGGAGCAAAAATTAGGAAATGTTTTCAGATGTTCAGTACAACATGGAATGACTCAATTCTGTTATCTATCCTGTCAAAAGCAATGGAACTACTGATCTGTTTTTATTCCCTACCCTAAATATTAATTCCTTTAGGGCAGGTTATTGGTTCCTTTCTTTGTGTCCAGAGAATCTGATGCATGCTTAACATTTAACTCATACTTAGCGAGTATTTGTGGAACAGAGTTAATGAGCCTGCTTAGGAGACAGGTGCCATAGAATATTTCCATCTCTGCTAATTCTTTCCTTGTATATTCAGTCTCCACCAAGCAAATTGGAGGCCATACCGTGTCCCTTCAAAACCAATCATAATTAAATCAGAATGTCTATTCATCTGTTGTCGTCTTGGGAACAATAACCACATACCTTATCTAGTCTCTTGCTCTTTCTTTAATTCCGACCCACTCTTTTCAGAAATGAGTGGGCATTGTTAGGGTCTAACTAATCCTTTCTAGACCTGCTTCTCGATCACCACTGAGCTGCCTCACCCTATGCCCCGGCTAGTTTTGTGTTTGTTTGTTGTTTGGTTGGTTGGCTGGTTGGTTTCTTTCTTTTCTTCTTCCTTCCTCCCTTTCTCTCTCTCTCTTTCTTTCTTCCTTCCTTTCTTTCTTTCTTTGTTTTTTGTTCTGAGGTTTCTCATTTGTTTCATTTGGTTTTGGTTTATTTGTTTTTGTCAACTTGATATAACCAAGACTTACTCAGGAAAAAGAAATCTGAGCTGAGGAACTTCACAGATGCAATTTGTTTATGGCCATTTGTCTAGATCATTGGTTGAAATGGGAAGGCCCAGCATACTGTGGGTAGTGCCACTGCTGGGCATGTGCTCCTGAATTATAACGGAAAGCAGGATGTGCATGAGCTGGAGAAAGCAAGCCAGTAAGCAGCATCCCTCCCTCCCAGGTCTCTGTTTCAAGCCCTGACTCCCAGTCTTGCCCTGGGTTCCTGCTCTGACTTCCCTCAGTAATAAAAGATACCTGGAAGTGTCAGCTGAGAAAAACTTTTCACTCCCCAAGTTGCTCATGGTCAGAATATTTTATCACAGCAACAGAAAAGCAAACTCTAACACCCTAGACATTTTGTTGCTCTCTGTCTTGGATTTTGTGCCAGTCTCGAATTGAGCCATAGTTACGCTCGCCTGCTCCTCCACCCCATCATCCTTAAGTGTTTCGCAAGTTCTGTTTCTGGTTTTTTTGACATTGTTTCCTCAGCTGTCTAGCATGCTCTAAACCCAGCCCATGTGGATGATGTCTGTGAGGCAATGCCACCCAGCAGCAGTCACTGGGCTGCTCTGAAAGGGATGCTTGCCTCCTGACACAGAAAAATCACAGCCAGAACCGTTGGGAAAGGGAACACACAGTGGGCTACAGGTCAAGCCAAGCTAGGAGTTGCTTTTTTGTTCTCTTCTAGTTAGTAACTTCAAAACGAGAGTGTGAGTATGTACTGATGTAAACAAGCATTTAGAGTCATAAAAAATGCAGAATCCACAAAAGGCTTCCAAGAATGATGTTCAAAATGTGATAGGAGATGAAATTCCCAAGAATCTGATGGCATCCAGGCACCCTGACCTTGCAAAGTTATCATAATTTTAGAACGTGGGCTGCATATTTACAGCTTGGCTTTAGTGGTCAACTAAGCAAACTTATGCCTTCTGTAAGTGATGGAAAATAGCATGTTAATGTCAATGACATCTAAACTGTCTTCAAATACTATGATTAAAAAAATACTAATAATATGAGAAGTACATTTGTGAACTCTTGCCATATGTCAGGATCTATACCAAGTGCTTTGTCTGAGCTTTTAAAGGATTTCTTATGACAAAACTGTCGGTTTGGCATCATAATAGCCTCTCAATAAGACAGTAATATAGACGAGGTAATTGAACCCTGGGAAAACAGTGTGCCATTAAGAGAGTTACACAGTGTGCTAGAGAGCTAATATCAAACAAAAACTGTCTGCCTCTGTGGCAAGATAGGTAACATTGTGATGCCCAAGTACCCTTTGAATATTGCCATACCAACACTAAAAGTGCCTCATGACTGATGGTCATGGATGCCAGAGCAACCACTATTCCAATGTTCCTAATCATTTTTCATGGGAATGAGTAAAGCTCTGAGGATCTCAAGGCAGTTATGAAATTGTTATGGCCCAGAAAAAAAAAAAAAAGGTATGCCCATCTACTAACATCTCATTGGCCAGAACAAATCACATGGGAAAGAAAGGACATAAGAATTACAATCTTATCAGGTGGCAAGTATCAGAAAATTGACTTATTATTCAAAACTCAAAAGCCACACTATTCACCAAAAGTTCTACACAACATTGGCCTAAGAAATGAAATGTTTTTTTGTCATGAGTTTTTATAACCACCATACAATCACAGTATGGGGATTAATCCCTGCCAAATGCTATTCCTCGCTGTCTGGTCCCGTGTACATCAAGTTTTATATCATGACCTATTTGGGATGTTGAAATTGGTCTAGATTCCAGATGCCTGCTCATGACCCATCTTTAAAAACATAATAAATCTCAGTGTAAGGTTTAAGTGGGGAGGCAGTTTTAAAGGTCATCAAATCTGAATTCTGTTGCCTGCTGATCTTTGTTTTCCTTTTCTGGGGAAAAAGGGGTACATTTTAAAATAAGCATACCATTTGTTGCACTACCACAATTCATTAAAACAGAGCTCCCAAGTCCCCCTTTTACTATCCAAATGATTCTAATCTGGAAGTGTGAACTATTAGAAGAACCTTTCTTTGGACTTTTATGTCCTCAAATATCTGAGGATGGCTCTTTCTGGTTTGCAAACTGCAGGTGCTTTCCCCATCAACCATCTCTTTGGATCAACCTCTCAGGTAGCAATTATTTCCTTCAGAACATTCTACCTGAAAAGATGGAAGACCAGCACACTTGAAAGAAACCCAACCCCCAAAAGTTGCCAAAGGCCAGGCTCCTGAGCTGAAATCCACTCTCTTTTCTGACTGTAATCTTCACTGAGGCCTTCCTGTCACAACTCCCAAACCTTTGGGACAATTGCAGTCACAGGACACCCTCTCCTTTAAGCAAGGTTATCTGAAAACAAAGGGACTCTTCTCCCAAAAGGACTCAGACAGAGACAACTGTTCCAGAGAAGGTGACACCAGTTTCCAAAAGGGAACGTGTATGTCCTCTTAAGACATGAAAATGAACATCCATCAGAATTTCCTGCTTAAGAAAAGGTTTTGTTAGCAGGTGGTAAAGAAAGAAGTAAGGCCCCTGAGTGGGCAGAGGGTAGAGATGGAAGAACTTCGGCCGAGGGACCACCTTGTCTAAGTATGCTGGTCTTCCATCTTTTCAGGTAGAATGTTCTGAAGGAAATAAGCCTCATTCTTAGTGTGCTAATGCGGTTGACATCTGTGGAAGACTCCCCCTGAGAAAGTTCCAGGCTAAAACATTTTACATGCATTGTTACATTTTACCTCATAATGGCACCATAGTGTGGACATGGTCATTATTCCCTTGTGCACATGAGGAGCCCAGGCCCTGGAGACTGCCTGCCAACATTCATGCACAGCTGACAAGCAGCCAGACTGAGATTTGGACACAGACTGTCCCTTCGTGTGACTTAATGAGCACAGCAAGCCTGCTGCAGGGGGACCCTTATTCGTTCCTCCTTCCCACCTGTGGAGACAGCCGCACAAGCTGTACAGCCTGCTTGACGGAAAGAGACCCCGACTCAAAACTTCGTAGAACTCGGAAAGGATCGGAGACGGAGCTCAACGATAAGGAACTTGTCAAACATACACGAAGCACTGTGTTCAAGCACCAGCACATTTAAAAACTAAGAAGAGAAAAGAAGAACTCTCTGCATAACCAGCAGTGACAAGTGAAAATGAACCCAGATCCCTTCCTGGGCAAAGGCCACTTACACCAGGAGTGACAGGATGGTCTCTTTCCAAAGACTCCTTCCTGTCCCTTTGATCTTATAAACCACTTCAACAGAGAGGACAGCACAGAGATTAATCCCTGCAGGGTGGCACAATCATGTCAGCTCTGTTTTCCTACTGCGGTTCTCGGTCTATCGATCCAGCCACTGTTAACCTTTGGAGCTGACGACAGAGGTCCTTCCCACTGGTTTCCAGAGGACTTTCCATGGGAGGCACCTTCCATGGGACACTGGCACAGGTGGACTGAGGCGGTCGCCCGGGGCTTGCTGCTCTTCAGAGCCATTCCATTTCTTCAGGTTTGTTTAAGGCATGCCAACCGAAGCCCTTTCTAACACTCCTCAGGGTCACCACTGCAACTTTATTTCCATCTGTAAAGACGACGTGCTTCTTCTAGGACTAAATAGAGCACCTTTCAAAGAATGTGCCACCTGAAGTTTGGCTCTCTGTGCTTTTGGTCTTCCAGCAGGCAAGAGGAATAAAGACAGACAGTCACTTGTGAGTCTGGCAAATGTACAAGAACCGTCTTAATAGCTGAGGAACTGTTGAACAGCCGTGTTGAAACATTTTTCGGATTTAAAAATACTGCACCGATTGCTTCCCAAATGTCCCACCCACATAGGAGAGTGAGCTGGGAGATGCTACCGCGGCAAGACAGCTAGTGAGAGTAAGGGGTCCCATGAGGCCAACGTGACGGAAACATAACCCTTCCCTGTGGTTCACGGCACTATGCAGATAGAGGGGGTGAACACACAACTCTGCCCCATGATTTACATATTGGCGGAAATCTGAGAAAAATAAGAGGAGTCCAGAACTTAGGAAAAACATTCAAAATCACACCCCACAAAAGGTGAGATGCTACTTTCAATAAGTAAGTATGGAATGTACATACCTCTGAGATAAGTCTTACCGTCCCCGGGGCTGTGGATGTAGTCACAGTGGTGGTGGGAGTGGGGGCAGCTAACACGGACTTAGCTTCTCGCTTCTCATCATTTCTCAGTGATTTGATCATCCTGGAACACCCATGCTGCAATAGCAGTAGTTAAAGCAGCCTCAATAGTGCATCACTGATTCCTCCAGCATCCTGGGGGGTGTACTTTCTACTGATCTCTCAGCTACAAGAAAGTAAAAGTGATGCTGGCCTTCTGCTGTCTTGTCTGGTCCCCCAAACATGTCATGGGAGTTGATAATTTTATCTCCTACTCTAGTAACTACAGGCTCAAAGAAACAAAACTGATAACAAGAGTAGCTACTGCTGGCCCTGGTGGTACACAACTTTAATCCCAGCATGTGGAAGGCAGAAGCAGGAAGAACACCACACATTTGGGACCAAGCAGGGCTCTGTAGTGAATTCCAGCCAAGGACACATGGCAAGACCTTACCTTAAAAAAAAAGAAAGAAACAGAAGCCTACTTGTGAAAAACTACTTAAACCATCATCTTTAGGCTGGAATATTCCTACTGCCCAAATAAGTCTACAGCTTCCTAAATAGCCCTGGATCTTTCCACCATATGGGTCAATGCCTCACTCTTGGAGGACACAGTGATTCTTCCCAGGTCCATGGTAGGCTATGCTCAGCACCTCTTACTGCTGTCTCTTAGCAGATGTGTTTTATTTTCTGAACTATAATCTGAATATTACCAATGTTCCCTGAAATATTAGTAGGCAGATGCCAGATAAAGGCTTGGATGCAGTCTCCTACATGCCTAAATCCTGTGGTCAGCAACGCCTAAGATCTCAGTTTATAACATTATGATAGGGACACTTCTCTTCCTAGGGATAGAGTGCACAGAACTTCGCCAAGTTATTTGAAAGCAATTGTTTTCTTTCATGAGCACTTGATACATATACAAAATCATTCAGCAAATACTCTATGAGTTCCCTTTTGTGATTCTCACACTGCAGTTACAACAGTGTTGAACCTGGTAAAAGAGCCTTTTATTTTTTTACTTTTGTGGGACCTTACCATTTTCCAGAAAAAAAATATTTTACATTTTATAAACAAAACATAAATGTACAACAAACTTACATTGTAAAACAAAAAGAAAATGAAGAATGCATCTGTTTTGTTTTGTTTTTTAAAAAAAGTCAAAGTGAGGTAAGGCAGTTTTTATGACAACATTCAGTTGGTGGTGAAATCGATATAATGGGATGGCCCACATGTTTTTTAATGAATCAGAATAATCATAATTAGAATGGAATGTGATACATTTGAGGAGAGATGAAATGCATCATAATGAATTGCTTGTAGTAAACACACACAAACTGTTTTCAAGAATCATTGCTACAGTCTTCCCTATCCATCATAGGAGGTCACAACCAACAATGTATTCCCAACTGTGGGTAATGGGCAAATGAGTTTAAAAACCATTGAGCTAAGAAGATCTTATTTTAGATGCAGTGGCTGAGAAAGGCCTTTCTGAAGAAATGCCATTTGAGAAAAAGCTCTTAGTACACTGAGAAAAAAGAGTGCTCCTAACAGCCAGTAACTCAGGAGGCTTATGTCATATAAGCCTTGAGGCTCCCTGCTCTACAGAGACCTCACAAGTCCAGGACCACACCTCCTACCATCAGTGTAGACTTTCCATGTCCAAACCTCCACATAACTCCAGATTCCAGCCAACCTGTTCAGACTGTTTGCGATGTTCTCTTTCCTATCAAAAGAAGTACAGAGTAAACCAAGTTGAAGAACAGAGCAAGAGCAGCTGTAACACAAATTGCTTAACGGTCTTAATTATTTACAAAAAAAAAAAAAAAAAAAAAAAAAAAAAAAAAAAAAAAAAAAAAACAGAACCAGATATTGGGGTAAAAGCTGAAAGATCAGAGAGGCAGAGCAGTCAGCCCTAGTTTTTACCCCTACAAAATCCTCCACCAAAAGAAAGCAAGCTCCTCTCTCCGCCCGGCCTTATCACTTCCTCTCTCTGCCCAGCTCTATCACTTCCTGTCTGTCTGCACGGACCTCCGGACTTGTTTGGTTAACTAGTTGGTAGCTCCTCCTTCTGATTTTCAGGCAAGCTCTATTTGTTAGAGCACAAATAAAATACCACCACAAAATAGCTGACCCTACAAATTGTCTCTCAGTTAATCCTCAGCCGAGGATCCCTGCACAGATCACAAAGACCCATCGGAGATCAAGAGGACAACCGGACTGGAGCAGAATCAATGCAGACCTGACCTCGATTTTGAAAGGGACAGTGCTCACCTCACAGGTGACTTCCTGACACCTTTGCACATCCTCGTAATTAAGCAAAACTCCAATGTCTGGCTTTGCTGAGGATGAAAAGTTGAACATAGAAGGCCGTGAAAACTGCCTCTGATTCTGGGAAGAATGCCAGAGAGAATGAGAAATTGAGAGCTAGACTTGGTGGAGGACAAGATGTCTAGAAAACTAAATAATAAAATTAGGGAATTTGCCTGACTTAGCAAAACGCACCAACCTATTACCATTTGTTTTCTCTAGAAATGAAGTTCATACAAGTTCAATATACAAAGGGGAAGTGAATATTCATAAAGTTTATTTTCCTGAAAGCCTTGTGTTTGAAAGGAAGTCAGACTGAATCATTTACAAATCAGGTGTGTGAATCTGGGTCCCCTTCCAAGTGCTCAGTCTGGTAAGAATTTGTACTTCAGGGCTCCTGGGGATCCCTGGCAAGCAAAGATTTTGAGAGGAAAATTGAAGATACCATCCACTGCCCTGTCACCAAAGCAATTCCGGAGGCAGGTCATTCAGCTCTGTGGTTCAAGTGGCTCTATCTATGTGCTACTGGACACTCATGGGTCCAGACGAAACTGCTTCTGACCTGAAGATTTCTAGTGGATCAGGCCACCCATCAGTTGGAGTTGTGACATTGAATTTGACTGTGAGTCAACAAATGAGAAGAGATATCAATAAAGAGAAACACAGAAGTGGGTTGTCTTCCATGGCAGCAAGCAAGTTCACTCTACTTCCTAGACCAACACAGAGCTCAAAGCCACCCCAGTCTTGGACTTAGAACATTTCATGATCTTCCTGAAGCTACTACTGAGCAAGGACTTGTGGCCTGAAGCCTGAAACACTGAAATGCAGAAGTAGCAGGACAGATCCTCCTGAGGTAAGTGAGGGAAATGCCAGAGAGGGGGCATCTGTTTTTCTCACCAAGAGCTGTCTTCCAGGTTGTAGGTTGGGCAATGGCTAGGGTTTGGCTTAAACAAAGGAGCAAAGGTCCAAATCTTTGACACTACTTCTTAAATAATTTAGCACCCTGAGCTCTTTCCTATGTGCTTCCCAGCAAGTCCTGGAGTTGAAAGTTTCGAAACAAACAGTACCTGACTCTGAAACTTCCTGAGAACCTTGATTATGGCACCCAGTTTCTATACTGAATCAATAATGGAGACATCATGGTGCATTGCATTAATGAAGATTTATAAGATAATATAAATGGGAGGTTTAGCATGACACATGGCACAAACTGTGTACTATTCAAAACAATGTCTGTTTGCTACTATTACCAAGATGATGCTTAATTAAAATGCAGACATGGGCTTAGAGAAAAACTCTATTGCACAGTTGACAGATCGCTGTTGGATGAAGTGTTGAATTGTGTTTTGGAATAGGAACTTTTACTGATACCTGGGCAAGTCATTATTTAAAATATATTTCTAATTTTTTCTTTATTTTTAAGAATATCATACACATATATAGTCAAAGATATTTATATCTAACCCTCATTACTTCTAACTCTACCCATATCCTTCCTGGAGTAGGCACTATACCAGTTTCTGATTTTTTTTATTTTTTAAACAGGGGATTAAGTTCAGTTAGTGCTACCTCTTTGCTTATGGATGTGAGACCACCCTTGGGAATATGGGAAACCTATCAGTGGTCATATCCTCAAAGAAGAATCATTCTCCCTCCCCTGGATACTACCCACTGCCAACAGTTCCTCAATAAGGGATGTGAGTGAGAGATCGCCTGCCTAATCTACATTGGCTTGATCTTGCATGGGTCTTGTACAAATAAACAGAGCTGAGATGAGTTTGTGGTAGCAATAGGCATGCTTTGTCCAGAAGACAGCATTTCACTTCCTCTTCTGTGATGTTCTCTGGGGATATATATATATATATATATATATATATATATATATATATATATATATATATATATATCTCATTTAGGGCTGAATACTCAGTCTCTTACTTTTAGTGTGTTGTTGGTCAAGACTTAACACACAGAAGAGCACAAAATAAAAACCAGCATATATTTCATGCCTATTTAGACAAGGCTTCATGTTAGAATCAGCCAAAAGACAGCATAATATGTTCATCTAATTATATGCATGGGATATTCCAGGAACACCAAAAGTATCAAACTCTGAAGGTTTCTAAGTCCTTTATATAAAATGAAATTATATTTGTGTATATGCTACACATATTCTCCTATATAATTAAATTATTTTATAGACTATTTATAATATCTAATACTATATAAATACTATATAAATCATTGTTATGATTTATTGTTTAGGGAAAACAACAGGGGACAACTTTTCTTATGGTCATTACATATGCAACTCTGCAACTTTTTCCAAATATTTTCAAACTGAAGCTGGTTATTGGCATGGAAAGATGCCCATAGATATGGAAGACAAACTACTTGACTCCTCTTAAAAATGATAAAAAGAAAGTACAGATTAGTGAAAAGAAAATACATAGCCAATTTCTATCTAGCAAAGATGAAAACTGAATTCTAGACAAGTAAGTGTGAAAGTGTAATACTTATGGTGGTTGTTTCTTGACTCTCTTCCTTCTTTCTGAAGTAATTTCTTAAACTAAGTAAGTAAGCTCCAAAATATTTTTCTGGTAAACATGATAGTTTCTTTTCTTCCTTTAAGAATAAGTGATAAAACGTTGGATGTCATCTGTCTGGACTTGAGATTGGCAGTTTCTTTCTTGGAAAATAAGATCAGGATGCTGTATGATTAAGTCAATGAGTTCTAGAGAATAAAATGCCTTATGGATACAGCTAAAATGGGTTTACTAAAGAATTCATCTTCAGGAAGCAAGTGTGTATGAGCGTTTAAAAGATGTTGTATTGTTATCCATGTGATGATTCTCACCAATGGCCTTAATATTTTCCCCTAATACATCCTATAACTTTTGTCATTGTCTTAATTAAAGGACTTATGTCAAAATAATCACATCTATCGACCTCATATCCAAAAGCTTATGGCTAAGCCAACATATAAGGTCAAGATGGAACCAGAGAAGAATTGGGGAAAATAGTGAAGTTTCAGTGCTATATATTTAATATTATCTATTGTTTTAGTATCATGAGGAGGGATCTGAAGCTTCAAGCCTAAGGTTTTTACTTGGGGCAATGGCCTCTCCAGAGATGCACTGGATTTGACTATTTTTATGTGAAGAAGAAAGGAAAGAAAAACAAAGATCCATGTTGAATCAGCTCACTATGGTTGTTCCCCACTTATAAGGTTATGGTGAAAAAACAGAACCTGGATTGTTTTTAAAATATTTTTATGGATATGATTGCTTATGTGACAACTCACCTATTATCACACATGGGAGAATTTCAAGAACGATGATATTAAGGTCATTACATTTTTAAGAATTACTTTTGATATTGGACATAACAGAATAAATACTGCTAGTCTTCTCACTAATATTGCAATTTGCATTTAAATAACTTAACGATTCTTTTAAACACTGGTTTCCTAAAAGTTTGAGAACCAAAGGTCAATGATTGAGAATTACTTATATGCCAACAAATACTGAAGAATGAAGATTCTGCATTTTAAAATTCAGTTCATTACCTTTCTATGTCTTCTAAGCAAGCCTGATGTGCTGAATGGAGCTTCCTGGAACTGTATCATAAAGAATAACAAACTCTTAATATCAGTTCCTTCATGAGAAACGATGCAATGTTTTCATGCAAATGGAATTGCTCCTCAAAGCAGATAGTTTAGAAACATAAGTGCTTATCAATAAGAATAAACTTGTATTTTATCTTATAAAGCATTTTATCACATGTCTATTTCTTACTGTAAATCTATGAAGTAGGTTGTTTTCATCATATTTTCAATGTACCAGGGATTGAACCTAGTATAGCGTGCATGCACCGTACCACTGATCTGTATTCCTCCAGTACTACTCACCTCCCTTCGTGAAGATGAAGAAGACGAACTTTTGAATTAAAAAATTCCTTGTGGTTTCACAAGCAATCATTTCAGAACTGCTATACAAATCAGTTCTTCTTTTGGGGAGCGGGATTTCAAAACAGGGTTTCTCTGTGTTGCCCTGGCTGTCCTGGAACTCACTCTGTAGACCAGGCTGGCCTCAAACTCAGAAATGGCTCTTCTCTGCTTCCCAAGTGCTGGAATTACAGGTGTGTGCCACCACCTCAGGCAGTGTTTCATTTTCTATACATCCAGACCACAGTTTCCTTTCCCTCCATTCCTCTCCGTCGTCCCATCCCCCACTCTGGCACATCCCCCTTCCCCTCTGTCCCAAATTTACTCCTTCTCTGCCTCCCTCAGAAAAGAGCAGGCCTCCCAGGAACATCCATGGAACACAGCATAACAAGATACCACAAGACCAGGCACAAATCACTAATCTTAGACTCTGTCGTGGTAACTTTTCCAGTGCTGTGATGAAAAGAAAAAGAAAACCACAAACCTCGACAAAAGAAACTTAAGGAAGGGAGTGCTATGTTTTGGCACCTAATTCAAGGGATACTCTGTCCGTGTTAGGGAAGTCGGGACCACAGGAGTGTGAAGCAGCTGGTCACGTGACATCTGCAGTCAGGATGGAGAGGGAGGCGTATACAGATGACTTTTTCCTCTAGTTTTTAATTGTAGATAGTGTCACCAGCTGCTTCAAGCTCCTTGCCCCCATGATAGACTTCGCTTTGAACCGTGGTGCAAAACCTACACTCCCTTAAATAAATTGTTTTTATCCAGGTGGTTTTCACAATATATCAAGGCGGGCACTTCAGTTGATGAAATCAATCAAGACAATCCCTCAGGAGTACGCCCAGAGATGAGTCTCTTCATTGATTCAGGATCCCGTCAAACTGACAGCCAAGATTAAGTACCACAAACTCTAGGACAAAACTTTTCTTACCAGTTCAGAGCAAAGGCCTGTGACTTACACTAGCCACTGTTTATGCTTAAACATCAGTGAGCTCTTTCCCTTGATGTTACGATTAGAGCCTGCTTGTGAGCCATAGAAGAAACTAGGTCTCATGATCTGAGAGTTGCAATTTAGTTTTTGACCACCGTTTTAAAAGTATCTAAGAGGATGACTTTGACGACATCATCAAGTTATTTCCTCAAATAAAAAACAAAATCTATCTTCAAGTCATGAAGACTTGCCACTCTAAAAAATTTTTCAGATAAATATAGCTTGATTTTAACAAAAATCCTAAACTGGGATTCTAGAATGATTTTGACCAACCCACTGATAAAAGTAAACGTGTAGGCTTTTAGAGGGATATACTGGAATGACTCAAAATCATATATGTCTGAACTGGCAATAAATGACCTCTTATAGTTTTCATGCATTCTTTATATTTTTTTGTTAAGTTTATATCACACCTAGGCAAAAATGATTATTGTACAGACGAATTCCACAAGAGTGTTAGAACTGAGTGGCGTGGGGAGTAGATCCAATTGAACAAGCTAGTTCTCCTTAAAAATAACAGAAACTTCAAACATCAGGTATTTAAAAGGGAGCATGGGTGAGACTGACTAAGAAGGGCAGACATCATGTAACAGCAGAACTAATTTTCGTGCATGTATAACAAACTCCAATGAGGAAGCACCCTGGACAACAACATTGATACAATCTTAATCCTATTCCATTTTCCCATCAGGGAACTGGGCACATCCACATTGTTTTTCTTTGATTTTTCTAGCTCAAGAGCTAAAATGCTAAGGCAAAAAATCTGGAAGCTTTTCTCCTGCACTTAGTTAAAGCTGAATTGTTAGCATAGGCAAATTCTCCGACTGGATCTCTATACTTCTAAATTACACTTCGTTTCTCTACAACTCATGAAGCAAAACCAGAAAAATATATAGTGTTTAATACCTTCCAGTTCTTCCCATTCTACACTTGGCAACAGATTAATGTTGGTGTATTTCAGAATTCATTAAAAGTCCTGTTTTAAAAGGTATGGGCAGTGAAGTGGTGGTGCACGCCTTTAATCCCAGCACTCGGGAGGCAGGGACAAGCATATCTCTGAGTTCCAAGACAGCCAGGGCTGTGTAGAGAGACTGTCTAGAAAAAAAAAGAATTAAAATGTAACTACATATACCATCAACACCAATATCCTACTGCAGTGGGTTTGGAGTCAGCAAAGGCTTTCTACTCTATGCAGAATCTCTACACCACCCTCGAATGGTGCAGAAATAAAATCCTTTTGTCTATACTAGGTTAGTACACAAAGTGGGACGAACGCTCCTTATTTTTATTTTCTAGAAGACAATGCCTCAGATGAACACTGAGGAGCAGTTCTTTAAACTAATTCTCCACATTATCACAGCTCCCCTCCCATGACTGATCACTGTGCTTCACTTTCTTACCTCCAGAAGAAAAATATTTCAGAAGAGTGTCTTTCTGATCACTGGTCCATTTTCAATTCATTAAGCCACCCCTTCTGAGCAGTTGCTATCATGTTTTTCTTTGCAAGGATCCTGGAAGCATTTGTTAGGCTGGACTTTTTATCCTAAGGGTAATGGAGTCCAACATTTATTCTAAGTCCGGAGATAGCTGGTGCTCCCAGTTCCTTTTGTGGCTTGATAAAAGCGTGGAGATAAATACCTGGCCGACTAATGGAAATGTTAAGAAAACAGAACTTTACTAAATATGGCTTCCTGAGTTTTGATAAAGATAATGTTCTCTCCTACTTCATAATTTCTCCTTAACAGAATGACTGTAATTGGACAACTGGTGACTTGGATCCCTAACTCTGAAAAACATTTATTGTGAGCTGCTGCATGAGAGAGAATCTCTATGGTTCTACTTCTTTCTTTTTCTGCTCATTATGAGGATTGATGAAAACCCAGGGCTTCCTCTGACCTCAGACATATACCAAGACTGGCTTAGAAAATTGATAAGTACACTGTTTTCTTTGATTTTCCGAGCTGTCAGTGTTCAGTAAAAGCAGGATGTAGGAGATAGAGAACTAATGAATTAGAGTTACCTGCAGGTCTTTGAGTCTTGTGCAAGTCTCAAGTGAGGAATTTCTGCAGTGCTAACAACAAGGATGCATTGTTACCGAGGGTCAACAGCTTGTTCTGACACACTGGCCCTCTAGTGCTGCTATCTGAGCCCTACATTCTGGAGATGTGACTTTCGGCATCATGGCTATTGCTGGAAGGAAGGCCTTTGGGGATCAGAATGCTGGGGTGGTATAGTCTTGTACAGTTGCATGTTGTTGGTATTCCCTTTGAGTGTGCTAAAAGTCCAAACAAACAAACAAACACTTGGAAGAACCATTAAAAGGGAATGAACTCCGAACCATGCCAGGCTAACCCCATCCCATTCTTGATGTTGTTGTTGCTGCTGCTGTTGTTATCATTAAAATTCTAGGACAGTAAAGTTTCATATTCCTGTGAGCTTGACTAATTCCGTCTTTAACATCCACTATGTAGGGAGGATCGGAGATTCCTCCTTACCCCTTGGTTCTTACACAGGCTCTTTACTGACTTCCAGGAGCAAAGCATCAAAGTAGTGTTAATTTTGCACAGACCCGAGAATCTCCACATGAGGCTGCAGTGCACAGAAAAGACCAAAGCATAAGCATGTCATACTTTTTGGATAAAGAACCATAAATTTGTGGAAGCGTTAGACAAGCTATCTTTGTACCACAAGATATTTAAATTTGTGAGGGGTTGACAGGATAAACAAATATCTAGTCTTGGATAATAAATTCTAGGTTGTTACTAAGAGTTCTCCAGGATGGGAGGATCTGGAAAAACCAGAGGAGCCTTAAGGTTACTTCACAGTCACCAGTGTCTGGTGGTGGCTGCTAATTTCTAGCCTTGGGAAGGACATCCATCCCCCTGGAAAGAATCGTTATGGCTCACAACATACAGGAAATCACCAGGCATTTAGCTTTTACTGAAGTTACAGCTCGTCAGTTGATTTCTGTTTGAATTCATCAGGCTACTAATTTGGCATGTTTTGAGATGGTACAGCTTTAACCCTTTCAACAGTTTAAAGCAGTGGGTGGCAATCTAGAGGGCATTTCCTGAGCAGGGTGCTGGAGCAATCTCAGACTTCACAAACAAGATGAAGACTCTAAGCGGAGTCTCTGTACTTCATGTTTAGTGTTCTGTAATTAAAACTGCTCTACAAGTGACGTTAATAACTGAAAAGGACCAGTACTGAAGTAACTCAGCAGTTACAGATTTGCTACCCTGCATCCTGAAATGTTATTGACTGTGAATTCCTTCATTTCATCCGGATATTCAGCCAGCTCTTGAAATCAAATTTCCGAGGGGGGGGCGGGGGGGGGGGATGATCGCAAACTCTTGTAGCCATTTAAATAAAGCAACTCCGGCAGTGAGTGCTGTAGGTGTGCACAAATGAGGTGGAAGTGCCATTCTGACATGGAAAGGTAAAGAAGGAGATACTGAGGCTGCAAAAGCAGAGCAGAGACAGGGAGGCTGCTGTGAGCAAAGGCCAGTCACACAGAATTCCTCTCAGACCTACAAATTCTGACAGGGGATGGAACATGACATGGAAATGTTAGCATTCTCAACA
Source organism: Peromyscus maniculatus bairdii (assembly GCF_049852395.1). Classification (NCBI taxonomy): domain Eukaryota; kingdom Metazoa; phylum Chordata; class Mammalia; order Rodentia; family Cricetidae; genus Peromyscus; species Peromyscus maniculatus. The sequence goes on along the minus strand of NC_134871.1, from coordinate 12,145,474 downwards.
CAAAGCACAAAGAAATGTTAACCTCAGGAAGCCAGGAGACAATCTCCCAGGAAAAGCTTTGAGATGCTAATGAAAAAGAAGTTAATCAACAGAGGGTTGCTTTGCTTGTTTGTTTGTTTGTTTGGGGACAGGATCTCACCCTGAAGGACAGGCTGGCCTAGAACTTAAGTTCTTCCTGCACCTACCTCCAGAGTCCTGAGGTTACAGACATTACACTGCCCCACCCAGCCTCAGAATTTCTTGGTCTTCTTATTCACTGACAAACACTAAGCTCCTGTTAATTAAGGGGTCATTCCCAATTGTACTGTTGGTTACAATTGTCTGGAGAGCTTTAAATCATTCTGCTGTCCAGGTCACATCCCACATCAGCTTTCTTAGAATGCCTGGGGATGGGAACTAGGCATCAACACCTACGAAGATGCCAGGTGATCCAGTGTACTGTACAAACAAAGACACTTTAAGACACGTATTCATCCCAAACAGGTAAATTGTTCTTGATCTCTTTTGGGCAACCTCAAGGTGATTAACACTGGAAAATAGAGAATGGAATACACACTTCAAAGGCACCATCTTATGTTGAGGTTGGCATGGCACTGTCTTATTTCTCCAAGCCAATAGCTCTCTGGCTCCGGGGAGCTCTGTAAATATATATATATATATATATATATATATATATATATATATATATAATCAATGCAGTTATATATATAATAACTCTCTATATATTTATAATAACTCTATGAGATCAAGTCTTTTATATTATGGATGAAGTTTATGATGATATTATGGATGAAGTTTATGAGGGGGATTTGTGAGATGACAATTTTTATTTGCTTTGCAATTGTGTGCATTCCATAAAAACAAGAAAGGAAGGGTAATTCTGGAGCCTTGTAGGTTGGTTGTAATCTCACCTCTCACCACACTGTCACTATGTGACTTTGATTAGATTACCTGGATGCAAAAAAAAAAAAAAAAAGTGGCTTTCTTCATATGAATGATGGAGGAGCCTTCTTGGACGGTTGTAGTTATTGATAATTTAGGTTAGACAGTAGGTAGAAATGATCATAACGCAATGTCTGGCATATAGGAAATGTTCTCAAGATTGCATTGCTACATATATATATATATATATATATATATATATATATATATATATATATGTAGCAATGCAGTTATTCTGGTAGGCTTCTTTCCAGAAAGAAGCTGGAGAGTGCTCAGGGAGCAATGAAATGATTGTAGGCCTGAGGGAACAGACTTGAGGGGAAAGATGAAAAGAATTCAATATGTGAACCTAAGTGATGATTCAGGTGGGGAGGGGTCATGATAACATCCTGCTCATACCTGAAGGGTGGGAACATCAAGGGCAAGCGTGGATTGCTCTGGATCCTGCAAAGCATATTCATCAAAAGTAATAGGATAGCATTAGGAAAGAAAAAAAAATGAAGGCACACTGTCAGCTAATTCTTGCTGACCACATGAGCTAATGAGCCATGCAACCAGCTCCAAAGGAAAACTAGCAGCCACATCACTTGAGTTCCTATTAAACACGTTTGGACAAACACCTAGGAAGTTGATTATTGAAGGCAGTTCTGTGTGACCTGGACAGTGAAAAAGAGGTGAGAGCAGTGGACAGAGAAGAAAACTCAAAGCATTTCAATGCTACTTCCAAAATAATACCGTAAAAGTTCAAAGAACACTGAAAATAGCCTTTTTCTCTAGCTGCAGTTGCGCCTACATGATATTTTACACTCATTTTTCTGTGTTGTTTTGTGCGCTGTCTTACCAGCCTCTTCCTCTATTTTTAATACAGATACGTTGATTGCCTGCATGGCAAGTATTTGAAAATATGTTATGCTCAGAAATTTCTGCTACAGTTTTATATTCTGAAGCAGGGACATTTTAATGGTTTTTTTTCCTTCACATAAAATTTTTAATAGCTATTTGAGAGTTCTATATGATATTTTTATTTATGCTTTTAAAAACTTCATGCATGTATAAAATATATCTTGATCATATCCATGCCCTACTCCTCCATCCAACTCCCCCCACAACCCTCCATCATATCTCTCTCCCAACTTCCTGCTCTCTTTTTTGTTCTCAACGAGACTATCTTATTTCCTTGAAATAAAAACAATTGTTGGAATCAAGAACAACTATTGGTGGTCTCAAGAAGAACAAAATTCAAAATGATAATAATAGCCAATCTTGAGAACATTTCCTATATGCCAGACATTGCGTTATGATCATTTCTACCTACTGTCTAACCTAAATTATCAATAACTACAACCGTCCAAGAAGGCTCCTCCATCATTCATATGAAGAAAGCCACTTTTTTTTTTTTTTTTTTTTTTTTTTTTTTGCATCCAGGTAATCTAATCAAAGTCACATAGTGACAGTGTGGTGAGAGGTGAGATTACAACCAACCTACAAGGCTCCGGAATTACCCTTCCTTTCTTGTTTTTATGGAATGCACACAATTGCAAAGCAAATAAAAATTGTCATCTCACAAATCCCCCTCATAAACTTCATCCATAATATCATCATAAACTTCATCCATAATATAAAAGACTTGATCTCATAGGGTTATTATGTTGAGTAAATAATTTTTAAAACACTTATAATGATGCCTACTTTATAAGATGACTGTGATGATAAAAATAAGATCATTTAAAACAAAACAAAAGCCATCTAGCACAAGCTGACACTCAGAATACTCTGAAGAAATAAAACATGTTACAGTCTCAAACCTATAAATCAGCTAACAACACTAATTCCTCCTACTACTTGTTGTACAAATCTGGCAATCATCCTTTTTTCTACCTCCCACTCTCTGAGTTTGTATTGGGGTAGGGTTTTTTGTTTTTAATCTAAGAAAAAAAAAACAGATAAACTAATTTCCATGGGCTTTCCTACCTTACCCACACCGTGAGCATTAAAATGCTAAAGGAAAAGACAGGGGACATTTATTAACCAAACCCTTGTGGTAAGTGGGGCATCTGTAATCTAATGCTCCAAAATTTGAAATGCTTCAAGATGTGAATTTATTTTACTGTTCTCATGATGCTACAAGTGAAAATATCCACCTCATGAAGCTTTGGTTCATGCACAAAATTATTCAGATTGTTGTATAAAATGCTCATTAAAATTTGTGTACATGGGACATATGAAACATAAAAGGGTTTTGTTTTCGGGCTTGGTAGCAGGAGGTTGCATCTTAACTGGATTCATACTTTCAAGTCTTGTATCCTTGATAATCTGGTTTCTAGATCATCACTGACAAGACATAGGCTGCCTTTCCCAGGGCAAGGTAATTCCTAGAAATTCTTACAAATGGCCTTCAGCACCCGTTCTATATCTAAATCAACCAACTTAGAGTTCTTACTCCAGAGACCTCCTTAACCTAGCCAATATGCTTCCTGACCTAGTAGTGATTAGGGCAAGGTTAGCAGACAGAGCTCATACCAATAATCAAAACTTGACCCAAATTACTCATGCTATGGAGTCCCAAATGGGCTCAGTTTGTTTATCCTTCCTTGCTTATTTCTTTCCATGAAAACCATAATAAAGGATGAGACCATGCTCCGCAATCCTTACCCCTTCTGATCCAGCCCTGTGACCCACTTGTCCCTGTCATTCTGTGTGGAGTGACATGATGAGATGTTCTTTCCCAAGAACTCCTTCAGAGGTTGCCAACTCTTCATATGTTCATAAAATAACCTCACTGCCTTAAATCCAGGAAATCATATAAGGGGGAATGAAACATTAGCAGAAACTGAGTCCTTGGGAACTATAGGAATTACCATCCATGCTTCAGATTCCAGGTCATGGGACAACTACATTTAAAAAAAATTATTATCAAGCTTTCTCAGCACCCCACAAATCATATCACATAAGCCGCTGCAGACTCCTCCTTAGTGTAAGGCTGATCCTGTTTCAAAATGAGTAATCTGCATTAATCCCATAAACACGGTGAGTTATGGTCCCAGAGAAACAGCATAAAGGTCAAAGCCATCCTCAGGAGACCACACCTAGGAGGCAGAGACACTCGAGGCACAGAAAGTACCTTTCCAACCTACTGATAAGAGAGGAAAGCTCCAAAGTAAAGTTCTCAGGATGACACATCCCCAGTGAGTTTTCCTGAGATACAGAACTGAGAAATGCGTGTTTCTTCTAGTCAGAGATGAGGACCAGTCTATGTTTTCTGCTATTTAGATGTGCCTGCCCATCCTTTAATGAAACGGTTGCAAAAGTAGAGTTACGTTTTTTGCATTTGTTCGAAATAAACAACCAAATAATAGGCAGTCTTCTAAAGTCAAGTCAACTTTTTTACAAGTATTTCCAGGGACTGCAAATTTAAGAATTCAGGGACTATTAATCTAACAGATTTCAAAGATCCCAATGTTTGGGGGGAAATCCCTTTATGAACAGCCATCCAGTGCACAGACTTCTGATTTGAATTTCACCTGGAGGACTGGGCTAATGCAGACACGTGCCAAATGCGATTGCTCAGACCTGCCTGTCATTTTGGAGCTTCCTCTGAGAGGTCGGCTGTGCATGAGGGAACATTACTGTGATGGAGAGGACACATAGACATCTTGAGTAAAAATGTGCATTTTTCCCAGATGCTGGCAAGTAAGGACAAAGGTTCAATGGTGAGTAATAAGTAAAATGTTAAGGTGGAGTCGGATTTAATGGTTTAAAAGCAGTCACTCCAGGCATGTAGCTGCAGTAGCTCTGAAACCAAGCTAAGCCAGCAGTGACGTGGCAAAGAATGCCATGTTTACTTTTTACTTAGACAAAGAAATATAACTTTATCCACTTCTCATCGGAATACATACTCCGGGGGGTGGCGTGATCTAAGGCATTTGTTTGTTTGTTTTTTATATTTCTGGTAGTAATCATAATACCAAATTTCTGGGCATGTCATCCAATAAGTAGGTCAGATTCAGATGTTGGGATGCCCTCATTCAAGAGTGTCTATCTGGTCCTGAGGAGGTTAGCAGGGGAAGAGAAAGAAAGGCTCAGAAAAGGATGAATTATTCACAGCAGGGCCAGCCTTCCTTTACCTATTGGGGAAAAGAGGCCACAACCGAGCATTTTATTAGTGAAAGGTAACAAAAATTAGAAAGGAATGTTCTGTTTCTTATGGAAGAAGTGAGGTGGCGCCTGAGAGGCAGGCTCCAGAATCCCAAATGTCACTTCCGGTTTACCTACAGTTACAATTGAATCCAGACCATGAAAAGTAAAAGTAAGGCATTTGCCACTGGCCTCTAGTCCTGTGGCTTCTCCAGCGTCTCCATGAGGAAGAATGGAGACATCACATTGTTAATATTCTGATCCTGCCCTTGGGGCTGTCCTGCGTCTTGACTTAGACGCCTCTTCTTAAGGAAAAAAACTCCACCCCTTTCTCTCTCTTCTTCTGCTCCCCTCTCTCTCTCCCCCTGTCTCTCTGTCTCTTTATCTCTCTATGATAATAAACTCTCCACGTGGATGCATCATTTGGGTTGTGTATCACTGGCCGCAGCAGCAGCCACCATGCCCTGCATGGCTGGCATCCACCCAGCCCGCTGGTGCATCTGCCCAGCTTGTTGCCCAGCATGCTTCCCTCTACACGTCGGATACCCACGGGGGCCCCCTGTGTAGTAATAAATCATAACACACATAGGCCCAGAGGGCCTGCACATTGTACTAAGAAAGAAAAGATGGCTCAGTCTGTAAAACATTTGCCATGTGAGCAGGAAGATGTGAGTTCATAGGCTCAGCTCTTGGGTAAGCTGGATGTGGTGAAAATCTGTAATCTCAACACTAGATAGATGGAGACGGGATGTCCCTGAAGCCCCGGCCCGCTAGTTTATCTACTCAGGGAGATCCAGTCTCATTGAGAGGATCCAACTAAAATGGTAAGGTGGGTGAGCCTGGAGAGATGGTTCAGCAGTTAAGAGCACATGCTCTTCCAGAGGACCAGAGTTCAATTTTCAGTACCCACAGCAGGCAGCTCATGACTGCCTGTAACTCTTAATTCCAGGGAACCCAAAGCCTTTTTTTTTTCTGGCCTCAAAATCCTCTTCAGGCTTCCATGCGCACCCACACTCATGTGGCACAGATACACACATAAATAAAAATAAAACCTCTTTAAAAGTAAATAAGTAAGGTGATGAGCACTTGAAAAACACACAATGTCAGTTTCCAGCTTCCACATGTGTACACACGCACAAGGGCACACTTATAAATACCTATACACATAATCTCATTGTAAATTCGGAACAATTTACAGCAAGAGTTATGCTTCATATTCAAGTAAAAACAAAATATCAGTACAAAGCCATTTTATTTTTTTCTTTCCTTCTTTTGTTTTGTTATTTAATTATTTTGCATTTATTTAAACTGTTTTGTATTTTTATACTAAGTAAAACTAAAGTATCCAACTCCAAATAGTCCAAGTTCAAAGACTCAGCGTTAATTCTCACATTGACTTGTTTGCTTACTATAAGATTTGGAGAAGAAATACTTGATTTTTAATGTTATTTATAGACGCCCAGTTACTTTATTACGCCGTTCAGCTTAAACAAATTTATATAGAGGAGAGACACTTGAAAAATAAGGTCTTGTTTAAAAAAAGAACAACTTTGTTTTTAAAGGATTCTTTGCAGCTGGGGTCTCTGGCCCTCAGTGGCTCATCTCCTGCAGTCTCCAGTTGCATGCTGGGAGAGCCACAGAAGCAGTCCTGGTGGTTTGGCTGTCTATAGAAGGGGTGACTTGAGGATCTCCTGTGGAGATGTGATCTACTCAAGAAAAGAAAATGCCTTGCACACTATTTAAGGTATCACACTTCTTAAAGAGGAAGCAGGAAGCGGTCAATCAAAGCCCAGGATTGGAATTCTGACTGAAGGCTATATCAGGCACAGTCCTCACTGACAAGCCCAGCAAGCAGAATTCCCAGCAAGAAGAGAACAGACAAGGGTAAGTTCTGGCAAACCACAGGCTCCAGGAGCCCACCGGGTTGACCAGTTAAGTGTTGAGGGTGTGCTGTCCTGAGAGACTAGAGGCAGTCATCTTTGCTGTGAAAATACAACAGGATGTTTCACCAGAAGCCCATTTTGGGTGCTCTGGTTTTCCTCTGCAGAACAATTGTGTATGATCTAAGCTTGAACCTGAAGAGCTGAAAATCTCCAATGCTCTTCTCTCAGAAACTACTTTAAAAACAACAGACGTGATTTGAAAATAACGACATTACTGAGATTATAGTTGCCAGCAAGATCTGTGTGACTATTCTCACTTAAATGGCTTAAGTTTTGCAAGCATAACTGAGAAGCTACAGAGAACTTAGAAGAGATGTCGGATGTTGAAACAAGCTTCCAAACACATTGCTTGGATAACGCTCCCACCATAGACTCATCCCAAATACTCGGCCCCTCAAATCCCTAGTGAGATCAAACTCTCAGATTATCCAAGAAGCATCCTGAGGTCCTAAAAGTCTGTCGTGCATCATTAGACATGAGACCTCTTCACCTGCCAAACTTGAAATTGAGGGTTCCAGGCACCTCCTGTGGAGTGTCTGGTCCTGTCACAGATGTAGGCTCACCAAACAGCTCTGCTGCTAACACGATTCCGAAGCTAATCAGCCAAAGGGCTCAGCTGTTGGTGACAAGCCACCCTCTTTTTGGGCTGGCCAGCAGCCAAGGAACAAGGAAGGAGTGGTGAGGAGAGTCCTTTATCTCTTAAAAATTGGACATCGACAAGAAAGTGGCCTGAGTCCAGTAGAAATATTGGCAAATAGACAATGTTTTCCTGGTTTTTCAAAACCTACACACTTGAAAAATAAACTTCATTATTTTTACTGTAGCAACACTCACTGGAGCATTCAACAGTATGTCAGACATTATTGGAAGTGTCCTGCCTTGGAGGTTGATTCAATTCTTAAAACCACCCTAAGGAAACTAGAGTTTTGCATGTGGCCATCGAGCAGAGGGTAGCCTAATAAACCAGTTCTGAGCTGTATAAGTTTGGAGGATTTATTTTGCTTCTTAGCTAGAACTCATCCATCCCTAGGAAACTGCTCTTGCCCCTCAGTAAGAATAATCTCACGTTCTCCTCCTCAAGTCCATCATCACGTCTTCTATCCTCCATCCACACAGCCCCAACTCTAGACTGAGGCAGATCCAGGTTTTGAGAAATTTGACGACCGTGTACTTGGGAGGCCAAATTTAAATAAAGTGTGTAATAAACTGTGAACACATTAGATATATATGCATGTGTATGTCTAGATAAATATACATATTCATAAATACACATTCTTAAAACAAACAAGTAAATCACATAATCAACATCTTCTTGTGTTAGAAATTGAATCAGGGATCTTGACTGAGGCCTGAGAGGCAAGCACTCCATCACTGAGCTGAATCCCCTGCTCTTCCTAACTCTAATTTTTTAAATTATTAAAATCACTGTACATTTACAAAAATGCGGAAGTGTGTTATTTTTCTTGTTGACACGTTCATACACTTCTATAATTTTCCTGTTATGCTCTGGCCACATGTCCTTCGGTCACCTCCTCATAGGCCAGAAGCTTTGTGAAATAGTTCTGGGTAAAGATAATAGAGAATGTGCTTTTCCTCCAGCAGCTTGAGAACTGTTACTTACGTCTTAAATTGCTCTTTTCAGATTTCTAGTTCAGCCTCGCAGCCATATGTAAGTGTGAGATTTCTGTCAAGTTTGGTGAAGTCACTTTCTAGTTTCTTTTATGGGTAAGGTACAAGATTTATGCCATATAAACAGTTTAATTTACTTATTTTAAATATTCTTTGACCCATCAAGAGTCACTGAGTAGTCTGTTGTTGATGTTCTCATTGAGAATGGTATGACTTTTATGTTTCATGTTACCAGCAGTAAGAAATTCTCAGTTCTCAAATTTATTCATATGGCTCACTTCACTAAAGTTGGATAATCAAATCATCTCTGAACGATCAGTTTACTTCAGCTCAAAATTTGTCTCTTCTGCCCAATGAATGAATGAAGTTTGAAAATATAAACATTAAAGCATTCACTTCTTGGTATTGGGATATTGTCTAATGATCTTATTGTTTAACATTTTGTTGCCTATATTATTCAATGAAGTTTGAAAATATAAATATTAAACCATTCACTTCTTGGTATTTGGATATTATCTAATGATCTTATTGTTTGTCACTTTGTTGCCTATATTACTCATTTTAATCTGTATTTCTTTGATTCTGCAACAAAAATAAAAATTATCATGGAAGGATACCTCATTTACATAATGGAACATTTGAAAGATGAATTTTCCAATAATACTTAAAACAGCATCTGCTTGCCTCAACTGTCCCTTGACTCAACTGCCAATATGCTAAAATTACCCAGAACCATCTCAATGTCACACCCAAGGTGAACTATGGCAGGTGGAAGGTTTAAGAACTAGACATCTTTGAACTTCTCAACAAGACTGCCGAGCAGTTTCCTGACTGGGTTTTGTGCTTCTCCTAAACCTCCCACGAGTCATTTCCGTACAGCATCCTGAAAGACTTCTGAATACAAAAGGTAACTAATATTACACTGGCTAAAAACCTATCTCTGGTTTCTTATTCCATATGCTAGATATGATACTCATCCTGCAATCCAGTTCACTGACTCTCATATTGTATCTCCCCTTATTGCCCTTCTGCCCTCCATGACTTACGTTCCCACAACTGAGTGTTTTATCATCCTAGTGAGAATTCACAACCTGTGAAGCTCTGATTTCCCAGGATCATCATGAAGATACAGGAAAAGACAAGATGCAGGTTTTGATTCTTCCCAAAGCCATTGTTGTGATCTTTCTTACAAACATTCTGAAAAACAGCCCCCAACCCCAGAAGGCTAGATCTATACTGAATCACCATATGTGTGCATATGGTACCTATGTATACATACAATATGTATAAGCAAATGGCAAGAGTATTTAGCTACAGTAGCTTGCCTACATTACAGATATTTTATCAAATTACAGTCTGAATTTAGAAACCTAGCTAGTAATTAAAATACAACGCATGGCAGAATGTTGCTTAAATTAAAATAGCAATGAAAATCTCTACCGTTTTAGTCAATGATTTCTAACAATCCTCCACAATCAGAAAGAGTCAATGTTTTTCAACATTATCAAGCAGTCAAGTTGCTGTTCTCCCTGGTTCAAAGATGAAAAAGAAAGAATTGGCCCAGGTCATGTGTAATCAATAGAACAGCCAAAAAAAAGCCTTGTTATTCTTGAGAGTGTTTTTTTCCCTCACCATACTGGATTTATTTCCTGGAGACAGCCACATCAAGCATGTTTGGCCATATAAAACCCAACTCAGAGACAAACAGGAAAATTTGGTGACCAGATGAATATAAACAATTGATCAAAAGAAGAGGAAAAATAGCAGCCCACACGGCAAGTGCTCATCAACACTGGCCTACTATCTGTCCCCAGGACGTGATCAACATGGAGTTTGATAATGACTACAAATCTCTCTTCTTTCAGTTATCAAATACAGCATGTTTGATAGGAGGATCATCTTTCAAATGCAGTCTCTAAAGGGTTAGACCTCTGAGTGTTTAGCTCATGATAATTCCTTCAGTGATTTCTACCATCTGATCTAAATTTAAGTAGCACCTAATTCAAAACCTCTCTTTAACAAATTATATGTAGAGATAAAATAAGCCTATGGAGATTCCCCAAATTATTATTTTTCCCATATTATTCAGTTGTTCAACTTTCCAATAAAACCTCTATTACTTTGAATATGTTGATGCAAAGTCATTTGGCTTCTAAGACAACCACAAATCTATTTCCTCCATGGTCTGTGGCCAAACTATTTCACGGTGTCACCCCCTAGAAGTGTCCCAGCTCTAACAGCATGCTATTGTCATTATAATGTATATATTTCAACATGCCTAAGACTTCATTTTTTTTTATTGAAAATAGGTCCTTCTCTCATACACTAGATCCCAACCACAGCTCCCCACACCCACCTCCCCTCTCCACCAGATCCACTCCCCTTCTATCTCCCTTCAGAAAAAAACACGCCTCCAAGAGACAGCAACCAAACATGACCAAACAAAATACCAGAAGACAAGGCAAAAGCCTTTGTATTGAGGCTGTGCACGACCACCCAATGGGAGGAAGAGCTCCAAGAGCAGGCCAGTGAAACAAAGACCCACTGTCTTCTGCAGAATTCCCCAAGTTCTGAAGGGAGGGACCGGATGGAGACCTCTAATTTAGACTCACTCTCCATGTAATGTCTGGCTGTGGGTCTTGGCATCTGCTCTCATCTGCTGCCAGACAAGGCATTGATCTATGAGCATTAGCAGAATATCACCAGGAATCATTTCACTGATTTTCTTTTTTGACCAGTCATGTTTGGTTATACCCTAGGTCTCTGGGCTATCCAAGCTCTGGTTTTCTGGCCATTCAAGCAGTGTTGGGCATGGGCTTCCTCTCATGGAAAGGGTCTCAAGTTAAATCCGGCATTAGTTGGCCACTCCAAGTTCTGCACCACCATTGCCCCAGCACACCCTGCATGCAGGACTCATTACTAGTCAATGATTTTATGCCTGGGTTGGTGTCCACACTTCTCTTTCAGTAGCCTGCAAAGTACCTTCCCTTACCAAAGAGACTAGATCAGAGGGGTGAAGGGCCCATGCAGGCATCACTCAACCTGTACACATTCAGTGAGCGATGTGGATGTTGTCCACAGCAATGAGGCCCTGCTGTATGTTTGCAGAAAGTAACCCTCTGTCCTAGTAGCAGCCTGGGTCATTTGAGGATCTCCATGGGACCCTCTCAACCAACAACTCAAATGAATGCAGCCCACTCCCACAACTGGAAGCCTTGCTTGGCTAAAAGAGATGGCCAGTTGAGACTCTGTATCCCTCATTATTAGGAGTCCTCACTAGGGTCACACTCATAGATTCCAAGAAATTTCTACTACATGGGGTTTCCATGCTGCCCCCCAAAAGTCCCCAAATTCCAGCTCTCTGTCCCTGTACTCTCTTTCCCTCCATCCTATCTCCATTCCATCACCCCATTCCCATCCACCCCCAGTCCAGCCACAAAAAAAATCTGTTCCATTCCTGCTTCTCAGGAAGATCCATACATTCCCCCACTAGAACCCTCCTCTTTATTTTTTTGGGGGGGTCTATGGTTTATAGCTTCTTTTTCATTTACTTAACAGTTAATATCCACTTATATTGTCTCTCTGGGTCTGGGTTACCTCACTCAGGATGATTTTTTTTCCAGTTGCCTCCATTTACGTACAAATTTCATGTTGTCATTTTTTAAAAGAGCTGAGTAATACTCTATTGTGTAAATGTACCACATTTTCTTTATCCATTTTTCCATTGAGGGACTAGGTTATTACCCGTTTCTGGCTATTATGAGCAAGTATCCTTGTAGTAGGATGGAGTGTCCTTTGACTATATGCCCATATAGCTGGGTCTGGAGGTAGATCAATTCCTAATTTTCTGAGAAACCACCATATTCATTCCCAGAGTGGCTGTACAATTTTGCACTCCCACCAGCAAGAGAGGAGTGTTCCCCTTGCTCCATATCCTTAAAGGTATGAGCTTTCACGTGTGTTTTTGTTCTTAGCCATTCTGATAGATGTAAAATGGAATCTCAAAGTAGTTTTGATTTGCATTTCTTTAATCACTAAGGATGGTGAACAATTCTTTAAGTGTTTCTCAGCTGTTTGAGATTTCTCTGTTGGGAATTCTCTGTCTAGATCTCTACCTTATTTTTTTATTGGATTATTTGGTTTTGAGTATGTAGTTTGGTGAGTTCTTTATATATTTTGCATATTAGTCCTCTGTTGGATATGGTGTTGGTAAAACTCTTTTCCCATTCTGTAGGTAGCATTCTAACTTTGTCTGAATGATGGTGTCCTCTGCCTTACAGAAGCTTTTCAGATTCATGGGGTCTCATTTATGAATTGTTGATCTTAGTGCCTATGCTATCAGTTTTCTGTTCAGAAAGTCATCTCCTGTGCCAGGGTATTCAAGGTAATTCCCCAAGCTCTCTTCTATCAGGTTCAGTGTATCTGGTTTTATGTTGAGGTCTTAGATCTACTTGGAGGGTGATAAATATAATTTATTTACATTCTTCTTCATGAAGGCATCCAGCTTGAGTAGCAGCATTTGTAGAAGATGTTGTCTTTTTTTCCAGTGTGTATTACTGTCTTCTTTATTAAAAATCAGGTATCCATAGGTGTATGGACTTATGTCTGGGTCTTCAATTCAATTCCATTAGTAAATGTATCTGATTTTATGCCAATACCACACAGTTTTTATTACTATAGCTTTGTAATACAACTTGAAATCAGGGATGGTAATACCTCCAGTAGTTCTTTTGTTGTTTAGTATAGTTTTAGCTAGCCTGGGTTTTTTGTTTGTTTTTGTTTTTGTTTTTCCATATGAAGTTGAGAATTGTCTTTTCAGGGTCTATAAAGAATTGTGTAGGAATTTTGATGGAGACTGCATTAAATCAGTGGATTGTTTTTGGTAGAATGGCCATTTTTACTATGTTAATCCTACTGAACCATGAATATGGGAGATATTGCCATCTTCTGATATCTTCTTCAATTTCTTTCTACAAAGACTGGAAGTTTTTGTCATACAGGTCTCACAATTACTTGGCTACAGTTACCTCCAAGTTTTATTATTATTATTATTTGAGGCTATTATGAAAGGTTTTGTTTCTCCGATTTCTTTCTCAGTCTGTCATCTGTATACAGGATGGATATTGATTTTTTTTTAGTTAATCTTGTATCCAGTCACTTTTCTGAAAGTGTTTATCAGTTGTAAGAATTCCCTAATGAATTTTTAGGGTCACTTATGTATACTATCATATCACCTGTAAATCATGATACTTTAATGTTGAGAGAAATTTCACTACACTGTGTAAAGAAATGTCACTGTGATTGGTTTAATAAAAAGATAGTCAATTATTGTGGAATAATCTTTTTGTATACTGTGAAGATGTGTCACTCTGATTGGTTTAATAAAAAGCTGAATTGCCAGTAACTAAGCAGGATTTCCAGGTATGGAGGAGGCTGGGAAGAAGGGTGGAATCACAAGGAGACACAGAGGAAGCATGACCTGTAGATGAGGTAACAAGCCATGAGCCATGTGGCAGCACATGGATGAGTAGAAATGGGCTAATTTAAATTATAGGAGCTAGTTAGAAACAAACCTAAGCTATTGGCTGAGTTTCATAATTTCATAAGTCTCTGTCATGATTTGGAGCTGGCTAGTAGGACAGAGAAAGACTCACTACAACCAATAGCTAGGCAGGAGGTATAGGTGGGACTTCCAGACAGAGAGAGCTCTGGAAAGAAAAAGGGAGGAGACACAGAGCAAGCAGGATGTGTGGGATGAAGAGATAATCAAGGCACAGAGAGACACCAATGAGATATGGAGGGAGTTGGACATATGGAATGAATAAAAGGTAAAAGCCATGAGATAAAACACAGATTAATATAAAAGGATTAATTTAAGTTGTAAGAGCTAGAAGGACAAGCCTAGGCCAAGGCTGAGCTTTCATAATTTGTAAGAAGTCTCCGTTTTGTTATTTGGGGCTGGTGGCAGAAAAAAAAAACATCCATCTACACTTTGACTTCTTCCTTCTCAATTTGTATCCACCTGATATTCAAAAGGTTATTTTACTGCTGTAGCTAAAACTTCAAGTACCATATTGAATAGATATATAGAGAGTGGATAGCCTTTTCTTGTTCCTGATTTTAATGGACTTGCTTTGAGTTTTTCTCTATTTAATTTGATGTTGGAAATAAACTTGCTGGAAATGGCCTTTATTATGATTTGGTATGTCCCTTGTATCCCTAATTTCTCCAGCATTTTTATGATAAAGGTGTTGAATTTTGTCAAAGGCCTTTTCTACATCTGATAAGATGATCATGGGGTGTTTGTCTTTCAGTTTGTTTATATGGTAGATCAAATTTACTGATTTATATATTTTGATTCATCTCTCCATCTCCACGATGAAGCATACTTGATTATGGTAGATGGTCTTTTTGAGGTGTTCTTGGATTCTGTTTGCAAGTATTTTATTGAGCAATTTTTTCATCTGTTCATAAGAGAAATTGGTTTGTAATTCTCTTTCTTTGTTGAGTCTTTATGTAGTTTGTGTATCAGGGTAACTGTGGCCTCAAAAATGAATTATGTGATGTTTCTTCTGTTTCTATTTTGCAGAATAATTTGAGAAGTATTGGCATTAAATCTTTATTGAGTGTTTGGTAAAATTCTGTGCTATATCCATTCATGTTATGTCCCGGGCATTTTTGTACAGCTTTTTCCTGGCTTTCTTCAAGAGACTTATTCATTTCCTCGTATTGTTTGCTTGTATTTTCATGAATTTCTTTAAGGGATGTATTCATTTCCTCTTTAAAGATGTCTGTCATCTTCATGTAGGTGGTTTTAAGATCTCTTTCTTGTGCTTCAGCAATGTTGGAATATTCAGGGCCTGCTGTGGTAGGACATCTGGACTCTAGTGGATATGTTTCCTGCCTGTTATTGTTTATGTTTTTATGCTCGTGTTGAAACACCTGGGTTTGGGGCATTATAGGTCTAGGTGCTGATTTCTAGAGGTCAGGAACAGGGAAGGGAGGCTCCAACTAGGACAAGCCTGAAGGATTGGGTCTCTGGGGAACAGAGAGAGCAGGGAGGACTGTGAGAAGCCTACCTGGCCTTCTCTGCCCATGACTTCTTAAAGGACGATGAACTTCCTAGGAATGAAATTTTCAAAATTTTTTCCAAAATTTCCACACCTGAACCAAGAATAAACTAAGTATATGTTAGATATGAATTTATTTACCCCTTTGCAAAGCTACCACCCAATGCTACATTTCTATCTTCCATTCTGTGGTACTGTCTTGTTCCCCTGCCATCCCTACAGTCAGGTTGCAGGGTATAAAACCACAGCTCTATTGATGGCTCTGCTATCTCAGATTCTGCTAAATATCTCAGTTAAATCAGACTCAGCTGGGCATAATTTAGTATTTCACTGCTGAATTTAAAAGAACATCACTTATCCCTCAACTCTATAGGATATTTGAGACTATACTGATGTACTCAATAATGTCTATTGTTTATTCACACGTGTTCAAACATGATAAAAAAAAAGGGTTCTTTATGCAACAGTCTGTCAAGAAATAGAGCAATATATTCTACTAATTGTGATAATAAAGAAGAATAAGAAGCCATTAAAGACAAGTTCTTAAAAAGGTGATTGCTAAACTTTACCTGGTCCTCAAAATCATCCTTGCAGACATAAAAAAGTTAAGATTATCTAAGGGGACAAAACACCCATTCGAGTGTGTTTGGGAGATGTCCAAGGTGGGGAAAGCATGGAGAAAGCAAAGGGAAAGAGGCAATATGAATAGAACAAATAGGAATATAAATCAGACCATACTGTTTACAAATTCCACTTCGCTGATTTCATAGCTAGGTAGGTTTTACCCTTTCTCGGCTGTGGTGATTATGAGAATTAAATGAGATAGTTAGTAATGCAGTCTTTAAATCCTGACACTCAACAAATAGTACTTAGAACTGAAGAACCCAGGTCACCATGCAGTGCTCTGTACTCAGCAATGACTCATTCATCTTGTCCACCTGCCACCACCCCAGTGACGCCACTAGCAATGTCCATTACACCTGGATGCCCTTGTTCTCTCACCTTGATAAACCGTTCCCCAAACTCCTTTTCTCCAAAAGTTACGTTCTAGGATATACAAAATTAGAAAGAAAGGAAGTCTACCTGTGCTCAAATTTCAAAGGGAGTCTATTAAGTTGGTATAGCGATCTTGGCAGCGCCTTTCTTAGTGGGGTGATTTCTTAAAGAACTCACTGTTATTGGTGAGAGTTTCAAACACAGCGGCAGGCCTGACAGCGAAGTTTGCACACGTTCATTTTCAGACGCTGCTGATGAACTATGAGTAGGTGGCTTTCTCTACCAACAGGAAGAGTGATCCCCACAGCCCGCACTGCAGCTAAGATCCAGTTTTGCATTCCACGCATTTTTGATCAGTGTGGGTGGAAGACTTACGCCATCATCCAGTTTATTCTTGGCATACGTGGGTCATGCGTTATTCAGCATTATGAGATGTCTACGTGAATAATGAGGCTAAGATCCTATTTAAGGCCATGTCTAACTGAGCTATAAACATCATTCAAAGACAGAGTCAATGAAGCCATGAGTTCTCACAAGACAGAGCAATAAAGTCAAGCAATTTTTATAAGGGAGTGAAGAGGAATCAAACTGGTTCTTCCAACATGGGAAACTCCAAACCTCCCAATGCCTGAAGGCCTTGGAGGGCTCCGCAGCTGCCAATCCAGCCTTCTACAGGACACGTGGATATCCTTGCTGCCTACAGTGCATTCCTCAGTGGCAACATTCCCAAAACACTGGGCATTTTCTAGGATCAGATAAAGGAAGTTACAAGCATCTATAAATAAGAACTTTTTTAATATGGTTATGGTTCTTGCCCACTTGGAAAGCTGAAGGGATACAGTGTAGTGGTCCTCAGCCTGGGTCATCAGTTTGACACACTCAGCTATACGATGTCTAGCTAGGGAGCCTCCTCCCCGACAGCTTCTGGCGAAAACACCTGGGAAGTCAGTGAATGTGGCTGATGAGCGCCATGATGGGTGTGGCTGGCTGTCTCTAGGTGCTTTGATTTAAAAAAAAAAAAAAAACACTCATTCTAAAGACACTATTCATTAGAAGCATCATAGGGTGTGGTGCTCCAGTATTTCCATGTTCAGCAATTACAGGCAGAAATTATTAAGTGCTTTAAAACCAAGCCAAAAAGTAGACGAGCCTAAGAGAAGAGGGACCACACCCCTCTTTATGGACATCCTTGTCTCCCCCCTATTTTGATTTATAGCAAAATATTTTCACTATCTCTTACCAGAGATGTGTTAGAGTGTCCGTGCTGAAACCGTACATGAAAATAAATGCCAAATTTGATAACATCTGCTCCAAACAAACTAAAAGTAGCATTAAGGTAAAAGAAGTAAACTGTCAACATAAGTAGAGTGAAATCTGCCCAGGAGCCTTTATTTTAGAAGGCTGGTATTCAAATTTTGATTCTTCGTGTTGAAACAGATGGGCCAAACAGGAATAATTCTTACAGTGTATCACTTACAAATTCACTATTTATGCAAAGGATTTGTGTCTTTAAAGTATTAGCAAATGCCTATACTTCTCATTCCCCACATACACTTGAACATATTAACTACGCTTGGAGTCCCAGCTATCACCCCCAAGGTAAATGACATCTGTATTCCTTTCCCACTCACTACAGTTTGACAATCGTCCTCTGATTGACTCTGCCGGCTGCAGCTCACATGAACCTCAAGCTGCTGGAGATGATTCATCCCTTTATCCCATGCTTCAGCAGAACGTTTGGACTTCAGACGGTTCACAGTGAAATCTCTACGACTGAACTCAGACTCCAAGTCCTCAAGGACCTGTCCTCTTTCTTGTCCTTTTCCTCTGCAGCAGAAGCTTTTGACCCCCTGCCTTGTTGACATACACAATCTAAAAATTGTTTGTCCTGAGTGATAGAGTTGTGGTTGTTCTGGACACTTTATAGT
Organism: Peromyscus maniculatus bairdii; assembly: GCF_049852395.1. Taxonomy (NCBI): domain Eukaryota; kingdom Metazoa; phylum Chordata; class Mammalia; order Rodentia; family Cricetidae; genus Peromyscus; species Peromyscus maniculatus. Next base: position 12,126,832 of record NC_134871.1, on the reverse strand, counting down.
GCTTGGCAGCCCAGCCTGCCTCAACCTCCTGGTTGCCAGGAGAAATATCCACTCCCCAAGTTGAAACAAACAAAAATACCTGTAGACCTCAGTTAATGCCTTTGCGGTAAATCACTCCACACCCTCAGACAATCAGCTGCCAACTGAATCCTACCTGGTGCTCTTTTCCAGCTTCCTCACATTGGCCCATGCTAAACTCCTTCCTCTTTCATTAATGTGCAACCACCCACAGACAGCCAGAGAATGCAGGGTACATGTTTTCTAGAGTACACTTTTGAGATGCAATACAGTAAGATATGTCAATCTTAATAATACAGAGCCGAAGAACATGTTACAAAGAAATCTGAGAAATAGCTCTGGTGCCTCAAAGTCCTAACTAAGTAGGTTAGGGGAAAAAAATGTTTGTAGTCCAAGGGCTTTAATATTGACTTCATCTCTAAAAGCTCAACGTTATGATTTTACAAAAGAAACAATCACATAATTATTATTTAACTGTTAGGTAGTCTTGAAGTGTTGTGTTATGAAGGCTATTGGGCTACATCAAAAAATAAACACGTGAATGAGCACAGGTGTAAGTTACTAATACATCCAGAGTAAATACCACCTTAGGTATTTAGGTATTATTTAGGGAAATAATAATATCTAAATGTGTGGACTTGCTCTAAAGACTAGAATAATAAATTACTATTTCTATGTCCTACCTTTTACCAGAGTCAGGTTGAAATGATTCAAACTGTGCAATGTGCAGCATATAGCCAATGCTTGATAAATGTGCTCATAATATGAATATTTCTTAACAATATCATAATGATCTGTGTCTGTGCTGTTATGATAGCTGTAAGTTGAAATTGGGGCTGACACTGTAAGGTTCTATGAAAAGTCACACTATGACAAAAAAAATAGAGTTGAAGAAGTATGCAACATTTCCTAGCATAAATGTGGACCAGAAACTGTCGAAGTGAAGCAGTGAACTTCTGTAGGTCCAGACACCATATAAATGGATGATTGAAAACAGAATGACTTTAAAACTGCATATCCAAAAGTTTACTGGCATCCTATTAATATTCCCTGATAATATTTTAAGCTTCTGTTATTAAGGGGATTAAAATCATTTGAGAGCCCACCTCAGTCACCTTTCTAGGAGTAGCAAGGATGAAAGAAGAAACAGCATGAGAGGAAGAAAACAACCCCCTCACCTTCCATGAAAGTGATACTATAGAAGCTTAGAAAAGTGTTTCAAATAAGGTCAATAGTCAAAATGTAACATATCTAGGTGGACCAAGAACCGTGGAGTCCATTGGTAAAAGGAAGTCCATTATAGGAACAATTTCAGGTAGACACCACATTTCAGTGTCCTGGATGGGGGACCCTGAGGGAATGAGATGTCAGTTGAGAGGGCAAGTGTAGAGAACACACGAATGTTATTTGGCAATGAGCGCTTAAAGGAAGTTGGTAGTGCTATGAATTAAGTGAGATTTTCCTAAAACTTGAGAAAGATCACATGTTTAAGCATTTAACTGAAAACACTTCTTTAAGTTACCAGACTGAAAGGGATGTCATAGAATAAAGCTCTGGGAACGGTGAGAAGAGGTAAGCTCAAGAAAGATCTCAGGTGTTGGGCGTAGACAATAGACAGAAGAAAAAGGATACACCCATGGCAGCAAGTGTAAAAATGGAACAGGGTGGGTGCCAGGGTAATAGCCCTGACCTGGGACATTAGGGGTGCTCCTGTTTAAAGACTTCCATTTAGTTATTAAAAAATGTTAGTATCACTGACTATCCTGCCTCTTTTGAAAACTGACACTTTTTAAAATCCATTTTTCATTCACAAAAATAGAACAAAATGACTAAAGAACGGTGATTCTCTGTATTGCTTTCGATAATGCATGGTTCTTTAGACTCTACAAACCCACATACAATGTGAGAGCATATGCACACACACATAGGAACATCCATAGAGATTTTCTAAGCTGTCTTTTGGTTCCCTACTATTTTCTTGTGTTGGTAACATTTATATTTACAGTAAAAATCAATACAGAATCCACACAAATAACACATGACTTTTGTGAGAAAACTTTGAAGTAAATGTGTCATGTAGAGATTTAGGGCTTTTTGTTTTTTTAGCATGACACTATCAGAGAATCTCCTGCTCAGAATGTGGCCATACTGTGTGTGTGTGTGTGTGTGTGTGTGTGTGTGTGTGTAGATATGATGCATAGCAAATATCTATAAACAAGCTGATACTGTACCTTGGTGAAGCTTCCTAGCCAGCCTCTGTCCCAGCCCAATTGTTTCCCAGGCCTATGGCAGACTTCAGAGGTGACCAAGCCTGCCAGACCAGTTGCAAAGTGCAGAACATGCCTCAGGGCATCCATTCACCATCCAATTCCTTTAGTGCTGTGCCCAGCCTAAGCACTGCAAAGCTGACCTTTCAGCACAGGTGAGTTCAGCAACAATCATTTGGCCCAAGCCATCGATCCTTCCTGTTGCCAGATTCTGCAGTCATTGGGTTGACAGCCACTTGGCAGCAGCTTTTAGGATCTCTGAATAAGGCTGTGTGTGTGTGTGTGTGTGTGTGTGTGTGTGTGTGTGTGTGTGTGTGTGTGTGTGTGTATACATGCATGTGCACATGCTCTCCATGGTTATGCACATGCTCTCCATGATGCATAGCCATGCAAAGCCTACCAGCATGGAACAGGGTTTCCAAGTGTGCCCCAGTTCTCTCTTCCCACCCATTGTCATAACACTACAGCTGTGCTGTCATTTCAGCGGTGGCCTCTGGAGATAGAGAAAAGAGAGAAAGAAAAGACAAAAATGTGTAAACTAGAGGAAAATGAGAGCAAAAATAGATAAAATATTCTGAGTGAAGTTATGCAATGAGGTCAGAGTGTTCTGGAGTTGACGTCACTTCCTCTCCTGTGCCTCCACTTTCCTGCTCAAACCATAGAGCAACTGAAGTGGAGAGAAACTTCTTTTTGTTACCATTTTCAGACATTCCTTACTGATGATCTATGAGATTAATGTCTTCATATCAGGTGGAGTAGCAAAAATTCATGGAATAACTCTTTAGAGTATTTCTGACTCAGACATTCACAGCACAGAGATAAGGTTTTGGCTCATATTACCAGTTAGACAGCTAAGTGGTACCTTTTCCAGGTGATCAAGAGTCCATTTACCATGGAAAGTGTGTAGGAGCCAGAGAACTAGGAAGTCTACTATAGGATTGTGTCTTCTACCTATAACAGAGAAGCTACATCCATAAAACTTCAATAATATGGCTGCCCAAACAAGACCCCAACAATGACAATATCAGTTGACATGCCAAGGTGGATGGGAGAAATCTCCAGGGACCCCACCCCTAAATGAAGAGATATTTGCAATTAATGACTATAGAGAGAAGGAAAATTAGTCTTCCTCATTGCTGAAGCTCCAATACCAAATGATCAGTTCAAAAACATATATGTACATCAACACAAAACAGATTTTTTATTTAAATATTATATTTAAATAATTCTTTGTGTGCAGGTTTTATTTAAATATTTCTTTGTGAGCATATGTGTGTATACATGAGTATGAGTGTGTATAACAACAATTATTGAAGAATAAGAGGTCATGAACTTAAGAGGGAACAAGAAGGACATGAGAAGAGTAAAAGGAAGGGGGAGGGGAAGATAGTATAACTGTATTTTAATTTCTATAAATATAATATAAAAATAAAAATTATAAAATGAACAACATATCATAAACCAGGGTTTAGAATCTATTAGATGATTATATGTTAAGACAACTAACCTTTCTACTTCAATAAATACTTCTCTCTATTTGCACACACATATAAGCATGTATTTTTTTTATTGATGAATTGAGGTCTTTAGAGTATATGGGTACAATTCCATACACCAAATAAGCCATTACATGGTCTCAAAAAGTACGGAGTCTTTTGCATTTATGTATTTTTCCAAAGTCAACTCAAAGTAGTTTGCTATCTATCATACTCAAAGTAGTATGATGCCTTTCCCAAAGTTATGCTTCCAATTCCAATGGAAACTACTTAGACTCACTATTTTATCATTTTTTTTTATATCTTTCTATCTTCATTTCTTTGAATAGGCTCTGCTCAGAACAGTTTCTTGGGACACCTTCTGAATCTGATCCAAGTGCTCAGTGCTGGTATTGTTCAGAATTCACAGATGATGCTTGCACTGGCTTATTTTGTGTCAACTTGATACAAGCTAGAGTCATCAGAGAGGAAGGAGCCTCTGTTGAGAAAATGTCTCCATAAGACCGAACTGTAGGCAAGGCTGTTGGGTATTTTCTTAATTAGTGATCTATGGAAAAGGGCCCAGACCATTGTGTGTGGTGCCACCCCTGGGTTGGTGATCTGTTCCTGGGTTCTATAAGAAAGTATATTGAAAAAAACATGAGGAGCAAGCCAATAAGCAACATCCCTCTATGGCCTCTGCATTGGCTCCTGCCTCCAGGTTCCTGCCCTGTGTGAGTTTCTGCTGTCAATGCTTTTGATGATGAACTGTTGTATGGAACTGTGAGAGAACTAAACACTTTCCTCCCCAAGTTGCTTTTGGCCATAATGTTTCATCACAGCAATAGTAACTCTAAGTAAGGCAATGCTGTAAGAATTGAAGAAGAGAAAGATATGATTCAGGTAATGTATTTTTTCCTCATCTTTCCAATTGCCAGATTGCTAGATCAGGTTTTGGGGGATTTGTGTTGGTTTTTGTTTTGGGGTTATTTTTTTTTTCTTTATTGTGCTTCCACCATATTATTTTAGCTAGTATTTTTTGTTATTATTATTGTTACAATTTCACCACTTTATTCATCACCAAATATTAACCATCTGAAAAAAATTTTAAGGCCAAGAAATATCTGCCTGAACTCACCTAGTATCCCATAGAAATAGTCTTCTCATACATACATAGGTCTCTATCCACAACCTTACTGTTCAACTTTCAGCTTGAATTCCCACTTGCCTATTCTCTCCTTGTTTTACAATCTCTCCAATATAAATTTCTCTGTGTAGAGTGGAGGATGAGGTTACTGTGTGCACTGTAAGAATAATTACAAAAGATAAATAGAAAAGTCAGACCCTCTCAACAAACTTGTTTCCTTGTTTTCTCGTACAGAATCCTTTTCACTTAGTTACAACCCTGTTTAAAGTATTTCTTAAGTATAAGTGTATATATAATTAATAAACATAAAAGTTAACAATAATTAATGAACATAATACAATAGTCAGAGTCTTCTGTAGTTTTACTCTGTATAATCTAAATATTTTCATGGTAATAAATGGCAAGTGACTTTCAAATCTACGTGAATGCTGATGCATAAACCACTATGGTTGCACATTTAATAGTTACAACTGTTACATAAATTATGTGGTCACACATAGCCTAGTAAATACATATTTTCCCCTGAAATCGAACCATTTTTCTAAGATAAAATATCAACGATGAAATTAGTCAGTTGAAGACCTATTTCCAAAGTGTGCTCCCAAAGTCATATGCCCTTAGTTCTATTATGTGGATAGTTATTTTTCTATAATTCATGGCTATAATGACTTCATTTCTAATGCTTTTTGAATATTTAATGCTGTTTGAATATGTTAATATTGTATCCTATCGACAGTTGAGCTAAAGTTATAAATACGGTATAATTTCAAACTTCAACCACATTTATTTCTTTACTCTGCAAATTCATCTTCAGAATATTTTTCCTATACCAGTAAAGTAATTAGGGCCAAAAAAAGAGATAAGGCCAAATAAAGTGCTGCAATTTTATTAAATTTTTTAATTATAAATATGAACTGCTTATTATCTGTCCATAGTCTTAGGGTCTTGTTTTTCCTATGTTCTCTTCTACCTGGCTATTATGAAGTGTAAAGCTCCATTAGGTCACCATTTCACATTTAAATAATCTTACTAATTAAAGCTTTATCAGGAAGATATGATCGATGTGGTATGTTTAGTATAAAGAAGCTATAAAATCCAATATCCCTAAGTCCTTCATAATGTTTTATTACATGGAGACTCTGGATGGATCTCTTAATTGTTCTGCAGGCATTTAAAGGTCATTCAACCTCATAAGTGTGATCTTTAAAATTGTGGCCCTCCGTTAACCCAGTGATTCCCAACCTTCCTAATGCTGTGACCCTTTAATATAGTTCCTCATGCCGTATGACCCCCAACAATAAAATTATTTTTGTTGCTACTCTATAACTGTAATTACACTACTGTTATGAATTGTAATGTAAATATCTGTGTTCTCCAATGGGTTTAGGTGACCCCTGTAAAAGGGTCATTCAAACCCAAAAGGGGTCACAGCCCACTAGCAATACAGTCACTGTTAAGTAGATCTGGACTGTATTAGCATTCATGTTGTATATTTAATCTCACAGCAGCACTGTATCCACTCTTTGAAATGGAGAGAACAATGTGGCCTGGTGACTAAAAATACGCATTGGGAAATTCCACTGGAAGCTGACTGACATGCTGAGAGATTTTATCATGAGTGTTAACAAACTCAACTACTTCTTATGAATTGTGTCAAGGATGCTTAAGGAAACCACTGGAAATTCTCCTTTGCTCTCAGGGCTGATGAATTTTTAAGAATATGTTAATATTATTCATCTGAAGATATAAATAATTGGTCAAGTTACAACCATCACCTAGACTGCCCTGGCACCAGAAAATAAAAGGATTCAAAAGAGTGAACTACTTCTTGTTTTTGCAAGAGACTGAAAATTATTCCTCCTCACACGTGGGCAGGTCTTTCTTCCTTTTTTAGAGCTAACCTTGTGTTTGTTGCGACTACTTCATGAGCAGCATAACCTCTTATAATTCATTTTTTATCTTTTTATGGCACTCCCATTGACAGTTATCAGACAAATATACACACATAAGATGTTCTCTATAGTTGTTTCTTCTTCTCTTTGAGGAACTGCCACCCAGCTCCCAAATAAATACATGGAGACTCATTCTTACTTATGAGCACCCAGCCTTAAGTAGGCTTGTTTCTAGCCAGCTTTTTTAACTTAAACTATCCCATTTCTCTTTAACTGCATTTTGCCTCTGTGTGTGTGGGGTTTTTTTTAACCTTTCTTTATTCTATATATCTTTCTTTCCTTCTTTCTCCATGGCTGGCTGTGTGGGTGGCCCCTGGTGTCCTCTTCTCCTTCTCCTTTCTCACCCCTTGCTCTCCCCTCTTCCTAGATTTCTCCTCCTATTTATTCTCTTTGCCTGCCAGCTGTTGGCCATTCAGCTCTTTGTTAGACCAATCAGATGTTTAGGACAGGCACAGTAACACAGTTTTACAGAGTTAAACAAATGCAACATAAAAGAATGCAACATATCTTTGCATCATTAAACAAATATTCTACAACATAAAGGAATGTAACACATCTTACGTTAAAGTAATATTCCACAACAATTTACACAGATCCGAAGTTAAGCACAGAAAACATTCTCTGGACAGCTATTCTTTTCGTACCTGATGCCACAAAATATCCCTGTGTGTTTTAATATGTACTGCTCTCACCTGTTAGATCCTGGAGACCATGTTTCAGGGACCACCACTGTCTGAGAATGAGTGAGCTACAGACTAAGTCACTAGGACATCCCAACTCATACAGACTCAAGTAGAAGGTGACCAAATCCACTTCTACACTTGTGACTGTATTTCTAATACAACAGAGAAAATGCTGGAAAACATTTTTGCTCCTACATGTTTGAGAGAGAGGGAATGTATTCAGGGTTCGTGTCTCTATATTTACCACTGCCTATGGTTCACTAAAATATATCTAATTTTTAAATGGATACAGTTACAGTTTGTTTACACATCATAATACAAGATCACATGAATCACTTTACACAAAGGTCAAGCATGGGCTGGTTTTAACACCAAAATCTCAGGATGGTCTGATACACGAATTTCCCCTTTTTGGTGGTCAGATAAGGAAGGAGAAAGACAGTGACTGGTTCTACACAGTGCTCTTGTGCTTAGCACTGTGCTGCTGTACATCTCCAAGCACTGGTGGACTGACTCCTGAGACTAGCACAGTAATTTCAGGGTGCACTCCATGTGGGAGACTGCTGTGAATAGACAGCTTGTTTCAGGGTTTGTTTTTTTTTTAAATCTCATCTCATACAAATTTTTAAAGTATTTTGTAATTAATTTCCAAAATTTGGATCAACTTGATCATAAGCATTTAAAATGTTATGAGGAATAGGGATGTAACTCAGTGGTACAGCATTTGTCTAACCTGTTTCAGATCCTGGGTTCAACCTCAGTACTGGGGAGGAAGGTACATATATATGGAATTTCAGGAAGAGATTTGAGGCTTTTGGTTTCTATCGGCAATAATTCTTTTTTGTTTATTTTGTTTCTTTTTTGTTTTTGTTTTTTCAAGATGGGGTTTCTCTGTGTAGCCCTGACTGTCCAGGAACTTACTTTGTAGACCAGGCTGGCCATGAACTCACATAGATCTGCCTGCCTCTGCCTCCTTATTGCTGGAAATAAAGGCCTGCACCACCCCCGCCAAGCTATCAGCAAATATTTTAACAACATAAATTACTAAAAAGGGACTTACTCAAGCCCATTTTTAAAACAGAATTTTTAAGAATTCTTCATTTCAAGTAATTACAAATAAATATAGAAAGGGAGAGAAAGAGCGGGGGGAGAGGGAGGGAGGGAGGGAGAGAGGGAGGGAGGGAGGGAGGAAGGAAGGAAGGAAGGAAGGAAGGAAGGAAGGAAGGAAGGAAGGAAGGAAGGAAGGAAGGAAGGAAAGGTCAGTATCATTTCTTTTGTGAAGCCACTAGAAAAGCTTTCTAAAACAGAAAGGGGCCACAGTTCTAGGTACAGAACTGATGAAGCTCCAGATCATTACAGTTTAAGCACTACTTTGAAATGTTGGGCAATTTTTTTTCCAAAAGAAGCTGCTCACCTCAGAGCAGGCGTCCAGCAGGCCAACAATCCAGGAATGTGGTGACGCATCATTGTCATCATTGTATAAAACAGTCCACAGAGTCAGGTAGAAGCCCAAAGTGAGGGAAACTCCCACTAGTCTACAAGGATGGCCCAGCTAAGACTCCTGGCAGCAGTGGATGTATCACCTGAACTGGCCAAACCCTGTGATTGGATTGATGACTACCCTAATTGTCATCAGAGAGCCTTCATCCAGTGACTGATGGAAACAGATTCAGAGACCAAACACTGGGCCAAGCTGGGGAGTCCCGCTGAAGGGAGGGAGGAGGGATTGTAGGAACAGGGATAGGAGCGGGAGTAGGGGGTGAAATAGGGGGTGGAGGTGAGATGAGGGACACCACAGGAAAACCCACAGAAACAGCTAGCCTCACTCATGGACACTCACAGAGTCTGAACCAACAACCAGGGAGCCTACATGGGATGGACCTAGGCCCTCTGCATATATGAGACAGTTGTGTAGCTTGGTCTACTTGTGAGACTCCTGGTAATGGGAGCAGGGCTGTCCCTGGTGCTCTGGCTGACTCTTAGGAACCAGTCCTCATGCTGGATTCCCTTTCCCAGCCTGAATACAGGGGGAACTGCTTGGTCTTATGGCAGCTTGATAGGCCATGCTTTGCTGATCCCAACGGAGGCCTGCCTCTTTCTGAGCGAATACAGAGGAGGGGTGGATTGGTGGAGGGGCAGAAGAAAAGGGGAGGGGGTAATGGGAGGAGAGGAGGAAGGGGAGGCTGTGACCAGGATATAAAATTAATAAGTTTAAAACACACACACACACACACACACACACACACACAAAAAAAAAAAAAAAAAAAAAAAAAAAAAAAAAAAAGTACCCACTGTCACTTGCTATAGGGACATGGTGGCATGGTAAGGACCACATTAAGGATTTGTATTTGTTAATGTTGTGCTGCACAGTGTAAAGAGTTTTCAAATAGTTGCTGATTTCATACTGGTAACAAACAGGACATTGTTGCTAGTCCAACTCATCACACAAACAACTGATGTATTGGTGATGAGCAGCTGTCGTCAGCACCAGGAAGGTGGTACCCATCCTTCACGGGACCCGGCTGGCCGGAAAGGCACAAGTGACTCTTCTGACAGAAGCTCCCCCTCCCCGACAGGTGGGACACAAATTATGCCCTTCGGGCCATTGCTTTAAGCACCCTTAGTGAAACTTGCGCCCATGTTTTAGCACAGATACATTTGGGGGTCGGTTGTTGGTTTACTTGATTATCACAAGGCATATCTGGCGCAGGACATCTTCCTGCTCCTGGATGTTGGATTTGGATGGTCTAACTATCACCACAGGTGGAGTCTGTCATTTTATGTATATGGGTGCTTTGTTTGCATGTATGTCTGTGCACCGTGTGCATGACCAGCACCCACAAATCACAGAAGAGGCTATCTGAGGATTGCTGACAGTTGTGAGCCATCATGTGGGTGCTGGGAACTGAACTCGGGTCCTCTGGAAGAACAGCCAGTATTTATCTGCTAATCCATTTTTCCAGCTCTCTTACATATTTGTAACCAATTGCTCTATTTATAATCAATTTTGAACTTAACCAAAACAGCAAATCTATGAACAATAAGGATAGACTGATAATTAGTAATTAGCTTCGGAACTACTGTTAAATCATATCATGAAAGACTGCTTCCATGGATTGCTTCTACAGTACATTAGATCATGAAATAGACCTGGCTAGACCTTATGAGTCCTTTTCCAGCGAGGTACTTCTCAAGTAAAGGGTCTGTTCCATTTCTTGTGTAATGATTTCTCCAAAGGACATTTTCCATGTTTTTGCCTATTTTCTGTTCCAGTTCTGGTATTCAATATTTGAAGATTCTCTAAAGATGCAAGATTGTCACAAAAACAGTATATCATAAATCCCTGCCATCCATCTGTGGTATTTTCCTCTGGTTCTCACAGAGACAAAGACTCAAGGGAACTACCTGACCAGTTAATTCTCTTTTTTGGTAAACCCTCTATTCTTAAACCATTCTTGGACAAGTTGTCCTCTACTCTCTGGGAGTAAATTAAACTGGCTTTTAAGAATGTGACCCAAGCCGGGCGTTGGTGGCGCACGCCTTTAATCCCAGCACTCGGGAGGCAGAGCCAGGCGGATCTCTGTGAGTTCGAGGCCAGCCTGGGCTACCAAGTGAGTACCAGGAAAGGCGCAAAGCTACACAGAGAAACCCTGTCTCGAAAAAACCAAAAAAAAAAAAAAAAAAAAAAAAAAAAAAGAATGTGACCCAAGATGGGTTTTTGAAGGGCCATTTGGGGCCTTCTGAATTCTCTGACACTTCTTAGAGTTGATTCATTTTAGAAAGGCCATCAAAGTTAATGCATGGATGTTGACACTTTGAAGTACCTACAACATTTTTTTTTTTTTTTTCGAGACAGGGTTTCTCTGTGTAGCTTTGCGCCTTTCCTGGGACTCACTTGGTAGTCCTGGCTGGCCTCGAACTCACAGAGATCCACCTGGCTCTGCCTCCCGAGTGCTGGGATTAAAGGCGTGCGCCACCACCGCCCGGCAACCTACAACATTTTAATATTCCAGTAATAACTAAAACCCTAAGAGATTCTTGTAGTTTTCAGAAAGCAATGAACATGTTAACTCACTAATCGTGGCTTATTTACACATGTGAAAGTCTTCAGAGTGGCCAATATATTGTGTACAAAACTCAATCAAGTATTGTTCCATCTCTTATGAAAGGTTGGGGCTGTTTTCTTTTCATTTCTTGGAGTGAAGAGTTCTTGACAATACATGATGCCTATTTAATAGCTGGATTTGTTTGCCATTAGCCCTGGTGTTAGGAAAAGAATGAGCACCCATACATGTGTGTGCGCATGCCCGAGAGAGAGAGAGAGAGAGAGAGAGAGAGAGAGAGAGAGAGAGAGAGAGAGAGAGAGAGAGAGAGAGAGAGAAAGTGCTCTCATGTCCTAATATCATTACAAATATGTATTTATTGTATGTTTTCTGGAGACAAAAGTGCCAAAATATATAACATTTTTACTCCTTATTTGGCTGTCATGAACATTTGGTCTCTGTCATTGGGTGTGCCTTATTTTTTAGTGCAGTATTTAATTTTGAAATGAGACAATAGATATATGTCAAACTGTAGAAACAGAAAGATAAATACAGATAAAAAACCTTCCACTGATTTTTATCAGTCAATATGTTTCTACAACAAAGCCATCACCGATAAACCTTAAAATACTTAGCATATATTTTCATAAATGGACAAGTGGTGAAGTGAGAAGAATTGAAGCCAATTACATTGTGTGGAATGCCATGTCAGTTCCTAACATTCATCAGTGGTCAGAAAAGGACAACACTCCATAAGAACTCCTCCATGTAGAAGGATTGGTTAAAAGTGATGTGCATATTCATTATACTATCACATCTAATCAGATAGCCAAAGATATTCCCATTGTGAGAGCTATAAATTAAAGCTCAAAGAGACAAAGCCTCATAGCCTGTAGAAAGCCATCCAAGTGGGCTTAAGGACCATATTTCTTATTTTGTCAGCCACGAGATCATTTCCCTTCCCATATGGTTGGCTTGGTTTCTATCCAAGTGAAGCAGGATCTCTTACCTAAAAACATCATTTTCCAATTAACCATATTTATAGTAGAGGAAAGAGAATCTTCAAGGAGTCAGGCCTGATCTCTCCTGGAGGCAAGCTACTGGGTTTGATGGAGCAGAGGCCAAATGGGTACTGACAAATTCCAAGTTTTTATGTCTTGGTTCCTCGGGTGCCTAAAAGCATATGGAATGAGATTCCTTCCCAAGACATCGGAGTGATGACAGAGAGAACACGAGTGTTCAGACTCCCAAGATTCAAAGGAATGAAATGTGAGGGATCTTTGGGGAAGACAACAGTAGAAAGAAAAAACAGGAATGTTGGGTCTGTCACAAGACAGCTTCAACTTCCATGCAAGCTGCCTTTTGCAGAAAAGCAAACGTGATTCACAGAAGATAGTTCATGGGAAACAGTAACTTGGTGTAGCACCAGAAAAGATGAATTACAAACATATTAAAGAGGAGGGAGAAGTTGAAATGAATAAAGAAAATATAGTTTAAAGGAAAGTTTACAGTTTCCCAAGTAGGCAGACCTGTGTGGCTACACGCTCTTTTAGGTTTCTGCATAGATTTTGCACAAATTCTTCAACTTCACCTTCCCTGGTGTGACAGTTAAGCTATTTGGTTTAAACATGTTAGGGATATTTGTGAAGAATTTAGTTAGCATGTTTCTTGCCATGCTACAAGTTGGCCAACAAATATTAATTTTTCTACAAAACAAGTCTAACCTACTATTTCTTCTAAAGAAAGTGTAACTCAAGTTATGCACATTTTCTACTAGTGAGTGATAAAAATATACTGAAAGACAAGCCTATATTAAAATAATTGGTTTAGCTACTAAGCAACAATAAATGATTGAATTCTTAATGACTGTAAGTTCTGACACATAGTAGATAATTTTATTTTTAATAAGAAAGCAGTTTTAGGTGCAATTCTGGACCTTTCATAGCATATTTACTTCATGTATACAGGAATATACCTATTTCAAAGGCATTCTGTAAAACGTTTTTCAGAATTCTTCACTAGCTTAAGAACAGACATGTGAATGTAAGTAAGGCTAGTTGGTATTAGCAAGACCTCAACTCAACTCAACCTATCCATGGCCAAGGAAATGTAGGTTAGTTATTACTATATCATTCTGTTTTTCCACAATAAAATAGAAATTCTTAGTACTATGTAAAAGTCAACTGGATTAAATACTTCTTCAAAAACCTATTACTCCACAGTATAAATAAAATCAACGACTCGCTGTTCTGTGACCTCTGGATTGACATTATTTAAGGAACAATGGGCTCCCTGATGTTGGGTAGACATTCAAGATTATCTGTCATTACTGTAGATGAGCCATGGAGTAGCAACCGCTCTTGAAAATGAAAGGTCAACAAATGAAAATTGTTTGATTGCTCCCAAAAGGAAATCTCAGTAATTTATTTTGCTTGTAACTCAGGATTCACTAATTATAAGAACCCCTCTTAGCCCAGAGAGCTGCCTAACAGTCTATGCTTTGCCTTAATTAGTCACTGTTAAAACAGTCAAACTATGTGCTCACCAAGAAATACCTACTGCATTCATATGAATCTATAGTATGCCAGTATTTAAGAAAGTAACCATAACTTCTATAAACATTAAGTATTCTTCTATTCCTTGCACTTTTCTGTGGACACTCCAAAATTCCCCAAACCTTATCAATAAACAGCTGCTTTATGTTCATAAATTCTTCCAGTTTTCCATACTAGTGGCTCGCATCTATTAATATCATAGATCAAACTCAACTCCCAAAATTTGAATTGGCCAATGATCTGTTCACCGAAAGTCAACTGGCTGAATGAACAACGGGATGGACTTCTATGTCTTTCCAACGAAGGCCATGTGGCTGTCCGAGATCTGGGGCTACGTTAGCATCTGAGGGCTGTGCTGGCGCTGGGGCCTTGCCGATCTGAGTGGTCTGCACTGCCACTGGGGGCAATGGTGACATCCAGAACTGGCTGCCACTGAGGACCATGTCTGGATCTGTGATCCTGCTGGAGTCTGTTGCCACGGAAGGTTACATGGAAGCCCAGGGTCGGGACCACAACCTGTGGCCTTGATGGTATCCGTGGCCATGCCGCCACTAGAGCCGTTCTGATCTGAGTGGCCTGTGCTTCCACCTGGAGCCAGGATGTCATTTGGGCCCAAGCTCCTGCCAAGGGCTATGTCTGGGTCTGTGGTCCTGCAGCAGCTGGGGTCTTTGTTGATGTCTGTGGCCCGTGTCACCTCAGAAGGCCCTAGGAACCATGTGTGATGAAAACAGAGGGCCATGCTGAGCCGGCCCTGTCATTAGCTGACCTTGGCCCTTGCTGGACACTGCAGCAAGAGAGCTGGCCCCAACCCTCATGGGAGAGCTGCTCTCCCCACTCCATGCTTAGGAGAAATGGTCCCACCGCTCACCACGGTCTAGAGAGAACTGACCCTGATGGCATGGGCTTAAAGGAGATGGCTCTGCCCTTTGCCTGCCAGGGGAGTCCCAGTGGCCTGGACTGACCAGAAAGACAATCATGGAGCTAGTGAATGGACTGGTCCTGTGGAGTAATACCTGCAGGATCTCTATGACTCAGGGTAGCTGCTGGATGTCCAGAGGAGTTCCGGTGAGAATCCAGTGATGATGGTGTGGCAGAAACCAGAGGCCTTGAACCAGATCAGTAACTCATTGCAATCAACATTTGCTAGGAAAGCTGACTGGACACGGGGCATGCTGTGTGACACACCAGGGGTCCCAACACCACCAGGATGAATAAAGAGGTGTCGGAGGGGATGGGAAAGATGGAAGAGCAAAGAGATGTTTTAGTTTTGTTTTGTTTATTGTTGTTTTTGTTTTTGTTCTTTTTGTTTTTGTTTGCTTGGTTTAGTTTGGTTTGTTTTTTTTAATTTTCTTTTGTAGGGGCACTCTGGGGTTGGGGGAGCATGTAGAGGGACATGTGAGGTGGGTGAAATTGGGGTGCATGAAGTAAAATTCCTAAGGATTCAATAAAGAAATTATGTTAATTTTTAAAAAAAATCTGATAGAGAAAAATTACTGCTTGCAAAAAGATGAATAGACATAGTTCCCCAATTTTCCCGCTGCTACAAGTAACAGCCATGAATACTATGTATAAACTCAACGCAGGAACACAGTAAGAGGTAGAGAAATGAAGGTAGGTTGGCGAGGAATTTAACATGGTAGTGAGCTACCTAGACTTCCTTTGTGCCTCAGATCTTCTAGAATAGAAGCTGAAGTAACAGCAGAAATGAGGACAGACATCAGCAAACAGCCCAAGAAAGCTGACTCTCTCAGAGCAAAGGACCAGGAAAGAACATTCTAGAAAAACAAAAAACCTTTGACACTGCCCCAACACCACAGAAAAACATGTGATGGTGCCTGTACTTGTGCCACCAAAGGCCCAGCAGAGAGTCTAGACTTCCAACTCGGAGAAGACAGCAAGGAAGCGTCCTTAGTGGCGAGGGTCAGGAGAAGACAAGCAGAAAGCTGCTGGTGATGAGGCGAAAGGAAACCATGGTGTCAGTGGAAACCACTTGGCTAAAGTCTCCCCCGATCCCTTATAACTGTGAGCAAATCTACAGTCGTCTCAAACTGTAAGGGGGAAGTTCTCTTCCTTTTGAAATTCCTTTCCTAGTCAGGGAGTTACTGGATGATTTAAACTTAAAACCATGGTCTAGTGAGAATGCTTTACCTATTTATTACAGTTCATCTAAAACTTATACACCTATCTCTTTGAATACACAAAATCATTCACAAGAAACATTTCTAGACAAAGATAATAAAGACTGAATTATCCATGATGATGGGGATCAGAGATGTATGAAAATAGGATTTGTTTTAATTTTTCCATGTATAAAATAGGAGCTTCTGAGAAATAGCCCCATGTCTAAACTCAAAATTCATTTGTCAGGAACACTTCACACACACTCAAAGTATCATTTCATACACTCTTGTTAACATACCTGCACTTTGATAGCAGTCTGTCACTTGAGGTCAGGTGAGGCATTATCCACATGTGGTGTCACATTGGTGCTCAAAATGTTTCCGATTTCACAGCGTTTTGGGGTTTCTCGTTTTCAGATTGAGGATGTTCCAGCTTTATTATAGAAATAGATGATGACCTCCACACTGAGCTATGCCCTTTTCTTGCACAAACCAACACCAACATCATCAGTACTCCACTAAATCTAATCCTTATCTCTGCATATTGGACTTGGGTCTCATACCCTCCATTCCTGTTTAAGCCTCCTGAGCATCTACACTCTGTGGATACTACACTACCTCATCTCTACTGCATGTCTGAAGCAACAGTCAAGAATACCAGTGTGCCCACAGGATATTTCCTAAAAGCTTCTTGTGTGTCAGAGAGATGACTATGGCTCTTCTGTCTCGGTGTGCAGCAGACTTGTCAATAAACAGCATAGAGGGAGTGACTTGTGCAACAGGTCATAAACAGAACAGACAAGGTTGAGGT
The DNA here is from genome assembly GCF_049852395.1 of Peromyscus maniculatus bairdii. Classification (NCBI taxonomy): domain Eukaryota; kingdom Metazoa; phylum Chordata; class Mammalia; order Rodentia; family Cricetidae; genus Peromyscus; species Peromyscus maniculatus. The sequence goes on along the minus strand of NC_134871.1, from coordinate 12,109,761 downwards.
GAGGCTTAAAAAGAGAGCACATATCCATGCACATGAGCACCTCTAATATGTATGGAAATACCCACACGAACAAGTACATACACACTACACACACAGTCACACATGCACAAAGCAGCAATTCTACTGTACAGGGAACATCCAATGTATGGGCATTATCACCACGCATTTAGCAGCATATTTCTTGGAAATAACAAGATGAAATGGGTCTGTCACTGCTAGGACATCCATCCAGGCCTGCCTATTTCCCAGGGAGGATATAAGATCTAAATATGTAAACCTCATTACAAATTGCCACTAATTTATCTGTTGTTCTTGCGGGCAGCAAGAATATATTATAGAGATTTAGCTGTGGATTAAAGCTATACCTTGACCGGCCAAGGGTCCTGTCAAGAGGCAAGCCATTTATTATGAATATTTGGTGCTATCCAGCCTTTAATTTTCCAGCTGTCTTCTACTATGAAATTCTTGCATGGCCAAATATTCTCAGACCTGCTGAACTTCTAGGTAACTTCCCTACTGGAGCCAGTACTTGGATAGGTCACATAGGCAAAGACAAGCTAGTGGGAGACATGTAGTTTTGTTTCGTGTGCAAATGAATCTCAGACCATCCCCCTGACCCAAGGCTTAGTGGCTCTCCAGAGCAACTTACTGAGAAAAAAAGAGAGATTTTTTACATATCAAGGTGAGAGGTAGAATAACCTTCCTGAGGAGGCAGAGAACTGCATGCTCAGGGAAAGAAAGGGCAGGCATTTTCTGTAGAAACAGACAGAACGGCATGGTGAGAGGAAAGAGAGGAAGACAGAAGTTCCGTAGAGGGTAAGCAGATCTCGGGTAGAGTTTTCTGAGAGAGTAGCAGAGATGGAGAAAGAGGATACAGAGGACGAAGATGAGGCTGGAAGCATAGGAGTTAGTCGTTAGCAGGGCTATGAGCTAGGGAACTGGACAGAACTGAAGCTATGGAAACAGGATTTCATCCCAGAGAAATAAAGTAGCCGGATAAAGAGCTTTGTTATGTCTAGAGTTGTTCCTGCCTTGAATGCCTGATGGAGCTATAGCTGAATTGATAGAATTTTGTCTTAGAGGAATAAAGTTAACAGACATAAGAACATAGTGTACGTAGATTTTTTTTCCCTCATAGCTAGACCCCAGGGACCCTGGGTACTCCATATGTAATGTTAGCAAAGTTCACAGCTTTTCTAGCTCTCATTGTCTACACATAAGAACAGAAGTATATAGCTCTCTGAAACTCATCCATTCTCGAAGTCATCACTAATAGCCATATGAAGGCAAACAAAAAAATCCCAGCTACTCCATTTTTAGCCCAGTGGATACTAAATATAAAGAGTCCAGGACATAGGGTTATATAGTACTGAGTATGGCTATGTTTTATTATTTCAGATTCGCAGTAATACATAAGTATTCTCCCTTAGGTGTTAAGTTTGTTAACTGCAGATGTACAAAGTGTCTGCATAGTCTTCCTGATAGTTCTCTTTGAGTTCCCTTCATAAACTATGAAGCTGTGTGTGTAATACTGGCAATGTAATCCCAGCCAACTTCCAATGAGACAGCCAGCTAGTAAGATTGTGAATCTGAGGTTAGCCTTAGCTCACTAGTGAGTTAGTTCCAGGTCAACTTGAGCTATATTAAAAGACCTCCCATTACTAATAATGATGATGACGACAGTGATGCTGATGTGTCAGATTATGCAAAAAACATACGCCTCAAAAGTAAGGAGGGGGCAGAAATACATTATAACTGCCAGGATATTACCACATTATATAGTTTTCTCCTGACCATGAAAATGTATACAGATTCCCAAAGCTTTCTAACATGAGAATGACCTACACAATTTTAGGATCCACTGGGATGGCCCTTGCTATTCAAATATACTGGGGAGATGCTGAACACAAGCACATAATTCAGGATGTCATATTTGGGAGCAAGTTTCTGCATCTCTGGAAGCCTTTGGGTGCCGTCTGTTTGTCCATAAACAGTACTTTTAGGAGCAGAACACTAGGCGACAATGAGAAACAGACTTCTAAGTAACTAAGATGATTGAATTGGCTGGACCAAAGTCCTGTTAATTGACCAAATCTGGAAAATATCTTTACTCAACACAGTATACAATCACAACCATGTCTATAAAGTCCTTTAGAACTTACATAGAACTCCAAGATGAGTAAATATGTGTGCACACAATGCTCCATCCATATTGACAAACATGTTTGTTATGGTTGAATTTTTATAATAAAATTCATGCAGTGGCAGAGATGGGCATAGTCACCATACACAGGCACATGTGACAGGGGAAATATTTCCTGATTTTAATTTGGACAACTTCAGGAAGACTTGTGTTCAAAGCTGTTTCACTCTCTTTGTATTATAATGAGAGGGCAATATTGGTGTGGTAGAAAAAAGTGATTTGTGAAACATTTTCTAGTTTTTAAATTTTGGGTTGAGCTTATGTTCTGCTGTGAAGTAATTGACTCTGTTCCCATAGGGCTGTTTCTCCCATAATCTTAGCAGTTCAGAAGAGGAATCAAACCATAGCAGCTGGAACCCAATCCTGCGGGGGCCTACTTGTGCATGAACTTGCCATAGGAAATAAAGCCTTTCCTTAAAACAATGAAAAATAACTTTGTTTGCAAAAAAAGCACCATGATAGAGACGCAGATGAGGAGTTTAAAAGGGAAAGCAAATTATTCATTCCAGGACTGGGCACTTCGCAAAGAACTCTGAGGGAGAAAAAAAATTCTGCACAGCATCTCCCTACCGAGGCAGCAGAGTTGACTCTCAGAGGGGCAGGGTGCCAGCGATGCCTGGAGAAACCCACCTCCAGCCCTGAAAGATGTATGACTTCAGGATTTCAGAGCTTTCCAAAAATACAGAAAACACTTCTCGCCTTTGCCAAAACACACCAGCCCTTTGTTTATGCTACGTTTCCCCCTTCTATAGGTTAGAAAGAAAAAGATTCTCTTGCAGCATTGATAAGACTGAACGTGGAGTGAGGGAAATGGGAGGCAGCTCAGTCGATGCTGTCTTGGAATCTTCTTTCACACCTCTTTCTGAAATGTAAATATGGCCGGGGTCCAGCTTTCCCAGTCCGAATGATTACGGCTGAGGGCGGTTGGTATGGAAGTCATTTCCCTTCTAGGTGCAGTAGCTACTTTCCACAGACTCAACAAAGACATGAAATATCATTAACATCTGATTCTGAAAAGGTTGACAACCACTTCTTTGTTTGAGCCAGCAGTCTGGGGAAAGCTGCCGCACATTACTTGATCATGAGCAAAATTATACCTATTAGGCCCTGATATGAGTATTGGAATATTTCTCTCATTTGTGAACAGGGCCGGAGCTTGAATATGCCTATTGTTTTCACAGTATCCATTACATATTTTAAATGGCATGGAAAGATCATATATGTAAACATGACTTCAGCTGAAGCTGAGTGATGCTTGGCAAAGCAAAAGAGACTGTCGGACCTCCTTGGGCTCTGGTTTCAAGGCAAAAGGTGCCAAGAGATTTGGGGGAAGGGCTGATGGTTACAGAAAGAGAGAGAGGCATTGATCAATGGGCGCCCCTGCATTAACGAAATCTGGACCCCTTCCTCTGACACACAGCTCACACCGAGCTGCAGGGCTCACCCGCTCCTCTACTTTGGGACGTGCAAGAGGATGAAAGACTTGCCTAAGGGTCCACCACAGCAAGAGGGAAGGATCTGGAAGAAAAGAGAAAAGGCAGGCTGGGTGCCGCTTCAGGATTTATGAATAAAAATAGAAAGGGGCAGGGAAATGCCTTCCAATTTAAAAGTGTTTCTGAAATAGCCATTAATAATCACACTCTCTAAGATAAAAGCAAGAATTCTGAGCTGTCCCCCACCTCCATTTTTTTTTTAACCACGATGTTTTCCTTTCAGTCTTCAGAATAGGAAATGGAATTAGCCTGAAAACATGAAATCAACTGATTAAGAACTCTCGAAGCTTCCCGGGCTCAGGAGGCACACTCCATCCAGCACCTCCTCTGTGTGCTGACACGGGCCTTGCAAGCAGAGACATTTCTGCACACAGGAGGGGGGTGTTTCCAGCAACCTGTAATCTTAATCACTTGCAGAGCTAAGTACAAGCCTCCACCCCAAGATCCAAGTCCCCCGGAGCCCTGAGTCGCATGTTGGAATGTTTATTGACATTTTTCTAAGAGCCACTCTCGAATTATCCTTGCATTTCACTCACCATTAGGCCATATTTAGAGTGCATTTTCTGCCTTTTTAGATTACACTTAGATTTCCCTGATAACCAAAAACATAAACACAAGGAATGAGTCGTTATTTGAAGAATTTGGGCCATACAGATAGAAAATTTTTTTTTTCCCTCTAGGCCAAATGTACACTAAAATGTTTATTGTGTTAAATAATTCTGTTTTCTTGATAGATGGCTCACACTCACTTTTTGTCTGAAAAGCTGGCCTTAGGCAACCTTAAAATAACAAACTAATGGCTGTTTATTGCTGGGCGAGGGAGCAAAAAACGACTTCTTTTACTCGACTGAAGTTATTCAGTAACAAACCAAATCAAAAGACGTGGTTTGGAGACATCAGCAAGTCACTGTGCTCAGACAAAGCAAGGCACGTAAGAGAGGGCTTCCCCTCTGGGAAACCGTGAGCTTCTTACAGCAAGAAAAAATGCAAATGATGAAAAAAGAAAAGACGGTAACAACACGAGACGAGTTGGCACAGGAGGTACACTGGACATTGGGGGTGGGGTGGGGACATGACCATCAGCCACCCAGGACAGCTCTAGCAAGGAACGGAGATCTGCCTTAGCTCCAGAGCATTGTCAAAGCTTTGGCAGTGGGTAGAGATGTTGCCAAACCAATATTATAAACCATTTTCGTGCAATCTGTCTTCTTTGCCTAGGAAGTTATTTTTTTTTAAGTGTCAAATCCTGCTTGCCGGTGGGTTGTCTCTTTTTGAAGGCACGAGAGGACATTTTAAAGGTCTATCAGTCCAGTGACATTGGAGAGGATAGGTTATGGCACCAGCCATTTAGGGAAAGCCAGCTGCCCTGCTCCCTACCTCTTAGGTTGAAATCAGATGGAGCCAAGCTGTCCTTACTAGAACAAAACATACTGTCTGTGCACAACCTTCCCACTGTGTCCTGGATTCTAGGACCCCCGAGCTTCATTTATTCTTTATAGGACTGTGTATCTACATACTTCTAGCAACACAGATGCGAACACACATATACATGCATGCACACGGATGTGCACACATGCACACACACAGTATAACCTTACAAAAAAGTATAATTTTTTTCTATTGGTAGTAGAAGACAGCTTTTATTTTTCCTCCCTCTAATGCAGAAATGACTCAGTACGTGCAAGAGTCCAGTGGGTAAACACCAGACTTTCCATTGGGGCTACGATTTTATTAGATCCAAATAAAAGGTTATTGCACAGTAACTCCACAATTAGCTCACACCACGACTGGACAATGGCAGCAGTGTTTTCTCAGATTTGATGAGGATTCCAGGTGTTCCGAACTCCTGTGATTATTCTGACAACCCCAGTCACTAGCCAAGCTGCTATTTTTAAGTACGTAGCACAAAGAATTTGTTTATAACATTGAAGGCAGAGCAATATCTAAGTGATTTGGAAAATACTTTATTGTGCAAAGAAAAGAGCTACAATTTACAAACGTTCAACAGGTGTGGAACAGCAAAGGTCCTGGGCACCTATTAGATTCCCCATTCGGCCTATTGTGCCAGGCGCTGCAAGAACTGTATAAAAATTGACTGCAATTCAGAGGAAATAACCCAAGGAGTTTGTAAATCTTCGCTAGTTCTTAAGCAATCTAGTTGTATTTAGTAGTTCATAACACTGACTGATCTCTTTTCCATGAAATGAAATCTGACCTAAATTCCATTAACACCTCCTCCTAAGTCGCTGTTTCTCCTGCCACTTGGGTCTCCCTTTCATTGTAGCTCTTTCCAGAGCCTCAAGTAGAAGAAAGACACCCCAGGTCGTAGACATGATCAGAATTCACTTTGGAACAAGGTCCTTGTCCAACTCGGACTCGGGTGATGGAAGATGGATTTCTGTGTCACCTCGGTTCTTTGTGGCACAGACCCTTTGTGCTTCTACACCTCCCCGAGAAGCCTGCTCTCCCTCCTCATCGAGTTCCCCTTCTTCTTGGGATCTCCAGATACCAGGACACAGCTGTCTTCGTAATCATCACGTATGCCTGGAAATGCAGTATGCTCTTTGCTCAGATCTGAAGGAAAATGCATAGATGCAGGACAACACGCAGTACCAGAAGTATAAACTCACTCAATGCCAGCATATGTAACAAGTATATTTAAAAAAAAATGAAAATAAAAAAGACAAAAGTTAGGCTATAATGTTTTAAACTGACCAAAGAGGGAAAGTATGTGAATTCCTGAAGACAAGTGGTAACAAGAATTTGATTTATGACATTAGAATCAAGTAAAGTCTCCTATATTAAGCAGCCAGTGGGTATACATCAGAAAGGAAGTCAGAACCCAACACCATGTAACGCAGGAGGGGGCACATACTTAGTTTATTTTCTCAGATTAAATATCCAACTTTTCAACTGATGCAATCATAATTGACATTTTAATAACAATCTAGACAGAGGACCCTTTGCACATTGGATAACATTCAGTCATTTGACACCGCGGGTGATAAAATGGTATTTAAATACCATAGATGCCAGAGGAAAAACAAGCTCCCACTTAAAAGTAAAGCTGAGCCAGGAACTAAAAGAAAAAGAAAGGTGCCTGTGTTTTAAACTTAATAGGGGTAAATGATAAGAAACTTTTATTTATGCACAATAGTATTTTCTAATTGACTTATACTGATCAAATATAAGCATTTTTAAATTTTCTGTATACAATAGAAGAAGACAGCTGCAAGGAATATCATCTACCCTCACACCAAGAATTTGTCTATTTTACAAGTTCCTAAGAAGGCAAACCTAAGTGTTTCTTTTACATGGGGAGAAAAGGGAAATGCCAGCTTCAACCTCGCAGACAGGACACGTTCATCGAAGATTACAGAATTCAGATTTCAATGAAGTGGCAATTGTAGTCACAGACATTCAACATCCATGTGTTGACTCTTCACAGTTTGTAAACTGTTCTTTATTCGATCATCAAAACACTACAGATATGTTGGTGATACTTTGTAGGTATAGTTTCTGACTTTCCTAGGAGACACAGTCTCATGGCCAACTCCTTGATCCTCGGGCTCTTCCAATCTTCCCCAATGAGACTCTGAGACAGGCACAGGAGTTGTACTGCAGATGCATCCACTGGGACTGGGCTCTCTTACTCTTCAGTTGAGTTTCTTACTGTTTTCTGTCATTACTGAATGGTCCCCATCTGCTGCAAAGAGATGTTTCCGTGATGAGACACGAGGACTGCACTTATCTATAGGTATAAGGACAAATATTTAGAGTATAGTTAGGGATTGTGCTGTTTATTGAAGTATCAGTTGCAGGTTCTCCTCCAAGATCTGTGACCTCACTAGTCCTGGGTAGTTGACTAGGTTTCCAGTACCAAGTACTATATAATTAGGAATATTATGTATATGTATATATATATGTATATATATATATGAATAGACATACATATGTGTGTGCAACAACAATTAACAACAACAACAAAAGGAGGCCATGAATTTGAAAAAGAGTGAGGAAGGATAACTGGAATGGCATGAAAGGGGCAAAGGGAAGGGGGAAATGATGTAACTGTATTATAATATCAAAAAATAAAAGACAAAACTAAACACACACACACACACACACACACACACACACACACACACTGCAGAGCAGATAGTTTTGTTTCATCCTAAAGGTGAATGAAGATCCTGAGAACCCTTACAGTGTTTTGGGTCTCTTTAACTAGTCAACTATGCAGTCATACAGTCCTGTGACTTTCTAACCTTTGACCCAGAGCTCTTCATACCACACCTTGCTGTATCTACTCCATAGACGTGAGCAGTAGTCATCAATTTCCAGCCCCTCTACTCCTGAAAAGAAAGCAGCTCTTGGGCAGTCCTTGAAGGATTGGTTAAATCCTACTCAATCATTTGATTTCTTACATTTTTAGAGCCTGCCAGATCTGCTTTGTAGGAATAAGAGCTAAAATGAAACTGTGGCAAGTTAGGAAATGGGAGATGTTTTAGGAGCTCTACATTAAGCAAGTTCAAGTTCTCTTTGAAGGCCACTTACCAAAAGAATTAAATGAACAGACATAACTAGGCTCTTCTTCACTGAGATCCCATAGCAGCCCATTAAGAAAAAGATATGAGTCTACATTACATGTGGACCTTTGACTCTTTTTGCCTCTGCTTTCTTATATGAGCTGGAAAAAAAATGGTCACTTAAAGAATTGAAAAGTATCTTCAGGTAGAGTTAGTCATGCAAACAAGCCTTTAACTTATGCCTCACTCTGAACCCAGTTCCCACCACCATCACCAAAATTAACAGTAATTAGAGACACTCCTCTTCCCATTCATCTGGATCTATTACATCTGAAACCTTGTTCATACACAAGGCTCCCTCAGCTTCATTCCTCAACTTGTTATCCATCTAACCAGCTTTCAAGGTTTTTCCACCACCCTTCAGGCACATGCTTTTTCTAAATTTCAGTTATTTCACGTCAGTGCCTCTTCAATTTTCATCTTAAAAAAACAATGTTGTACCTATGGTTCATATCCCCACACAGTGGACTTGCTGACTGAAGGACATATTTAAACAGAAAAATAGAGAACACACTACTCCAGAGAGATTTAGGAATGGACCACCCCAGGGATACTGGCTTACGTCCCCAGATAAATCTGGAGGGGAATTATTGTGATTGCAAAAGAGGTTGCTTACAGTCAAGGTGATGCATTCTCTATCTCTCCATCTCTCTCTCCGAAGAGGAGGATAGGAACATATAAGCAGTAAGCATTGAAGTCTTCTCCCGTGGTATCACCAAACCCTCATTGAGTGACTCTGTCCCCATTGGGTAAGATGAACCATTGCATAGTGGTACAAATCATTTGTGTAGTGTCTTTTTTATTGTAATAACCTTCCCAAGTCTCTACCACAAAGTTCTTACAAATTCTGTCAGTATTAGTATGTACACTTAGGATAGACGGGCTTGTTAGCATGTAAAATCTTGGACACGAACCAGTTTTAGCTGGAACTTCCACTGCCAATGCCGTAGATTTGATAGAACAATCTCCTCACCTGATGGAATTTTCTTCAGTGTTCTCCCAGCCACTTCCTCCTCTTCCCTCCCTTTGAACATATTCACCTTTCCATACTTTGAGTCACTTCCTAATACTCTGTTCTAATACTGATTCTTCTCTGCCTCAGTTCTTCTGCAGTACCGCACACTGCTTTAGGAAAATGATTAAACTTCACATGGCCTTGTAGGACTTGAGCACATCTTGGCACTATTCCAAAACCTGGCCACTCCCTTCCATCTTTATCAGTCCTGTCCTTTCCCCCTTGAAATGACAAGAAAAGGATGGCATCAATCATCTCAACACATCATCATTTGTATACCACCAGCACACATTATTTCACTATACAACTCAAATAACACCTCCTCTGAGGAAGCCTTTCTAACCACACTGAAGTCTAAACTCCTGGGTTTTGTTTTTTTTTCTACAAAAAAAGTAAAAGTTTCTGGAAACTGCCTAAACATCTCATGTGGCATAACAATTTGCTGAGCAAAAGTTTGTCTGATTCACGAGATTGTGAGCTGTCTTGTTTCAGCAAGGATTGCCCTATGAAGTCACAGAAGGTGACTTCAGCTAACCTTTATTGAGTAAAATGAATGAATAAAAAAAGGGAAATTAAAGTTTTTCAAATCAGTCTTGGGTCTCATCTTTTTGCCCATCTTCATGAATTTCCATCAGCACCAAATCTTGTGATGGTTTCTGAGGGGGCCACTTCTTTTATGTTCAAAGGCTCATCATAGCCATGTGGAAAGGTGTGGTGAGTAAAGTTTCTGTGCTTTTCATGACAGACTACAACTCTTATCACATACCTCTGACACCACATTCCCCACAGGCCACCCTATATGAACACAGCAAACGAAACTCCACCAAGGGAAGAAGCAGCGACCTGGATAAGAGCGTAGATGAGTGAGTTATGTTGAAACTGGCCAGACTTCTGCTTTTTACCATCTCGTTTACAAGGACCCTTAACAGTTCGCTATTCTACCTGGTCAGGGAAATGAAGTGGCTCCCTTCAGAAACTTAGTCTTTGAATTTGAAATGGGAGCAAATTTGAATAACTGGAGTCAGAAGCCAGAGAACTGGCATTTTTGCTCTGCTGTTGGCTGCCAGAACAAGAGGAGTTTCTCTGGGAAGATGCTTAGCGAGGCCACCAATCATGGAGGTAAAAACAGAGCAAAGACTGAAAACAGAAGAAGGTGGGTATCACCTAACATTTGCATTTGGACTGAAATTCTAATTGGGAGGCTAAGTGCTCACTGCAGACTTCGTCCTGGGGTTACTTTGGCTACGGGATTCCAGCGAGTGTTAAAGTCATTACAGAACAGCTTCAATCTAAACAAGCACCCACCTTTTCCATTCCACACCGAGATGAAATTACTTTGCTGTATACAACTGAGGAAAAGAACGACGAAAAGACAAGACCTGCTGTCAGTTCCTCTTTTCCCAGCGGAATTATAAAAGCTCACTCTCCCTACACTCTGTTTTTCAAATTTGGACGTCAGACATCTTAGAAGAGTTTGCATTAACGACTTAGGCTAGTGCCTGACTTAAGTGACACCAGCATGTCTGCCCAGTGCAGAGCTGATTTTCCATGCGAGCACACACAGGGCCATCCGGTCTCAGCATAGCAGCTCTGACAAAGCACAAGAGTGAGGGGAGCTGAAAGCCCTGGGCTGTTTATAACAAGAGTCATCAAGGAACTGAAGCTGGTTTAGCTGGAGGGAACAAAGCCGAAAAAGTTGACAAAAATAAAATGTTGCCCAGAATGCAGGAGGGAAGTTTCCTTGGAAGAAATGTCCTTCCTCTATTTCCAAAGACTATGGATGTCTGAGGCTTATTTCTAATTGACAAATCAGGAAATGCAAAGTTTTTCCAGGCAGCCAGGATCATTAGCATGCAGGGACCTGAGGCTTTGTGCCTAGAGCAACTTTTTATTACGAAGAAGATAAAAATGATGCATTGTATATTATATTCTATCAGCCGAGATCATGAAAATCACAATACATGAAATGCAGCCTTGCCTCGCCCCACCTAGCAATAGGCTTCTCCGTGCCTTCTGAGGATATCAACCCCTTCCTACTCACTTAATTTTCTTTTTCTTTTCCATTGTCTTTTTCTTTCAAGAAATGCATGCAACGAAACCTGTTAAGCAAAGAACTCTAAAGAGTGATGGGAAACAAATTAAAATGAGCAGCATTTAAATAATCAGCACCTGCAAATGACGACGAGGGGCCTGACTGCTGAAATTAACCATATCCTTTAACATCCAAAACAGATGACAGTAAGCCATTTTGAGCAGTCAAGAGAGGAAGCTATATTTCAGTTCTTGGAGAGCCGAACGACTTTCAGTAAAGTTGACCAAAAACGAGTCCCATTTTGATTTAGTTAATCCCACTACAGAAAGGTGGGTTTTCATTAAACCTTTTCTCTGGTTTAATAACACTTCAAATGAGCAGCTTAGGACATGGTTCAAAATATATTCATTATTCAGTAAGCTATTGCTGTATGCTCCACCTGGCAGCTGTGAGGCCTTGTAAGAGGAGATGTCTTGTTACTGAGAAAAAGTATTATCCTTGCCAGGATTCTAGTCAATAAATACAACTTCAAATACCAATGCCAAGTAGACAAATAAGGATGCCTCTGCTCGCCCACCCAGGAGCAGAGAAAACCAAAGTAGAAGGGTTACTGTAACCTGGATAAAGTTTGAAATTTTCGCACACGGAGAAAATAATCCATAATTCTGTAGACACATGAAGCAGTGAAAGACATAATTTTATGGTCTAGAGTAACTGGTGAAAATTCTAGCAGCTCTCTGCATTCCTTTCTCACCTGGAGTTTTATGCCCGGTTCTGGAATTCAAGTTGAGTGACAGTCCGCATGGCCATGGCCTGCTTCCAGCTAAGCCCCTGAACTGCAAGAGCTGAAAATTCCAACAGAGTCCTCAGCTCAGAGTTCTCCCCACCCAATTCTTGCCAAAGCTTGTGTCCCCAAGGGAAGGCTGTCTGTAGGGGTGGCAACTGGGGCACACAGTCAACAGTAACGATGCTCTCCCCAGCCCCCTCATATTAATAGGACCATTTGTTTCCATTGCAGTTAATATTGTAACCACCTTCTTATCAATGAGCAAAGTTCATAACAACCAAGGTACTTCGAACTAAAACCATGTTCAGAAATTAACTATTTTTACTGGAAACAATCCATTTTAGGTATGCCAGCATTAGTTAACGGGTTTTTTTTTTTCTTTCTTCCTAAACAATACAGAATCATTGTTGCCAGTAAGACCTAACCGCTTATAAAAAGCTTAGTCCTGTTTGAATCAGGACAGCGATGATGTTTATGGCATGAGAAGCAATGAAATTCACTGTGAAACATCTTCTGGCCAAAGTCATCAGCAGATCTAATAGTATGGTCTTCAGAAAATGAGGAGTGCGGCTGTCACAGATCAGAAGTGCTCTCATTACTCCGAGGACACTGGAGAGCATGTCAGAAGCTCCTCCTGTCTTCTTCCCAAGACCAACATGCTCCAATACGTTGGATTTTAACCCTTTAGAGGCTGTGCTGAGAGGGACACCCAGGAAACCAAAGGGAAAGTCCTAGGTGACGAACAACTTGTAAGCGACTTTCTCAGGCTGAAAGAAACCATGTATACCCCTCCCTACCAAAGTTTACAACCGGTACCCATTTCCAGTACCACCTGCTACCAAACCCACAGCACCAGGCTAATCGCATGTGCTCAAGGCTAGCCAGGAAGTGCTAGGTCCACACAGAGGGTCTTCAATAACAACTGTGGAACCCAAGCCCATCTAATCCCACATAGGTATGTTTTCTGACTATAAGCCTATGTTTAGGAGAGGCTTTGAAAACCCTGGTTTTAAAAGGATTTTCTGGAAGCCGGGCAGTGGTGGCACATGCCTTTAATCCCAGCACTGGAGAGGGAGAGGCAGGCAGATCTCTGTGAGCCTGGTCTATAGAGCAAGATCCAGGACAGGTACCAAAACTACAAAAAGAAACCCTGTCTCAGTGTGTGTGTGTGTGTGTGTGTGTGTGTGTGTGTGTGTGTGGTATATGGATTCCCCGGAAACCCACAAGCTACTCTTGCCAGGAAGCAGGAGAGTTAACTGCAGATCTTCGCCTCTCAATCAGCTCCTCCATGTCGAACACCCAGTCTCATCCTCAGGTATTCAGCAGAACACCTGCCATGGCCTCCCCTCCCTCTCTGGCCCCATCTTGAGTGGGTCACACACACACATCTTCTCCTAACTTCCTTCCCCCAGTGCTTTATCCCTGCTGCCAACTCCATCAGGTTCTCTGGTCAACCTATAGGTCACTCATGCCGGGGAAGCAGATATCCCCTTCTTCCTCAGCTCCTCCAAAACCAATTCCCCAGTTCTATGCCCATCTCTGTAGCAGAACATCTACTGTGACCTCTCCTCAATCTCTGACCCCATTCCCAGGGGACTAATCAGATCCTCGCAGAACATCCTGCTTTCTTCCTTCCCGTGGACCCCCTCTGTACTTCCCCAAAGCCCATCACCCTAAGTGTCAGCTCCTAATACCTAGGAACTCATTTTACCTGGAACCCGCAGTGACCACATGTAAAAGCACCCCAGACGAATTCCTTACCAGGCAACACGGAGCTACCACACTCTCTGAAGAACCAGGAAGGACAACAGAAACCAAGGAACAAAACACCCACACAACAAAGACATGACTAGATATCAGCACCTAGAATTACTGTCCTCCCCACCCCAGATGATCAGACAAGAGGCACAAAAACACAACCAATAAAAGCCAGAACAGCCTGCAGCAAGATCGACACTTTAGTTAGAGGTGTACAGCAGGATCATGAGCAACAGCTGTAACATTCCTGACTGGGCCTGGGTCTGCATACCTGGATCTGGAATCTGCAATCAAAAAGGCCAGCACCAGAGGAGTTGTCTTTGAAGAAAGAATGGCTCATTGTTTCCCTGGCTCCTGTAAATACTTCAGAAAGAGCACCAGAGCTGGCTCTGCAAAGTGGGACTCACAGCTACCAGAGAAGGTGTTTCTCAAGATCCGCCGCCACAAGACCACCATCTTCACGGAAGCCAAGGAGTCGAGTACCATGTTCCAGCTAAAGCGTGCTGTCCAAGGCATCCTCCAGCGGCCTCCAGAAGAGCAGCAGATATACAAGGATGACCAGCTCCTTGATGACAGAAAAACTCTGGGCGAGTGTGGCTTCACTAGCCAGACAGCACGGCCACAGGCCCCAGCCACAGTGGGCCTGGCCTTCCGAGCAGATGATGCTTTTGAAGCCCTGCATAGTGAGCCCTTCTCCAGTTCTCCATAGCTTCCAGATGTAATGAAGCCATAGGATTCTGGAGGCAGTGCCAATGAACAAGCTGTGCAGTGAGGGCCACAGGCCCATCATTCCCCTAGAGACCCATTCTCTCAATAAAGATGATTTGGCTGACAAATAAATAAATAAATAAAAGCCAGGACAAACAAGTCTTCACTAGAACCCAGCAACCAAACCAACAACAGTCCCCATGTTAAAACACAGCAGTCAGAGTACTGTAACAAAGCTGAAGCAGAAAAAGAAAAAAAAGACCTTAGATAGTCTTTCTATATATGATAGAGGTCTTTAAAGAAGAAATGAATGAATCCCTTAAAGAAATCTATAAAAACACAAAGAAACAGTGGAAGAAAATGAGTGAAATAGTTCAAGGTCTGAAAGTAGAAGTAGAATTGATAAAGAAAAGCCAAACTAAGGGAAGTCTTGAAAAGACAACTTTAGGAACTGGAACAGGAACCTCAGAGGCACGCCTCACCAACAGAATACAAGAGATGGAAGAGAGAATCTCAGGCACTGGAGAAACAGTGGGAGGGAATGGATACCTTGACCAAAGAAATTGTTCATTCTAAAAACTTGGGGCACAAAACATCCAGGATATCTGGGATACTATGAAGAAACCAAATCTAATAATAATAGGAATAGAGAAAAGCCCAGGTCAAAGACACAGAAAATATTTTCAACACAAGCATTAAAAAAAAAATCCCAATTCTAAAATATGTTGTGGGATATCCTTCTGTATGCTGTGAACATGTACTGCTATGATTGGTTAATGAAGAAGCTGCTCTGGCCTATGACAAGTCAGGTTATAGCCAGGCAGGAAATCCATGGAGAGAGACAGGAAAGAGAAAAGCAGAATCTGGAGAGACACCAGCCTGACACCAGAGGAGCAACATGCCAGCAGATCAGTAAAGCCATGGAGCACATGGCGAAACATACATTAATAGAAATGGGTTAATTTAAGTTATAAGAGCTAGCTAGCAAGAAGCCTGCCATAGGCCAAACAATTTGTAAATAATATTAAGCTTCTGATTGATTATTATATAAGTGGCTGCAGTCCTGAGGCCGGGTGGGACCAGAGAAAACATTTTGCTACAAAAGTAGGAGATACCTAGCAAGTTACATTAAGCATACAAACCAAGACTGGACATAAAACAGAATTCCTTCAGCACATAATACTCAAAACACCAATGAGATAATCATGTTTTTGTCTTTCACTTTGTTTATATGGTGGGTCATTTGTTGATTCTCATATATTGAATCATCTCTGCATCTCTGGGATGAAGACTACTTGATCACAAACAGACAACTCGTTGAACATGGAGAGATCAAGCTGGTGCCTACACAGAACCTTCAACCCTATATTCTAGTGTTTGGTATGGGAAGGTACTCTGCAAGCTACCAAAAGAGAAGCTTATATACCAATCCAGCTGCAAAACTGTTGATCTACAATAGTGTCCTGCCTGTAAAATATGCTAGGGCAATGGTGGCACAAAGCTTATGGGAGTAACCAACCAATATCTGATTTGACTTAAGGCCTACTCCACAAGATAGAACCCATACCCACCACTGCTTGGGTAACCAAGAACCAGATACTAGATAGACTTATGATAAAACCAAATACTAATGGTTTTAAAAAATAGTGATAAAATGACTCTTGGTGATGTTCTGCTGTACTCATAGATCAATGCCTTATTCAGCCATTATCAAAGAAGCTTCCTCCTGTAACAGATGGAAACACATAGAGAGACTTACAGGCAAAGGGAGAGACCTTGAAATATTCAACTCTAAATGGGATGTCTCCATCAAATCCCTTCCCTCAGAGTTCAAAGAACCCCTCAGAAGAAAAGGTAGGAAGAGTGTAAGAGCCAGAGGGGATGGAGGAAACCAGGAGAAGAAGACCCCCTAGATTAACTAAGAAAGCTCTTATGAACTCACACACACTGAAGCCACAAGCACAGGGCCTGCACAGGTCTGTACCAGGTCCTCTGCATATATATTATGGCTTTTAGTCTAGTGGTTCTTTTGTTTGTTTGGTTGGTTGGTTTGTTCTTGTTGTTTTGTTTTGTTTTTTCTTTTTTTTTTTTTTTTTTTTTTTTTTTTTGGTTTTTCGAGACAGGGTTTCTCTGTGTAGCTTTGTGCCTTTCCTGGGACTCACTTGGTAGTCCAGGCTGGCCTCGAACTCACAGAGATCCACCTGGCTCTGCCTCCCGAGTGCTGGGATTAAAGGCGTGCGCCACCACCGCCCGGCTTGTTTTGTTTTTTCTAGACAAGGTTTTTTGTGCAACCCTGGCTGTCCTGGAACTCACTCTATAGACCAGTCTGGCCTCAAACTCACAGAGATCTGCATGCCTCTGCCACCTGAGTGCTGGAATTAAAGGCATGTGCTACCACTTTCCAGTCTAGTCTGATATTTTTATGGGACTCCTGAGTGTATGAATGAGTAGGTCTCTGATTTGTGTGCCTTCTCTTAAACTCTTTTTCTTCTGTTGTCCCACTTGAATATGATTTTTTGTTTATCTAATTATATTTTATTTTGTTATGTTTTGTTGTTATCTCTTAGAAACCTGTTCTTTTCTAATGAGAGGCAAAGAGAGAATGGATCTGGATGGAAGGAGATGTGGGAACAGAGGGAAAACTGTAATCAGGACATACTGTATGAGAAATGAATACATTTTGAATAAAAGGAAAAATATAAATAATAAACACTAAATGTATAGAAAAACAAAAGAATATTAAAAGCTTCGAGGGGGAAATAACCAGTAACATATAAAGGTAGACCTATTAGGATAACACCTGACTTCTCAATGGAGGCTCTAAAAGCCAGAAGAGCCTGGGCAGATGGTCTACAGAAACTAAATAAATACTTACAAACTGAATCCATGAACACATCAAATATATCATTCACCATGATCAACTAGGCTTCATCCCAGAGGTGGAGAGATAGATCAAATTATCTAAATCAATAAATGTGATCCACCAAACAAACAAACTAAAAGACCAAGACAACATGATCATTTCATTAGGTACAGAAAAAGGCCTTTGATGAAATCTAGCACCCCTTGATAAAAGTCTTAGAGATACTAGGGATACAAGGAACATACCTAAACATAATAAAGACAATTTACAGCAAGCCCATAGCCAACATCAACTTAAATGGAGAGAAACTCAAAGCAGTTCCACTAAAACAGGGACAAGACAAGGTTGTCCACTCTATCCATACCTGTCTAATGTAGTACTTGAAGTCTTAGCTAGAGCAATAAGACAATGGGAAGACATCAAAGGGATAAAAATGGAAAGGAAGAAGTCAACATATCCTTATGTCCAGATGATATGATAGTATACATAAGTGATCTAAAAAAAAAAATCTAGTACGAAACCCCTACAGCAGATAAACACTTTCAGTAAGGTTGCTGGATACAAAATTAACTCACAAAAATCAGGATCCCTCCTATACACAAATGACAAACAGAGTGAGAAAGAAAAAAAGGAATCAATAATATTTGATGCAACAGCATCAAATAATATAAAATTTCTAGGAGTAACTCTAAACAAGCGAGGAAAAGACTTGTATGAGAAAATCTTTAAGACATTAAAAAAAGAAATTGAAGAAGCTATCAGAAGATGGAAAGATTCCCCCATGCTCATGAATAGGTAGAATTATTATAGTAAAAATGGCCATCCTACCTAAAGCAAAATACAGATTCAATACAATCCCCATCAAAATTCCAATTATTCACAATCTTTAAAGAACAGTTTTCAGCTTCATATTGAAATAAAAACAGGATAGCTAAAACAATCCTGAATCATAAAAGAGTACTAGAGGTATCACCATTCCTGATTTCAAGTTTTATTATAGAGCCTTAGTAATAAAAAAAAAAAAAAAACACATGGTATGGGCAGAAAAACAGACATGGTGATGAATGGAATTGAATTGAAGACACAGACATAAATCCACATATTTATGGACATCTGATTTTTGAAAAATAATTTGAAATAAATACTGTAAAAAGAGGATACTATCTTCAGTAATTCGTGCTGGTCAAACTAGATAGCTACATGAAGAAGAATGCAATAAATCCAGACTTATCACCCTGTACTAAACTCAAGTCCATATGGATCAAAGATTCATCATAAGATGAATACATTGAAACTGATAGAGATAAAGTGAGTGAATAGCCTTGAACTCATTGACACAGGAAAAGACTTCTGAACAGAACACTGATAGAATGGGTACTAGGAATAACAATTAATGAATGGGACCCCATGAAACTGAAAGGCTTCTGTATAGCAAAGGACCACTCAGACAAAGCGACAGGCTACAGAATGAAAAAAGTTTTTTTTAAACCATGTACGCATGCAAGAAAGGGCTAATGTCTAAAATATATTAAGAATTCAACAAGAAATGGGGTACAGATATAAATAAACAGACTTCTCAGAGAGGAAACTCAAATGACTGAGGAACACTTCAAGAAATATTCAAAATCCTTAGCCACCAAGGAAATGCAAATCAAAACTATTTTGAGATTTCATCTTACACTCACCAGAATAGCTGGTGAATAGTTTAATATCAATAAAACAAGTGACCCCTCACACTGCCAAGAATGTGGAATAAAAGTAACACTTACCCATTGCTGATGAGAGTGAAAATTTGTACAGCCACTATGGAAATTATTTTGGTGGTTCCCCAGGAAGATGAGAATATATCTAGTTCAAGACCCAGCTATACCAGTCTTGGGAAACTACCAGAAGGATACTTCATCCTAACACAGAGACAATTGCTCAGCTATGTATATTGCTGCTCTATTCATGATAACCAGAAGTTGGAACAATCTAAATGACCCTCAATGAAAGAATTTTTTAAAAATGTGATACATTTATACAATGGAATATTACTCAGATGCTAAAAAAATGAAATAATGAAACTTGTGGGTAAATGGATAGAACTAGGGGAAAAAAAATCCTGAGTGAGGTATCTCAGACCCAGAAAGACAAATATGTATGTATCTGCTTATATGTGGATATTAACTATTAAGTTCAATGATAACAAAGATACAATGATAACAATGATAACAAAGCTACAATCTGTAGAACCACAGAGGTTAGTTATAGAGTAAGGGACTAGGGAATACAAATAGCACTTATTAAAAAAGGTAAATAGAATAGGTAGTTATGAATGGAAAGGGGCTGGAACTGGAGAATCAAGTAGTGTGGAGATGAGGGAGACAAAATAAGGAGAGACCACTAAAATTAAGGGCTATTTGAAGAGTAGTATAGAAACTTATTACAGTAGAAGCTTCCATATATATATATATATATGAAGGTAATCTAAATGAAGTTGCCAAATAATAGGACAGATAGAGTCCCAACTGCCCATTTCTTTTCATCCAATGAAGCCAAATTTCAGTACCTGGAATGATATACCTGTAACTGAATTGTTAGACAAAGGGTTCCCATGGGAATCCCCAAACAACCCAGGTGTTACTAGGACTATAGGTTGCTCTCCACAAACTGATGACAAGCCCCCATTGCTGAAGACAACACCTACACAACTCATTCAACATGGAGAAGTTGAGCTGGTACCTGCATAGAGCCTTCACCACTACATGCCAGAGTCTTTGGTAAGGAATGCATTCTGTGTGCTACCGAAGGAGAAATGTAAACACCAAGCCAGCCTACCAACCCTTTGATCGACAATGGTGTTCCTGCCTACGAGACAGGCTAGAGCAATGGTGAAGCAAAATTTGTGGAAGTAGCCAACTAATACCGGATTTTGATAGAAGGTCCATTCCTGAAGATGAAGCCCACACTTTACATTGCTTGGGTGATGAACATCTTGAAACTAGATAGCCCAGGGAGCTTTGAGTAAAATTAAATACTATTATTCTAAACAAACAAAAAGCAGCAATAAAATGACTCCTAATGACATTCTGCCAGACTCATAGATCAGTGCCTTGCTCAGCCATCATCAGAGAAGCTTCCTCCTGCAGTAGATGTGAACAAATACAGAGACACAGCCAGACATTACACAAAGAGTGAGAGGCTCTGGAATGTTCAGTCCTAAATGGGATGTTTCCATCAAATCCCTTCCCTCAGGAATCAGGGAACCTGATGGAAGAGGAGTCAGAAAGAGTGTAAGAGCCAGAGAGATGGATAATACCACAAAAACAAGAATCTCTAAATCATCATGATTAAAGCTCATATGAACTCAACAGAGACTGAGGCAGCATACACATGGCCTGAACAGGTCTGCACCAGGTCTTCTGTGTTTATACTACAGCTTCCAGGTCATTTTTTGAGGGGATTCCTGAGGGTGTGAACAACTTGGTCTCTGTTTCTTGTTCCTCTTCTTGGGCTCTTTTCCTTCTGTTTGCTTGTTTTGTTCAACTCCAACGTGTTATTTTTTATTTTATCTTATATTTTATTATTGTCTCCTCGAAGCCTGTTCATTTTCTAGTGAGAGAAAGAAATGGAATGGATCTGGAGGGGAGGAGATGGGAAAGAACTGGGAGAAGCAGAGTACAAGGAAACCACAAAAGCGATATATAATAAAAAAAAAAACTGTCTTCAATGAAAGGAAAAAAATTAATAAAACTCTGGTATATGGGGGAAATTATTAGTCTTATAGATTAAAAGTGAAGTGAAACCACATATGTTAAAATCTGCCAGTAGGGCCTTTTAAGCAAGCCAGTGGTCCCTTTCATCTTTATTTTAATCAATGTAGTTCTGGTCGTACCATGTAGTAAAGCAATCCCCAAGGTTTGGTCAGAATTTGCTTTGGGACCTAAGGACAAGCCCTAAGGCACAGGTACTTAGCATGAGGAAATGTGTCTTTCTGTACCACAAATTCACAAGATGTATAATGTCACCAATGAGTTAGTTTTTCATGTGGAAAGTGTATATTTATGTCTACAAAGGGCATCAAAACAGTTAAAGCTATAATCACATGCATGAAAATTTATAGATAGGTAGAGATAGATAGATAGATAGATAGATAGATAGATAGATAGATAGATAGATAGATAGATAGATAGGTAGGTAGGTAGGTAGGTAGGTAGGTAGATAGATAGATAGATAGATAGATAGATAGATAGATAGATAGATAGATAGATAGATAGATAGATAGATAGACAGACTTCAAAACAAGACAGTAGGGACCAGAGATCCTTTTTAACTCTCTTTCTTAGGTTCATCCTTCACCTTTCCATCTTCCTTCCTCATTCCATCCCAGGTCAACTCAAAATGCATCACAATGATTACAACCTCAAAGCTACTTAGACTGGACTCCAATCCTGATTTTCTTACCTCTGAGCTATGAAGCTTACAGGAAGGGCTTCATGACTTCTTTGTGCATTCATCATTGAAGAGATCTTGATTGTCTACCTACTGACTGTGTTCTGTTACTCAAGTGGGATCCAAAAGTAGAGATATGATTAACTGACTTCCCTTCTGAAGCTCACTCCCCATTCCCCAATTTACAACTGGGAATAGAACCCAGGACCTTCCATTGTCTGGACAAGTTTTCTACCATCTAGCTACAATCCCAGCTGGAGCTTTACTTTTTGCTTCTGGACCAGGTCTCATTAACTTTCTTAAGATGGCCTCAGGGTAGTCTTGACCTTGCAATCTTCCTGCCTCTGCCTTCAAAGTAACTTAGGCTCTAGGCTTATACGACTAGGCCTGCCTTAAATGCATATTCCAATATAGTCTGGATGAACAGTTTTTCCTAAAAAATTATTTTTGGAAGGATGAAATGTGCTTAATCCACTTAGCTCAGAGCTTGGAACATGACAGGCATTCAGTCGACTGCAGTAGGAAAATGACATCACCTAGGACAGCAGCACAGACAGGGAAGCTCTGTCTCTTCCCTCGGAAAAGCATAAGAAGTTACCCAACTGTAATTTTCATAAGAGATCATCATATTGGTTATATTCCCAAAAGAACAGCCACAGCTTGTGAGTTCCTACACAAGCGCCAGGCAGAGTTACCCTCGAGTGACGTTACAGCCAAGTGCACAGAGGCCACAGGCCTTGACAGTAAGTAGACCCAGGTCTTTTCAGTGACGCTCCTCTGGATGGATGCCTCTAATCAGAGGAAACACAGAGCAACCTCAGTGAAGTAAATGAAGGTGCCATGATAAGTTCTGTGCCATTGTCCAACTTTCTCACTTTCCTGTTTATTATCTCACTCTCTTATCCCATTTCATTCCAGAAGTCTAAAATGCTTTCACCCCCCCACCCCAGATATCTACTTGGGTTTTGTTTGTTTGCTTATTTGTTTTTGTTTTTTTCTCATAGCATTTAAATGTTGTTCATCTGAGAGAACTTTCATGATGGGCTGTATAAAATAGTAGATGTTTACCTTCGAGCACTGTTCCATCCACCTCCTAACTTCCACTTCTCTATCTTGAGGACCCATAATTCCACACCAGGATGTAGACTTCTCTTTATCTTTTCTGTGCACCTCTGAATCCTGGAACATAAGCACAATATTTGTCTTTCTGATCACTGGAGAGACTCTATCTTCTAGAAAAGGTCTTTATCCAACGTGCTGTTTTGTGAGAGTTAAAGTTCACTGGTAGAGTATTTATGGAGCATACAGAAGGCCCTGGGTTGGATCTCCAGTACTCCAGAAATAAACAATAACAAGGGTATCATTCTGTCAATATTCACTTAAAAAGTCACAAAATACATTAAAAATCACCTGTAAATTCACTAGGAATATAGTCATTGAATCCTGTTCCTGAGTGTCTTAGTAATTAAAGAAATTCCTTGGTCCAAAAGTAATGAATATCAATTAAATTCTACTGTGTTTATCTATATTCCAAATTTTAGGTAACATGCTTATCAAAAATTGTTCTTGAATTTTTTTTAGTTGAGATCTTTTAGATCAGCTTAGCAGCCCCCTTTAATTTATTGTCTGGACAAGTGGTTCTCAAATTTTAACTTACATCAGAAATGCCTGGAAGTCTTAAAAACCCAGATGACTGGACCCCAGCTTTAGTGCTTCTGGTTCAGGAAGCCTAGGGTAAGACCCCCAAATTCTCATTTCTAGCAAGATCTCAGTGCTGCTGGTGGTCACCCTTGGAGTATCTCGTCTCATTCCAGAGAAGTAGATCATGTATTACTAAACTGCTTCTCTCGTCCTCTCTGACACTGCCTCAGATGCCTCTATAAGAGAAGGACTTGTAGCATTCACTACTTAGTACAACAAACTTGAAAGTTATGTTCTGGGAGTGTGGATGAATATTGTGTTTTAGTTCCATAATGAAATCTAGGCTTCAGCATCATTAACCAATCTGCTTCATAATGAAAATTAATTATTATGGTCATTAGACTAAATGGTTTCTGTCATCTGCAAAGACATAATTGGTACAGAAAATTGTTTCACAAGTATGAAATAATCAATCAGCAAAGGCTGGCTATCCTCAGGATTTTTTTTCTACTGCTTACCAATGAAGCCACTCCAAAGTCACTTTGAAGCAGGAAAGAGAGTGGGCAACAATGGGATTACTCTAACAAGGAATGAAAAATATGTGATGTGTCCATCTTAATCCATAAAACATTATGTTTTTAAAGATTTATTTCATTTTTAAGAGTGGGGATGTGGATGTGGCTTTGGCTATGGTTGTGGCTGGGTGCCTGAGAGGACCAGAAGAGAGTTTCAGATTCCCTGGAGCTTGAGATACAGGTAGTTTGTTGTAAACTACTCAATGTGGGTTCTGGGAACCAAGGTTGGGTCCTCTGCAAGACCAGTATCTATTCACTCTTAATCACTGAGCTATCATTTCAATTCTGTAAAACATTGTCTTTAAACTATTGTGGTGGTTTGAATGAAAATGGCCCATAGGCTCACATATTTGAATACTTGGTCCCTCATTGGTGGAACTACTTGAAAAGGATTAGGAGGTGTGGCCTTGCTAGAGAAGGTATGTCACTGGGGGTGGATTCTGAGGTTTCAAAAGGTGTTTATCATTCCCAGTGTCTCTCTCTGCATGCAGCTTGTGAATCGAGATGTATGCTCTTAGCTACACAGGCCACCATGTCTTTGCTCTGCCATCATGGACTCTGAAATAATAAGCCTTAAATCTAAGGCCTTCTTTTGTAAGTTGCCTTGGTCCTGGTGCTTTATCACAACAAAAGAAAAAATTAAGACAAACATAGTTTTCTCAGTTCCAAGGGAAAGACAAAACTATAGCCAGAATGTTTCTCCTGTCCCACAGTCCCTCAGCCGCTTACAAAATAATCATTCAGAGGCTTATATTAATTACCAAACTGTATGGCCTATAGCTCAAACTTCTTGCTAGCTAGCTCTGTCATCTTAAATTAACCCATTCCTGTTAATCTATTTGTTGCCAAGTGGCTGTGGTGTTACTGGTCTGCTGGCATCTTGTTGCTCCTTTGGCAGTGGCTGGCATCTCTCCCTTCTCTCCTTTCTTCTCTCTGTATCTCTGCTTGGATTTCCAGCCTGCCTCTAAGCTACCTTGCCATAGGCCAAAACAGCTTTATTTATCAACCAATGAGAGCAGCATATATTCACAGCATACAGAAAGACATTCCGCAGCACAAAACCACAGAAATTCTGGGACAGAAAGCACATTCTACCCAAGGAACATCCTACAAACACAGCTCACGTTAACAGACTGAAAGAACTATAATAACACGACAGATGAAATGATCAGGAAGAATCAGTCGGAGAAGAAATGGAAGCTCTACGGGGTTAAAGTACATGAGATGTATCAAGGTGAAGGTCATCCTCAGGGTCACCTGCGCTATGGACTCACCCATGCTATGTACCATTTCCTCATTCACACCTCCAAGGGTTCTCCTTCTGCTGTCTGATTGAAATGTTCATTGATCCCTTGAGATTGTCAGGATCCCTTGACTGGCATTCAGCACTCTTCAAAGACTCCAACTGCCTCTTTCACTTGTATCAATTGTATTGCTTAATCTTTTGAAATTAAGCTCTTTTAATGCTACTTCCAAATATACAGATTGGTCAAATCATCTACCAGCTACTTACTGAAAACCTACCTCTGCAGATGCAAAACTTAAAAACAGTTATTGGTTAATGGGATATGGGAGGAGATAACCTTACCAAAACAGAGCCCTTTTTTACCCTCACCCCTTAATTTTGTTAAAATCTGGTCAAAGAGACTAAAATAAACAAAAGTAATTATATCAGAACAATACAAGTTAGCACATCTCCCAGTGGGAATATAAAAGCAAGTTAATTATGGAGGAAACTCTTCCTTATAGATTAGCATGAAGCAATATCAAAAGCAGGCTCAGATGCATCTGTGGGTATAGATAAATATCCTCATGAATAAGGCACTGATTTTGACCCCAGTACACTCACAAAACAAATATTCAGAGATGACTGGGATCATTGAAGCTGATAAATAAATTACTAAATTAAGCTGTCTCAATCAAGCATTATTTGTAAGGGTACCATGCTACCAAAGTTTATCATGTTTTCTTTGAAGGAAAGTTCTCCATGAAGAAATGTGTCTAATTGTACATTGTTCTAAGCAGTATCCGATGGAGAAGGTAGCAATTTAGGGAAGATTGCTCCAAGGATAACAATACTGAACAAACGTGCTAATAATGGGCTAGTGTGCATCCAAAAGCAGGGCCGGCTAATTCTGTGTGCACTTCCGTCCTTCCTGTGGGGGATGAGGGGGCTAAGAGTACTGAACCCAAAGCCTGAGCTACATACACTCTCCTTTTGGAACACACTTCCCGCCCTGATTGCAGAGCAATCTTTTGACTGTCTCAGAGTTGCTTCATCGATACCAGTGACGAAAGGCCTTGAACACAGAGAGAACAGAATGCACGTCCTAAGTCTCATTGTCTTCATTAAATTGAAGAAACCAACACATCCATCTATCTCTGTGGGAATTATTTGCTTGCATATATTTGAGGGATTTGGCTGAGTACAGCTCTTATTTTTTCCAACTCCCATTGTTTGTAGCAAGTCTTTTATCATCTGGAAGTCTGAATGAACATTTCTGCCTGTACCAGTTCAGTTGTTTTTTCCATTTGGCACGCTCAAAGATTTTCCTGTTGTGTTCCCTGTGGGGCATGAATTAGCATAGTTGTGCAATGTTTATTGTTTATTATTATTCCTTTATATTTTGATGTCATCCCTGAGGATGTCAAATCTTCTTCCTTAAGTTGTACTGGAGGAGCCAAAGGTTTCTACCAATGGGAGAGGGAAGGAAGATGTAATATCTGATAGATGCCAGAGGCTTGATTTGTGGAACTGTTTTGTTTCTAACATATTTAGCAGCTGGTCTCTAAAGAGCTATTTCAGTAGCACCCCTACATATACATACAGATACACACACACACACACACACACACACACACACACACACACATGTGCATGCGCACACACACAGACATACACATAGTCCATTGTTTCAGCTCTAAAGTCGGCAGATAATAGTACTCCACCTAAGGGATTCCATAAACACCAGGATCACAAATTCTATCGTTGGAAGGCAATAGATTTTGGATTCAAATCCCAACAAGGACTCCTTCTAGGTGCATGATCTTGGGACTCTTATTCAGCCCCTTCAAGCCACAGTGATGGTCTCCATGAAATAAAGGAGTGCTCTACCTAGGATCATTGTGGAAGATAAATAAGACAGTGTATTTATAAGATAATTTTCAGCATCCAAGCAGAGCACATTACCAAGATATCCAAATATCAGAAAGGATAGTTCCTTAATGATAAGAAAAGCTTGAGAAATTTTGAATCAATTTTTGGTGATCAAAAGGTAGATTATTCTTGTAGGTTACTCAGTCTCCAGTAGAATGAGCCTTTATCCTTACAACCCTTCACCGCTCTATTCACACAAATCATTTCATTTCTCATTCTAACAACCTCAGCCCTAGGCTGTCAAAAGACAGGAAGTAAAAATCATTTTAGCACTATTTCAGAGCTATAATACAGGTGGATTGGGGAGGCAGTTGAATAAAAAATGGGATATTAGCTATTAAAGATTCAATTATGTCTATTCTTCCTCTCCCCATTTGAGGAAAGCCAGGGGTAAGGAGCAAGAAATGACAATACATTTAAGTCCCTCAGGAAAGTCTTAGGGGAAAGTAAATATGCAATCTAAATTCGGGGTATCATTATATTATTATCACACTGCATTCATTTACTAAGAAATTAAAGGGTTCCTCTTCACAGCAACGAGAGTCGCTTTAAACTTTCCCACGGTTTCTTTGAAATTCTTCACTGAAAGCAGGCTTCCCTTTAGAACAATTGCAGTGATGTGCTGGTTTTAGACCGAAACCCTCTTGGAAATCGGAAGTACCTTTAATACAATCATAAAATTAATTATGTGCTTGTTTTCTCGGGTTTGTTTCTTCCCAAGCCAAGGCAACCTCAGCTCATCCTATTAAGCTGTTAACAATTAGCATCTAACTATGGCCCCTTACTCCACTGCATTCTAGGATATATTCTCTGAACCCTTTTCTCAAAAGACCCTATATAAATTATCTTCTCATCATCATAACAAAATACCTGTGATCATTAGCTTGTAAGATACAAGGCTTATTTTGGCTCACTCCACTAAAGGCCCTGATCCATGACTGAATGACCTCATTACATTTGACCTTAAACAACATGGACACTATGGCAGGGCGGCATAGCAAAACTCTGCACCTCATTAACCAGGAAGCAAAGAGAAACAGAAAGTGTGTGGGATCCCACAGCCCTTTTCAAAGTCGTGACACCAAACAACTCAAGAATATTCTGTAAGTCTCCACCTCCCAGAGGTTCTTCTGTCTCCCCAAAGCTCCATTAACACATTAAAGCGGGGATGTTTGGGGGAGATTGAAAGCACTACAAAAACAGAGAACTGAGGTGGTGTCATCTGGGGACACTGGGAGATTGCTAAAGCGTCTGCCATCCTTCTGTCTATGTGCAGGATGTGTTTTGCACAAGCAGATAGTAGGGGGTGTGGAAATACAGGATGGCCTTAGTCTTCAGAATTGGAAAGGGAAAGAATATGACTTATCTTTTTCTTTGCTATGATCAAATAACCTGACAGGAAGCAAGCAACTGAAAAGAAGAGAGAGTTATTTGGGCTCACAGAGTGGGTACCGTACGGTGCGTCACAAACGGAGAAAACACAGCGGCTACCAAGCCTCCGTGCCAGGGGCGCTGTGTGGTGGCTTCTCACTCACGTCCCAGTAGAACCGGAAGTAGAGGGAATGAGAATGCTAGCATTCAGATTGTCTTCTCCTCTTCCTCTTTATTCAGGCTAGGACCCCTGCCCGTTGCTTGGTGCCACCCACATTTCGAGTAAATCATTGCCCTACAGTTGATTTTCTCTGGAAATTTCTTTGCAGGAACAACCAAAGGTGTATGTCACTAATGCCCTGGGTGTTTCTTGACCCATACAAGTCGACAATCAAAATTAACCATTAGAGATGGAGAGGAAATTACAGAGCAAAGTCAGAAACGGAGCTGCGTCACCAATCCAACAGCACCCCAGGTACCCCAGAACGGGGTACAGCAGGCTTCCTTTTGTCTGTTAACGTTGCCCATCTGACTCGGTCACCGGATGCAGGTACAGATACCAGAGGCTTTCTGCTGTTGAGGCATACTCAGGTGCCGAAGCTGGTTCGCACATGGCAGAGGCCTTCCTTTAACAACATTGAGGTGCCTCATCTCCATTCTCCTCCAGAACAGTATCATCTCCCTGGAGAAAAATGCATAATTATATGGCCACATGTTTTTATCAGGACGTTTGACTGAGACAATTAAATAAGACAAACAATAAATACGGAGGAGTGACGTCAAGGAGTCCAGACCATTCCTGGCGTGATCTTCATCCCCTTTTCTTCCAGTGTTACTTCATGAATCCTTATATCCCTGAACAGCTTCCACCTTCTTCTTATTTGGAAATTCAAGAACTAAACCTGGCCACCTATGGTGGTATCGCACACCTTTAATCCCAGCACCCAGGAAGCAGAGGCAGGCAGATCTTTGAGTTCAAGGCCAGCCTGATCTACGACAGCCGGGTTACACAGTGTAACCCTGTCTCAAAGAAAGAAAGAAAGAAAGAAAAAAACACTACACACGATCTCGTCCTCAACCACCTAACTTTCAGTTCATCACTCACAAGTCCTCAACCACCTAACTTTCAGTTCATCACTCACAAGTCCTACTTAATATTTCCTCCTAATAGATTTCCTAGCCATGTTCTCTTACACCATCGTCAACTCATACAATCTAAGATTGAATCTCATTACTTCTGATAATAATTGCATCTGTTTTTCCTTTAGAACACAGAACGTGCTAACTCCTTCCAAGATGCCTTTCAGAAATCCCGACCACAATGCTGTCTAGAACAGCTCTGACCCTCTTTACACAACTTTTGACTTGTGTGTGCATTTCTCTGCTAGGTTGGTGGAAACAAGGTCGAAATCTTATTTAAGTTCGCATACCAGGAACTAACACAGTCTCACACGCAAACAGACGCTAAACGTGTGTCAGACTCATCTATTACCTATATGTGTGTGTGCAACACTGAGCTAACCTGGGCTATGGAGTCATGAAGAAGCCTGTACCCTCCCAAAACTTCAGTTCAATTTTGTTGAACTGAAGACCACAGGTTAGAGGTCTAAGGGGTGCCACAGCAAAGGAAGGAAAAGAATAAAAAACAGGTCTCAAGAAAGGAAATCAAATTAACAAATAAAAACGGATTTACAGCAGTGAGAGAAACAGGAAAGCAGAGAAAAGATGTAGAAGGGATAAGGGTGTGTAGATGGCTTGTTTGCCAAACTACCAACCAAGTGGTGGTGACAAATTCTTGTGGGAGGAAGCCAGAAAAAAATGTAGCCTGACCTACCAATAGTTAATGTGGCCAGGGAAAAGAGTCAATGAATGAACAAATATGTCAATTAACAAATGTAAATCACAAATTTAAATATCTGGAAAGACATAAAATCAGTCCTTTTCAAATGCTGACCTCTCGCCTTACAAAGAGTTTCTGCAAAACATGGCAAGAGATAACAGAGATGATAAAGACATTCTTCTGTTTTGAAAGTATATTCATACAAGCATAGTAAAAACATATTCATAATTTAATATTTCATTAGGCAACCTCACAGGTGTAATAGATAATTTTATTGAGTAGAAAACAGCAGAAGGCAACTGTCTTTAAGAACTGATACTCTTACGTTTAGTAAATTGAAGATAATACAACTGCTGAGGAAGAAACACAATAGACGTATTCCTTGCAGATCCTGGAAACAGACAATATAGACAGGGAAGTGCATCCCCGTACACCAGTGTGTGGTGCCTCTGATCTTGTTCACCAGCATAACTCCAAACTGGAAAAAAAAAAAAAGCAGACAGCTAATCGAGAGATCAAAAAATAAAGTCTAAAGTGGTATGACATATGAAAAAAGACAAACCAGGACGATGCTTCCTTCTTAGAAGTGTAAAGTATGGATTACCATATTCATAGCTTGAAGGAAATAGATATGCCAATACTTCAAGTTGTTCAAATAAGAACTTATTATTACAATATCCCATTTCTTCTCCAAATTCATTAGTTCTCTATTTTTCCTCTAGTGTATTCTCCCATTTTTCCAGTCTAGGACTTAGGCCTCTGCTCTTTAATTCTCCCCCAATGACACATTACCTTTAAAAGAATCTTAAGATTCAGATTTGCTTCTGTGGAGCTTTTCCATAGGCACAAGAATTGCACAGTGAGCCTCCTCATTCGAAAGTCATGTCTAATGATCCCTCTGAAGGCATCTCTCCCCTTTTGTTTACACAGCCTGAATCTAGGCCAGACTATCTCCTCTCGTATGGGTTACCATAGCAACTATTCCACATATGTGCAATCCCTGGCACCGCTGCTAACCCATTCCCCATAAAATTTTCCATAGGTGTCACTGATAAAATGTTCTCATACATCACTCCGAGAACCAAAATAAACTCCAAATTGCTCACACGCCTTCCCAACCCTCCACTTTCTGACGGTACCCACTAACCCCACATGACTACTTGCTCCTGAAGCAGAATCTCCATCTCCAGGATCTCTTTGATGTTCTATCCATCTGATGTCTCTGAAAGCACACAAGTCATACTTCCAACACTCTAACTGAATATTTATGAACTTTAAAGAGATGTTACATACCAGCCCCGAGGTGTAGCTCAGTAGTTAAAAGTCTTCCCTAGCATGCATGAAGCCATGGGTTTGACTCCTAAGCACTGTAGCACCGCATAATCTAAGCATGGTGCTTCATGTAATCCCAATATTTTGGAGGTGGAAGGGGGAGAATCAGAAGATCAATCTCATCCTGGGCTTCTCTGAGAGTTGGAGATAAGCCTGGTTCCATGAGACTCTGTCTTTAAAGGAAAGCAG
Source organism: Peromyscus maniculatus bairdii (assembly GCF_049852395.1). Lineage (NCBI taxonomy): Eukaryota > Metazoa > Chordata > Mammalia > Rodentia > Cricetidae > Peromyscus > Peromyscus maniculatus. The sequence continues at coordinate 12,077,774 of NC_134871.1, read as the reverse complement.
TACCATAATTCAGAACATTCTGTAAAGAAAGAAATGTGGGATTCAATCCTTTGTCTTTCTTAATTCAAAACAAACTGCTTAACCATTAGTGTTTCAGTTTTTTTCCTAAAAGCTGGTATTTGTAAGAACTCTACCCAGCCTTTCTTATTAACCTGAGCATATGTGCAATATCTTTCCTCCCAAAATCAAGCAAGTTCTGCTGCAGTTAATAACTTTATTAGCCAAGACTTCTATGACTCTACAAAACTGGCCCCAGCTAAGACTCTTGGCAGCAGTGGATGCATAGCCTGAACTGGCCATCCCCTGCAATCCAATTGGTGACTACCCCAGGTGTCATTGGAGAACATTCATCCAATGACTGATGGAGGAAGATTCAGAGACTCATGGTCAAACATTGGGCTGAGCTCAGGGCGTCCTGCTGAAGAGAGGGAACAATGATTGTAGGAACCAGGGGGATCAGGGACATCACAGAAAAATCCACAGAAACAACTAGCCTGGATCATGGGAACTCACCAACTCTGAATCAACAACCAGGGAGCCGACATGGGACCAACCTAGGCCCTCTGTATATACATAACAGTTGTGCAGCTTGGGTCTGTTTGTGGGACTCCCTGCAATAAGAGCAGGTCTGTTCTCTGGTGCTTTGACTGGCTCTTTGAAACCTATCCCTCATGCTGGATTGCCTTGCCCAGCCTGAATATAAGGGGAGGTACTAGGTCTTATGGCAGCTTGATATGACATGCTTTGCTAATGCCCATGAAAGGCCTGCCTCCTTCTGGGCTAATAAGGGGGAGGGGTGACTTTAGAGGGGTGTAGGGGAGGTTGGGAGAGGGAAAAAATATGAACACACATACACATCATTTATTTATTTTTAATGTTTTTAATTGAAATAGAATTGCATCACTTTACATCCTCCTTTTCCTTCCTCCAGTCTCTCCCAGGTCCCTTTCTTCTGATTCCTCCCATGCCTCCTCACTCTACACATGTATGTATGTATGCATGTATGTATATAACAGTCAATGAGAAAGATGTTATCAACAAGTATGCATTTAAAGACTTATACCTCAAATATTTAAGCTAAAAGAAATGGAAATGTATTTGACAGATTCTTCTATAAAACCAGAAATGTGTGAATTAAAGGTCCCCATGAAATCAGGAAATTTTTCCATGGGCTAATAAAGACTTTTAAATAACTTGAGGAGAGAAAAGCGAATAAACTATATAATTCTGCCTTGCTCTCTGTGCTAAGACAGTGAGCGATATTTGGTCTCTTTCATGCAAACGTGTGTCCTTGTGAATTTGTGTCGGTTTCATTAACTCCTTATACTAAAATCAAAGCATATGAACAGCAGTTTCTCTTTCTGTACGACTGGAGTCCCTCAGGCCAGCATCTCACCAAGCAGAGAAGACAATCTGTCAGAGGCTGCACGGTGGTGCTTTGGAGGCTCAATGTGGCTTGCATGTGTGGACCATCAGACCTCACAATATTTTGGCTTTAACTGAATTGATCTCAAACTTTGAAAACATCACAAAACTTCACATAAAATCTATATTTCCATATTTCCTTGGAAAAAGCAGAGATCAGAAGAGACTGGGAAAAATTCCTGCATAGTAAGAATCCCCTAGGATTACTAGGGCCTCCAAGGCTCTCTCAGGTCCCCCACTGGAAGTGGGTAAGCTGACTACCACCCAGCAGGCCCATGTGGCCTGGTCCCCATCCATAATACTCCTCTAGATCCTGTAGGTTTTCATTCCACTTCCTCTGGCTTCCAAGGTGATCTATTTCAAAATGTCTTTGAAAAGAGGAGTGTAAAACAAAAGGAAGAAAAGAGGAGCCTATGAAGAACAGAATATAAAACTCTCAATGTCTTTCCAATTTGTTGCTTTGTTTGATTTTGTGTGATTTTGAAATCAATGTCTGAAATAATGTTCCATGGAAGAAACAGCCAGGTCAGGCCTCTGGCACATTTTCTGCCCCTCTTCCAACTCATCAACGATGTTTCAAATTCTCTTACAAAAGAGAAAGATAGTAGAGGTAAGAGAGCTATCTCAGTGCCCTTCTCCAACAACTCGCGTGCCTGCCTTTACCCACTTCCTCCAATCAAGGGGCAATTACAGCTATGAGATGATCAAGTCATAAAGCCATAGAAGAGACTTACATGTTAACCATCATTTACAGGACAAATGAGAGCAAAATTACAAAAAAAAAAAAATAGCATGAGGAAGAACCAGATTCCAGGCAACAAAAGCAATCTTGGAGATGGAAGAGGACACGCTACTTGTCATAATGAGGAGGTAACCAAACCTAACATGGGCAAAGGAGGCAAAGGATGTTCTTAAAACTGAGTCAGGTTCTGTGAACCAGGTCTTTGGTTTTGCTTTTGTTTTTTTTAAAGACGTCTCCAGTAAGGAGATTTTGTTTGATATGTGTGCATTAAAATAAGCAGTTTAGAAACTTCCTAAAGGTTCTAGTGCCATGCCTCTCAACGCTGCTAAATGAGAGGAGCGTAGGATTGAGCAGCCCTCCGTGATTCCAGCGATGATAGAATTCACTGAACCTTTCCAAAGAGCATTCCTAGTGGCTTCCCACCTCTGAGAACTCGCTTCAATTTATATACGGTAATTAATCAAATAGAGCCAGAGAGGATTCATCAAAGGCGAAAATGGAAATTTATTTTTCTGTAATTAGCTGCTCTGGTGAGTGACCAGTTAGTTGCTTTATTTTTTTTTCTAGTACACTGACAACTCTGGCTATATATTTTATCTTATTATCTAAGAATATCCAAGTGCAGAATGGCTAATAACTTCTCACACTCTGTGGGAAGAAGGACACAAGAAATGGTCTTCGAGAAACTGGCTTCTCAAACCTTATCTATGAATGCTTCTTGAAATTCAGGGATTTTATTCAACATTCCCAAGGAAATGGCTTTGTCCCCAAACAGAAGACTAGAAGAGAACAGATGCATCAAAAACAAGAACTTTCTGGATAATCAGGACATTAGCGGGAGAGTGGACTCTCTGGCTTGAGGTTAAGACAATCCACTCAAAAATCTTCTGGAGAACAAAGAGGAATCCAACTAATTTGAAAATGATTGCCATTCTGTTTTCCTCCTGAGCTACCACAAGTTCATTAGAGTTCTTTTTGAGAAACTCTTACATGTTTCATTTGGCAAACAGATTTTCTCCATTGCTTCATACTGACAGGGGGTAAGAGGGAGTGATCGCTTCTTATGTATAAAGTAAACCATATGAATGTGTAAATTTAGACAAATGGGAAAATAAATGGATGGCTATTATGCAAATAGCAAAAGCCAAATGGATATGTAAAATTTTTAGACCACAGTGGCGCCTTCTCAAAGAAATTTTCCCTTTGCTCTTTTGTTTTGAGTCTCGCAACCCTTAGGAATCAAAATCAACTCAAGAGATTTATCTGAATCTCTTGATTCAGCCGTTGACTCATATTTATATATCACCCATCACACACGCATGCACACACACACACACACACACACACACACACACACACACACACACACACAACACTCATTGGGCTAGATTGAATACATGGTCCTCTTTGTGGCATTAGTAGGGACGATAAAAGAATGAAAAAGATTGCTACAAAGCAAGGAAACTAAGATTGTCTTTCTTTCTAGTACACCAAAGAAATAAAAACATAAACAAACAAAACATCCCTATGGCCTCTGGAGCCCATGTATTCATCAGAACATGTAACAACATTGTACCTCAAAACACTCACAGCCAACAGTAATAGCGGAGTCAGTCAATATCTGACATTGCCGCTTGGAGTCCTGGGCAATAACAGACTGAGATGTGTAAGTATTCTTCAAGGGAGAAGAACATGAACTAGGGTCATTTTTCTCTAAAACTGCTGCCTGCCTATGCTTCTCTCCAAATTATCTTAACTTTCCCTTCAGCCTCACCTCAGCCAATACTTGCAAATGTCAACTTGGGTGCAAGGTCCCCTCAACATCACAGAAACGTTATTTTTTCAGAGACTTTCTCCAACTATTCTCTCTCTCCCAGATTCTGATGAGTCCTCCTCCTCCTCCTCCTCCTCCTCCTCCTCCTCCTCCTCCTCCTCTTCCTCCTCCTCTTCCTCCTCCTTCTCCTCCTCCTATTTCTTCTGGTCTAGCAGTAACAGGTCACCAATTGATGGCACTAGATATCCTATATTATGTCATGGCTGGCCTGTCCCCTACACACACCCTAATTAATTATCAAATCAGTTAATGCTCATGTAATTGCAACTCTGTGAGCCTTCTAAACTTGATGCTTTCTACTTCCACTTGGAGCCCTGATCGATGTAGGCAAAGAATCATCCATGGTGCTACCAACACATGCAAATTCTCCACCACACCCTAGACTTTCTAAATTGGAAGCTTTGGAAGTCTCACCTAGGAACCCTTTTCAATTGAGGTTTATACAGTATTTTGAGGTCACAGACCTAAAGCAGAAATTGAAAAGAAAATGGCCTAGACCTAAAGACAGGCCAATCTAACCTGCCCTCTATTTAGGGATAGCCCAGAAGCTAATAATGTTTTTTACACTGGTAAACAATTGAAATAAAATCTAGAAAATTTAATGACAGATTGAATTCTGTTCATGAACAGTTTTTTTTTTGGTTGGTTGTTTGTTTGGTTGGTTGGTTGATTGATTGGTTGGTTGGTTTGGTTTTTATTTTTTTAAGACAGGATGAATTTCTGCCTCGTGAGTTCTAGGATGACAGACCTGCTGGTAATTTGCAGTGCTGGTGATCAAGCCCAAGGCTATAGGCAGGCAAAGCAATCACTTTACCAACTGACCTCTACCCCTAACCCCATGCATAGTTTCACTGGAATTCATCTATGGCTTCTTTGCACTAAGATGGCAGAATTGATGTTGTGCAGGTTGCAAAGCCTGAAACAATGAACCATTCAGTTCTTGCAGATAATTTTTGTAAGTACTGGCAAAAAAAGAAAGAGAGAGAGACAGAGGGAGGGAGGGAGGAAGGAAGGAAGAAAGAGAGAGAGAGAGAGAGAGAGAGAGAGAGAGAGAGAGAGAGAAAGAAAGAAAGAAAGAAAGAAAGAAAGAAAGAAAGAAAGAAAGAAAGAAAGAAAGAAAGAAAGAAAGAGGGAAAGAGGGAAAGAGAAAGAGGGAAAGAGAAAGGGAGGAAAGAAAAAACAATACATTTGCTAATCCTTGGTCTTAAAAGAAGAATATTGTGGTGATAAATTGTGTACCCCAATAAAGCTTGCCTGGAAATCAGAGGACAAAGCCAGCCACTATATTATACATAGAGGTCAGGCAGTGGTAGCACATGCCTTTAATCCTAGCATTCAGGAGTCAGAGGTCCGGATGGATCTCTGTGAGTTCAAGGCCACACTGGGAACAGAGCCAGGCATGGTGGCACAAGCCTTTAATCCCAGCACTAGGAAGGAAGGAAGATGGCAGGGCACAGAAAGGTGTATAGGGCATGAGTATGTAGAAAGCCTCTCTCTTGAGGCTGAGGTTTTCGTAGAAGTAAGAATGTGGCTGGCTTGTTCTGTTTCTCTGATCTTTCAGCTTTTGCCCCAATATCTGGCTCTGTTTTTTTTTTTTTATTAATAAGACCTTTTAAGATTTGTGTTACAGAATATAGTATTGCATTCGATCTCTAAGACAACTTCCTGTTACATATTCAGACCATGATTGCTTCCCATCATATACAGATTATTTGCAGCCCTGTGTATTTTGATCATTTTCACAATTCTGGAGTTTTAGATGTACTTTATTCATATAGGCATTTGCATGACTACGTGTCAGGCATTTTGACTATTTTGAATCAGTTCTTTGATACTATAATTTTATGTATTTCAGCAACCTGACTTAGAACCCTATTCTGCCATGTAATTGTGTGCCTTTGAGAGTTTAGACCTGCCCCTGAATTTTTGTGAGGAATACTAAAGTTTTTTTTTTATAAAGTGTAGTGTACAGTATTCAAAGAAGAGTCCGAGGCTACCAGTTCCTCTCCTTTATCTTTATTCCATCTTGCTACTACCTTTGCTCCCATATGCACTAAAAAGTCAAGAGGTAGGGTTATATCCTTCACTGGGCACTTTCTTCAATAAGCTGAGAGACTCCAAGCTATCCGGGAAGGCAAAAGAAGTCTTCAAAATTCACTGCAGAGCACATGAGCACCGCTGAGGTTTTTATCTTGTCTAACACAATAGCCCACGCCCGTGGGCACTCCATAAACACTAACTGAATTGGATTTTATTATGCCGTTAGACCACATCCAATTCTTTTGCCCCCTCCATCATCAGAAATGCCAGCTCAAAGTGTATGGAAATAAACAATTTACTCATCAGTCTATGCTTTGAAACAAAAACTTGCATGTAGCCATTGAGACAGGATGCTTTGATAGTTTCTACCCCTGGGGTCTGTTTTAAAGCTGTAGCTTCAGTTTTCTTTTATCAGTAGACAAAAGTCTTCCAAGAAACACAAAGACTTTTAGGACTTGCCACACAGCATACATCATGTTTCAGAATCACCACAGCACTAGCAGTTCCAACAATTACCGATTGGCTTAAAGATGCATGAACCCTTCCTACAGACGGAGAAGGGGAGATTGGAAATGAGATTATTCTGTCACTGGATTCCACTTCTTCAGTACGTATTAAAAAACGAGGAGTGACTTGGGAAGTTGCCATGCCATGCCAAACCTTGCAGACATTCTTAGCATGCGGGACCCCTTCCTCTGAGTCCTTGTCAGGAGCTTACAGGAGAGGAAGAGCCCGATTAGATGTATTTCTTCTATCTCAAGTAATTCTTTGACGACATAAGCTTTGTTTTTGTTTGTTTTGTACATGGGAGTTTTAGATAAGATGTTGTTTGAAAATGAGTTTCACCAATTTTAAAAAGTCAAGAGCTAGTGACTCATCACTCTTGAGTTATAAATCAGGGAACAGCCACTTCTTCTACAAAGAGCCAGATGTGAAGTGTATTTAAATTTATGTAATTTTTGTTTTACTTTGAATAGACAGATAAAATTATAACTCGTTATAGTATGCAACATATTTTGAGATTTTTATATATACGGAAATGGCTAAATGTAGCTTATTAACATATACATTGCCTCATAACGTAGTCATTTCTTTTAGTAAGAGTATTTAAAATCTACTTGAAGGGTAAACACTTTAGGCTAAGCCTGTCATGGTTGCTCACCTTCATCGTTGTAGATAAAAAGCAGCCCCAAACTGTGTGCAAAGGCATAAGCATGGCTCTAGCTGATGAACTTTATTCATATAAACACAGTGGCCAGGTATGGCCTGTGGGTTACAGCTGGTAGATGATAAATAAATAAGTTCTGGATATGCTAAAATGACTCATCTAAATCACTAATCAGAGAGTTAATGGGAGCTATGGGAGAAGGTAGGGTTCTTTCTAACACAGAGGTAATACATCAGGAAAGACAAAATGTGTAAAACAACTGTCTTTGAAGGACAACATCAGAAAAGACTCTACATTAAATATCTCATGAATGCAGAGTCTGTAGTTACTACTACAGTCAGCCACAATCAAAATCAGAAGCTTTGCTATGGGCTTGGTCTTCGACTGAGTGGTAGAGCACGTGCCTAGCATATATGAAACCCTAGGTTGAAACACATTATGACAAAAAACAATACTTTAAATTGCCTTTGTCATAGTATTTTGCCAATTACATTTGATAACCCAAAGTGAAGAGGGACTCTTACTCTTCTTATATAATCTGAAACATTTGGTTTTGTCAATGTCGTTCAACCAAAGGATATGTCACCTAAGGGGCTATTCATGTGATCAGCACACCAATGGGTAAAAGTGGAATCCAATGTGCTGTTCACTTAAAAACACATTTGGTCTCTGTAATCTGCTAGTTATGTCTTGCTGTGAACTTTGAACCTGGAGCACTCTCTAACTGGAAATGTTCTTTGTACTCCTTCCCGGTTTGATCCACCTCTGTCCGTGATGTCAAATCATAGGCCATAATCACTGGTGTTAGAGTATTTTTCTTAAGTAACAGGAGTCTCGCTGCACAGTTATCCCAGTACCATTTACTCAGGCTCAAACAGTAACACTGAGCAGCTCTCTTTGCTTATCTTTGCTTCCCATACCTGCTGCTGCAAGCATTGTCTAAGTAAAAGGAAAGGAAGTCTCAAGAGCAAAGACAATGAACTTGATTTTTGTCATTGATTCCTCTTGATTCTTCCTTCACTCCGGAATTCAGTCTGATTTGACCCATCCCAGGACTTTCCAGTTTCTCATAGACCCTTCACACAGTAACCAAAAGGTAACTGGAAAGAGCCATGAATCAAATTAGTGCACATGAGACGTTCTATGTGCTTCTGGAAGTGGAAGACCAGTTGATCCATTGAAGAACAGGAGAGATGACCATCGTGATTGCATACAGCTCTTCTTGTGACAGTTATAATGAAGATGGAAATGGCCTCAGCATGGCATTCCAGCTACAGTCTCAAGATGGTTGTGCTGTGCTTTTCCTTGGCCAATCTGATCTGACACAGACAACAGAGACCTGAAATTTCTTTAGGAAATAATTACAACAATTTACAATGCAAAGAACCATGAAATACCCATCTGAGTTTCAAAGCAGTTGAAGAGAGACAGTCCTCTTATGCAGATTCATGCCTCCTCCCTACATCATAGGAAAGGGAGCTACTTATCCTCATCTTCCTGCCCCCAAACCCTGTCTTCATTTGCAAAGAAATAATTGGTTATTTACTCTGTATATACTTTAGAATAATGGATCATAAAGCTAAAACTGATTGTAAGAAATCACCCAGTGAAATACTTGGGTATCACTGTGAGGGAGCTGAGGTGCAGGGTGACTAGCAGGTTCCCAGGTCCCTAAAATTGCTTTGGTCGGTGGCAATTCAGGTCCAGTCCTAGGCTTTGCTAGTCTCTGCTTCAAAGTGTCATCTGCTAAGACAGGAGTCTTCTTCCACAACAGCCACATCTGCCGTAAGTACAGGCTTATTTAAGAGAATTCTTTTTTTGTTCTTTTAGCCTCTCTTCATTCACTCCCTCATCTTCTCACAGATGACAACTGGCAGGCCAAAAGCATGGCTGAATATTCCTCCAGATTGTTCAAGAAGTTTAAGGTGAAAACAGAGGAGAAACCTTTTATTTATTTATTTTGTGTTTGGCTTTGTTTTTTAATTCTCAATGCATAATTTTGGGCAAGTTCTAGCTCTTTCCGAATGAAACAGCTTTGATTTCTGTGAATTCTCTTGTAGCCAGTTCATAACTACAGTAAGGTAAATTGGCCCAACTCTCACCCGCTGCCCTTCACACCTGCCTCAGAAGGCACTGGTGCTCGGCAGAAGAAACTAAGCCTGATCATGTCCTCCTCTGTAGATGTAACCAATCGTCTTATTAAAATAAGAAACACAGAGCCAATGTAAAAGAGAAAGCCAAGAGGTCAGAGCTCAGAGATAAAATCTTACCTCCTGCAGTGCTCCTAGCTTCCCCGAGCGAGAGCTACTTCCTGTTTGTCTGTGTTTAAATAGTCTTTCTGTTCTGCCTTCTCATTGGTTGTAAACCCAACCACATGACTGCCTTGTCACTGCCTGTAAGTACCGCCCTCCAGGTCTTAAAAGCATATGTCTCCAATACTGGCTGTATCCCTGAACACACAGAAATCTACCTAGCTCTTCTAACCACCATGCTCTTGCTATGGCTCTAATAGCTCTGACCCCAGGGCAACTTTATTTATTAACATAAAATTAAAATCACATTTCAGTACAAATAAAATATCACCATATTCCTCCCAGCAAGACTTCTTGACAATCCTGCTTCCAGGGAAACCTAAAGTTAGACGTTCTTCATTATCACATTTCCACAGTTTCTTTTCCTTGCTGTAGCCCATCGTTAGCACCTAGTTAGTGCCTCATTACTTATCTCTCTGTACATCCACCCTTCCTCACTGAAGCTACGAGGGAAAAAAAAACCCCACTGCTACTCATGGAAAACACTGAAAAGTCCAATCAACCAGAGAAAGGCATGGGCTATAGAGAAATGAATGAGGTAAGCAGACTTCCACTTAACTGAAGTAATAGTGATCCTTCCATTCCCTAGCTGAAGAAACTACGTAACTCATCTTCATCTTGCCTTTTCTACGTGCACACACACACACACACACACACACACACACACACACACGAGTGTTTTGAGTTTTGAGTTTTCAAGTTTTGCTTTTAACAAATGATAAACCCATGCATCTCCTCACTACCAAACCAGGTATGTCAATGACACATGGAAACACAGGCAAGTAGGTGTGTGTGTGTCCACATGAGTGTCAGTTTGCACTCTGACTTTCAGAGGAGAGCTGAATTAGAGAATTTGCAAGAGAGAGAGAGAGTTGAAAGCTTTAATACAAGAGTAATATATTTACTGTGAGCAACAGAGAAAAATGCAGCACGCAGCATATTCAAGGTTTATCAAGCGAACAGCACACTCTTCATCTCAAGTACATATGAGGACACAGAGTAACTAAATTTTCATACTGGAGGAAGGTAAAATGGCAGAGCTGTTCTGAAATATATGTTAGCACTTCCATATACAGTTAAACATGTCATTTATCGTGTATGCTTACAAAGGGTGAATTTACTATAGTTACAGTATAGTGTCAAAACAAAATCTACTTTTTAACAAAAGTGCCACCTTTGCCCCCAAACATTGAAAAATTCACTGAAAGGAACTATAATTTTTCCTAAAAAGAAAAGAAAACTCATTTTTCAAACTGTATTAATTTCCAGGTAGATGAAAGATAAGTCCAATCTCAACCCTGGGTGAGTACATTTTAACGTTATCTAGGTCTCATGTTAGAAGTTGTATTTTCAACAGGACTGCCTGATGCCATATGGCTCAGGTGGATGAAAGACACCTACAGACCAGCCTGGGTCCTCACAATCCGGGATGACTAAAGGTATCCAGAGGCCTACCCAGAGTAGCACCTTATGGCACCAGGCAGGTAGGTGCCATTATGATGAACAAATACATGTTGGAGACATGGGAGAGAGAAGCAGAATGGTTCGTGTGCTGTGAAAATGGTGGAACTGAATAAGAGAGGGTAATGAGGAATAGGCTGATGGGGATAGCCTGCTTGCCACCAGGGCCAAGGTGATGTCCTGCAGGAAGGGTCTGTGTTGACATCCATGACCCATATTACTGCCAAAGGCCAAAGGATACCCAGGATCTGGTCTGCCACCTGTGGCCATTTTGGTGTCCCAAGGCCATGCTGCCTCCAGAGCCATGCTGATCTGAGTGGCCTGTGTTGCCACCAGGGGACATGATGACATCTGGGTCTAAGCTGCTGTCAAGGGCTATATCTGGATCAGTGGACCTGTAGCAGCTAGGGTCTGTGTTGATATCCATGGCTGCAGTAACCATTGAAGGCTGTGCAGATGATCAGGGTCTGGTTTGATTTGGTGTCCGAGAGTCATGTTACCACTGGGGCCATGCTAATCTGAGTGTCTTGTGATGCTACCTGGGGCCATGGTGACATCTGAGGCCAGATTATGATGTTGTAAGGCCATGTCTGGGTCCATGCTCCTACCACAGCCAGGGTCTGTGTTGATGGCTATGGCCCATGTGCCACCAAAGGCCACGGATTCCCCAGGGTTTAGACCACAACCTGTAGTGATATTGGTGTCTGCGGGCCATGCCCCCACTAGAGCAATGCCCATCTGGGTGGCATAGGCTGCCATACAGGGCCATGGTGTCAGCCACAGCCAGGCTGCTGCTAAGGGTCATGTCTGGGTCTATGGCCCTGCAGCAGCTAGGGTCTGACTTGATTTCTGTGGCTCCTGTTACCACCAAGGGCTGTGCAAATGCCCAGGGTCTGGTCAGCCATCTGAGACCATGTTGGTGTCCAAGGGCCTTGCTGCCCTGGGGCTATACTGATCTGGGTGGCCGGTGCTGCCACAAGGGTCTGGTGATGTCTGGGCCCGAGCTGCTGCCAAGAACTATGCGTAGGTCTGTATTTCTGCTGCAGCTGAGTTTTATGTTGATGTCCATGGCTCTTGTTACCACAAGGGGTCATAGGAACCATGCATGTTGAAATCCGAGGACCAGCCCCACCCCTCACTAGCCCTGGGATAGCTGATCCTGCCCCTCGACAGACACAGCAGCAGAAGAGCTGGTCCTGCACCCCATGCAAGAGCTGCCTCTCCCTAGCACTTGGGAGAGATAATCCTACCCCGCACCACAGGCCTGGGAGGGCTGGCCCCCATGCAATAGGCCTAGAAGAGCTGGCTCTGCCTCTTGCCTGAGGTGGGAAATCCCAGTGGCCCAGACCAACCAGCTCAGCTACCACCCAGACCCAGACCCTGGGCCTTGGGTTGACCCACCCCAGTATCTATCCCATCTATGACCTGCTGGAGCATGTGAAGGGACTGGTCCTGAGGAACAATGGCCACCTGCAGGATCTCCATGATCCAAGGTAACAGTAGGATATCTGAGTGAGGACCCAGTGATGATGGTGTGCCAGAGGTCAGAGTCCTTGAACCAGAACAGTGACTCATTGCAATGAACATTTTGTGGATGTGGCTGATTGGACAAAAAAGTATATGCTGTGTGACACATGGCAGCTCCCAATGCTACCAGTATGAATGAAGAGGCGTTGGAAAGATGGAGAAGTGAGGTATTTTCTGTTTTGTTTTGTTTTTATTGATTGGGGGGCAGTTTCTTTTGGGAGGGATATTACAGGGGTGAAGGACAGACATGGAGAGACTTGGAGGTGAGAGGGATTGGGGTGCATGATGTGAAATTCCCAAAGAATCAATAAAGAACTATGTTATAGAAAAAGGGTTTTAGGAAGACATTTTTAGTGTGTAAGTCAATGGAAAAATAAAAATGTTAAGTGCTGGGTTAAGTGCTCTCCAGGTGGTCATATGTGGTCACCATTATACTTTTCACTAGTGCAGAGTAGTTGATGCTTAGGTCAGAGAAGTATGGTTAATATTGAATAAGCCCTTGGATTTGCCAGTTACCTCCTGGTGAACTTCATGTATATAATTTTGTCCTCTCACACAGTCAATATTCACCACTGCAGATGAGGAAACAGAAGGATCACACTGCAAGCTCTGAGTCCCTAGGGTTGGGCTGATTGAGAGGGAAGGATAGTCACTGGGTTTGAAAACAGTAAAAGGCAGGACCAAGGAAAGCACATGGGGTAGGGGAGGTGTGACAGGACGTAGAGGCATGAGGTGCGGCATATCGGGAACCCTGAGTAAAGGAGCATGATCCGAGCTGGGGAGTCTTCGTTAGGAAAGCATAGGCCACCATGGAGGATCCCAAAGACGGACTCTTAGCCTTGGGCTTGTTCTCTTACTACATATAGCTAGGCTAGACAAAGTTGATGAAAGATGGAATAAAACAGTGTGTTTCACAGATTAGCTAGATGGTGGGATTAGGGCTTCTACACAGTCTACAGTGGCTTCTTGCCGTACACTCAATGTCCATCTCCACCCAGGAGAAGACTCCTCTCATCTCCTTTTATAAGTGATATGATTGAGAAAAGAAGGAAGTAAATGATGTGCATGAGCATCCTGTGGCTGGACAGAGGTGGACTGGAGACCGAAGTCCAAGAACACATGGCTCTTCTTTGTGAGCTCGTAGAGGAAAAGTCTTAGAAAGGATGTGGCCTATCTGGGGTGTTCATATCAGTTAGGGTGCTTTGGAAATGCTTCTGAAGTGGAAGGAAGGGTCTTCAAGGGTAATGCGATACAAGAATTGGTAGTGCATGATAACTAGTTGGGTAAGAGAGAAGAGACTCAAATGTGTTCAAATAGCCTGGGGCAAAATTCTGGATCTCACTGGCAGAAATATGCTATTCAAATAAACTCAGGCATGACCCAAAGATCATCAACAAATTATTTAAGGATCAGATTTTGATAGACTTTGACATTTTAAAGTCCTGATGATCTTTATACGTGCGATTTTCTTCTCTCAACAACACTTTGAACCGGGCAGTATTCACCATTGTAGATAAGGAAACAAAAGCCAGAGAACAAGAGGTGGATCTTCCCTGGCTCTCTGCATCTTTCTCGCATAGGCACTTTCCCCAGGAATTCTCTGTGTATCATGCTGCCTGCTTCTCAGAGGACTCAAGCAGTCTGCCCAGGCAATAAGCATTGTCAAACTTGCCTTCTACAGTGGATTCGCCCTTGGAAATACCACTGGGAGGTACAGCTCTCAAACTTTCAATCCTTCCCTCAGCTCTGGGTCTAATCTTCATCTCCTTCTAGTTAGCATCTCAGAGCTTCTGGGACTCCCTAAACAAGAAGGTAAGAAACAGCAAGAATTTGAGAAATAAACCAGCCTATCTACCGCAAAGGACAGCATGTCTTCAGGTCTGAAGTCCCTGAGGGGGAAAAAAAAGCCAGGGAGGATTAGCTTTAATGAATTCCTAGGAGTCCTAAGCTGCTCCCAACCCTAAGAACTTAATAGTGCCTGTTGTTTAATAAGCAAAAAATGAAACAGCTTTGTAAACCATAAAATAGAAATAAAACCCCTGGAAGGCAGAAATGAACACCTCCTAGCTCACCCTTTCATTCCAGCCACAGCTGTTAATGGTGACAACTAAACATCTAATTTTATTCCTAGGTCCTGCATTTAGCTATGCACATTTGTTGTTGTTGTTGTTGTTAACGCCTTAATCTTGAAGATGAAGAAAATAAATGTTGCTCCATGCCACACATGTGCTGACCATAAACATGCCCTGCTTAGACCTCTTGATATGGAGACTACAGTGTATTAAACCCATGCTCTAAATCCACTACCTGGTTCCTACTGAGGCCATATTTCCCACGGGCGAGTCTCAGACAGTGACTGGGCCCAGCAATGTTGCTAAAGGAGACCCCAATCTGTGAGCTGTGGGGGCTTCTCTCCAGGATATTTTGATTCAGGGTTCCCACCTAGCCTACAGAGCTTCTTGGAAATGGGCTACAGGTCCATGGCTTTTTCTTCTATCCCACCTGCCTGAGCTCTCTCCCTCCCAGGGCTTATGCTTGGAACACCCTCTGAAGGCTCTGCCCAGCTTCTCTGCATCTTTCTCCCATGGGAAGCGTTCCCAATAATTCTCTCTGTATCTTGGTGTCTGCTCCTCAGAGACCTCAAGCAGTCTGCCCAAGCAATGAGCTCTGTCAAACTTGCCTCCTACAGTGACCTAGCAAATAGCAAATAGCACCTGAAAGTAGAGCCCTCAGGCTTTCCATCCCTCTCTCAAAGCAACTCACTGTTTTTGTTGTTGTTTGTTTGCTTGTTTGTTTGTTTGCTTGCTTGCTTGCTTGCTTAATAAATATTGTTGGCTTCAAGACTGCTATGTTGACTTTGGAAATAAGCGCTAAGAACTCTCTTCAGATCACTAAGTACTTGAGTTCCTTGGGTTCTGGTCCAAAACACATGTGAGAGCTGCTATAAGCAAGGAGGTAGCCATGGGCTGGGACCTTCACTCCCCAATCCTGGATGTGCTTTGTACTTATCATGTGACCTCAGACAAGCCAATTAGCCCCTCGGAACCTGTTTCCTCTATAATATGTGGATAATAATAGCCTTCTTGCTCACTTCAAAGGCTGCTCTAAGGATCAAATGGTTTAATTATGTGAAAGTGCTTGCAAACCAGAGCACTACACAAAAGGAAGTTATTATAATTATTGTCTTCTAGATGGTAAAGGTAATTGACCAACTTTATTCACATTTCCTGGGGAACCAGCATTAGATACAGCAAAGCAATTATATATCAAAATATAGACGCACCTCAGAGGCAGGGTGGGAACCATCGGGAAATTGTGGAGATGTTACCCAGCAAGCTATGCAAGCAAATCTCAGGTGGCTACAAAAGAGCCCAGTCTAAGTGGCTTTCCAAATTATAAGGCAAAAGTGCTGTTGAAATTCCTTTACCTCATACAAAGCGCTGGGACCATGAGATACTGGTGTGAGTGGAAAGGGAAAAAACTCCAAGTCTAAGGTGATTCTCAAACCACAGTAATTTTGTCAAACCTTAGAACCCAATATAATCCTTCCAACCTGCTTGAATTTGTGTAAAATAATAAATCTGGCCACACTAGTAACTTGAGGTTTTTTTTGGTTTGGTTACAAATGACTTTCTGTGGGAATAAAAGAAGAAAACAGCTCTCCAGGACTTCAGTGTATATGTGAATATATGTTCAATCCTCACTCCCAATATTGTGGTTGAACTCAGGTATTTCTGTGTGACATTAAAGTTGGCATGGAAAGGAAAGGATTCATAACTACAGAGGTATAGGTTAATCTGTGCTGTAAATATAAGGCATTATAAAGTTTGTAGAACCTATGAGAATTCTTTGCAGTGCCTTTAATTCTGAAAACAGTAGCTTCCATTTAAATTACAAGCTCTCAATCAAAGAGATTCATAAAAATTCCCCCTTTCCTGATTGATTTCCTGATTGAGTGTCAAATGAATTTCTTCAAGGAGGAGGCTGCCTCCTTCACTAACACTGCCTTCAAATGAGAGCAGTATCTGGATGGGGCTTAGACTGTGTTAAATGATCCATTTCCTTCCCCTGAGGTTCGTTTTGGGGTCCTATTTCATTGCCTATGTATGTCTCTCCACATAAGAAGTCTGTGAGGTCTCTCACCTATCCATTAAGTACAGACACCATGCAAAGGCGTCAGGGAGAAGAAGCAAAGTCTCCTTCTCCCCCTACTCCAAATCTTCCCCCTTCTCTTTCTGCTGTCTCCTTCCTTGTACTCTTGTTACTCACACTTCCCCAACAGAGGGAATACTCACAACCTGACATCCTAAAAACAGACAGCCCTACTGCTCTCAGCAACCTTGAATCAGAGCAAAGCAAACGACTTGCTCAATCCACAGAATTTATGACATCCTTTAAGAAAATCTGAAAAACAAGAAACCTAGTTCTCTGAGATGATGTCAAGTTCTCTTTCTGGACTGGTAATGGCTAAAACCCACCTGCAGGGACATGGCAGCTCTTTGGCTGTTAGTGACGTTAGCAGGTCAGTCTTGGTAACCTTGCCTCAGACACACTCTTTCTAAATGGCAGGAAACTCATCTCAAACTCCAAAGGCATATAAAATCAAGACCAAAGCACTGAGGAGGTCCAGGAGTTTCTACTCATAGAATGTTCTGGAACTAGAACAAAAAGAGGTCTGAGGTGATTAAAGGTCACATTTCTTCATCCCAAATGCCTTCCAGGGAGAATGACTTTCATCAGCTTTTCCAGACTTCCATGTCCCAGATCACTCTCCACTTTCCCATTTTAACAAAGCATCTAAATAAATACAGACAATGCAGTCTTGGTGGGGTTGCACTTTCAAATTAGACACTGTGAAGTTGCTTATGTGCATGCAAATAAAATGTCATGCTCATCAGGGGAGCATACTTTGGCATCAAGTAATATATGGTAAATGGCACATAATCTGATTGAGAGGAAACATCTCTATGCCTCAGGAGTTTCAATTTGGCTGAATCTACTTGTGATGGAATCAACTGTGTTGTGGACACCTCAGCAGAGACAAATTTACCCTTTAGCCTGAAATAGCGTGTAGTCTTTTCTCAACACCAAAGGCAGTCCTGCCTAATTTTCCATCCATTCATTCACTCATCACATATATTCTACATACCCACTGTGTTCAGGCACCATTCGAAAACAAGGATACAGGGTCATCAAAGGCCAATAAAGCAGTGTTCCTGACCTCTCATTGATACAAACATAGTGTGTGCAAACTATACAAAGAAACAATTAAAAGCAATAATGTACAGGAATGAATATAATAAAAGCTTGCCAAGTAATAAGCATTTGATAAGTATTAAATACATACGATGTGTTAATACAAATAATTGCTAATATTTCATCCAAGCACGTGCAGAATGCTATAACTATTAGCCAGTGGAAGAAAAGTTACCCAACAAAGAAAATGGTTTCCCTTAGAAGGAAACATTGAAGCTGGATGGAGGAGATGTTAGGAAAAACTTTATGATGAGAAAAAAAATCCACCAATTTAACTATGTAATAAGTCAAAAGAGCTAAAGCATTAAGTGCAGGAAAACTTGGCTGTGTTTATGGAAGGCTGCTTGATTTATATAACCACACAATTCTCTGAATGGCAACCAAGTAGCTAACTTCAATGAAGTCCAAAGCTATCCAAAACTAGACCTTCAAGAAAGATCATTGCTAAGCCTGCAAGAGATTCCTTACTCTTCAGTCCCATCTGTTAATGCTGAAAAGCAAGGAATACAAAATGGATTGAGGTACATGAATTTTCCAAAAAGAAGCCTACTGACTCACCAGAGATAGAAACAAGTCAACAAAACACAAGAACAAAAGAAAGACACTTTTCTTCAGTGGCCCCAACAGTGGAATAGTAACATCGTTAAAATAAAGACCAATATTAAACCAAAGTATGCAATCAGATAAGATCATTTTGCTGTACTTTAAATAATTCAGCTTAAGAATAGCATGCCTTCTCATGCTGCAGCTGGGGCCATACAAATCTGAGTGGCCTGTGATTCCACAAGGTGCCATGGTGACATCTGGGTCCTAACTACAGCTAGGAGCCATGTCTGGGTTCATGGCCCTACCTCAGCCAGGGCCTGTGATGATGCCCATGGCTTGTGATAGCTTCAAAGGCCATGCAGATTCCAGGAGTTTGGGCTATTACCTAGGACCATGTTGGTGTCCATGTTCCTAACCCTGGGGCCATGTCTGGATCATGTTCCTGCTGTAGCTAGGGTCTGTGATAATGCCCATATCCCATGTTGCCACAGGGAGTCATAGGAAACACGTATGTTGAAATCTGAGGGCTGGCCCCATCCCTCACTGGCCCTGGGATAGCTGGTTCTGCCCCTCACTGGACACTGCAGCAGGAGAGCTGGCCCCCAAACTCAGGAGAGATGGAACCAACCTTCACATGAGTGTGGAAGAGCTGACATAGACCTAAGAGAGCTGGCTCTGTCCCTCACCTGAAGGGTCAGACTCAGTGGCCCCACTCAAACAGCTCAGCTACCACCGGTATCCACATCCTGGGCTTTGGGCTGGTCCACCCTAACATCTACCCGATCTATGACCTGCTGGAGTGGATGAACAGACTGGTCCTAAGGGATGACAGCCAGCCCCAGGATCCCCATAGTCAACAGCAAGATATCTGAAAGGAGTTTGATATAGAGTAACGGAAATGGGCTGAGTTTAAGTGTAAGAGCTAGTCAGTAGTAAGCCTGAGCTAATGGCCCAGCAGTTTTAATTAATATAAGCTTCTGTGTGTTTACTTGGGTCTGAGCAACTGCAGACCAGGCAGAGTTTCAGTGAGGGTCTAGTGACGATGGTGTGCCAGAGGCCTTGAACCAGACCAATGACTCATTGTAATGAACATTTTGTGGGTGGGGCTGATTGGACAAAAGGGTATACTGTGTGACACACTGTAGCTCCCAATGCCACTAGGATGAAGGAAGAGGTGTTGGAAAGATGGAGGAGCAAAATGGGTTTTTTGTTTGTTTTGTTTTGTTTTTAATTGATTTGGAGGGCTCTTTTGGCAGGGGTGGGTGTTGCAGAATGAGGGAAGGATATGGAGGGACTGGGAGGTGAGAAGGATTGGGGTGCATGATGTGATATTCCCACAGAAGCAATAAAGAATTATGTTGAAGAAAAGAAGAGGAAGAGGAAGAAGAACAGGAAGAAGAAGAGCATCCCCTCAAGGGAAGCACCAAGTGAAGAAAATGGGTCCTGTGAAAATAAATGCTCAGATAAAAGCAACATTTAGCTTGGCCTTGTAACAAAGGGATAGAAACAGGTATTTCTTTGGATTCCATGGAAGAAATGTTGTAAAAGGATATATATTGTATGTATAGTCAAAGGAAGATTCCAAGAGTAGGAACTGTGGTTACTATATTTGTTGATGTTTTGTTTTATTCTGTTCGTGGCCCTAGGGATACAGTCAGGGTTTGGGAAATTCTAGGCAATGAGCTAGTGCCCTGGTAAATATCTATCTCTAAACATATAATGACTCCAAATGCATAAATGTTATCTACCTTAATAAACTTTGCTCTCTGTGAGTTCGAGGCCAGCCTGGTCTACCAAGTGAGTTCCAGGAAAGGCGCAAAGCTACACAGAGAAACCCTGTCTCGAAAAACCAAAAAAAAAAAAAAAAAAAAAAAAAACTTTGCTTTGGAAATATCCTTCAAGTAATCATTAATTATGACATAAAATGGCCCTTGCCTGTTTCTCTTCCAGGTAGAACGACAATTCTCAACAGTCTTCACTGATGAAATGTGACAGCTTGACATGCAAAGCTCCTCAGTCACGTGACTGCCCACCCCTGTGACATGCTATCTTTATGACAATCCAACTCTGATAGATGTACAGATAAAATAGGGAGTCAATCTAAGTTAATACAGAAACAATGATGCACTTGCCCTAATTCAAAAGAGGCAGTGGTCACTTAAACATGCCCCCCTAATATTTGTGTTTCACACTCAGTTTGAACTGGATGTTGGTCTTTTTAGCATCAGTCCATCTGTGTAAATGGGCATTTGTTTCCCTACGCGCCATCCCCATCTTGACCACCACACTTTACTTGAGCAAACACTGAAGCAGATGAAGAAAGATAAGAGAAGCCTTAAAATTCACCACTTTTTTTTTCTCAAAAAATTGAAAGATTCTTGATTACTATAACTAGAAAAATTTAAGCTGTAAGACAATGACGTCATTCTTTATTTCTTTCTTTGTGGTGAAATGAAAATTTCTCCACCATTGTGTCTTTCAACCTTCATTAAATATCCCCTGCAGATGAGGGGAGTTTTAAAAACTAATAATTATAGTGCTCAGGGATTTCTGCTCCTAGGAAGATGTAGTAGATATGATCTCCCTTATTCCTTCTAAGAACTGTCAAAACCCTGGAAGATACAAATAAAATAAATACAAGGTGACTGTGAAAGAGAAAAAATGAAGCAAGCATCAGGACCACGGACCACAGGCCCAGTGCTGAGCTCCCTAGTAGCCTTCCTATATACAGACTTAGAACAGAAAGAAGCCATCAGCCTGGAAACACAATGATCTTGACAAAATAGAAAGGTTTTCTCATCATCTAAGGGGCATATTAGGAAGACAGAAAACCTTCAGATGATAGCTGCTCTACCCCGGTAAAACACTACAAATATATAACAGGTAACTAGATGGCAGATCCATCTCTGTGCACTGTGCAAAGGCCGAGCAGAGAGCCTAGATAACCCATGCTGCACCTGGCTATGATATATCACTTCAGTCCTCCCACAAAACTAGAGGAACCATTAACAATGCTATCCAGAATATACATTCCTAAGCACTAGAGAAAAATCAAAATTACACTGTAGAAAAAAAAATCACAAGTAATCTACAGAAACATAGGAAAAAGAAACCGAGAAGGGAAAAGTCCTGAGGAAAAAATAAAGGAAAATAGAAAAGATCAAGCTTGAGTCAACAGGACGTAAAAATGTAGTAAATTGAATGGTCTGATTATCCCATAAAGTAAATTAAAAATGTGGTCCAAATACATGGTCAATTAAAACATCAGGAAGGGTTAAAAGTGAAAGATAGCAAAGACAGAACATATCTCTACTGAATAAGATAAGCTACTAGATAAAGGAGATGTCAGAGTAAAGGATACTAATAAAGACAGAGAGGAACATTACAAGCTTGAAAAACTGTTATGTTACCATGAAAGTATGGCAATCTCAATTCTAGAGGAGAGAGAGACCTAAGAGACCTAGAAGGAGAAATAGGAAAGCCCAAAGTTAAACCCAAATCTCTCTCAATCTCTGGTGGTACCACAGAGAAAATCACCAAGGAGTTGAACTCAGCATCTGCAACTAGGGACCCCGTCAACATGAATTAAATAATCTACCTGTCAGCGACAGAGCACACTTTCTTTCCCAGTGTCTATGAATAACATACCGAGTTAGACTATACTAAGCTATAAAACACATCTCAGCAAATATGGAAGAAGTGAACTCATGCAGGGCATCCTCCAGCTGCAACAGAATCAAACTAGAAATCAGTAGTACACAGCTAAGAAGATAACCAACCACCAAATATATGAAAACTAAACAGCATACTTACAATCAGCAGGTCCAAAAAGTTCCAAGAGAAGATGTTTAAAATCCATTGACCTGAGTGGAAATAAAAATACAATATGTTAAATTTTGTGTTGCATCATAAAAGTAGTGCTAAGAGGAATTTCTGAAGATCAAATGTATACTTTAGAAAGAAAAGAAAGAAACATCCAAATCAATAAAAAACAGCTCCCAACTGCAAGGACCTAGTGAAAGAAAAGAAAAACAAACCAAATGAGTTGAAGAGGGGAGACAGAGGAGAGCAGAAATCATTGAAGCTGAAAACAGAAAGGCCAGAGTTAAATAAACAAAAAGATGCTCCTATTAAGAGATCAATAAAATTCTTAAGTCCTCAGCAGTGCAAAGAAACAAAGGAACTCAAGTTATCAATACCAGGAATAAAAGGGCAGGTCTCTCTACAAACACCGCAGGCATCAAAGAGATAATGTGGGCATAGTGCATGGTGCATGCCATCCTGAACACATCAAGCTGACAGCACTGATCAAATAAAACAACCCTCTGAAAAACACAAACTGCCAAAGCTCACCACACAGCAAATAGATCATTTGAATGGCCCTGTACATACAGATGCTGAATTTATCATTCAAAAAATATATAAAACACATTATGTATATATGTATGTATGTAGGTAGGTAGGTAGGTAGGTATATATTCAAACTCAGATAGTTTTTCTGTTTTGTCTAGTAAATGTTTAAAGAGGACTGAAAAGTTCCACACAATTTCTTCCAAAAAATATAGAAGGGCTAAGAAGGAAGTCACCTCAATTCATTTTACGAGACCACCATTATTCTGATACCCAAACTAGTCACAATGAGCCTAGAGACAGAGAAGTAAAAATTCTTAACAAAATATTAACAACTAAAGTTCAAAAATATTTTTTAAAAATTATCACATACTACAACAAATAAAGATTTTCTGGGAAAACATCACCCATCTTACTAGTAAACAAAAGAGGAAAATGATGATTATATCAATCTGCAAAAAACATTTGACAGAATTCCACATTCACAGATAAAACTTCATGTGGAAAAAAAACTCAGGGCTGGAGCAGGATCTGGTGTCACAGGACTGTCACCCCAGCTGTTTGGGATGCTGAGGAGAGAATATCCCAAGCCAGAGCGTCCCTGGGCCACAGCCTGGGCTCAAGAACAGAGGGCAGACCTTGGTGATATTCTGTCTAAAAATAAAAAGTAAAAACAGAGCTACAGACATAGTTCAAGGTCAGAGAACTTGTCTAGCCTGTGCAGGACCCTGAGTTCCATCCCTAGTCCTAGAATGGGAAGGGTAGATGGTGACTTTCATCTGACAAAATGAATTCACAAAAAACCTACAGAGCTAGCATCATTCCTAACAGTAAACTACTAAAAGCCTTTCCCTCGGGTAAGAAATGGGCAAGAACATCTACTCCTATTCAACAGGACACTTAAGTTCCAGCCAGTGTAATGCTATTCTCTTTTTTTTAATTTTTATTTATTTTATTTTACAATACCATTCAGTTCTACATAACAGCCACGGGTCCCCCTATTCTCCCCCCTCCCACCCTCTCCCCTTACCCTCAGCCCACCCCCCGTTCCCACCTCCTCCAGGATGTATCCTCCCCCGAGGACTGCGATCAACCTGGTAGACTCAGTCCAGGCAGGTCCAGTCCCTTCCTCCCAGACTGAGCCAAGGGTCCCTGCATAAGCTCCAGGTTTCAAACAGCCAACTCATGCAATGAGCACAGGACTTGGTCCCACTGCCTAGTTGCCTCCCAAACTGATCAAGCCAATCAACTGTCACACCTATTCAGAGGGCCTGATCCAGCTGGGGGCCCCTCAGCCTTTGGTTCATAGTTCATGTGTTTCCATTCGTAATGCTATTCTTAAAAGAATGTCCTCATGAAATATATTCTAACCACTCTAACCACACTCCCTGCCCCCACCATCTCTCAATTCCTACCAGGTCCTCCCTACCTCTTTACCCATCCAACACCATACCCTTTCCTTCTTTCTTTCTTAGAAATCAGACAAAACACTGGGGGAAAGACATTTTGATTTTTAAGAGTAATTAAATCCACACAGATTAGAAGGAAAAAAATAACACTGACTTTATTTGCAAGTGACATAATCTACACAGAAAAGCCTACAGAATCTGTCTTCTAATGCCAAGAGTTAATGCCATTTCAACAACGTGGTAGAGTGTTAAGCACATATTTAAAAGTTAATTTTATTTCTGCATATTAACAATGAGCACACAGAAACCAAGTTTTAAAACTTAATGAAATATATTTGAGTGATTAAAATGAAATACTGACCTACATGTTTATCAATGCATGTATATGGTTGGATTACTCCAAATGATAAAGTATCATCCAAACAAAACCAGGGGCGTTAAAGTGAAGAACACAAGCATATTCCTGTAGTGCAAGCTGTGGCACAGTAAGACACAGTTGCCCTAAAGACATACTCATGTCCCATCAGTGTCACAGAAAAAGAGAGACTCTATAGATACAGAAGGGATTATGCTATCTCATTTACATGATGCTTTAAAGGGTTTAGAATTCTCTGAAAGTTTTTGAAAAAAGAATAAACAGAGATGAATCAGCCTACTCAATTTCAAGAACTATCATGTGGATTGGAAGGATGGCTCTGTGGCTGAGAATTCTTTCTGCTTTTGAGGAATTTGGTTCCCAGTGCCCATATCAGACAACTCACAACTGGATGTAACTGCAGAAGACGATGACACAGCCTCTTCTGACCTCTGCAGCCATCCTCACACACATGGCTTATACTTACACAAACACACGTAGGTAAAAATAAATGAAACACATCTCAAAGAACTATCATGTAGCTAGAATAATCAAGACTGATATTGGCAGAAGGAGGGCCACATTGATTAATGAATCAGAATTCAGAACTCAGAAACAAATACAAGAATGACCAACTGATTTTTGTTAAGGGTACAAAAGCATTCCAATTCACAGAATAGTCTTTTCAACAAGTGGAACCAAGGCAAAGGAATTTATGGGGAATAGAAAGAATGTGAAACTCAGCTATATATAACATCTCTATAAACATCTCTATATCACCTTTGAGATGACCATGTGGACAGTAAATGGGATCCATTTATATTGTTTAATATAACATTTGTATATGCAATATATTTGTATATACAAAATATATAGTTTTTTATTTATTGGTTTTAAAATTATTTTTCATACAATGTATTTTAATTATATTCTTTCCTCTCCCCAACTCATCCCATATCTTCCCTGTTACAAAACGTTTGTTTACATTGTGTAAAGATGTGTCACTGTGATTGGTTTAATAAAGAGCTGAATGGCCAATAGCTAGGCAGAACTTGCAGGCAGGGAGAGGAACTTGGGATGAATCTAGGCACATGTGAGACACCAGCTAGAAACTGAAGAAGTAGGACATACAGTACGGAGGAGAGGTAACCAAGCCACCACGTGGCAGAATGTAGATTAATAGAAACAGGTTAATTAAAGCTATAAGAGCTAGTTGGGGAAAAGCCTAAGCTAAGGCCAAGTTTTCATAATTAAGAATAAATCTCACTGTCGTTATTTGTGAGCTGGCGACCAAAAGGAAAGTTGGACTACACCTCCCCGTCTCCATACTCCACCCAACTTCACGTTCTTTCTATCTCTCTCTAAAAAAAAAAATCAAGACAAAAGATACCTAATCAAAACAAGCATATAAACAGAACACAAGAAACTTGGAGTCTATTTTGTGTTAGCCAACTATTCCTGAGCAGGGTATAGTTGCCTGACTTGGATTAAAATAAAATTTTTATTAAGCAAATTTATTGTATGTTTTAATTAGAGAAAATTTCTTAAGGGTACACAAATATTTGTAATACAATGTATGTTTAATAATCAACAGAGGAATAAAATTTCTTTAGGAAGAGTGGTATGGTCATCAAAGGAATTTCCAATGAGCTTCCGAAGAGCAGGGTTTTGGACTGACTCTAAAAACGGGAGTGGTTTCCAGCTTTCCCCTCCTCTTCACAGTGCCCTTTGTAGAGAAAGCCAGTTTAGTTAATAGTGAGATAGTTAATAACTGAACACCAGTGTTGGGCAGTTTTCTACCACAATGTCAGTTCTTTGCAGTCTTGCTATAATGTTAAATCACTGATGCTGCATCATAGACGGAAAGTGCTAGGGAAGCAATAAATCACAGGAAACTGCCATTTTCAAAAGGGGGTGCTTATCTATTCAGACATTTAGTAATTGCTTACAAATCCTGATACCAGTTACATGCTCCTATGCTATACTGATGGAGCATGGTCTAAAACATTCGTTAAATATAAGATAAAAATCATAAAACTTACAAAGAGAGGCAGGCATTCTGGGCCAGGTACATCTTATAGACAGTGATTTTCAGGATAGCCCCTGTGTAAGAAACTATGTGTAACATCTCTTCATCCATACAATGATCTGTGGGCTCTTTGCAGAGATTTTAGGACCTTGTAGAGGAAATGAAAGCACTTGTAAACATTTGTAAAAATTTCTCCGCAGTAATTTAATAGTCGTCTCATAATGTAATTGTAACGGGTCTCCCTAAATATGAAATATTTTGTCATTTCACATTCTTCATAATTATTTTATTAGTCTAGGAAAGGACTTTGCAGCCTTGGTGCTCTTGTTGCTGTGGGTCAATACACCGTGACTAAGAGTGCTTGGTGCTCCTCCAGATGACCTGGGTTCAGCAGAGTGTGCAATATGTAACATTTAGAAGCACTCCTTCCCACTAAAGAAGAAGGCACTACCCACACCAAGCTGGAGCAATAAAAAAAAACTCTAGGATTACCAAATAGGGCCTTGAGGAGTGCAAAATAATCCCTGGGTTAGAACAACTGGTTTAGTAATGCTATTGTCCTTTGAAAATAACAACTGATATAGGAGAGGTTGAATAGATAGCCAAAGGTCAGGCTATGCTAAACTGATGGAGCATGGTATAAAACATAAGATGGCCATGATCCCAAAATTTTCCACTACACCTACTTTCTTATTAAAGAATTCTGCTCCTAGAGAGAAAGACAGAACTACAGCTTAGTATTACAAAAGAATTTGAAGGGACTTTTCAATTTACTTAGGGAATGCCAAAAACACTATGGATTCAAAGATCTTTCTAGGGTAGACAATGAGTAGTAGGTCGATTCACTTTTCATTCCTTAAAACAAATCACTATGAGTGTAGTAGCTAAAACCAACACACATTTATTATCTCACGGACTACTTCCTTGGGTTTGGGTCACAGTGTGGCTCTTAGGATCTGGTCTCCAGAGGCTAAATGTAAGTTGTTTCCCATGCTGCTTTCACTTACCACTCAGAAGCTTTCCAAACTTACTAAGTGGTAGAAGAATTATTATATGACCAAGGTCTGCATTTTCTTACTGCTGCTATGCATGGCCAGGGATCATATCTTAGTCCCATGGCCACTATGGCATCCTTGTCACATGGCCCACTCAGCTAAAGATGTGATAACTGAATTTTCAAGATCAACACAGAAGATAGTTCCAAGGACCCACGTATCTGGGTCTGACCAACCCAAGATATCTTCCTAGTGATCAATTCAATGGATTCATTTACCAGAATCATTTCTACAAAATCCTTTACACCTGAGAAATTTATAACTCTTTTCGTTATCATCTTTTCATCATTCCTCACCTAAAGTTTCACAACCATCTATATAAAGTCCATTCTGACATTTGCATTTTGTAATGTTTATTTTTGTGGGGAGCAGGGCTAAGACAGGGTATCATAGCACATACTCATCCAGAACTACCTTTATAGGCCAGGCTGGCCTCCAACTAACTATCCTGCCTTCCAAATGCTGAGATTACAGGTCTGGGGTACTCCACATCCTTTGATTCATTTTCTAAATGACATTTTATTCCTATCTCATTTTCCAAACTTCCTAAGATCTTTTAGGACAGGAAATATCTTTTTTATATTCTCATTGGTGCATACCCAGCCTCACATAAATGATTACACTTAAAAATTACTGGTACACATGACAAATCAAATCCCTTCCAAACTCAACTAAATGCTACATTCCAGATCTGTAAACCTGGGAAGGGAAAGGATGTGTGCATAAATCCTCCTTCACAATGCCCACATTCCCAGGGCTTTTTTCCACTTGCTAATTCTCTACAAGAAGCTGGACATCAGTTCTGCTCCACTTTCACTACGTGCGGTCTAGATAGGGAGCTTCAGGCTCTAGTATGTTTTTATAATGTCTCATAATGTAAGGAAGCATAGTTTTCCAGGGGCATTTTTTATAATGGAGTTTTTCCTTTCCTATGTCCAATACAGACTCAGATACACAGGCAAATCTTAAATCAAGGGTTGGTATTTATGGGATGAAAGAGTGGAAGGATGGGAAATGAAAATGATATATTTATTAATAAATATTTTCTGAACTCTGAAAATGTTCCACTCTTGTAACTGTAGTGTACTGAAACATTTCCCTGTTAGGAAACATTCAATCTGTGTGAAGAAGGAGGAGGAGGAAGAGGAGGAGGAGGAGGGGGAGGAGGGAGAGGGGAGGGATGGAGAGGGAGGAAAGAAATGCAAGGAAGCCTATGCAGGGAGTGAATGGGTGCATAGAAGAACCCCTAACTACATTTGACTTGGAACTCAGGTCACCAATCGAGGAAGGCACTCCAGGGATAACTCTCTCTGTTAAGCCCTGAAGGAAGGACAGAATTTATATGTGTCAAGGAGACTAAAGAAATGTTTTCCGCACAAAACAAACACAACAGACTAAGGATGAAAAGTGAGTTATGCTAATGTAGGAGGCTGGTCAGAGCCTAGAAAGAGTCTTAGAGAGCAAGATAAAAGATACAGGCTATCTTTTGCCAAAAAGGCAGTAGGAAATCCTCAGAACTGTTGACCACAAGAAGTTGCAAGAGATGGTGCTGAGTGCAGAAGGAAGGATGACTTGAGTGAGCGTGGGCAAGTGATGAAGGGCGTCTGGGAGACTGGAGTGATTTTCCAAGAGATGGAAACAAGGCGATAATGGGAAACTTGGAAGAATTTTAGATGATCTGGTTTTGGTAGCTCACTGGGTGTGGAAATGAAGGTAGAAACTGAATTAAGAATGACATGATAGCACTGACATGATCATCTGGGTAGATATTGTACTGCTCACTGAGAGGAATGTAGAGGGGTAGATTCAGGAGATACACAGGTCACTACTACAAATGTCACACTTCTATAGCTGATTCTGGCTTAACACCAGCATGCTAACTGAGGTGTCAGGCTAACAGCCTTCCCAAAACCCTACATTTCACCTGTCAGATATTCCAGAATGGACATTGTGACCCGGGTTCCATCTACACCACTGGCCATAGTCCATTGCCCAGTTGTTAAAATGGGACTTTGTGTTAAATGTGCATAGGTTCAGAAGGCCTTACCTCTCAACCGAAATGTAAAATCAAAGCACTGGTGGATTAAGTGTGTCTGTCTGCCCAGATGCTGTACCTGCCACATCAAAGGCATTTCACACTTGCCATAGGGGATGGCTTCACAACCTGGGAAATAAATTTGAAATGTATGACCTCCTTAAAACCACAGAATAGGACTGAGTATGACTTGAATTATGGAGATACATTATATTCATCATGGGGGAAACCCAGTGCAAATTGTTGAATTTGAGGTCTTTTAACAAAAGAAGTAAGAGACCACAGCTGAAATTATTATATGACAAGGTAGACTTTTCAAATCCTGGCATAGGAAACCATGTCTATCTAGATATATGGGTCTATAAAAAGTGTTCACCCAGACCGTAACTTTTTACTAGTTTTCTCCACGTTTAACAATGCCAGTCTCACCCCCTCCCTCTGCACTACCCACACTTTCCTACTGGAGCAACAGTTGCAAAGACATTGCTAAGAAACTAAAGGGCACTGGATCAAGGTTGCCATTCACATTAAGAAAGATCGTATTATGCTTTCTTGTCGTAACATAGTAAGTTTTTGTTGGAACAAAAGCTAATTGTTTTCACTTATTGAAAACATAGTACAGTTGATCACTTTATAATTTTGAATTTTGCTTTTTTTTCTGCCATGGTTTTGGGAGAATAACAAATACATATTGGAATGCCAAGTAATTAGTCCTATCTAATCACAAAAGAAACCATTAATCTACACAAAAATTATCTTCATTCTTGTAACTGTTTTATGAAAACCATTTGGATGTTTACTGAGGTTTATATGTTACTTCCACATGTGATAAAACTTTGTAAATATTTGCACCCTTGATCTAAGTATGATGTCAGGATGTTCATAACTTGCCTAACAATACCCACTATTTAGGTAGACAAGTACCATTCCTGGGGTCTATATACATCATCTCGCTTAATCCTGACAAGACATTTCTACTAAGGTAGATATTTCCTTGGTTTTCTAGATAAGTAAATGAAGTCCATAGAGACGTGGACTCTGGTCACATGGCTAGCAAGAAGAAAAGACAAGAAGTAAACCCAAGTGTGTCTCATTCGAAAGCCCTGTTTATAACCACATGATTACCAACTATGAGTTTGTGGCTTCCTGAGAGAGATGTGCAAATTCTCAAATCAACAAATCTATTCATTCCTTGTCTACATATGTATAACTAATTAAAACTAACATAGGGCTATGAACATAGTTTAGAGGCAGAACAAATAGTATTTATTCATGCACAAGGCCCTGTATTCAATTTTCAGTACCAAAAAGAAAAAAAATTATATTAACACTGTCATAGTTTAAATAAAATTGCCCCCCATAATCTCATAGAGAATGGCATTATTAGGAGGTGTGGCTTTGTTGGAGTGTGTATGACCTTGTTGGAGGAAGTGTGTCACTGTGGGGGTGGGCTTTGAGATTTCCAATGCTCAGGATACTGCCCAGCGAGCCAGTTGACTTCCTGTTGCCTGCAAAATGTAGGACTCTCAGGTATCATCTACCTGCATGCCACCATCCTTGTGCCATGATGATAATGGACTGAACCTCTGAAACTGTAAGTGAGCCACCCCAGTTAAATGTTTTTCCTTTACAAGAGTTGCCATGGTCATGGTATCTCTTCACAGCAATAAAAACCCTAACTAAGAAAAATATTAACTAAAATAGGGATCATGGGGCTTGAACAAGGTTCTACAGAAACCCAGTTTCTATGTAAATGCTGCGGTGGGCCACCTATAATTCCATCATTCAAAGGTAGGACTTGGGACACCCAGAGCAAGCTAATAAGGAGGACTATCCATATCAACAAGGTCTCTATTCAACCAAGAGACCCTGTAATCAATGACTAAAGTGGACTGCTATCAAGGAAGATTCCCAACATGTATCTCTGGCTGCCACAAACAAGAATACACACACACACACACACACACACACACACACACACACACACACACACACAAAGATAAAGATTTATATGTATGCATGTATATACATATATAAAAAGATTTAAATAGGTGCCAGGTATTGTGGCACATATATAGGCACATGCCCATAATCTCAGTGTTTAGTGGGTGAAATCAGGAGCATCAGGAATACAGGTCATCCTGGACTACATAGTGAGTTTGAGGCCAACTCGAGCTACAGGAGACCATATCTACAAAACAAGACAAAACAGAACACCCAGGATAAAAAAAAAAAATCAAGCGGTTGTATTTCTTTTGGTATTTTATACTTTAATAAATAATATATAATCATGATATTTTCTACTAGATTAGTTTTATAAAGTGTGTAAGTGCTACATTTAGAGGATTAGCTATCTCTCTGCACACACAATCCTCAATCAAAGTGAGTTCAAACATGTGCAACTGTTAGATACAAAACAAAGTACTGAACTTAGAACTTAGAGCGTTTGCTTTAACCTCTCAGTCCTGAAACTGTGACTTTTCAAGGGTGCATGTCACACATGGGAAAATGAAATGACATCAACAATCCTCTGTAGACTGTCCAGCTCCATGAAGGGTGATGCTAAGCCTTCTACCCATATTATCATTTTCATTCTTCCTGAGTTCCAGTGAAAAAGCCATTATTCTCTTCTTTCTAGAGAGAAAAAAGTTATGTAGGTGCATAATAAGAAATAGCCTTAGACTTCGTTGCTAGAAATTCTGATTCACTCTGCCTACAGGGCTTGTGCTCATGAAACTCAATGTCACAGCATGCTCCTCAGAACATTTTATAAAGCCCAGAAACTTCTCTGAGATGCTGTTGAAAACCCTGGGTAGCAGAATGTCCATTTTATGCCTGCCATGTGCTAGCAACATGATAAAAGTTAAATTCATTGGCATCTGTAATATACGAACTAATGAATTTAGTATTCTCAGAAAATTATGGGTTTTTTTCCAAATGTCACCTTATGTTCCACACATATTTTCAAAAGGAATGTTAAGGTTTTAAAGGAGGACTAAACAAAATTGTCAATGTAGTTTTATCCAGGTACCAAAAAAAAAGGAGACATACGCACAATCTCTTGCCGTATGGGTTATTCCACCAATTGAGCCGTGATAATAATTTACTATTCTCGAACATAGTTATTCTTCCTGCTTTGACACAACTGTTATTTCACTCACATAGTCTTCTGTCTGTCCTAGTAGCCAGGGGCCGTTTTTCATTCCATTCATTTGCATCCGAAATTACAGGTTTTGATACCACGGCCACAGCTTGTGTTTTAACTTTGAAATATATTGTAGCTAACTCTCTAGGATGGCTGGTCTAGTTCATGATTTAGTATGACTGCAGTTGTGGTTTTCCAAAGAGGCTCCACCAACAAAACGCTCTTCTGTGTTTATACAGAGGAACTCCAGGAGCTCAAGTCCCCAGCTCACGCTGAAAGGGCTTCTGAAAACCGTCTTGAGGCTCTTCCTCTCCTGGTCACAAAGGTAGTCTGTGACTTTGACATCATTGAGCTTCATTTCCATGCTTAATGTTTTGGAAACCTAACAGTGAATTAAAAAGAACAAATATGCTCTGTCTTGCATTCTCCTCCCTGCCCTTAAGCTACCCAAACATGAGGAGAAATCTTTCTGAGGACCTCGATCAGGGTAGCCATTGTCGGTCTTTCTCATCACTCCCAGGACAGAGTCAGGTCTGTCTCTGAGGCTCTGGGGACACAGCGTATTCACCCGGCAGGATTGAAGAGGCTGCCCAATACAAGAAAAGATGGAGGCTTTCCAGCTGGAAGACGGTTGGAGATAATCAGTCACTGTTCGTTGTCCTTGAGGCAAAAAAACTTAAGTCATTTGCTTGTGGCCACGGAAGGGGTCCCCCAAGAGTTAATTTTTTATTTCTTTTATTCACCAAATGTCTATTGAACATGCATTATATCCCAGACCCTGTTCAGGAGGGTAGAGATTAAAAGATAAGAATACCATGCTCCTGCCCCAAGAGTATACAACCTAGTGGGCAGGGAGGCAGGTGGACCATTCGCTTTTCTGTGGCTGAGATGAAACACCAGGACCAGAAGCAACTTAAAAAACGAAGAGTTGATTCGGGCTGACATTTCCAGAGGGAGACTCTAGAATAGCCGGTGAAAGAAATGTAGGCAACACCACTCCTGTGCTTGGGTCCTGGGTTTGAATCCTGGGCTGTCTAATAATGGAAAAGATGACATATGCCATAGGCATGCACACATTCATTTTCTCTCTGTCCAGTGTGTGTGTGTGTGTGTGTGTGTGTGTGTGTGTGTGTGTGTGTGTGTGTGACTTCATCAAGTGCCTCCTTTGACTTCTCCACAATGGTGGGCTGTAACCTCAAAACGTAAGCCAAATAAAGCCTTTCTCAATTAAAGCTGTTTTTTTTTGGGGGGGGGGTTGCCAGGGGGGATTTTACTACAGCAACAGGAAATAAAACTGGAAAGATTGGTTCTAGAAAACGTTTTTCACTGTGTTCTAGGGGGAACAGATTTGCTCACCCTCTATGAATCCATTTTGTTGCCTTTGAGAATGAAACAAACAAAAATATCCCCTGTAAGTAGATTGAAGAATAGATTTCTAAGTAGAATGGACCAATGTGATGCATCTTTTGCTAGTGGCTCATGGTCACTAGCGACTTTGCAGCAGAGTCAGGCAGGAAACCTGGCTCCCAGGATGCCAGTGCTATACAAGGCTCTTGCTGTTAGGTACCATCTCAGTTCCTGCCCAAGATGCTCTTGTGCCTGACTAGACCTCACCAAACAACACAGACTTCATGCTTCTCACCCACCGGTGTTGCTACCTACATCCTTCCCATGTGCTAAAACTCTTCCCCTACTCTGACACAAAGCGTAAGTGTACAAGGATAAAACAAAATGCAAAAAGAGTTCCAGGTAGTTGGAAGCTGGGGTGTAATACCTCATACAGGGCTTGTCCTCGAGCAAATCCAACAAGGTCTGACTAGAAGTAGAGGACAAGTCGACTGGAGACTCTCGGGACAGTGCAGTATCATAGTGAGTGATAAGGACACAGAAAATTACCCATTACCTCAAATTTTGACCTCCTATCTGGAAAGTAGGAAGTGAAGACAATGAGACCACTTAAAAATGGTCAAAATAATGAAAGTTGCTTATGTACAGTCAGCACATGGAGAGCAGATTCCTCTGAATTGAAACAAACCCTCTAGAAGGGAGAGGAAAAGCTCACCAGGCATGGAAGTAAACAAACTTGGTGTGTCTGAGAAAGCTGAGCCTTGCAATATTCCCAAAGCACCTCCATCCCCGATCTGCAACTGCCGGAGCAGCCGAGAGGAGAGTCCCAGACCTGATGCGCTGCCTGCGGGTTGTACAGTTCCAGAAATGCAGCATTTGGGAGTGGTCACCCGGGTTGGGTGGGGTTTCCAGGGATGCACCTGCTTTTGAGTTATCCTCACCGTGTCAGTCATCTCTCACTCATACTTACTAGTAACCCCAATAAAGACGCATGGGTTCCCCAGGTTAGGTTTTCACGCAATTGTTACTTTGGTCTGTGTGCATTCCCTTTTTTTGCGGGGGGGGGGGGGTTCATAGGTATGCGTTATGTCTCCCCAGGAAACAGTACTCACACAACAGTACTTCAACACAGCAGATAGTTCATAATATTCCCTGCACAGATTTCAGGTCTACTTATTGCCTGATGGTCCTGACATCCACCATGATATTTTATATAGAGAGGAAAACAGTGTTAAGAGATACTTTTAGGCTAGAAATGTCTAGTAAGTCTTGCAACTGTCCCAGACCTCCAAGAACAAAATGCCAGGCTGACCATTCACAAACCAGGGCAGCCTCGGTTGCTGACCCCAGTGCGCAACTGAAGAAGTTACTTGATATGCCTCTGGGGAAGGACCAGGAAGCCCAGCATAAAAGATCAAGCCCAAGGGATAAAGTTCATACAAGGATGGTGTGTTCCTGTTGACACATTCTAGGTCCCTATTTTTAATAGTTTAAAGGGAGGAAAACACGGATTTGTTGTACACTTACGCTATGTCAGTGTCGCCTACATTATTACTGCATTCCTTCGAATGTGTGTGAAAATACTCTGAGCAACGCCTTCTGGATTCATTTCTGTCTGAAATTCTCACGATACATTTTGACTTCGAATTGCAGCCTGCAATTACACTTTTTATGTTTCCTATTTTCTTCCTTTTCTTATTCCACAAAGCAGAGGTTAATTAGCCAGACTGAACACTGAATTGATCTGGATGACTCTTTTTAAGTTCTGGATTCTTCATGTCACCCCAGAGTCTGGATAGGAATAGTTTAAGCTTTGTCATGAGTGTCAGTGTTTTCCCAAGTCTACCCTGTCTTCTATGCCAGGTTCTCAACCTTCCTGACCTTGCAACCCTCCAGTACAGTTCCTCATGCTGTAGTGACCCCCCAACCATAAAATGATTTCCTTGCTACTTCATTATCTGTAATTTTGCTACTGTTATGAATCACAATGCAAATATCTGATATGCAGGATATCTGATATATGACCCCCAAAGGGGTTGCAACCCACAGGGTGAGATTCCAGTTCACAGCCAGCACTGGAAGCTTGGCAAGACAATTCCAACACTGCCTAAAATGCACCCAATCCATTCCTCAATTTAAAGTCACACTCAAATTTTCATTATTTGCAATGGCAAGTGTGTGTCTAAGACCCAGAGGTAAACAATGAACAAAATGCCATTTTTACACATACAGGGACAGCCGCCACCTTTAAGTCTCCTGGGAATTTTTTTTTACAAATACTTAAAAGGAGTGTAAAAAAAAATCTATATCTATTCCTCCCCCAAACCCTAATACATACACACATGCATTACCAAATACAGGGATATGCACTGTAGCCACAGCTTACATGCCTCTAAGTAATACTGTATTGATTTATAGTTTGCACAAATTGCAATAAATGGCATTTTCTGTTATGTGGTGGGTAATAGATTGTTCTGGAGTGAATACAAGTCTATAATTCATTCAAGGGCTATGCTGATGCTATAAACCAAAGCTCAAACCTAAGCAGTTAATCTATAGCAGTTGAATGCGGAGAATGAATTTCAGGATGGTGTTCAATTTGGTGACTATTATTTTAGTTGAAGCTTAATTAACTCGACATATGTAAGAAGTAAAAAGTATTTGGGGGGACTTTTGCCCTTTCTTCCACCTTCGTAATGTCTTTTTTGTTTCTCTACCTAGCTCTCCAGAATGGTCATTTCCTACTTCAGTCGCAGACTAGGAACAAAGAAAGGCTGTTTTAGAGACTGCTGCCTCCGTTCATTTCTACTGTCGAGCCTAGACTCAAGGGAAATAGACTGGACTGTTGTGTTTGCCACATCCCAACACACCAGGCACCTATCAGAGGTGCAATGCCTAAGCAGCCTAAACTTGTGATGCCCGAGGAAAGGGTAACATGTGTTTGAAGATTCAGTATCCTGCACTGTCAAGGATCCTCTTGCCACTGCTCATCTTCCTCGGGTTCCTGTGTCAAGGCCAGAGATTCCCAATCTCCTGGAAAATGTGCTGATCTTCCAAAAGGCAAAGATGAGTAAACTCTAACCATGATTCCATGGGATCAATGTCTTTGCCCGCTCAGCAATCACAAACCAAAGCCAAGCCCTTCGTAATAGATGATTCCCACCGCAGAGTAGTAGAGAGGAAGCGGAATAGCATCCAATCTAGTCTTTTTCTGGCTTGACTGGTCTTCAGTGACCATCTCCTCTAATTTTTCCTTCTGAAGACATGACCAAGTGTGTGATGTCAGCCAATAACCATGAAGACATGAGTGGGTGGTGTGAGCCAATTAGCATGCAGACACGAGCAAGCAGGTGGCATCAGCCAATTAGCATAAAGACATGAGCAAGCGGGAAGTGTCAGCCAATAACCATGAAGACATGAAGTAGTGTCAGCCAATAAGCATGAAGACAGGAAGTAGTGTTAGCCAATAAGCATAAAGAATCAACAACATTATACATTAGCTTTGTAGAAAAGCAAAATTTAATCAAGAATAAGTATAGAATAAAGAATTCGTGATGTACTAGTCTTGCTTTTCAATTCCTTATACCGATGAAAAATTAAGCTACACATATGAAGAAGTGGTAAGAGGGTCAACTCACCAAGAAGAGCTAATGGTTATAAATATGCATTTACCTTATAGAGCTGTAAGAGACCTAAGGCAGAAATGACAAAACAAAAGTGTGAAACAGTGTGACCCACAACTATACCTGGGGAATATAATAATGTTCCTCTCTCAGAGACAGAGAACGATTAAGGATATGGAGCCAAGTAACACCAAAATGGAAACAGCAAAAAAGTTTACTTCAAATTGCACAAAGCATTCATCCAGACAAATAATAATACCCTTGGTTACAAAACCAACTCATGAGCTTATCAGTAACACAAATTACATCCTTCAAAAATAATTGAATTGAATTTATAAATTAATTACAGAAATATAACAAGACATTTAAATGTCTGAAATGTTTCAAAGCTGAACAAAAACGAAACTACAACATATCAAAGTTCACTTTATACACCTGGAACAGTGCTTAGGAAAGTTTTACAGCATGAGATGCCAAGCTAGGGAGAAAAGATCCTGAATGAACAGTGAAACTTCCATCATAAGACCATGAGATGCAAAGGTGAATCTAGGAAAAAAAACAACAATGTGTTAATGGAAAAGAGAAAACTGGTCGGGAAAATAACTGAGTTCAACGTTATTAAAAAGATCAGTAAGGCTTATAAATCTCTACCAAAATGAACAGGTTATAAAAAGAGTGAGCAAAAGTGCAAAAGGTCAGCAGAGTGACCGAGATATACCATTGAGACACAATGGCCATTGTGGTGGCATATTATGATAAGGCTGCGTATGTAAATGTTTTAACTTAGGAAAGGAATCAGCTTCCAAAACCCACAAATTACCAAAGCTCATTCAAGATAACAAGTACCATAAACCATCCCACAGAAATTTAGTTGTTTTTTTTTTTAATCATCAAGAATTAAATTTCCAGGTCCAGGTGGTTTAACTGGTGAAGTGTCCCAAGCTTGATCTCACAGTGCTTAAATCACAGAGGACA
Source organism: Peromyscus maniculatus bairdii (assembly GCF_049852395.1). Taxonomy (NCBI): domain Eukaryota; kingdom Metazoa; phylum Chordata; class Mammalia; order Rodentia; family Cricetidae; genus Peromyscus; species Peromyscus maniculatus. Next base: position 12,039,140 of record NC_134871.1, on the reverse strand, counting down.
GAATGTCTCCTTGCATAGGAGGAATGTTTGCCAATACAATTTGTGGGACTAGCATCAACTCTGATAATAAAGGCCAATGAAAATGTGCAAAGGAAATCTATGGCATAAATTTAACATCCATTCATGAACTAAAAGAAAAATTTCAGCAAATAAGAACACAAGGAATTCCACCAGATTCATAAAGTGTCTCTAGCAATTTTAGAGCTGATACAATATTTAATATACCAAGAATCAAACTGCTTTTCTACATAGATCAGAAACAAGACAAGGATTTTCATCTCACCACTTCTTTTGATATTGTATTGAAGGTCTTAGCAAGTAGGGTATTATTAAAGGAACAAAAATGAACTTACAGATTGGAAAGAAGGAATTAAAATTGCTTCTATGCAATGATGAAATACAAACTAAACTTCCTGTTTAAATGTGAAAAAAAAAACCTGTATAAATAGAAAAATCTCAATAAATATATTTTTTAAATATCCTGAAGCAAATAAGTGAGTTCGTCAATATGACAACTGATAAAAAATGATAGATCAACAACATAAAATTAGAAAGTAAATTGTTGAAAATAGCATTTGCAATAAATAATTACAAAAATGAAATACTTAGGAGTAAATCGTATAAAGCACCCCTACATCAAGAATTTGTGCTTCCCAAACATCCTAATTGTCATGCTAGAAACTCATCCAATGACTGAGGGAACTGGATGCAGAGATCCATGGCTAGGCCCCAGGTGGAGCTCCGGGAGTCCAATTAGGGAGAAAGAGGAGGGTTTATATGAGCAAGAATTGTTGAGACCAAGGTTGGATAAAGCACAGGGACAAATAGCCAAACGAATGGAAACACATGAACTATGAACCAAAGGCTGAGGGGCCCCCAACTGGATCAGGCCCTCTGAATGGGTGAGACAGTCGATTGGCTTGATCTGTTTGGAAGGCATCCAGGCAGTGGGACCGAGTCCTGTGCTCATTGCATGAGTTGGCTGTTTGAAACCTGGGGCTTATGCAGGGTCGCTTGGCTCAGCCTGGGAGGAGGGGACTGGACCTGCCTGGACTGAGTCTACCAGGTTGGTCTCAGTCCTTGGGGGAGACTTTGCCCTGGAGGAGGTGGGAATTGGGGGTAGGCTGGGGGGAAGGGGAAGGGGCAGGAGGGGGGAGAACAAGGGAATCTGTGGATGATATGTAGAACTGAATTGTATTGTAAAATAAAATTTTAAAAAAAGAATTTGTGCTTCCAACAAGTCTTAGGTTGTGTGGCATTCTCTAGGAGTCTAGCTCTCTTAAATAAAATTGCTCTCCCTCTCCCGGCAGCTAACAAAGGCCAATAGTTCCTTGGTTAACAATGAAACTTCATCCTCAATTCCTCTCTCTGTGTTGGAATTTTACCTGATGTGAGCTTACATAGACTTCATGCATTCTGTTACAACCTCTGTGAGTTCATATGTCCAGCTCCTCTGCTGTTTCCACAAGACATTGTGTCCTTGTAGTCATCCACTACAAAGCTCTAATTCTTACATTCTTTCTGCCCCTTCTTTGCAATGATCCCTGAGCCTTGGAAAGAGATGTGGTATATATACTCCAGTAGGCCTGAGCATCCGGTAGGCTCTTATTTCCTACCTCTGGACCAGTTAGGAATCTCTCTGTTAATAACCATCCACTGCAAATGCTTGGAGCTTCTCTGATGAAGACTGAGCGATAGATACATCAATCTATGGGTATAACAAGGCATTAGGAGTCTTTTTAATACTGTGTGCATGTAGAAAAATAATAGTAGTAGGTTCTCCTCCAGGGCTGATGATCTGTCTATCCATAGTGCCTGGTGTGGATTTCATGCTGTGAGGTGGGATTTAAATCCATCAGAAAGTCATTGGCTACTCTCATTAAGTTAGACTAAAAACTGTCCTTTAAAACCTCACAGTTGTAAAAAATGGTAATTGTAAACTTCTTACAATGAGTCACATCTAAGAATGAGTCAGTTTATGAAGTGTCTCCCTCTGGGCAATTGAAGAAATAAGAGACTAGTGAGAAACAACAGAGAAGAGAAACTTTGATGTACAGGATACCGTTTCAGTAGAATGCATCTCAGTAGAATTCTACAGCTAAAACATTTGGGACAAGTAGCTAGCCAGCAGAAGGAAAGGAAGTGCTAAACCCTTGAATCTCAATATTTAAATGTCCAGGAAATACTTGAAAGAGTACCTAGCCATGTTAGTCAGCATCAGGAAAATGCAAGTTGAAAGTACAAAGTGCTACCACTATACAATCAGAGAATTTCTTTCTAACCAAGACAGTCTTCAAAGGTTGGCAAACATGTGAACAGTCAGAATTCTCATCCCTTCCCATGGGAGGGCATCTAAGTGCTCCCACACAGGAAACTTATCTGTCATTATCACCTGTAGCTGAAGTACTCACACCCTGTGACTCAGCCATCTCCCTCGGAGGATATGGCTGTTCGATACCAAAATACACGTACTAGGATTTTTCCATGTGGCCCTTCCCATGAGCATGCTGTATCAGTTTCCCATCGATGGTGTAACACTGAACTTTATGGCTTAAAGCAACACGGATATATTTTCATATAGTTTTGAGTTCTGTGTCCTAAAGTATGTCTGCTGGGTAGAAAAAAAATCATGAGTCAGTAGGTCTTCTGTCCCTCTGGAGAAGCCAAGGGTTGATTGGTGTCCTTGCCGATTCCAGACACAAGGCACATGATTACACTTGCCTCTTACTTCTATCACATCCCCTTCTCTGGGCTTGACTCCCTTGCCTTCCTCTCATAGAGATTTATGAGAAAAAAAATACAGGAAATGCCCCCACTTAAGGATCCTCAACTTAATGCCTTCTGTGAAAATCTCCTTTGCCTCCTAAGGCAAACACAACCAGTGACAGAATGAGATCATCTTTGGAGAGTTGTCATTCCATCACAAACTGCTGGAAACTTGTAGGCATTTCAAGAACTGAGGTGTGAATGAATGATACAAAGCTCCTTCCCTGGAATACAGCACAGCAGTGAGAATGAGAAAATCACCAGTTCTCAACAGCATTATGAATGAATTTCAAACCCTGGAGTTCTTGACAATGGTCAGAATGAACAATCACGGGGAGGCACTCACTCTTACTCTCACTTAATGTGCCCTGTTGTGTTGATGTATCATGGGAGGCCTGCCCTTTTCTGAACAGAAACAGAGGAGGAGTGGATTGGGAGGTGGGAACAGATGGGAGGAGAGAAGGTGGGGGCCTGGGAAGAGAGGTGGTAGGGGAAACTGCAGCTAGGATGTATAATTAATTAATTAATTAATTAATTAAAAATAAAGTAAATGAACAATCCTGATTATTCATATTTTAAATGATTTTCACATCCTAAAGTACTATAGAGCAATGAGCAATCTCTGATTACATGCAAATTCTGAATTAATATTATAAGCATAAAACTGAGTAGAAGCATCCAGAAACAAGATTACAGGAGTCCATTTGTATACAAAGTAATCTAGTGATAAAAGTTAAGCTGTTTGTAGCTCCCCCAGTAAAGATCATGCCTAGTTTGGGGATTTCTAAGGAGGTCAAGGCTACTTTACATCTTGATCTGGGAGCTGATACACAAACACATTCAATTGGAAAATTTCCCTTGAAGGCACATTTATCTGTCGTATAGTTCATATCAGTGAAATTCATAAAATCTTTGTTCTAAGAGTTCTAAAGAACAAGGGTGCCCTGGATACATAAGTGTATTTAGTGCTATGAGAAAAATGTACCCTAGACCAGGATAGGTTAAACCTGTAATTAGAGTTGTCTAATTTGTTATATCATCTGTTTCACATTATTTAACCCTTTGCTCCTCAGTTTCCTTCTCTGAATGGAGGGGGACAATGATATACCCTGCCTCTGCCCTACGGCACCATCGTGTGTAACATGCGTGAAGACAAATGGTACACAAGGGGTGCATGGACGCTGCTTCTCTGCTTCGTGTTTGATCCCGGATTCCAGCGGAGCAAATGCAGCAAGTGCACCGAAGAAAAACAATGATCTCAGAAGTTGTTCTTCTTCTTCCTTCCCAGTGCCATGTTTAAAAACAGTTGCCAAGCATTCTAAAGTTGCTCCACGCCCTGTATTATTGGTGAAGAAGTGGTTCTTTGTTCCCTCATAAACTCTGCCTATTTTGTCATAAAACTGCCAATTTCATTGAGAAAATCCTTCTTACAAAGGTGAGCTGCTTCAAACTGTGAAAACTGCCACCATCCACAGGGAAAAGGCAAGAGCAGGGTGAAAGCTAGGCTGTCCACAAAGGAAACGCAGCCTGGAACACCTCCTCTGTCTGCAAGGTATGTCTGAAGGTCAAACCAAGCCAGACGTCCAATTAGTCTCCATGACCCTGAATAAGGTATAAGGAAAGAAGACACCCATAAAGCCAGCTGCAGAGTTGGGTCTGCAATATAAAAACATGGCACACTTGAGATCGGGACTGAGTCTTGGAACTGAAAAGCCCGTTGAAGGTGTACTGGGCTCTTGAGTCAGTAGTACTCATGTCAAGGTCACTGAGACCCACACATGGAGTATTTTACAGTCATTTCCACAACTCTTTGTAAGTCATGGTTACATTCCCCATTCTCAGCCAGAAGCTTTCATTTGTGATGTTTGATTCTTTGTTTGATTTTTTCTTACTCTCATTTTTTTATGGCTACTGGTAACATTTCAATGTAATTTAAGTGTGTGTGTGTGTGTGTGTGTGTGTGTGTGTGTGTGTACATATATAGCTGCACATGTGCCTGTATGCCCACATATGTGGAGGCCAGAGGTCAATCTCAGATGTTAGTCCCCAGTTGTTAACCACCTTATTTTTGAGATGGATCTCTCATTGTCGTGGAGCTTGCCAAGTAAGCTAGGCTGGCAGTTTAGCAAGCCCTGAGATCTTCCTGTCTCTACCTCTGTAGCTGTGGGAATGCAAATGTTTGTCCTATGTCTGGCCTTTGAATGTGGGATCTAGGGATCAAACTCAGGGCAAGCACTTTACCAAATGAGCCAATGTTGTTTAACTTTTGACCGAGGTGTGGAACACTTATATTATAATCTCCTTTCCTCTGCCTCATCTTCCCACTGACTGCTTTACATGATAGATATATGTCTCTATTAGGAACAGGGTTTCCTTCCCGATGTCTAGTTTAGAAGGTGTTTCCCTGATATTTGAGAAATGAGCATCTGCCTGCTGGCCACTAATCATAGGAAACAACTGACTCCTTCCCTCTTTGATGTAATAGTTGAATGACAAGCTCTCATTACAAATGGTATCAAACTCCATTTTTAATCTAATGATGTCTTTTTGTTACCAATAGCATTCACTGGCCTCTGGCTCACTCTTCTCTTCCATGGGACAGAACAATTTCCTTACCATCCAGCAGTGGATCGCCATAATACATCAAGACTTCTGTTATGCACTCAATCAGTTGTTTTAAAACCAAATATAGGAAAGAAATGCTGAAAGATCTCCAAGTAACTGAGAAATTAATTAGTGCTTTAGCCTTACTTCAAGTCTTCCAAAATTTGCTTCTCCAAAGACCCAAGTAATCATCCTATCTTGTGGGCACAAGATAGTAACCGAAAAGCTATGAGTGGCAGCCAGCCCACAATGCAAGGATGTGTTTTCCACATTGCTTCACATTGCTGTGGTGGTTGCTCTGTTTACTTCACCTCCTGTTAGAATTATTTAAAAAAAAAAGTCTAAATTTCCGAAATGCAAGCCATTGCTCATACAATGTCCAAACTCAACTGAATTGTATGGGAAAGATAAGTCATGATCTCAGGCATGCATTCAAATCTGAAAACAAAACACAGGCTGCATCTCTCCAAGCAGAGACATTACAAACTGCAAGGATGTAAATCCACATGTGAAGAAACCGAGGCACTAGCAATCACTCTGTTTGTGGGCATAGCAGATTACCGACGGTCTTGCCAGAACTGGGTTTGGACCTAGGCAGTTTGGGTCCAAGCTCCAGCTCCCTCTCAGGCAAACAAGAACAACCCAGATGATCTTTGCAAAGAGCCTGGAGGAGCTGGACACAGGCTGCCGTTTCCAGAGATTTAGCAATCACAGGAAGAGAGAGATAGGGATGTTGCACAAAAGAAAACGCAGGCCAAGAAAAAGTATTTTTAGGGAAGGAGAGTTTTCTGACCAATTTTAGCCTGATGGGAAAGAGCTGCGGGAAAAGGAGAGATTAAAGATATGAGGGATGGGGGTGGCAGTGGGTGGAAAGTCCCCTTGCCCCTGCCAGAGGGCTGTAATGCATACAATCCCAAAGATGGGTAGACAGACTCAGCGTTTAAAGGAGATAAGATTCTGAAACAAGGACAGGGAACAGGCAGAACACGGGTGAAGATAAAAATAAATTTTGAATCAGAGCAACGGGAGGTTGAGAGTTCACCGTATATGGCTTCAAGGATCTCTGTGAAATAGGAGGTGATTTCTTCGTCTGTAAGAGAGGAGGGAAGCGGAGGGCTTGGCTGAGCCATGTAAAAATGCCTTAGAACACCTGTTCTCAGGGCCAAGATAGGAGAGTGGAAATAAGCGCAAGGCTGGCTGACATGTACTTGAGGCTGCAATTCAGATCCAATCTGACTCTGCTTCCTTAAGCAGGGCCCTGAGAAAAAGAGGCTTGGGATTTGACACTTTATTCTCCTCCATAATTACTGCTTGATACAGGGAGTTTATTAAAGCTCTCTTGCTTCATTTCCCCTATAAAACAAGTTAATAATCCTTGCCCCCTTCCTATCCCATAGGACTTTAACGAGCATTAATTAATATCTTCAAAGTGTCCCAAGTGCCTTGGGAAAGCACTCTGTAAGGACTTTTTTCATCACACTTATTATTCTTGCAATTGCATTTCCTCACCCTCTGTGGAGTGTGGAGAAGGACTTGAAACACAGTCTTGCCTGCTTCCTTCCTTCATTCCAAAATGCATCTGCTCAGCCTACCTAAGCTGCCATCCAATAACTGTGAAAGACATCAGATACATAAACAAGGAACTACAATGTTCTGCAGAATCGTCACACCAAAAAGAAATATAGCATCAAAGGTTCAGCCACAAGCAGGAGTTGTGATCTTTGTAGAAGTCCAATTGTTGTGTCTAATGTAAAGAACCAAAGCAAAACTTTTCCAAATAGCCATTCACCCTAAAATGCCCATGACCTGGTAGGAAAAGCTGGGGCTCCTAGGAAAAACTTAATATAACAATGTCTCGATATGAAAACATCTACTTGCTACAAAATTTCTTCTAAGTTCACTTTTTTTTAAACTCATCCTAAATATTTATTTTCTTTCTTTCTCATTGTTATTCAACAAAGCTGTCAGTCACCTATATGTGTAGACACTGTAGCTCAAGACAATGTACCTAGCATCCACCTAGACATGTATACATTCTCTTTTCATTATCTAAGAGGCTGTGGTCCTCCTATTTCAATTTCTTGATGAGTGGACAAATATGGCTAAAAGTCTGTACCCTCTCAAAACTTCCTGTACTGACATTATTTATTTGCATTAGGATATGAAGAGTAAGCAGTATTATTTGGTACTGAACATTTTCTGGCCTTGAACTGAAAGGCTTCTTTCCAAATCTAGTGAGCCCATGGGTACCATAGGCCATGAGATGGATTATACAAAGCCATCAGGATCCCACCAAGGAGAAGTTACTTTAACAAATTCATTTCTGATAAGGAAGCAGCTGCTTGTTATAAAACACACTTGCTAAGATTACTTGGGAACGAAAGTTCTTACTTTCCATAAATTTTTGCCAAAGTTGTCCCCTTTCCAATTGACTAGCGACATGACATGGAATAGTTGATTCTTGTGATACAGGGTAGAAATGAGAAGTTGGCAGTTTCTGCAGGCTATGTAAGCCAGGCTGCTCACTTGGTCATTGTTTGATGTTACCCTAGGACCCCATAACAGAGCAAAGCTATAGTTAGCTGGCTGGGTAAAGTCAGATGGGAAGAGTGAAGTCCTCCTATAGCGAATAAAGGGATTTCTTGAATCTGAAGTCACAGAACCTACGATACAAAAGTCGCAGGCCACGTATTTAACAGGATGGTGATTTAGGTTTTGTGGAGCAAGGCTGGTCTTGAAGCCCTCAAACAATGTGGAGAAACCTCAAAAATTCTTGTGGCCAATCCACATCTAGAAATGTCTGGAAGACCATATATGTATGTGGCTCTGTGGCATGTTCGAAATTACTTTTACAATTCCTCACATTTGTATTACCTAAAACTATCAAAGCTCCCATGTTCTGTGTGTTTTCCACATGAGTCCTTACGTCGTTTGCTTGAGACTAGGCTCGGAATCACTTTTACCCTGGTGGAAATTCCATGCAGCATTTTTTTTCCCCCAAAAGACTTCACAAAATAATACCGCCATCAGTGTTCAAGAACTTTGTCCCGAGATAAAGACAGGACAGCAAAGGTGACGTCTAAGGTCACATTTGAGAGCTCTGAGGGAAACAAATGTAAGACACAATGAAAGCAATCTAAGAAACGGAGTGCAGACGACTCCCAGGCGAAGAGCATTGGCTGCCCCAACCCCCAACTCTAGCAACTTGTCTAATTAGGACAGTGACCTCTTCCATCTCACATGCTATTGTAGAATCTTACCTGTTTCCCCAGAAAGAGAAATGTCCATGTAGCCTCCCTTTAAATCGGGTCAGGTCTTTGTGACTAAATGGCCAATCATTCACATCAAAAGTGACACTGTTTTCTGAAAGGAGGCCACACAAATGCCTCCCACATTGACCTTGTTGCTGCTCACCCTGAGGAGTCTGTGAGCCAAGTTACCTACTACATCTGACCTCTCCTCCATGTTTTATACACATTCAATTCTCACATTTCATTCTCCAGTGATCTATTCGTCTCCCTGTTTTAATAATTGCTGCTTTGTGAAATGTTTAATACCTGTTAGTGGAAAAATATCTTCATCAAACTAACTACCTTCAACACTTTATTGTACAAATTAGTCATCAAAATTATGAATATAAGATTTCAGTTCAACAAGGAGTCAGTTCAAGAGAACCATTTTACTTACATCATGGTGACTGCAGTAACAATGAATTCTATACACTAAGAATGAGAATGGTAGACCAGTAAGTGTTCCAACCACAAGAAAGTATGGGAGCTAATGCATTTGATATACATCTACCTAAAAACATCATGCTACATACCATAAATACTTTATCAGTTAAAACTAACTTACATTTAAACCATTAAAAGTTAAAATCATATGCACGTGTAAATGCAAAGTGAAAAGTTCCTAAGGTGTTTGTAACAAAGTTGTATCTTTTTAGGATGTAGTTTAATTCAATATACACACTTGCATGCACCTTTTTTACAAACTTTACTACATGATAAAGGTTGAGAATTTCAATAACTTTTTTCTAAATGATAAATGATTTTTTTTCTTCAGTGATCTACAAATAAAACTACTCTTCTTCCCTTCTCATTGGGGCTATCTGCATTACCATGTATTCAGTTTTCCTATAGATCACAACACGGATCTGATTTGCCTGTTATGATCTATTTTTCTGTCTACCTATCAAATGCTATACCCCTTTACATAATATATAGGATATATTCTGCAAGAAGAACCCCCATTACTCTTACTTTTCAGAGTTGTTTTAGCTATTTTCACCTATGTCCCATGCTGGGTAATTTTAGAAATATTTGCCTTCAGAGGTTGGATTATGTTAAATTGCATTAAGCTAGTACACTAATGTGGGGATTGTACAGGGAACATATCAATTCTGGCTTAAGCTCAAAATACTCCCCAGGCAGGCAGGCAGGGCTGGGGATATGGCCTGGGATTTTCAGTGCCTTTAGACAAAGAAACTTGATTCTCACTCTCTGCCTCAGATACTTCTTGTACAATTGAGAGATGACATCATAGATCCTAGTTAGAGTTCACCCTGGCTCCAAGCAGCCTAGAGGGCTAAATTTTTTATCCCCTGCCTTTGAGCCTCAGTGTACCGTGGCCTTCGGACTGTCTCCCAGTTATGAACTCTGTCCCTGCATCTCAGCCATTATCATCTTAATCAGAGCAGCTGTGATATCCCTCCAGAGACCTTCAATAAGCTGGGGCCTGTTGAAGTTCTCTCATGGAAAGAGGAGGTAGGGAGGCCCATTAGGCCCTTAACGGACTCTCCAGCTACTCCCTCCCTCTGGTGCCCCCTTGCAGCTGTTTGTCCTTTTGGCCCACTACACATGGTCTTGGGAAGTACTAGAGAATGTATAACTGAAGGAGGTCTTCCTTCTATGCAATTATGGGGACATCATCATCCACTCTGGAATGGGGTTGTTTTGATGACGTGGCTGTACAAGGGTCATCAGAGCTCCTGCAACTGACCCAGGATTCCATAAGTAAACCCAAGGAACTGAGTTACACTTGGGTGGGAATATTCTTTTGGTCCAAAGTCAGCACCCTGTATAGGTAAGTACACATTTGTTTCAAGTCTCCAGGAGTCCACATCCCTCATCCCAGGCTGCCTGTATCTTTTATAAAATGGGCCTGATGTTTCCTGACCTTCTGGACATACCTATTCTTGACCTTGAAGATGCAGAACATCATGTGGTCTCTGCAGATCAGCCTCAAAGACATCACAGAGCTAGGCTGCGAGAACAAGCCTCAGGGGAGTGAAAAGATGCAGCAAGGTACACAGATGTAAAGGTCCCAGGATGTTTGACACAGCCAGATTGGCTATATCATGACCTAATGTCATGACACAGGACCCGTCGGAGTATGACTTCTAAGGATCTTTCAAATCTCCATTCCTGAAACAGTGAAGACAAATGTTCATAGCTGCATTTTATAGCTTTGTTATTTCTTCCTTTGCTGGTTTTATTAAGTGTTTACTTATTATAATAACATTCAGTATATATGTAAGTTCTTTGGGCAATGGTTTCATGATATATGTGTATGTGACATACACATGTTTACATGCACAGACATGTGACACCATTCTAAACTTTTACTACGGAACAAATGTGACATGTAAAGAAAGAAAAACATGTTTAAATAGTATATTAGCCTCCAAACCACTTCTCCTCACTTCCAAAAGCTAAGCTTGTTTATCCCAGAAAAGTATTACTTGGACCTCATTGTTTGCTGATTTGCTTTTTTAGGCTCTACAATGACTGCCCTGACCTTGGAATGTTTGTATGATTCCAGCAGCCTACACCAACTAGCCCAGGACCATTGACCCTCCGGCACTGCACACAGAGCAGGCTGGACACCCCATCATTCCAGACAAGATCCTTTTCTCTTTCCATCTCTTCCTTCTGCCTTCCACTTCTCCTTTGTTCTCTTGATTTAGCATTCTGGGATGTTTAATGAACAATACAATTCCCAGCAGCTATAAAGCAAGAAAAATTCAGTTAGGATTATAATCACAATTTCAATTATTTACACATGTTAGAAAATATTGCCATTGGGTGCCCAGAGTTATTTACTCTGGTGTTTCCTTCTGTTTCAAAGTGCTAAAATATTCTCCCTATTCATTACAAACCGATTGTTTTTTAACATGATTCTTCCCCTCCCCTCACCGTGTCTGAAACCCAATTTACAGCCTGCTAAAGGCCTCATAAGTTTTTTATGGATTATTTCCTGGGGTCACATTAATCTGGCTCCTTGTTACTTTACACTAATTTCACTTTGCCACAGTAAAGTAACAAGATTCGATCTCTTGGGAATTAATCTATAGAGACCTCTTAATGAGGGGAAGCCGGAATGGAATGCAACTACTGTATTTAATTCCCCAAAGTACAGCAGAGAAGGTACTTCTTGCCCATCCCTGTGCAGGATTCCCGGGGATAGGTCCAGGAAAGACACCGGGACAGAGGCACAGCTGGGCATGGCAAGCCTTGGCTTTCCCCTGCCTGTGATATGATAGGAGTCAGAATCACCATCCATGCCAACCCAGGGAGAGAGGATGCTAAACTACGATGGATGTGCTCCTACATACCAGTAACGTCAGGCACAGGGAGGATTAGGAGCCTGCGGCCAGCCTGGGCTACAGAGTGAGTTGGAGTGGATGTAACAACTATATGTGGCATCTACGATCCTACCAGGCTCAGGCAGGAGGACCACCTTGAATTTTGGGCTAGCCTGGGATGTACAGTGATTCCAGGCCAGCCTAGCCTATAAAGTGAGACAGAGTGAGGCCCAGTCCCAAAAACAAAATAAACAACAACAACAATAAAAACAGCACAGCAGACATAGGAGAGTATTAGCTACACACAAAAAAAGAGACAGGATCTCTTTGCTTTATTTTGATCTCCAGAACTTAACTTTCCCTACGAAGTGCAGCTCCATGAGCCACGTCTTCCCTATCCAGGCACTTGCCCTCCGTGGGACCCTCAGTGATAAGAAGAGTTAAGTTCCTGGCTCCCTATCTTCCTATGCCTATGTCTATGGTTCTTACAACTTCATTTTCCAAGAAACAAAAGCAGCCAACTCTTGCACGGTTTTGTAGACGCTAAGTTGCAAAGCTTACATGAACTTGAGTTTGAGACATTCATAAATATACCTCTCCAACTGTGAACTGAGAATCAAGATCACTTCAGGGGTGGGTGAGATGGTTCAGCCAGTAAAGGTTCCGGCTGTCATGGCTGATGATCTGAGTTCAAGACCAAGGGCTCTTGTGATGCAAGGCTACAACCTACTCTTGAAAGTTGTTCTCTGACTTCTACTAGTACACCATGGCATGTACATTCATACACGTGCACACACACACAAATAATAATAATTATAAAAACAAATCACTTGCAATTGTTGTAACTATTACAAAGAATGGTCTGGAACATGAGGAAATCATATAAAGAAAATGTATGTTTAAAGAATATGTGTTCAGCCATTGCATAGTGGCAGGACATTCACAGAAGAGAGCATTCACATAAGGGAGCTATTGTGAGTAATCTGTTCCATTTTCTCCAAGCATATTTTTGTCATTTAGCAGTGACTGACTACTATAAACACATTGAAGAATGGTTTGCTTTTTCTATGATGGACTTTCCTATGTATTAGTTTACTGAAGGTTCCCACGAGTCAGGTAAGCCGGCTGGAAGTGACATCTCTAATTCACAAGAAAGAAAACTAAGGCTGGAGAGGTTCTATCACTGCCAAGTGGCTTTGAAACTAGGATAATAAACACCAATCTCACTGCTTCCTCCCCAAGAAAGAACAGATAACTCTTAGGTGGAGAGTGAATGTGGTCCATAGACTAACTCAAGATCAACACAGACGTTATTGTTAGTGGAAACAGTCTCCATTGTTGACATGACCTTGAGCAAGGATTTAACTCTCTCCTCTTTTTCCTCATGTTATAGGGAGAGTGAATAATCTGCTTATGGAATTTAGGATAAGAAACTGAACATATTTTATTCAGATCCTTCCTACTTCCTCTCTTTCTTATGTCAGGGGTCCCATATAAGAACTGTGTTGGCAACACACAGTGTAATGGACAGAAAATCTACCTGTACAGGGTTCAAGTGCTAACATACTCTCTTTGGCCAATAAAAAACTGTCACCTGCTCCAGTTCATCAGTAAGAGAATTGACCTAATCCACTGATCCTCTGTCTATTCTACTTGATCTGAGACTCCAATTGGAAAGGCAAGAAAGGGCAGGTATGTATTCATATCTTGCTCCTCTGACCAAAAAACAAAAAACCCACTAGCAAGTAAATTATATATAAATACAACACATCACTAAGAAACTGTTCTCATTTGTCTAGACCAGAGAAAACTACAAATCACCAAGTACTGACATTAACATGAAGCCAGCCTAGAGCCTGGAAAGGTGGTTTTTCCTCAGTTGCCATATCAGAGCATAGTTTCATTTCATTACAAAGATACCAGTAGGAGAAAATACAGTCTTCCTGGATAAAATGAAGGGACGGTTACATTGTGTGGTGTAGAGATGACCAAAGTCTTCAGGAAAGACCTAGTGGGCTCAGGAAAGTTCCATAGACATGATCTTTCATATATTCAAGACATCATGGAACAAAAATGAAGTGAACAAGTAAGCAACTTTTAGTAAGAGCATGAATATCAGTTGCTCTGTTTGTGAGTAGCGCAGCAGAGAACACTTTGAGCAATGGTGGACAGCTATAAATGCGGGTCTGATTTAGGCCTGTGCTTCAATTGGGAACCTACAGCTGGTCCAGCTCCCAGCTGTCACCGGTCCATCTAGCAGTCCTAACCAATGGGTCTGACACCAGATCCTTCATTTATCACTCTCTTTAATTTGTTGGATTCATTACTTGAAATATTTTCATCTCCCTTTCATTTAGACTGGGATGCCAATATACTTTCAGTACAAAAATTAATTAAAGGAAATTGAGTTCAGTGATTAGGCATTGCTCCCGACACTTGCGCTTGAGTGGTAAAATGATGTGAAGAGAAATCAATAAGAAATGTCTCTCTCCTTTGTCTAGCCTTGAATATTTAGAACTGAAGTAAAGGGGGGGGCTCTTTAGGACTTCAAGGGATAAAAGTTTTTTTAGCTGAAAGGAGATCTGCATTTGCTAGAGAGAGTACACACTGGGATTCTGGCATGACCAATTGTCCTATAACTCTATCTAAACTACAGTAGAAATAAAGGCTTTAGTACTGAGCCTCTGAGGCAGCAAAAAAGGAATAGAACATTTGAAGTGGACTGTGTTTGCTCATAAGAGAAGAATTGTAAACAGGACATGTTGGGGGGGAAATTCAGCCTCACCAGTAGCGAAAGAAGCACAAGTCAGAGTGAGATTGCATGTTCACCTCTTCGATTCCTGTGGAAATGTTTAAATGGATAATAACCCTGTTCCCATGCACAACAAAGGAGGCAGGATTGCTGAGTCAGAGGAAGATCCAGGTCCCTAAGCAAGTCTGTGAATCCCTCAACTGAGATGTTCAGAAATAAAGAATCTAGAAGACGAGTCAAATCAGAATCCGGGCGAGGAGGGGAGTGGGGGGATCCAAATTCAAATAAACAAAGAGAACAAAGATGCAGCCAGCTCCAGAGGAGCCAGAGGTGGCATTGGAGGCCAATCTCCAAGCCAGGGATGTGAGGAAAAGCAGCCTTAGAATAAACAGCCCTCAAAAGTTGTGCTCCAAGGCAAAAGGGAGTAGTAACAGGGACCAGACTTAACTTCTCATCGCAAACAATTAAAAAACTGGGCAGAATATCGTGAAACAACAGTTGTCAGAAATTGGACAACTGACATAATAGAATAATCAATTCTGAAAGAAGAGAAATAAACAAGTGACCCAACTTAGTAAGTCAAAAGTGTTTCCAGACCACAAGGCAGGAAGGAAGGTCCCAAAGACAACTTCACTCTCTCCCTGAATTGAGGGGGCAAAGCTCTGTTTTCTGAGACCCAGGTGGATACAACTGGAACAGCAGAAAACTAAACGGAAAAGTGTCTTTGTGCTTCCAGAAAGTTACCCCAGTACTTCCAAAGTTACTCCCTTGCTAACTTAGAGTATTGTGTGTATCTGGGGACACTATAGAAGCCAGAGAAGCAAGAGAAAAAGGTCCCCAGAAGAATCTCCAGGGAAACTGGATGCTGGATACACGGGTGCTAGGGATCCAAACTTACCCCAGCACATCAAGTGCTCTATGGACCGAGCTGTCTCCTCCAGCTCATTTGTCCCGCTCCTTGGAAGTAACTTTGTACAGATTCTCCACTTTGGACACTTCTGCTGCTGCTAGGCTTGTCCTTGGCAGGTTGTCTCCCGATGCACGCTCTTCTGAGCATCAGCTCTGCACTCTGTGTATGCTGGCCGATGAGGGGAGCAGCATGCCACCAGAGCCTCAGAAGGGCACAGTCTGGCAGGACTACCTGTGGCTTTAAGCAGCTCTCTGCCTTTAGTCTTAGTTGAACCACTCCCGAGAAGTTACTTTGCAAGGTAAAGTGGCATGTCTGAAAGACCTGGATTAAGATGGGGCTATCCTGGGGGTTATAAGCAGTAATGGAAATCTGCACAGCAGCCAGGGCACAGTGATGCTCTATGGGCTGTGTGGAAAGAGTGAATGAAGAAAAGAGGGCTCTGACAGCCATCTTCTTTGTAGAAGGGTCAGCTCCTGGATTTTAACCTTGTTTAAAACTAGGAAGCTGCATCATCCTTAAAAACATAAAAGAACAAACCATGACTATCAAAATGCAAAATGGATGGCTGAAGCAGAAGGGGGGAATTTCAGCTCAATGGGTAACTTCAGACTGGCCCACAGAAGTGATGGGTATAATCACTAAGGACAGAGTCACCTTGAAATTCACTTCAGTAGGGATGGAAAAAGCACACTGGAGACGATCTCTGCAGATTCAGACATTGCAAGTTGCCTCCACTGAGTACATTGAGGGTTTAAGCTGAGTACCCTTCAGCAGTGGCATGCAACAGAGCGTGTGAAGTGGGTATCCATGACTAGAGTTGGTCTGTCATCTATAGAAACTCTTCTTCTCCACTGGGAAGATTGTCAAGACCACCCTTGAGTCCCAGCCTCCTACACCAGTGTTCCCAGAACCCTGAAGTCACTCTTAATCATCTCGGTGAGATCAGTCGATATTCTGCGTGCCCACATAGATGAAAGCCGTGGCATAACAATCGTGGAGACTGTGTCCCCACACATTCTCCGCATCTGGCCTACATCTGGGCCTCCTCTGAAGGGTGTCACTGATCTCCAGAATTCTTTTCTTCTTCTTGGAACTGCATTCTCTGTAGAGCCCATAAGCCTCCGGGGGCTCGTGTTGTTGCTGCTCTTGTGGAAACAGGTTTCTTTCGCTGGGAGCAAGATAGCAAGAAGACGCAAAAGAAATCTCAGTGGCTTTCAAATGGGGTCCACAGAATGTGACCAACAGAGCAAAGAACCTGACATTATGCCACAGAGAATCTACCAATGCCTCTCCTTAGAGAAAGTGGCCCACGATAACACTGACTCCTGACAACTTGGAAGTGCTATGAGCATCGCAGTCACAGCTCTATAGCCTGATGCAGCACTCTGAAGAAAGTCTAATCATTATCTCCAGTGTAAAGGTCAAAGAATTAAGACGCGAATAGCTAAGACAACTTTCCAAAGTTCTCAGAACTGATATACCGCAGTCAGGATTAAAACCCAGGTCTCTCTGACTCCACCACTTAGCAGTACTCCAGATTCTAATCTATCCTCCCTCTCACCCTTCCCTCTCCACCCCCATATTTTTAAGCACTTAATCTTAAATGTGAGCTTGAGTCATGTACATCCCATAATATAAATTGGGTATACTACAGAGATCAAAGAAGACACCTGTTATCAACCTCTGACCTCCACCTGTATATAGGTGTACCCCCACATAGGAGAACACACACACACACACACACACACACTATGTGTACTTATTAAAATGAAAACAATAGTGTCCTTTTCGAATACTGTCGCCTTCATCCATTTTTTCCAAAAAAAGTATCCAGCATGTACTTGTTACCTAGAGGTATGGGTTACAAAAAGAATAAAACCAACTAGAGCTAAATCATTTATCTTTAACTCCAGGCTCACGTTTACTATGCAAACACATTTGAATTTTTATAAACCTGCCTGGCTGCTTCCTTGTTTTTCCAAACCCACCGTACACCTAACTCGTTGACTAGTCATTCTTCCCACATGACTTCTACTAATGGACATCATTCCACCACTGTTAGTAACCCAACCAACTCATCCTATGGGCAGTAAAGTGTAGCAGTAAAGAATACGTGATTGGGTGGTAGAGGACAGCCATGAGTTCTGATCCCAGCCAGGCTATCTGTAAGCACCACACCCATCAGGTAAGCCCCAGCCTTCTACAATTCCATGTTCCCGTTCTTAAAGTGAGAAGAATGGCATTTTCATGGTTCTAAAAATGACAGTGAAGTAGTATCTACAACTCTCTTTAGCATGGTGGCACACCGCAGTAAACAAATGTTAGCTGTTAACCCTAGTATGACAACATAGTTCAGAACAGGAGCAGCAGTGAAGACCAAGGACCAACGCAAAGAATGAAGTGTGAAGTCCCTTCCCTCTCTGAGTTTCCAGAGAGACCACAATAACACCTGGGCCTCTGGACAGAACCCTTATCACCCAATGTGGAGAGGATGGTTTGTCATTAGCGTATCTTAGGTGATTCCCTGCATTGTGCGGGTGCAGACTCTAACCACCCACAGCCTATTCTCCTGGGGCTCCTTCCTGCCCTGGTTTCCTTCCTTCAATCTCATCAGTTTCCTCAAAAAGAGCTTTAAAACGACCCATGAAGGTTTGTTGGGGTCAAAAATTAAAATGAAATTAATAGGATTTTCATCTATACTTTTTATCTATTATATATATAATAGATATGTATATATGTGTGTATATATATGTATATATATACCATATCTTTCTCACTGCTGTATCAGAACACATTACAAAATCTAATGGAAAAAGGGTTTGTTTTAGCTCATAATTTCATGTCAGGGATGGCAGTGTGGCAGTATGCAAGAGCAGCTTCTGTCCAAGACAGTAGGAGTATAAAATCACTTGCTCACACATTGGTCACTGGCCAAGAATCAGAGACCTTGGACCCAAACAAACTGAAGCTGACCTGTAACCCAGAAGCCCTGCCTCTACAGCTCTGTGTCTACCACTTACACCCCACATCCAAAGGTTTCCCAGCATCCCAAAGCAGCGCCACCAGCTAGGGACCATGTGTTCAAATGTATGAGCCTCTCAAAGACAACTTCTATCTAAACCATCATACATGCATTAAAACAGAACACTGGACTAGTAGGAGGAAATGTGAACACTTGACTTCTGTCTCATTTTTTCAAAAGGATACAAGGTTATCAGCTCATATGCCTTCTGGGTCCATGTGGCTGATGAGTGCAGGGAACAAAGAAAGTGGGGAGATAGATGAGGAGAGTCACCCCTGCCTCCAGATGCCCAAACTCAAAAACAGCTTCAACATCTACAATCACTTTGTTGTTGTTGTTGTTGTTGTTGTTGTTGTTGTTGTTGTTGTTACATAAATATTCAATGAGACAGTCAAGGTGAAAGACACGGTTCTCCACATAGTGGGCAGGTAGGTCTGTTCCTCAATGATACTAATAACTGACTATGTCACTGGACCATACTGATGTGCCACATTTAAGCAGTTAGTTGAGAACCTTATTAGTTGAGAACCTTAGCAGAGGTGATGGAGGCAGCTTGAGTGGACCTGTAGAACCAGAGCTCAATCTGGGTTCCAGCTCTGGCTCTGCTCTCACCTTGTGTGTCGTGGCATTAAGTCAGTCACCTAACCCTGAAATTCAGTTTCCTCACATCTGTATGAAATCACAGTGCATTCTTTAGAAGGGAAGTCAAATAAAATGAGAACAGGTTAAAGAATAATATGATGACCAGCAATGTTGGGGCCTCTCTCAGGAGAATAGAAATACTTGAGCCCAGAAGGAACTTCTAATCATATACCTCCTTAGTTCAACCCTGAGAGACATGAACTTGCCTCTCAGAAGTACCTCAGAACCATCTGTATTATCCTGCATGGAGAGATAGGTTTTTGAAAGGATGCTGAAGATAAGCAAATTACTCTAGCTGTCTAGATTCTATGCAACTCATTTATAAATATTTTATCTCCAACCCAGAGCTTAGGTTTGATGGTCAGACTGACAGAATTATTCTATAAGCCACTAATTCACTTTAGGGTTTTATAAAATGTGTTTCCTCTTTCCCTCATTTCACCTCTAACAATCACTTATCCACTCTTATTCCTTGGCAAAAAAAAAAAAAAAAAAAAAAAAAAAAAAAAAAAAAAAACCTTGAGGTCATCCTTGACCCACTTGACCCCAAACCAAGCTTCGTCCTGAACCACCGGGCACTGCAGGCACCTCTTGGCCTCACCATTTCCCTCCTCCTTCTTCCTGCCAGACGCACTGAAGACTTGGCTTTCTCACTCTACTCTGGCTGCTCTCTCTGACCATTCAAGGGAAGCATTGTCTCATCTTTATAGACCTCCTTAAGTCTGGCTCATCCCTTGTGTCGCCGCTTAAGCATCATTTCCTTAGGGAAATTTGCTCTCACCTCTCACGCAGGTCCATATATTTTTTTTAAACTCATAAGAGGTATCCAATAACAGTTGTCATATAGAAATCTGTGCAACTTGTGTGTCATCATTTGTATTGTGTGTTTCCCCCAGCTAACTATAATATGTGCAACCATTTGGGACACTCAGTACAAGGCCCTAGACATTTTTGCATCCAGAACATAGAAGGTCTTCAACCAATAGCTTGTTAATAACAAAAAAAAAATCAGTAAGTAATAAGAAAGAAAGAATGAATGACAGATGGGCTTTTACAAATCACTTCATCTGCAGGCCTGATTTTAACCCTATAATTTAAAGGTAGAGCAGTGAGAAAGAAAGGAACATAGGGGGAATGACATGTTAACCATTCAGACATGCTTTGGCTCCAGAGTGAAAAAAGGTTTTAAGGATAGTAAGAGATCCACAAAGAGACTTACGCACAAGCAGAGCTCACAGATCCATGCCTCCCCCGTAAATAGAACAAACACACACTATCCGCCAGGCCTACCACCCAGCGGCCCAGCTGCCCAGCTCTGTGGATGGAACAGCAGTGCTCCCGTCCTGGGAAAGGAGAAATCTGCATGTTTACTCTCAGCCAGGCGCAGCTCACAAGACCCTTCCAGAGAAGATTTCAGCAGCACATTCAGAGATTCCAAGCTATGGTCTGGGGTGTGATCTTTGAGTTCACCTTCATTCTTTCGATGCAAACATAATCATGCTTTAAAAGAAAATCTATCTCTATATACATAGATATGCATTTCTTTTTAATTAAAGGGGAAACATGCCAGCTGAAGGACCACTTCCCTCCCTACCACCCTCCTCCTCGAGTTTTAGCATTTGAATGTTGTCAACTTATCATGAGCCGACTAATCAAAACAAAGGGAATATGAGAGATGACTAAAAGTTTCATGCCAAGTATGAAAACCGCCTGGAGGATGTGGTGGCACCAGCCATTCAAAAGACTCAGCTTCTTTGGGGGAGAAGGAAAAAAAAAGAGCGAGTTGCTTGCAATATTTGCTTCAGAGACTAAACACGACTTATTTTAAGAATTCAAGGCGTTACAGAATAAGGACTTCACTTAAGCAAGGTGGACTGACAGGCACAGTACTTCCTAAAGCCAGGCAGTAGCTGAAATAAATTGAAATCAGCTTCTCTATTCCCACAGGAGACAATGCTAAGATGAGAAGGGAGGGAGGGAATGATTTGCTTGCCCCCCCCAGCGCCCGCCCCCTAGCCCTGGCTGCAGTGTGGTTTAATCTAATTTGCATATGAGACTGGGAGTTCCTGGAAGCTGCTTCCCCTGTGGCTTCTCGACTCCCACCCTTGTTTCCAGCCCTGACTGCATGCGACCTTTTTCATGGTGACTGAACATGGAGAGTAGGCTAGGCAGCAAGAACTCATCTAATCGCTTAGAAAACTGGGCAATTATACTGCCCTAAAATAGTGACATCTCCTTCCAGAGCCTTCAGTAGTTACTGAAAAACACACAGAATACTGTATGTCCTGACAGGGAAGCCAGAAAAGGAAAGAGTTAGTGTTTCCTATTAATATATTTTCTCCTTTCAAACTTCAGAAGGCTTCACCCTGCCACACCCGGCTACTTGTGACCGGTTCCAAGTAGTGACAGCAACCGCTAAAAGATGACATTTTTGCAACGCTTTCCCTCAAACCCTCATGGTAAGGTGGCCCTCATCCCCCCACCCCACCCCACCCCCCGCCCAGTAGACACACACTTCATCATCTATGTCTGCCTTTCTGTCCAGGGAGGGACAAGGTCCGAGGGGAGATAACCTGCGGGGGCGGTGCTGGATCAAACCTAAGAAGTTGAAAGCCCGGGTGTGCAATCAGTGAGGGCTGCTGGCTGTGGCTCCCCCTCGGAAGCTGAGTCACAGACCTGGCCAGTTGGTTGAATCACTTGGAAAGTGGTTAGAGTGAGCAGGACATGGAGTGATTAGTAATTCAGTCTGGCCTCAGAGCTTCATGGTTTTCACTGTAAGACGCCAACTGCAGCCTTTCCCTTGGAGTCAACAGGAAGCGAGAAGAGCAGGCCAAATTTGACACCCCTTGACGTAACCCAGGATGGACTTCAGCCCTTCTTTCTCCACCCAGTAACAGAGACTTTTGAAACGGAGCTTTTCTGGCCAAACACCCGTCAAGTACCAAGGGTGGAATCAAGAAGCAGGGTCTAAAGGAACCCCGTTTGGATAACTAATTAAACCCTTACCTGGACGTCATGTAATAGGAGGAGAAAGAAGAGGAAGAAGGAAGATGTCTGTTTGGGACCTGAAGACAGTAAGAATAAAAAGTAATGTGTATTCCATAAGCTACTTTTCCAACTTGAAAAAGATTGTGAATGTGGTAAACACAAAATCTGTGTTCCTGAATTTCTTTTTCATTCTGCTGAACTTGTGGAAGATCCCTTTGAGAAGAGGAGGACATGTCCATGTGGTGAGCCCTTAAACAAACAGTTGATTTAGGAAATAATTCCTTTTTCTGATTAACATCACTCTGTGCTGATGGGTTCATGGTCAGGCATTTGCAACTCTAGTCATGATCGTAGTGAGATTTAAAACGTGATCATCTCACTCAAGCGCAGGGCTTAAAACATATATGTTTTTGCACACGCTTCTAAATTCCCCTTATTTTCTGTCTTCTCCACTTCTTCCCACACCTAGTCCTCAGATTCATTTCCTAAAACACCACTGCCTTACATGTATTTGATTGGCACTAACTAGGCTATCCATTCTATATAGCAAGGCAAGGCTAAGAGCTAAGACTCCACTGGCATAATGAGACTGGGGTTATAATTACTTCACCACCACAACAAAGAGAGGTTCAAGTCATGCCGCTGAGGAATATAAATTTCTTACAAATCCTACATGGGATGGTCTTTAAAACAAAATGAATTTTTACTGTGGGATGCTCTCTATAGTTCAGACTGAGAAACAAATATCACCTGTCTTGGTTACGTTCCTATGTCATGACAAAATACATGGCCAAGGCAATTGATAAGAGAAAGTATTTCATCTGGGGCTCACAGTTCCACAGAGTTAGAGTTCATTCATGACCACATGGCACAAATGGACATGATCATGGCAGCAGGCAGGTTGCCATGTCACTTAAGAATTCACACCCTTATCCACAAGTAGGAGGCAGAGAGAGCTAACTGGAAATGGTGTGAACTTTTGAAACTACAAGACCCACCCCCCACCCCCCAGTGACAGTTCCTCCAGCAAGACCACATCTCCTAACCCTTCCCAAGCAGTTCCACAAAAGGCAATATCATTCAAACCACCACAGCCCCTGGATAGAAATCCTCACTTTTCTTCCATATTCCTGTCCTCTCTTTCCAGACCCACGTCTCCACTTTACCAGAAGAAATATCAAAAGGAGCTCCTCCTCCTCCTCTTAGAATCAACAAATCCAATGGAAGGAGCACACTCCCCTGTGCTGCTGAGTGTTGGGGTGGCCTGAGCATAAGATATTGAATGTAGATGAATTCAAGAAAGGGGTCTCCCCCAAGCCAAAGAAGGTGGGTAGGATCTGGAGGACTCCACACAGAAAACTCTCATAAGGCCCAGGTTCCACAGCTTTGTCTCCTCAAATGGGATAAAGGATTAAGTTGTTTGAAAATGACCTGATTCCTGATGTTCCCCTCTCCTCATAATGTGTGACTCAAAGGCAATTATTTACTCAAGCCCTTCAATAAAAGGGAATTAAAAAGTGTTAGTAGTTACAACAATAATGAAGACCAACCCTCCCTAGTGTGGAATGAGCAGTTATAATATTCCTAGGGTAACACAGCTCATTATAATTATTGGGGAAGAGGTCCCTGAAGGGGATGAGAAGACCAGAAAACTGTGAAACTGAACATCGTGAGGACTCCCAACCCCCATGCCTTACTCCCTCTTCACAGGAGATGGCATGAGGGGCCAGGTAGACCCAGATTCTAACGTTGCAGGAGCAAAGACCACTTGGCATTGGAGAAAAACCAGGGAAGGAAGAGAACATGCCCTTGGTCTGCCTTCTCTCAGAGACCTCCCTCTGACCAACCAGGCTCCGGTCACCATTTAACCTCTGATCTCTCAGACGTGCTGTCTGGCATCTGGGGGTTACTGTGTCAAAAGGTTTCCTTAGTGTCTGAGAAAGTGCTACCTTGGGAGAAAATGTTCAGAAGCAGCTACTCAATCCCAGTTGCACCTACATTTGGATTGCACAGAAAATCGGCCTAGCAGGGCAAGAATTTTAACATCATCTTACTAGTGCCCCAACAGCCTACTTGGAAGTAGAGGCCATTCTGTGGTGTCAATCACATCTTAGGTCAATAGATTTAGCATTGGCCATGCATCCCTGCACTTCTCATTGAGTATACTCTCCAGATTCAGTCTATTTTTTTAAATCAATTTTATAATAATGCATGCCCAGAAATATATTGTTAGAATAACTAAATGAGTTAGCATAACTTAGACTGTTTCCATGCAAGATGAGGTAAAAATGTTTTTAGGCACAGCATTATAGTCTGTCTCAGATGCTTCACCTCCATTAGAGTTAAACAAAATCAAACACAGGTGAATGGGTATAACCATGTTCCAATAAAACTTTATTTATAAAACCAGACAGTGAGCTGGATTTGGCCACCTGCTATAATGTAAAGACCCCTGGCTCAAGCAGTGATCATTCACTAGATTGATCATAGTTCTCACCCTAATCAGAACTGACAGGTCAGGTTCACCTTTTGCTTATCTTTCCTAATAGCATCGGTAATTAAACTCTGAGTGCCTTACCTTGTCCATTCATCACTGGCCACTGAGGAGGAAAGGGAACATGGCTGGATCTTTACCTTGCTTATACATGCATATCATCTAGTGGTAGAGAAGTGCAATTGCAAGATTCCCCCCCTCCCTGACCTTGGTGTCCCTGGTCTTGTTCAAGTACAACCTCAGGAGAAGAAAGCTCCCTCAGGCCGCCCACATGGAACAGCTAAGTCTACACCACAGACGCTGGTCACAGCCACATGGTTTCATTCTTCCACCAGGCCCTTGCAGGGTGCTCAGAAAACACGGTTTTGTGTAGATGACCAAAGTGTTCAGTGAGGAGGGAAAATGAACCTGATTGTGAAATTATTGTTAATCAATTCATTGTATCATGTGTGTCCAATAACATGAATAGAGAAAATACAGTAAACATTTTTTTCATCTTGTAAATGGACCCTGTTATTTCTTAGCATGAAGTAGAGAGAAGTTCCATTCAGGATCTTAGCTTTCTCTCTATCAACTTGGTCTATGCCGCTGCTCACCTTCTGTACCTGGCTTTCTGATCTGTGTTCCAGGATAACATATGTTACCTTGTACCACTGTCTCATGTTAAGGACAGTCAGAGCAGTGGTTGAGAATTTGTCTTTCTCTGCTAGGATTCCGATGTAAATATGAAGTCAACGAAATCTTCATAAATATACATTCTAGACCTGGCTCTTAGTTTCTCGTGTTGTTTGCAGATATTCTGTCATTCATCGTACTCTTGAGAAAAATTTTCTCTACCTTGTCCCTGAGAAGGCTTTCTCAACTATCTCTTTTCTTTTGCTTGTATTGATGTTTTGCGGATTTCACATGATGCATCCCGATTCCACTCGTCTCCCTGTCCCCTCGCATCTGCCCTCCACCCTTGCAACCTCCCCCCTAAAATTTAAAAGAAAAAAATCAAAAAGCAACCAAACAAAGCAAATCAAACAAAAACAAAACAAGCCAACAAAACAATGTGCTCTCACTGGGGCTTCTCTTGGATACCCTGCTGTTGTCCTGTGTTGTGGGGACCCTGCAGTTTGGGATCTGTAGGTAGGTTCCCTTCCCATGTGCCAACAGTTCATAGATGAGGTGGGTGTTGGGATGAGCCAACTTATAGGCCTTGTTCTGGGCCTGCGTGGTAACTGGGCTGGTCAGCCCACCAGGTTTCCCCTATTGTCTCCACCCAGGTGAGCTCTCCAGCACTGCCTCAGCCAGCCCACCCAAAGCAGCCTGCAGCAAGGGGGCGGTGCCAGCTCTCCTGCTCTCAGGCCCTCGGGTCCAGCTCACCACCCTCACCCCACCAGGGTCAGCTCCACTATCTTGCCTGGGAAGGGTGCCGGGCCCTCTCTCTCTGTAGGGGGTATACAGGAGGAGACGCGCGGGGGCGCGCGGTGGGTGGGGAGATGCTCAGCTCTCCTGCTCTCACATCCTCAGGGCTGGCTCACTTGAACAACAGGGTTAGCTGTCCTGTGCGGCAGCTGGTGAGGGGCGGGGCTAGTTCTTCCATCCTCCTGACCCGATGTCAACTCTGTTCTTACGTAGCCATCATTACCACCGACTCCTTGCCTTCCAGAGCTGCTGATGACCTGAGACCCACATCTCTGGCATTCTCTGGAGACCTCAATTCCTGGGCGCTTGGGACCCTCTCCCCTCCTTCCTGCTGCTCTGACTTAGACTGATAATGCTTTTGAGGAAGTTTTCCATCCCATGGTTTGAAACCAAGTTCCTGTTTTGTTTGCCCCAACTTTTGAGGCTGATGGGAAACGCTGGACAGAACTGGCCACATTACTCTCTGGAATCGTCTTGTGATTCTTGGCCCCTGGCCCTTCCCCACGCTTTACTCTGCCTTGTCAGGTTTTCCACAGCAGTCAGATAACACACCCATTCCTCCTTACACCTACCTCTGGACTCACCCAGCTAAGTTTTAGGATACTCTTGGGATCATGGATGAAGAGAACGCTGGGCGCTAAAACAACAGACACAGCTCTTGCAAGACCAGAATACTGTCCCAGGCTGTGACAGGAAGTAGCTGAACATCAATTTCTGCAATAAAACAAGAGAGTTGATCTCAATGAACGCTGAAGTCTGTCTCAGTCAACGTAATCTGTCGAACTAGATCTAAAATGGTTATCAAAAGAGGTTGTCTGGGTTTCAATCGTAGTCATGCATCACTTAACAAGACTATGTTCTGAGAAACAAATCATTGGGAGACTCTGGGGGTTTGTTTGTTTGTTTGTTGAGAGAAAATCTCGTGTGTTCCAGGCCAGCCTGGATCTATAGCTATGGATGAATTTAAACTTCTGATTCTCCTGCGTCCACCTTCCCTGTACTGAGATTATAGGGTATATAGCACCATACTCAGTTTATGCTTGGTGGCAGCTGAATCCAGGGTCCCATGCATGTTAGCCAAGCATTCTACAGACTGTCCTCTGGTTTCATCTAGGAAGCTTTATTCAGTGCAAACATCACAGAGTATACTTACACGAACTTAGCTTGCTAGCCCATCCGTGAATGGTATAACAGATTGAGACTATCATCACACTGATGGCAGTGCAACCTCCTCATACTGCTTTCAGGAAAAGATGTTGAGATGACTTACCAAGCCACCATCAACCTCCCAACTTTTGTTAGCGGAAGGTGGAAGCCTTGAGTTTACCCTTTTGTTGTTGGAGCTGGGAGCGAACTCACCTCTCTTACTTTTCCTTTTGTGGCATCAATATTTCTTCTAGGGACATCACTCGAGGTTTTGCAGAGGTGAAGCCTGCCTGGACCCCTGATGGTGTCATCTTCCTTTCCATTACACCCCCTGTAGCCTGTACTCCAGGGGCGCCTGAGTCTAGGGCTTCCGTGTTGTCCATATAAGAAGGGCCTGCAATCCTTGTGAATACTCTGCAGGTTTCCTCCCATTCCAGAATTTCTGTTTCCAAGTTCTACAAGAAAGAGATATTTTTGAATTTTTATTTGTGGCATATATCCTGCTTATGCCAGCAGATGCGTCAAAGATACCACAACTAAAATAGGATTTTTATAGGAAAACAGAACGTAGGGCCTGAATTAATTGCTGACATCATATGTACTCCCTCAGACTAGCTATTCTGAAACAACTCTGCCCCCTTCCCACATACTTTACCCCCTACCCCTTTTTTATTATTAAGGACATATGTATAGAAATAGGATCTTGCCTTAGCAGACTTTTTCCATGCCAGCCACTCGTTCCCCCTACTGATGTTACAATTCTCTTTTCCACATCACAGTCGGTCGTTGCACAAACGAGAATGTCCTCCAAGAACAGATTGTGACTTTAGGTGGAGAAAGAGCAGCCATCAGAAGCAGATGAACTCCCAGGAAGCCAAGATTGGGACCTTGCCACAAATGTCCTCAAGAAGACACAGGGGGAGAAATACAAGTGAGGAGAAAAATCAAAATAGTAGATGAAAGCAGAGGTGAGATTATGTGAGAGAAAATTGGGAGCCAGGTTTCTAAGAAGTATCAGATAATTCATAGGCTCTATACGACCCTGTGTTTTCATTCTCATGTCAAAATCTGTAGCCTCGAGCCAAGAATGTTCATTTCCCTGCTTATCTTAGCCCTAGGACCTGTGATCCAAATGACTGTTTCACTATTTATTGTTGCTGCTCCTAAATAGAATTCTGTACCCTCTCTCTTTTCCAAATATTCTTTATCTTTTGAGATTATAATTACATCATTTCCTACTTTGCTTCTCCTCACCCCAACCCTCTCATATCTGTCCCCCACCCCATTTTTTTCTCTCTCAAATTCATGACTTCTTTTTCTTGAATTTCTTACATTAAACTCAGCACTTGAATGTCTCCCATCTGTCATAAGGTATTTTGGGTCTCCAGTGCCTTCCTCTAATCTTAGCCCCTTCACCAATGCTTATGAAGTGGAGAAACGAATGATGAATGCACCCAGAGAGGTCAGGTCAGATAGTGTGGCTGAACTGAGCCTGGTCCTGTGGTGCTTTGGTTTTGGTTTGGTTTGGTTCTTGAAAGCTTTAATTTTGGTGAATTTGAAAGGTAGAGTCAAAATGAACTCTAGAATGGGCCTGTGGCTAAAAGAGACTTGAGAAGCCTATCGGAGAACTTTCCTGGAACTGTGTTGTGATTTGTTTTACTGCTCCCTAAAACACATCATACATTTATGTACAAAATCACAGTCTCCTTCTAATAACCTGTAAGGTGAATTTTTGAGTATGGACCTGAGACAGACATATGTAGAGGGAATCACAAATAAATAACCAATAAAATTTAATGAAAACTTAGGTCTCAACCGGGAGACCCATGTCTTATTGACATTTTCTAAATTTGTATCTTTCATTTTTGTATGCATGCGTGTAGGCCATAACATCCATTCTTTCGTTGTACTGTGTGAAATCAGGGATTGAACATGGGTCATCAGGCTTGGTGGCAGGTGCCTTCGCCCACTGAGCCATCTCAAAGGCCCAGACGGCTGGGTACTTTAACCCAATACTTAATGCAGTGACTCCTGTGTGGCCACTTAACAAGACTTAGAAGCTAAGTTTGAGTACCTTTGTTTTCCACTCAAGGAAGGTAAAGTTAAGTAGATTGCCCAAACTCCGATCTAGTACCTACCATCTCAGGTCAAGCCAACTCAAGGACTTCTTTCCTCAGTTTCTCCGCCAAGGCTTCTCCTTCACTTTCCAAAAGGACTGCCCTCCCTGTTCCAGACCCAGTGTCCTCTCAATCATGGCAACCCCAAGTGTTGCTTGGATTTTAACGGCTCCCTTGGGGGAGGGGGTGAGAAGGCGTGGCATCAATGACTCAGATACTGGGAATCCATCTGTTGAAAGCAAATAACAACTCCTTTATTCAATAACAGGGAAGTCCTTCTATACACTCCTCCCAGCGCCCAGTCTGTGTGGTCGTCCCTCATTGGCTGGGCACCATCAGGAACTCTGACAGCTCCTGTTGCTAGGCCCTCAGGCAGACTCTAGGTTTGCTCTTAAGGAGTATGTTATGTGCATGCCTTGGCTACTGGTTTGAGCCAATTTCCTCGACCCTATGGGCCTGTCCTACTACACCCAAGGGCAGCTGCAGCTTCTTAGTTTTGAAACACAGCCATTTGGGCAGGAATGGATGAGAGACACTGGTCCAGCAGCTAGAGCACCAAGGCTCCGCCTTCCTCCTGGTCTCTTGTGCTCACTGTGTTACTTTCAGCAGGTCTCACAGTTAGTTCTCCCCCTCTGAAAACCGCGCCCATGTTTCCAAGTCCCTGAAGGCATCCCTGGAAAAACACTCCTTTTCTCCTCTGTCAGCCTGTCTGGCCAGGCGCAATTACTCTTCTGAACAGAGCGGAAACATTTTCTCCCTATCTCTCCCAGCTTTACAGTCCAGAGTACTTTAATTCCTGGCTCAAATAACAAGCCCCCTGTTAATCCACGGGGTGTTCAGAAGTGATGTGGTTTGTCTCCACTGTCCCTGATCACCCATAGTTAATGGCAGGCCCAGAATCGGTGAGTCAATTGTAAGATGGAAGCTTTACATATCTGCTCAGAGATTCAAGATTGAAAGGAAGAATGAAATGTGGATCCCACACCAAAAAAAAAAAAAAAAAAAAAAATAGCAATTTGCAATCTGTGCTAAACACCTATAATTTTTAATATGCCTCTTAAAACATGAGATAAATTAAAATCTCCTTGCTCTCCTATTTGGGAAACAGCATCCTTACCAGTCTAATGAGAGATGCAATTAGAAATTAAGTGTAGAGAAGTAGTTGAATAAGTCTTTATTGAATTAAATTCCTGTATCTGAACTGAATTAAACAGAAAGGCAGCTTCGGCTTCTGCTGCTGGAGACCGTCTAGCTGCATGGGTGGAGAGTCAGCCCTAAGGAGAGAAAGGGCTGTCTGTGGCCCCAGCTCTAGGCTAGAACCTCTCAACCCTAGCTACACATTATAGTCATCTGGGGAACTCTAAAAAAGGTTGGATGCATGCTTCCCATCCTTAGGATATTTAATTTAATTGGACTGAAGTAGGGCCTTGGCATCCATATTTTTTTAATGCTCCCTAGGTGTTTTTAATGTGCAACCAGCCATGAGACAGCTTGTCAGGAAAACAAGGCTACTCCCTTGTAGCTATGGCTCTGAGGCTAGGGAACCACAACTAGAATCCTGGTCTTTGGGAGTAGGTCAGTTGCATCTCCTGCTGTAGGCTATGGGCCAAGGTTTGGTATCTACAATCGGCATAGCAGGAAAGTTTGCCTACAGAGGGATACTTGCATGTATAAGCAAAACAGACACACCACGTCCTACAAACACGGGCCAGGAGAGAACTCAGCATTCTGACTGGGGTTTTGTTCCCAGCCCAACAGCTCTCTGCTCCTTCCGTTATAGACCATCAGCACCAGGTAAAGAGCTCCAAAGAAAACATTTGGGGATACTGTGATAGAGCCGCAGCTGTGCCTCCAGGGAGCAGGAAGGAGGGGGCTGCCTGGGGCTTCCTTCTTTTCAAGTTTCTTCAGCGTTTTATTTGCTGGTTTGGAGACAGATGACGCTGATGTTGTTCTGAAGCAACACAGGCTTTTCTCCTCCCACCTGCCTGAGCGACAGGAGCAGCAGCATACCTGGGGGTCTACCCTGAGCCGCTGAATGGTCCCCAGGAGGGAGCTCCTTCTCCTAGAGATGCTGTCGCTCCTTTATGAGAGATTTAAAACCCACTTGGCATCTGTCACCCTTGAGGGCTGTTCATCTGCCGTGTTTCCAAAAGGCTCTTGCAGATTTCATGTTTGTGTTTTCCCCTTTTTTCTGGCTTCATGTTCTCCTATGTAAATGAAGGAAACTCTTCCAATGGGCACGAACGGTGCACTCAAGAGCCGATGCTGATTTCCTACATGTTGGCTCTCATTGAAAGCGACTTTGCATACAGCAGCATTCTGTGCTGCGTAAAGGAAATCCAGAACAATCTCAGAAAAAGCCCTTTTATAAATCAATTCCAGTAAAGAAAAAAGCAATAAAAGGAAGCCATGCACGCTCAACTGAGAAATAAATATTGCAGCCCTATTGCTGAACATTATTAAATTGTATTTAGTTTAGTCTTTTGCTATTCATTTTTAAATATGCAACATTTTCTCTATGAAATCTTTTCTAACATTAGCCCTTCATACTAGACAACCTTGCCCACTTTCATGATTATGTTTTATTTTTGTGTGTGTTTGTTACCTTTCCTTTTGCTAGACACCTATACTATCTCCTACCCTCCTATACCTCTGATATATACAGACAGACAGACAGACAGACAGACAGACAAATGTACATGGATAAAAGACAGGAAAGTAACAATTGAGATTCCTCTTTGGTGCTGTCATCTATAAAGCCAAGACTAGAAAGGAGTAAATGAGCCAATGAAGAGTACCCATTTACAGACAAAAGGAAAATCGAGAACACTAAAACATTTTTATTTAAAATATTGAAACTTGATTTATCATGAAAAACTTACATTAATTTTGAGCCCTTAAAATATTAACATTGATTACTGAGGGGTTTGGTACACCTCGAATTTCATGTCTATGACACATTTGGGGGGGGTTCTTTTGATGATGATGCTATTTATTATCGGCTAAGCTTATTGTTTGATAATTTTATGAATGTATAGAATATGTTCTGATTGTTCTCTCTCCACATCCCCCCCTTCTCACTCTCCTTGTCTATCAACCCCACGGCTCCCACCCTATTCCAAGTCCCAATCTTCTTTGCAAATAAAGAGCCAGTGATATAGACTAGTATGGCCAAGTGCAGGTGTAGATGAAATAGGATTCTCTCCTCTCTCTCTCTCTCCACACTGAAGTGTTAAGAACTCTGTAATCTAAGTTTCCCTGCTTATTGCTGTAGAGACATCTCAAATAAGATTAATGTGGTTAACTTCTCAGGGGGGGTTGGAATTGTCTTGAAAGTTGTGGCTAGAGGAACAGGAACATGACTTAGGGGGTGCCACACTAACAAAATCAGCACTCCAATCTATAATGCACCTGCACCTGACCTCCAATTTGGCTCAAGGAGGGAGTCTTTTTGTCTCTCCCATCAGTCCAACAATGTGCCTGGGGCTACTAAGACACTGTGAAAGACACTAATATACCAACACTCCACTGCTGTAGAGCTCACAACCTAGGAAAAATTCAAAATAAGTTAAAAACTCAAAACCTATTCAGTGGCATAAGTGCTGTAGAATTAAAGTAGCTTAAGAAGAACCACATCACAGAAGCAAAGTCTTCCAGTCTTAAGCCAACCCTCTCCAAGCAGTTGCCCCAGAGAGAAACGGGACATGGGAGACCCTCTCCTTGTGTACACATTGGGATTCAAAGATTCTAAAAGTGTGTGTGTGGCTTGGACCTCCTGCAAAGCACAACTTGAAAACATACCTCAGAGCATGTGCACGGTGCATGTATTGCCTGCTGTGCCCACACCCCTGTCAGCAGGGCATGTGCTTCCAGATGTTTTCACAGTAGTAATTATGGCTCACATTCAGCTATCTACACCCTTTAGTCTGGTTCCATCGGTGACCAAGGATACACATTTGTTCAGCAGCTGGACAAAGACAAGGGTGCCAAGCCTTGTACTACAACAATTTACCTCTCTTCTGAGCTAACGCACATTAGAAATTAAACCTCCCCCCTTCAAACTGTCAGCTGATACCATCCCCTCCATTACATTATAATAAAGACTTTGACAGTGGTTTATGTGTGATTGGTGGTTGGAGTCATAAAATGAAAGAGAAAGGATGTCTCACCTGTGTGCATGATATGTTACCAGGTCTCTAGGAGAAAAAAAAAATCTGAGTTTGTTGAATATGAACTAGTTTAAGTCTCAAGTACTCAAATAGCTATATCTAGAACTGCCATCCATATGTTTTCTTCACTAAGCAATATTTGATGCCGGGACATCTATATCAGTCCTTCCAGAGCTCAGAAAACGTTGAAGAAGATGGAGCCGGAAGAACGTAGGAGTTAAAGGGTGGGGTGCTGGAAAACGCTATCTTCTGGATACCACATAACCACCGCACTCATGAGGTCACAGCAGTGGTGCTTACCTGCACAGGACCGGCATGGGACTACACCTATCAACAATCCATCATGGATGTGGGAGAGACTCATGAGGCCCTGGACCCCTTGCTGAAGAGATACTGACAACTGATGGTTGCTAGGGATGAAAGACTCATTTTCTTCAGTGGTGTGGCCCCACTAAATAATTCCTCTACCAGTGCTCTTATAAGCCACCCTAATTAAACTAGGTCTATCTATCTATCTATCTATCTATCTATCTACCTATCTATCTATCTATCTCTATCTCTATCACACACACACACACACACACACACACACACACACACACACACACACACACACCAAAGAGAGAGAGTGAGCGAGAGAGAAACACATATGCAAATAAATATAATTTGTAAAAGCAACAAGTTTTCTTGAAGTCTACAACACTAGAATAGATGGTACAGTCTGGAGACACTTCAGGTGGATGGTTGTCATTGGCAAAATGTTCCTGGTACCTCCATCCCTCACTCACTGTTCTTGATGGGTGAGTTTAGAAAGAACATATTGACCCTCATCATCTCCTCTGGTGAGCAAGCTGTCAGGTGGTTGTGTTTCTCAGTGGGAGGCCAGAACCCCAGGCCAGCTAAAAGGGTGCCTGTCCATTGTTCCTTCTAGGGCCTTCATGAGAAAGCCATTGACCTGGCCTCACCTAACTCTTGGTCTTATCAGTCATGAAAGTACTATGTCCAGTTTCATTTCCTTGTGGCTTGGTGTTGTGCCTCAACAAATGCTAGCATTGATTCCCCCTTTGCAGATAAGAAACATTTTAAAATTCCTTGTAAGTCATAGAAGTAGTGGTGTCAGAATTTAAGGTCTGGTGGTTTGAGTCCAGAGACCACTGAGTTAATTTGGGTAATAGATTCTTATCCCATTCTCAAAGAGCAAAACACACAGTTGTTAATTCTTACAGTGTTAGAAAGCAAAATTTTCAACCACACATTTGTAGGCACAGGGTGCCAAGGATTTCAGAACCAGAAGAGAGTCTCAAAAAGTCTCCCCAGCCTTTACAAGATCCCAGAATCTTTAACATCATTAGCACAAAGCACTGTTTCAGTCGTTAATGTAAAAAGAAGAAAATATACAAGCTCTGCTGGACAGATTGACTAAGAAAATGTGCTCTTCTATCAGAAGTTTCTAGTTTTAAGATTCCCTTGTGTTTTAGTGGCACCAACACACAAAGGGAATTAAGCCATTTTGATCTCCAATAATGAGAAACATGGCTGATGTTCAGACCTGAAACTATTTAACACAAGCTAATCCTTGAAACAAATCTGGAATGAAATGAGGGAGAGAGAAAAAAATCTCATGATGGTAGACATCAACTAATGGGCTGCATTTCTTTCTTCTCAATTAGAAATGGCAGAGGGGTTTTAATTATTTTTCCTTAGCAAACACATCAAAACATATCTACACAAAAACACAGCAAATATGTTATAAATGTATTTAAGCCAAAGAGCTCGTCAACACTGTTTGCAATTATGAAATCATTTGGGGATATGGTATTTTCTTTTCTTTCTTTCTTTCTTTTTTTTCTTTGTATTTCTTTTTGAAGGAATTGTTTTTCTCTTAGATGCAAACCACATCACAGTCCATCAGACACAAATCTTTTATTGCATCTTCAAGAGCAAAAATGCAAATTGTGCAGCAAAGGCACCACTGATAAGATGCAATGATTGCCCCCTGCCCCAATCACAGAGACGATCTCTTTGTTTAGGAAAGATAGCAGGGAGCGCCATGGCCTCAGAAATGGGCCTTTGAGTGTGCGTGGGAAGTGGGGGGACACACTGAAATTAAATGCTACCTAAAGAGTTCCAAGGAGAAATTATTGGGAATGCCAGCTCCCCAGGTGAACTTTCCAAATGTTTCCTTGTCACTCTGTGGCAGTTGAATGCTCCGTGGAAATGGGATTCAACAACAGAACACACTTAAGAGCACAGCGCCAGGAGTGACTCTGCCTATGTGTTAACTCCTTATCATTTAACACTGTGAATCTACCTTCTTTGTGACTCAGTTTCTTTAAGAGTGGAAGTATGTCTCATAGATCATTGCCTAGCCCAATTATCATCAGAGAGGCTTTCACCCAGCAACTGATGGAAACAGATATAGAAACCCACAGCCAAACATTAGGTGGACCTTGGGGAATCCTATGGAAGAGGGGAAGGGAGGATTATAGGAGCTGGAGGAGTCAAAGACACCACAAGAAAACCCACAGAATCAATTAATCAGGCATCATAGGGGCTCACAGAGACCGAACCACCCAACCGGAGAGCTTACATGGGACTGACGTAGGCCCTCCGCAAATATTTTAATGAGAAACCTGAATCTGAGCAAGGGCAAACACTATTCCATTTTAAAAATATATTAACCTGAATCACTGTGAGGTCAAAGCTTGGGCTTATGGAAAAGATAGATCTTGAACCTCCAAAGACAATGTAGCAAAAGCTCCAGAGAAAGAATGTGTTCTCTAATAAGTGGAAATATACCAAAGTGAGCTACTCCAAGACGAGGGAAAGTTTCTGTGAGCACCTTGAATAACATCTGCTTGAAGTGGCCATTCCGGGAAGGAAAAAACTGGACAAGATGACTTCAGCAATCTTCCAACCTAAGATATTATAATTCATTGGCAAGCATCTGGGCACCATATTAAATTAATCCCTTTTTTGTTGTTGTTTAGTCTTGGCAAAAGTAAATTGTATTTTTCTTTCAAAAATTTCTACTGACTATATGGTTTCTTTGTAGAAGCAAAAAAGATGCTGAGGAAAAGCAATTTCTGCTCAGGATTTCCAGACATGGCTTCTGGTGGAGTAGGGTAGTGGGAATGTACGAAGTATAAGTAGTTTAAAGTGCAGGGGTTTGATATCATGGCTTTGACTCTGCCAAGCTTCATGACTTTGGGCAAGTTATTTAGATCTTCTAAAATGGGTTTCTTTGTCTGAAACAACCTACTTCACATGGTTATTGTTACAATAAAATAGTGTACCTTATTAAGTACCCTAAAGCACTTAGCACATGGCACATACTGAAATGGCAATAAGTGGCAACCATGGACTGTCATAGAAGAAGGCTGGCTTGGGGAACATTATGTATGTTTTAGCTTCTGTATTACATAGGTACTTGACCAAAGAAGGTTACTGAATAGTTCTGGATGTTGAAATAAACTAATATTTATTTATGTTTAATAAAAGGAAACATTTTTAAATCATTTTTACACAACACAGAACCAGGGTTAGTGCCTTAAGTAAGCATGTTAGCCCAACTAAACTTCTATGACCTAACCTGCAAAGTAGGAATACACCAGTTTGGATCCTTTTAGCTTCAAGTAACAGAGTGTCTGGATACAGTGTGCTTTAACAACTTGGGTATATTTGCCTAATCTATCACACACTTGAGAGGCTATCAGTTTCAGGGAAGATCCTGCAGCTCAGCTGTTCAGAACGGGCTAGTCTTGGCTCCCCATCATGATGCCAAGAAGTCTACAACAGCTCCAAGAAGTATATCCTCTTGTGGGAATGCCCAACGCTTCAAGGTAGGAAGGGCTCCCTCTTGTATAGTTTGCTTTTCAGCAAGAGTAAGGTCTTAACCACAGGTCCCTAGAAGGGATCTCCTTGGGGATAATTGACCAGATTGGAGTCACATGTCCATCCTTACACCTATCCCTGGTTAAATGTCAAGATACCATGGCTGAAGCTTTGTTCATTGCCTGGAAAGTGCTCCACAACAGCACATATCTGAACAAATCAAGTTTTACTAGTAAGAAGAAAGGTGGAGGGTAGTAAGAAAATGGTAGCAATTTACCAGCATCTGCCAAGGTGTTGAAAAGTTTAAATGATATTACAAACTGTTTAGCACGTGATAAGTACTCCATGCATATTTATTTGTTCCTGTAATAGTTAAAACGTCTTAAAGCCATTATCATCTTCAGCTAAACTACTCCCAAAAAAAGAAGTATTGGTTTACAAAGATATATTAGAAATTTCTTTCTTTCTTTTTTGGGGGGCCGGGGCAGGGGCAAGTTTTGAGATGGAATTTCTGTGTAATAAGAGTCCTGGCTGTTCTAGAACTCACTTTGTAGACCAGGCTAAGAAATTTCTCTTTCAATCATAAAACTACTGTTCAGTATATATGTCATATCTTTTCTTAAAATTTTAAAATTATATTCATATATAAATTTTGAGTCTCTAATTCATTTAAACTGTAATCCAATTGATGGGAATTAGATTCGACATTCCTATCAATTTCTAACAGACTTCTGCATCGTGTACTACATCCCTACCAACATACCACAGTAATCCTCATCATCATTCCTTGGGGATCTTAGGAGACTTCTATTAATATAAATTGTGTTTGGGGGTGCTATTGAATTATCATATATAGTTCAGAAATCTATTGTACCAAAATAGGAGGTGAATATTGATTTATAACAAGAGATACCAATGTCAGTTTGTCCAAAATCAAGAGTTTCAAAGGCAGCCTTGATTAAATATTTATTCAGTACTGACTTTTCCATACAGTGGTTTTGTGTCTTCTCCTTTTCTTTTCTTTTCTTTTTTTAACAGGGTCTAGTACATATCCAAGACTGCTCTTGAACTCAAGACCCTTCTGCTTCAACCTCCCAGGTGCTAGGATTATAGATAACTGCAACCCATGTCAGGCTAATCTACTCTTGAAATACTATATCCTACACCTTTCTAGATATCCCTTGACCAAAGTATTGCGTAGTGATTATTGTATGAGGACAATGAAAGGATCTTTATTGACTGAGTGATGTCTACATTCTGTGTACCCACTATGTGCCGGGCACTGTAAGAGAAGCTTCACAAACAGTTTCTTGTGGAATCTTTCTATAGTCCTCTGAGTAAGAAGGATGAACCGCAGAGAAGTTGATTGCCTAAGGTCCAGCAGCTAACAGAGGGGAGAATCTCTATTTGAATCGCCATTTCCAAAGCCCATAGAGTCCATGGTACATGACAAAGGCCCCTGAAGCTAAAGCATTTTTAACTCTAATCAAAAATGCCATTCACACATTTCTTAACTACTTTCTTCTCTCCTTTCTTCCTTCCTTTTCAAAACACAACTAGTATCCAATAAAACAACTATTTCTAATCATCATTAATTAGAAATAAAAACAACCCACCCAATTATTTTCATTTCCATCTCCACACAAATGCAGGCGTACATCACCGTGATGAGAGGCTTAAGTGAATGTGTGATTATTCTATAAATAAGCCATCTCAATCTGCTATTAGTGCCGAGGAAAGCTTGGTTGCCTACTGATGGGTTTTTACACTGATAATCAAATCTCTCACCCTAAAAGTGAAGAGTAGATATAGAAGCCAACTAGAAGATAAAAATGTAACATTTATTTTTTTCCCATGCTACATTTGAATCTACACCTAGATCTCCTTTAGGACCAGAGCACCCACTCTCAGCAGCTGTGAGTATGGAAAGCTTAACATGCTGTCGATGCCTCCATTAGTTCAGCATCTGCTCAGCTAAGGGGCCAATTCACTTTGAAATCCACCATCTATTCCCTCACCCTCCTCAACAAGCCATCAACCCCACTGTCTCAAATACAAGTAATTCTGCAGGCTCCTCATGCTGACACCTCCCCTTTACCTCACATGCACTTAACCTGAAGCTATGACTCCATTTTCAATTCCGTTTCTCTCACTCCTGTGTGACTTCTCTGGGCTTTTTGTTGGGGGCGGAGCTACTTTTGTTTTTGTTTAGTTGCTTTGGGTTTGTTTGTTTGTTGTTTGGGTTTGTGTTTTGTTTTGTTTTGTTTTGTTTTTTGGTTTGGTTTGGTTTGTTTTTTTTTTGGTACAGGGTCTCCCTACAAAACTCTGACTGACCTTGAACTCACGGAGATTGGCCTACCTCTGCCTCCCAAGTGTTGGGGTTTAAGGACATATGTTACCACATCCGGCCAGTGTGTAAATTCTCTGGAAGACACTCTTTCAAACAATCACACATGCTCGGGTCCTTGCCTCAAGCTCTTTTAGAGAATCCAGTTAAGATGTTTGGCTCAGAAGTGATGCCATAATAAGGCTGGTTGTGGTAGACCATGCCTTTAATCCCAGCACATGGAAGAGAGAGGCCACAGATCTCTCTCTCTCTCTCTCTCTCTCTCTCTCTCTCTCTCTCTCTCTCTCTCTCTCTCTCTCTCTCTCTCACACACACACACACACACACACACACACACACACACACACACACACTTCTAACTTCTCACACACTCTAAAGATAACTTTACCACCTCCACACCAACCACAGGGACATTGGGGCATCAGCAATAATATACTAATTTCTGTGAGAAAAAGAGGGAATAGGCCCAAAATGGTTGTTTCTTCTTAAGTGCTTTATGCTAACCATTGTTTCACAGGGCAGAAAGCCACAGCTTAGATAGCAGGCCCTCCTCCAGTATGGGTAAAGCTAGTGAAGTGCACAGAAGTCAATTTCAGTTGCCCACAGACATCCCTCGTGGTTCCTTGGGACTCTACCGACCTGTGCAGGTGCAATGATAGTTGTACCCACTTCTGGAAACACCTGGCTGATGGAAAAACTCCCTCTCTGCCATCCACACTGAAAGCAACAAACAGAACAGATAGACAGACAGGCAAGTACCTAACTTACAGATTCAAATCCTTGCGTGGTCTCAAATTATCAGAACATGAGCTAAGACAAACTGCTTCACCTTTCTTTTGCTTTATCATTTCATCTTTACTGCAGAAGTCATTTTAAAAAGTACCTTTCACATGTGGTTATGGCAAAAAACTAAGTAAACTGCTTTGTGTAAGGTGCCTGGAGTCACTCCTAGCATAATAATCTTCCATAAATAGGAGACACCATTGCACATCATCAGTACATACTGGAGACTACAAAATGGGTACCCCACTCAATTTGGAGGACCATATGAGAGAAAAGACCACCCTCTGGTGAAGCAGACGAAAGCATCCTGTGAGAAAAGGGATTGTCTGGAGAAATGGCTGTGTCTGGAGGAGCCACTATCGAATGAGAAAACGAACATTCCCCAAACCCAATGTCAGAGATCCAGTTACCAAATAAAGCAAGGCACCTAAGGAATAGGCTCCAGAAAGAGAACTGGTGCCTAATAATGGAGGAAGTTGTGATCATCTCAACTATGCTATGACATGCTTGGCCAGTAGCATCTCTAACAATAAGAACATGTCTGGTGAATAGAATATTGGTCATAAGAATTTGCTGTGCTTATTACATACTGTCTAAAGTGGAAAGAGTCGCCTTTGATGGACACAAGTACTCTAATTATGAAAAACTTAGGCTTGATCACAAAGAACAAGTAGCTTACAAGAGAGTGAGCTTTCAAACCCACAGCAGCAGCAACAAATGGGCACTTAAAATGTAAATTTTCTGCTCCTGTTTCGACCCTTGAAAATGAGAGGCTTTGGAACCAGGGTTTTCCACAGAGCATTTTATAAGCTGTTGAGGTAGTTCCAGCTGAAGTTGGAGATACATAGACGGTCCATGAATCTGTGCTCTGACTCACCACTCAGAAGCAACTTTGGAATGCTGGATTTTATGTGATGCTGCCCAACACCAGAGATGGGTAACATGGCTGTGTGCCAGGTTAATCTCCTTTTTCATGCACAATTGGCCTTCGGCTGCACCATCATTTCTTGAAACTTTTATTAGTGAGAGATAAATTCCAAGGGCTTCTTGACAACCCTAAATGGATGGGCAAACTTTCTTCTCAACCTACTAACTTTCTTAATAACATCTGTCTTCATCGAGCCTCTCAGCCATAAAAACATCACTAGATCATCAGATGTAGAGAAAAAGATCTGCTCACCACCTACACATACAGCTTGGATAAAACTTTGACCTAGAAAAATTCCAACTAACTGCATCCCCTTGACCTCTTCCCAAATTCACTCAATGCTGAAACATTTCAAGTGGGCATAATGACTTTCCTACAATAGAATTACATATATATATATATATATATATATATATATATATATATATATTGCTTAGAAACTGGTGTGTGTGTGTGTGTGTGTGTGTGTGTGTGTGTGTGTGTGTGTGTGTGTGTGTGTTTCCAGATACCAAAACCACTATTCTGGGACAAAAATACTCTTTCCTAATATACTAGGTCAGGATCGTCATAGGTAACAGATGAATAATGAATTCTTCATAGCATCCTGATATGTGTTTACTAAGGAGAAGGATGATGGAGAACATGACGAAACCACTGTCTTCACAGAATTTGGTCTGTCACATTCGTTTACTTCCCTTTGAACTCTGTTTTAATCAAAGCAGGTTGATTTCTACTTGGTGAAAATGTTTCATTTCAAACCACTTGGAGTTTTATAGGTTTTCTACCGCATTTTATTGGATCCTTGTAAATCTTATGAAATTCTGGAATGTCTAGACCATAAAAACCTGTCATTTGAACGTGTTTTCTATGGAGATGTTTCTTCTCCAGGCAGACTCACATGTTTGCTTGCACAAATGTGTAGAGGGGGAAAAAAGTTTTAAGATACTCCCACTGTGCCTGAGTTAAAAGATCACCTTTTTTAGCTGACTGGAATTTTACTTGTCACGAATAGACCCTTTATTGAACTATCAAAAAGGCTGGAGCCACTCATAATAATAATAATCATAATAATAATAATAATAAATTTTACTTTTCAGTATGCTCTCCTGGTGTC
Source organism: Peromyscus maniculatus bairdii (assembly GCF_049852395.1). NCBI lineage: Eukaryota > Metazoa > Chordata > Mammalia > Rodentia > Cricetidae > Peromyscus > Peromyscus maniculatus. Next base: position 11,996,528 of record NC_134871.1, on the reverse strand, counting down.
TCTCACTTTCAATTCTTTTAAATATATATTAAATATATCTATGAGAATGTTAAAATCAGTGATGGACTATTATCATGAATGAATGCTCTTCTTCATTGAGAAAGATGTGTGCTAGTGACTGAAAACCAGATTCCAACATTATTTAAGAGAACCCACCCCCCTCCACCACCCATTAAAAACTCAAACAAATTCTGGAAGAAAGAAAAAGTGGTATATAGATTTAATGAAACAGGACAAAGCCCCTGAGTGCTATGGAATGAATTGACCCTTTCTTCTCACAAAGTTTATCAGTTTAGCCTCATGGTAAGCAGGAACAAATTGGCATATAATTTTCCATTTATTTGTCTAAAGCATTGACTGCCAGTCATGCGTGAGGGTTCCTGTGTTGTCTCTTCTAAACTTATTTGACTCAAACTGCTCTGTTACCAATGTAAACCATATCTGTGCATGGGTGAGCATGAATGGCGAAATCCAAACCATGACTTTCATGTTAATTTTACGAATTTTATGCAAAACCACTTTCGTACCCTAAAAATGAAGGGAAAATGTGCCAACTCTGCTCATATCTTCAGACGGTTGATGTCTGACTCCAGGGAAGGCTTTGACATCAAGAAATCTTTCCGTTCCTGGAGAAGGAGTGGCAGTCTGGCGCTGAGCATCAAGCAGGTGCCCTCGCGTGTAAAGAAAGAGCGGCGTTCGTTTCTCAATCTTCTACACTGGAGCCACCCGAGTCCACCCTGGAGGATGGGTGAATGCCTGAAAGAAGCAAGGTGATAGAGTTTTCTCCGACCCACAGGATACACAGTTAGAGCTGTGATACTGTCACACCCAGAATCTTCCCACGAAGGATGCTGCCACCAATTTAGGCTCTGAAAACCTGGGTTCCCAGTTGGTTTTCTCTGACACTTACCGTGCTCTGTGACTTCATCCACCATTTCTCTGCGCTTTGTTCTTGATTTGAACTAAAATGTAGCTGACACTTTTAAATCACTTAGTTGCCTAATTGAATAGCTCACTAAAAGGTCTCTCCGGTCTTCAGAAGCCAAAGATCAAAAGCATTTGAGTGACATTTGAACATGCAGCAGCACACTGAACTGGCCTGGGATTAACACAGAATTGTTAAACTCATAACCCTTATAAGTTGATCCCGCAAATAAATATTAAGAATGTGATCATAATATGAACTGTCCCCTTCATAGCAGATGACCTTGATTTTTATGTTTTCTCCCAGATCTTCAGAGTCATGCATTCATGTCACTAAGGAGAGCAAGTTCTAAGATCACAAGAAGCTGTGAGATACAATCCATAATTCAGTCTATCAAAACAAAAGGAATGGAGAGGGGAAATCCAGAATGGCTTATCTTAAAATTAAAGAGACAGTACAATAATTCTTAAAGAAAAAAAATAACTCTGTCTGCCCTAGCACTATATAAGAGGTGAGTTCAAAATGTATGTAGGGTTTTAGTGACAAGAAAATCTCGCTAAGTCAGTGATCTTGGTGTCACAGGCTCCAAAAGACTTACTTACTATGACCTAGATGTAAATACAGTCCGACTCTCAGAAATGAAACCATCCTGATGCACTGGGAAAAGAAAATATTCTAGAGGTAAGAAGAAGCTGCTTGACCCAAGAGCCCTGCCTCTTACTAGTCAGCTCTCCGTCCAGGTCATTTCCCAGCCTGCCAGACGAAAATAGCCACACTGTAGATAAAATTACGTGAAAATTATACTTTTGACATGCATGCATGTAACTATTTTTAATTATAAATTAATTAGTCATATTATGTAATAACATAATCCCTTTCCACACATATTTACCTGCCATCAAAGTCTATGAAAAATAAATTATATTAAATGGAAATGAAGAAAAACAGCATGAACTTTAAAAGGTCTAAATTATAAAGAACTTTCAAAAATACCTTATTCTGTTAGAAAATACTACTTCAAGCCTGGACACTGAAAAGGAATCAAAGTCACGGAGTTGTTGTAAAAATCAGTTTTAATAGCATTTACCTTACTATGGAAAGTATTTATGACCCCAAAATACATGAAGTAACTCTAAATTGGAAATTTGGGGAGAGAGGAGAGAAAGCATCGTTCATACAGCATCACAGTTGGGTTAGGAACAAGCTCCTAGCAATTTCACACCTTGCACAACAGGCCTTTGGGAAACCCAGGATGAGCAGTTGCACATTCAAAGCAAGGCGTGCACTGAGGTGGATGTCAGAAAGAAACAGAGAATCAGTGTGCATGAGACAGAGGGGCAGCAACAGGAAAGGGAGGCAGAGACAGACAGCAGAGAATTTGGGGGGGAAGAGCTGAACTTCAGTCTGTTGCTTGTATTAAAATATATTTTTTATTATATATTTATATAATTATATATGTAAATATATAATTATATATTATATATACATAAATCTGGCAATACACTCAAGTAAATTCCAACTTCACAGTAAGCCAGTGGGAGTATGCTTTTTAGCACAGGCTAAAGGAGTTGGAACTCAGTATCAGACTTTGGTTTCTAATTCTTTGATCTTTCTCTACACTGCAGAAAGAAGAAAATCACTTGCTAAGTTTTCCAAACCTGTCAAAGAAGATGCTTAAATAAACAATGACTTTGAATTACCCTTGAGATAGAAATGCCCATATTTCCAAAGTAATTGCAATAATTATCTATTTTTCTTCAGTCACATACTCTGCGTAGGCAAAAATAGCCTCCAAGTTTATCTCATTTTATCTTCCTACTGGACCTGTGAGGTGAAGGTTATCATCAATGTGCATCAAATCTGGGTGTGGTGGTTAATAGGTGACTGAAATACCAACTCTTCGGGAAGTGGAGGCAGGGGGATGAGGCGTTCAAGGTCCTTCCCAACTACACAGCGAGTTAAAGGCCAGTTTTGGTTACACGAGACCCCATGAGGGAAAGTTAAATGAAAGCCATAAAAAAACTTTTCATAGATGAAGGAACTGAGGCAAGGGGCCGGGGGATGAAGAAACATGCTCAGCTACTGAATGGTAAATGAAGTTCTAACCCAGGCAGTGAGTGGGCTTTCTACTCTTCTTCATTATATTTCCACACCCCCATTTAAGTTTATTACCAAAGTGGAACAAGTTGTTTTTTAAAGTTTCCATAGAGCAAGTTGTGGTCATAAATTGGAACATTCTCCTGTAGGATTTCTATTACTGCCATTTCCTTCTCTAAGTACAAGACACACCTTGCTTTCGTGGCCCAAGAGCTCATCTTACCTTTAAAACACAATATCAAGGCTCCTTGTTCGCTAGCAAAATTCAGTAGGGGGTCCTTCCTAAATGTTCTCTCTCACTATGCAAAGACCAAGGACTTCAACTAATAAACATACCAACTAATTAATACATAATAATTCATAATTCATGTCTGTCTCAACATGATTGTACCTGAAGAAGTATTGCAGTATAGTAACTACAATACTAAAAAGCATGTATGGTCTCATCAGGAGATAGTGTCCCCCATGGAAAAGAACCATCCATGAATTTGGTTCTCAGATAAACATGAACTTCAATCCTGTATCTACTACTTGCTGGTCATGTGATTTTGAACTTCTCAGCACCCCACTACTCTCTCTAAAGTTAAATAATAATATCAGCTCTAAGGCAATGCCAAGTCATTTTGATATCAATGATCAGGTCCAAAAAATTCTCTTGTTTGATATCATTATTATGATTGTAAGTTGCCCTTGTTTTATAGGACATCTTATATATTCTTGCCACAGAGTAATTTATAAAAAGAGATGAGAGGGCTGCAAATGTAGCTCAGTTAGTAGAGTACTTACTTGCCTGGCATTCAAGGAGCCCTGAACCCTCAGAACCTAATAAAGCAGAAACTGAAGTACCTGGAGTCCTGAAAGTGGAGCTAAGAGGGCCAGGATTTCAGAGTCATGTGCCACGCAAGCTGCATCCTCCAGAATAAGAGTGGAATGACTGCTGTGGGAGTAGCCAACTGCTTCTGGGCTGGACTCGAGTTTCCATAAGCCTGGTTGAGAACTCTGAACTGTCGAGGTTATAGGCCCCAGTGGGGAAGCTACAACTGTCTGTTATCAATCAGCTTCCTAAACATTCATGTTTATGCCCATGTATTCCTACTGCTCCCAAGCTTCATGAGAGAAGCTTCTTACTGCAGTGTAACTGGCCAAAGTGCTGAGGATAAATTGCAGTGGAGTACTCAGGCCCCTATAGGACCTCTATGTCACCTCTTCCGAGGCTCGGGGAACATCACAGAAGAGGGGTGGAAAGAATGTAAGAGCCGGAGGATGCATAGATAGGCAACCAAAAAAAAAAAAAAAAACCCTCTTCTGGACATGGCATACTTACTGCACTCATGACCTCACTGTAGCTTTGGTTATCTACACACAACCTGCACAAGAGTTAGGCCATCACTGTTTCCTCATGCATTAGGGAGGGAACCATGAGGCCCTATCTCTTCCTGAGGTGTGAGTATTGACAACTAATGGCTGTTGGGAGGAGTGTCATTTTCTTCAGTGGTCTAGCCACTGACAGGTCACTTCTACCTACACTGAGCAAGAAACTCTAATGAAACTCAGTGGGTCACACACAACAAGAAGGCCTGAAATTAGGAGGGAACACTATTGGGATGACTGCTTTCCTTCAGCCAGAGAGGGAAGGAAATAAGAGAGGGAAATGGGGGATGAAAACAACTAAAATTAATTATGAAAATGTATGAGGAGGCTGGAGAGATGACTCAACAATTATTAAGTGTACACACTGCTCTTGCAGAGGACCTGAGTTCAGTTCCCAGCACCCATGCGAGGCAGCTCACAACCGCCTATTACTCCAGCTCAGGGGACCTGATACTTGTGGCCTCTGTGGACACCTGCACTCACTTCTACATGCTCATACACATACAAACACATATACATAAGTAAAAATAAAATAGGTGCTTCTTTTTTTCAATAATGTTTGTTTGTTTGTTTTTCGAGACAGGGTTTCTCTGTGTAACTTTGGAGCCTGTGCTAGAACTCACTCTGTAATCCAGGCTGGCCTCAAACTGACAGAGATCCACCTGCCTCTGCCTCCCAAGTGCTGGAATAAAAAGCATGAGCCACCACCACCCAGTTAATAAATGTTTCTTAAAATAAAATATAAATGTATGAAACTATAAAACGATAAAACTAAATAAGAATCAGGGAAAGTTTTAAGTTCAAGGTCATCCTCTGTCACATAGTGAGTTTGGGGGCCAGCCTGGGCTACATGATACTCTGTGTCAAAGGGGAGGGGGGAATCTTAATGAAATCCACTTCAGATGTGTCTTGATCAACGCGATTTTTTTCACATTGCATGAACAGTCAAAAAATGCTGACAGAAAGATCTAGTCTTTGGCTTCACAAAAACTGATCATCCAAATTGCTCTCACGCCTCTCCTTTCCATAAAGTAAACCTCCTTTGGCAGAAGTGAGCACTCCTGTGCCAAACCTTGGTGAAGCCAAACTTGAATGTAGTTTAGGCATTCATTCAATGGCATCGCAGATTTCTCACCCCCTGAGACATATGGTGTGCCGCATTTCTATAAAATACGATGGGAAAATCCTGACTCCTGGCAATCTGGTGTGCTGGGTGCCCACTGTCGGTGCTCACCTTGTCTTTAAAAATGAGCAGCATGTTAAACAGTGCACTGGGTGCGACTTCACCAAAACATCATCCATTTGCTTCTGGATGTCAAGAGAAGGCTCTCGAAGCAGCTAAGACACTGCATTTCCTCCCACACAACTGTTTGTTCAGTATTTGGTTTCCAGAGGTGCATCAAGTGCTCAGGTCGTTAACAGTCTACTGAACCAGTTGAACCCAAATAATGGGGCCCTTATTTCCAACAAAGTATAATTCAAAAAGTATAGAAGAGCCTTCCCAAACTCAACACTTTAAGCAAAGTGGAGCCGAAAGCTTAGCTGTTGGGGAAATGCTAGTGCTGGAAGAACTGAGGTTGAAAGAAAAGTGTTCACACGTTTGTAACATGTTTACTGGGCATCTTGGGCTCTGGGAATAGAGTGGTAATATAGATGATACACTCTACAGGTTCAAAGCAAGCCTGTACACAGGGTCCTTTAGACTGGCACGACGTCTTGGGAATTTGTTAGAGCCAAGAGATCCGAGATGGCAGGGGTAACTGATGGACTTTGACATCACAACCCTGGTATCTACGTCCTGCTTCCTTGGCCCAGTTCTAAATCTCTCTGGGCTTCAGCCTTGTCATTTAAGATAGGAGTGTGGCCTGCAGCTCTGTTGTGGGACAGAATGCGGAAAGTGCCAGCATCACACATGCCACTCAACCAACAGCCATTTCGTCAGGTCCCCCAGCCACACCAGCAGATCCTCCAGGAGTAACAGAAATGTGACGAGCCAGAAGCTGGAGGCCAAGGAAGCCCAGGCCGTCTCTGCAAACAAGGCGAGGCTTTCTGTAGCCAAGGTGGGGCATCAAAGCTTGAGAACACTGGGTACAGTTGGACAGAACACAAAAGCAGCCGGCATGGCTCACACATCTTCTTGTTGTGTCTCCTTGTTTCAGACTTGAAATGATTCAAGCGATTACTTCCTTAAGAAGCAGAAAATACAGAAAGAAATAACAAAACTTAGACATCTGAATCTGAAAGTCTCTTTTTTCCCTGCCCCTCTCCCTCTCCTTTCCCTTCCTCCCTCCCTCACCACCACCACCCACCCCCCCAACACACACACACACTTATAAAGGCATGATCTTGTACTCTACACTCACATAAAATCTGGGCACCAATTGCTTCTTGTAGCCTTTCCCAGGGTTTGAAAATAAATCTCAAATGCTCTGCCTCCACTGAGCTCAGCAAAGGTAGCAGCAGCTTGGACATACAAGTGCAAACGCTGGAAAGAAAAAAAATAATAATAACAGCCGTGGCCAGCTGCCAGCTCTCGGCCAATCAGTGGTTGAGTGTTTGGTTGCATCAGAGGCTGGGGCTGGGAGCTGGCTGAACCCCTGCAGCTGCCCAGTGCAACTGGAGACCACCCATGCTGAAGTGGACAGGCATGAGGAACAGTGTGCAACAATGGAGAACTCCAGAGGCCCGCAGTGTCGAGCCTTCACCTCTGTCCCCCTCGGCTTAGTGTGGGCTCAGAGAAAGTCGAATGAGAGAGAGAGAGAGAGAGAGAGAGAGAGAGAGAGAGAGAGAGAGAGAGACCTGGAATAAGCCAGCAGGCTCTGCTGTTAAATCACTGTCTCAGGCCAGCAGCAGAATCCTGGAATGGAAAAATATGTTTCTAGTGGAAAAGCACCATCCCAGGCTTCCCAGATCTCCTCTGAACTGGCGGGGCGGTTGCTCGATCTCACCCAACTTCGTTAACATCTTACCTGTGGGCAGCTGCAAAGACTGTTTCACACCTCTCTCTCCCAGTTCTAACACCTAATACTTCCTGATTGCCTCACACAGACACACAGCAGCTGCTGGTTCTGAAGATGGGCTTTTTCATCCGGGACTTGCTAGTGAGCCAGTCTGCACTGCTCTTGACAAATCTGGTTTCATTTTAAAGTCAAAAGAAAGGCCTCCTTCTCTGAAGCCTAACTCAGACACAAGTTGTGCCAATTGGTTATGAATGACAATGATGTGTAATGGAGGACGAAATAGACAAAATGACCAAAATAAAGAGCTGGGCCTGGGGTTCGATTCCTAGCATAGCATAAACTGAAAATGGAAACCCATGCCTAGAATCCTAGCTCTCAGGAAGTGAAGAGAAGAGGATCAAGGTTCAAATTCAAGGTCATCCTCAGCTACATCATGAGTTCAAGGCTAGCATGAACTACTTAAGGACTTGTTTTTAAAAAAAAATACAAAACTAACAAGAATAAACTGATAAGTGACAAACATTTGCTTCTTTAAAGCAAAAAGTTGAACCTAGCACAGAAAGCTATGTGTGCAACCTTTAGCACTGAGTGAAACTGTGGTGATATTGTGTTCCCCAAAATATCGTGTACCCGAATAAACTTATCTGGGTCAGAGAATAGAACAGCCACTAGATACAGAGGCCAGAAAATGGTGGCACTAACGCCTTTAATCCTATCACTTGGGAGGCAGAGATCCATCCGGATCTCTGTGAGTTCAAAGCCTCACTGGAAACAGCCAGGAATGGTGACTCTCTCCTTTAACCCCCAGGAAGTGATGGCAGGAAGCAGAAAAGTATTTAAGGTGTAAGCAACAGGAACTAGAACCTGGTTAAGCTTTCAGGCTTTCGAGAAGCAGTTCAGCTGAGATCTATTTGGATAAGGACACAGAGGCTTCCAGTCTGAGGAAACAAGATCAGCTGAGGAATTGGTGAGGTGAGGTGGCTGTGGCTTGTTCTGCTTCTCTGATCTTCCAGTGTTGACCCTAGTACCTGGCTCGGGGTTTGTTTTTATTAATAAGATCTTCTAATAATTTGTGCTACATGAAACTTCTACTCCCAACTGATGGATGTCTCTACCAAACAAACCTAACCCACCACACACACACACACACACACACACACACACACACACACACACCAGCTCCCACCATTAATACTCAGGAGGAAAGTTAAACCTGAAATTCAAAACTGGAGAACCCTTTACTTTCCAATTCTAGATAAGTCTAGAGACAACCTGTCGGATTTAGACCTGTTTGTGTATTTTCTCAGTGATGTTAATCTACAGAAAGATTTGAGAACCCCACAGAAGATTCCTTACATCATAACCTTCGTCCTGTACCAGACAGCTAACTAGTATCACTCAACGGTATAGCCTGGCTGAGTACAATAAGAGTGCATCACAGAGCGCAGGGCAACACAGAATGCAGAGCAGCACAAGGCGCAGGGCGTCACAGAGCTCAGAGTGTCACACGGCACAGGGCATCACAGTGCACAGTGCATCACAATGCACAGTACATCACAGAGCACAGGGCGTCACAGAGCACAGGGCGTCACAGGGCACAGTGCGGCACAGAGCTCAGGGCATCACAGTGCACAGTGTGTCACAATGCACAGTACATCACAGAGCACAGGCATCACAGAGCACAGGGCGTCACAGGGCGCAGGGCGTCACAGAACGCAGGGCGTCATAGAACGCAGGGCGTCACAAAACGCAAGGCGTCACAGGGCGCAGGGCATCACAGGGCGCAGGGCGTCACAGAACGCAGGGCGTCACAGAGCTCAGGACGTCACAGGGCGCAGGGCGTCACAGGGCGCAGGGCGTCACAGGGCGCAGGGCGTCACAGGGCGCAGGGCGTCACAGGGCGCAGGGCGTCACACAGTGTAGTGTGTCATAGGGCAAAGGGGCTCACAGAGAGCAGTGTAGGAAGAATTTGCTTTTGCGACATGATACACTCCAGAAGCAGATTGGAAACCCTAGAGGTTCGGTCTCCAGCTCTTAGGAAAGAGCTCCAGACAGAGGAAATGGAATCGTTGCACTTGCTCCGTAACTGGAGAGATGCCCAGCGATGCCCCACACCCAGACCCAACCTCGTAGAACGTGAGCTACCATCTTCTGAGTTGTGGAGCCCTGGCTGTCCTGGAACTCACTCTGTAGACCAGGCTGGCCTCCAACTCACAGAGCTCCACCTGCCTCTGTCTCCTGAGTGCTGCTGGGATTGAAGGCATGAGCCACTACCGTTGGTTGTTACCGTCTTGTAAAGCTGAGTCTCAAATGTTAGTGCACATGAGAATCTTAACCAAACTTCAGGTCCCTGTGCCTCACAGGAGCTAAAGAGAAACGCAAAGTTTCCATTTGGTTCAGCCATGAGTGCTCGGGAATTCCTCTAGCACTTAGACAACTCAGAGCCAAACAGCACCAAGGCGTAACTGGGATGCCTGGGCTGAGAGTGCTCCGGCCACCAGCTAAAGACTGGGGCAAAGGGGGTCCTCTCTTAGGGCTGGGGAAACAGCTAGGTCAACAAAACACTTGTCTTGCAATTGTGAGGACCTGAATTTGTTCCCCAGAACCTATATATTTTGTGTGTGTGTGTGTGTGTGCACGCTATCATAGTCACTGTGAGTTCGTATGTGCATCGTATGTCATGTTGTGTCTGGGAACAATTTCCCTGGAGTCATCCACCGCCTCTGGTGACAGTCTTTCTACCTTCTCTTACGTACAGATCCTGAGCCTTGAAGGAAGAGATTTGATTGAATACATCTTATTTAGAGCCGCGTGCTCCAAAGTCTCCCCCGCTTTCTGCATGTACATTGTCCAGACCTGCCCAGGTTCAAGCCAGACAAAACCCGAGCACTGAAAAGGGGAAGTGGATACAAAGTCCCTCCCCTAACCAAGAAGCTATGTGCAATTGATTTTGATGACCTGCCACCCATCTCTACCTGAGTGAGAGCCTTTGTCTAATCCACGCAAAGGTGATTTCCTCCTCGATGAAGCCCTGAAACCTAAATGAGAAGGGAAGTGGAGGATCTTCCCCTGGAGCATGGCACAGAATACAGCCATGCCTCAAGTACCACAGAGTATTAATAATGGATGTATTCATGTATCTAATACCGGGTCCTCAGAGAAACACGGCTAGGAAACTTGGCCAGGAGCCTTCCCCACGGGTGGCTCCCATCAAACATCAGCAATGTTTCAATCTAGAATATGTTTATGCCATATCCGCAGAAGTCCACCCAATTACATGGAACTCTGCATCTCTTTCCCCCAGTCTATACTCAAAGATCTTAAGTGTCCTTAATATGCAATGGTTTCTAGGAGCTCTACTGGCCTGGCTTCTCTCCTCTGAAGGTGCTTCGGGGCTCAAAGTCTTAAAGGTGCCTGACCCCTGCCACAGGACCACAGCATTCTACACGTAGGATGGGCTATTTAGACACTGTCTAAAATACACACCCAGGGATGTGTGTGTAGGAGATGTTTCCTCTACCTTTTATTTCTTCTTTGCCCCCAGATTTTGTTTTCTTTACTCACGCATCCTAAACCAATTGATCCTTTCAGCCCCAATCCCTCTGCTCCCATTGTCATTTAAATTCCTGCCAGTCAGTTGCTGGCCCACTACCAAAGGGGCATTCTTGCAAGGGCTGTTCTTTCAGAACATAAATTTACAAGGTGTTTTAATATAACTGGTTTTAAGAGATGGCAAGTAATCCCTCTAAGTATTAAAGCAGCAGTGGAGTGCTCCTTTCCCCGACATGCCAACACATTCACACGTTTGTCATCCCACAGGGCCAGCTTTCTTGTGCCAGCTGAGGAAAAACGCCTAGGTAGGACCTTTGTTATTAAATCGCTGTCATATCACAACAGTAAATGCAAACATTATGGAATCTCTGGCTTGTGAGAAACCATGTCTCCGAGAGACAGAACGAATTTGCCTTGAGACAGGAGCAATGGTCCTTTCCACTCAGCATTGGTTTGTCTAGTGGCTTGTCCTCAGAGCTTTCTAGGGGTTTGGATCACGTCACCCTGCATCACATTGATGTTCCACTTTCTACCCAGAACCCAGGCATGCTATACTGATATACTCTCAATTAGAAATGGTGAGGTCCAACAGTATGGCTGCCTAAACAATACCCGAACAGGGACAACACCAATAGACATGCTAACATGGAAGGGGGAAACTTCAGGGGGGTCTACCCCTAGACAAAGAACTACAGGCCACTGAGGAATGCTGGCACAGGGAGAAGTAGTTTTCCTCAAGGATAAGCCCCCTAACTGGTTATCCAATACCAATTGGTCTACCCTGAAATCACATGCAGATGAGTACCACTAAACACACTGAGCAAGTTATATTTATGTATCTATGTATTTGTGTGTGTGTGTGTGTGTGTGTGTGTGTGTGTGTGTGTGTGTGTGACAATAATAAAGAAAAAGAGGCCATGAATTGAAAAGGGGCAAGAGAAGGACATGAGAGGGATTGGGTGTAAGAAAAGGAATGTGGGGGGAGGAGATAATGTAATTATATTTACATTTCAAAAAAACGAATTAAATATATATACCCATAGACACGATTGCTCTCAACCTTAGTCAGAGAAGATTCTTTTTCACAGTAGGCAGCAGACAATGGAGAGATGCATTGGTCAGAGTGCTAGGAAAAAGAGACCAAATGCTCAGCCTTCAATGGACCTCTTTCTCAAGCCCCACCACCGAGGCTCAGGAAACAGCACAGAAGAGGAGAGAGAAAGAAGAGCGGAGTGGAAGGGTAGAGTGGAGAGCTCTGAAATGCCACCCTCTGGGCATGGCATGGCTAGTGCCATCATGAACTTACCGCAGCTGGACCTAGCTGCGCAAGACAAAGCCAGGCAAAATCCTGACAGAGATGGGGTGGATGGTCTCCATGCCCCACGGAAGAGCTACTAGCCGTTTATAGTTTTGGGGAAGGAAGAATCACTCATCTTTGTGGGTGTGGCCGTTGGTAGCAGTATACAACGCTTCTCTAGTGAATGGCTCACATCCATTCTTGTTATATGGCCATCACTAGTTGGTTATCTAAAAAAAAAAAGTTGGGAGGGGTCATGTTGTTGAGGAATATTTAGGGATAAATGTGATCTCAGTTCACTGTTCGTTGTGTATATGTGTTTCAAATTCTTGAGAATAAAGAAAAACTTTTAAATGTATTTACTATATACATTTGAAGATGTTAACCATGATATTATGAAACAGAAATCACTTTTTTTCTCATGAAAAACAAAGAAAATGAAAAATATGCTGTAAAAATGATAATATGAAAAAATATCCAAGATATATTTGTAGAGGAAAAAGCAGATTTCTAATCAGGAAGCACAGTATGGGCCCTATCTGAAAACATGGTGTGTCTTCCTGCCTTGGCACTCATGTGCCCAGAGCATAACCATACTTGATCGTGGAGTCCCAGGACAATCACATAGGACCAGGTACTCTTTCTGGAGAGAAGTTCTCCATCTTTTTACTTAGCCATACGTTTTAAATTTTCTATAGTGAAGCTAGAACTTGAATAGAGACAAAAAGTAAGGGATTGTTTGGTCTCTTCAAATGCCACAAAAGACTGAAGCATGTCCAAAACAAATGACCTTTTCCACCATTCCCTTGAGAAGGTGAAGGAAGAGAGAAGACATTTGCACTGATTCCCAAGTGTGGGGGGGGGAGCGGGGGGAGGGCATAACTTTCTATTCTAGGCTGATGACTCTGCTAGCTGCCCACACAGTTGGTCAACAATGTAGCAGGCGTTTGTAATTAACATGGACAGAGTAAAGAACACACACACAGGTGTGGGAGGGATGGGAGACTTTTGGTGAGGGATGGATGGGGAGGCAAGTCAAAGAGACAGTGGGAGCTGGGTATGGTGGCACTAGCCTGCCACCCCAGCTCTCAAAAGGGCTGTGGTAGAAGAACAGCAATTTCAAGGCTAGCTTGGTCATACAGCAAGAATCTGTCTCAAAACAAACAAACAAACAAAACACCAACAGAAGAAAAAGCAATTGAAGATACAGAGGTGTGGGGGTGATTTGATGAATTGCATCTTAATTTATTGAAACCCAAAAACGTTCCACTGTGAAGCCCAGAGTATAAATTCAAATTAAATCTAGCCGAGCAGCTCAAGGCAAAAGAAAAACTGCACAGTTAATGATCTCCTAGCAACTTCAAAAGCAGGACTGGGCCCCAAGTCGAGAGGCAAAGAGGTTATGGAAGGTGCTGGAAGCTTCCCACTGGGTCTGTTCAACAGAGTAAAATAAGACCTGAAACTGGCAGATTGCTGACCACACCCCTGAGGCTCGGGACACTACAAGACCAAGGAACCCGGAAGCCTGGATGCTCCTTTTAACTAGAGTCCTGGGTGCAGGCGCAGCGCCTAAACACAGGGTGTCTGGCTGCCTCTACGGGAACCAAAGCCGGCTCAGAGCTCACCTCCCTCCCTCTTGGTTCAGGAACATATTTCAAAATGCCACTTTATTAACATCTAAACAAAAACACCTCTCCGACAGGGATGAAGGAGCACAGAAGAAGCAGTATCCCCACCTATTGTTCTGCCCCATCGAAATCCTCCTGTGATGGATTGTAAAAGGCAGCTATGGAGGAAACTGTGGGCGACCGCTGAATTCAGAACAAACGGTGAGGCCTTCTGAGGAAGAGGGCTGATGGATTAAAATGCTCTGAGGAAAGACATCTCACACCGCGCCCGAATAGGCCATGCCGGAATGAGAGGAAATTCGGCCTGCAATTTCCAATCAAGGGAGAGCTGGCAGAGCGACAGAATTTGAGGCTTCCTCGGATTTACACTTTATCTGCTAATTAGCATTAACATGCGCGGTAGAGGTGCCTCACCAGCTTGTGGCACAATTTAAAAAAAAAAGGAATGTGTTACCATCACAGAATGTGTAATTACTTTAAGCACTGGCTGAAAATTGCAGGGTTCTTCATTGCAGAATTTGTATATATTTATTGTTAGAGATAAACTTGTTGAAGTATATCTAATCTAATTTTATGTTATAATTCCTGTTTAAGATAATTTTAGTGTCAGCAAGCCAAGAACTGAAGTAAATACTGCCGTAAATTGTAATACATTAAAATACCAGAGCAATGCATCCATTCAACCGTGACTCGACTCATGCATTGTTTAAGGGCAGAGGAAAAGAGAAAATTCTCCGATTACATCAAAACGCACATAGGTCCTGTTTGTTCCCCTCGCCTGTGTCAGGTCAGCGGGCTGAGGGCATGGCCAACATTGCCCTCCTTCCGGTCCTTGGAAACGGGAAGAATGGCTTTAAAAAGAGCCGTAGATTTCCATTTCCCTCAGGTAGGATTTACTGTTTTTGCAAAAATCTCCTCAAACGACTGTTTCTTCCCACATGGCAAATGCACACTAGGACAGATTATTTGGCTTTACATCATAAATAGGCTATTATTTGTTTTAACTTCGAGTTAAGGCGTAGTTTAAATTTCTCCTTAAATTGTTAAGCGAGACAATTTAGAGCTACGACAAGGAAGCTACAGTGTGCTTTTCCATAATGTGGTGTGACGGCAGGGGCTACCAAATCAAGCAAAAGCAATTTCTTATGGGGAGGGCAGGGGGAGGTGAATTACAGGGAGAGCCCCGCCTGCAAATGGGCGCTCTCGGGCTGTTTGTTTTGAAGCAGCGCTCTGCCAAGCTTGCTGAACTCGCAAAGATGTGGAGATAAGCTCTGCCTCTGGAAAGAGACTGCCAGATCTCCTGCTATTCCTAACCCATAGCTGACCATCCCTGCCTTGGGATGCCCTGCCTTCTCCCAGGGCTGGGGGTACATGCATCACGGGGTCACAGTTTGTGTTTCTAAGATGTGAGAAGCTTTCACAGCTGGGTTCTACTAGTCTCATGGGGAAGGCATTGAAATCAAGGGTCCTACCGGTACTGGGTAGGGCAATTCTTTCAGATACTGTCCTAGTATTTTAATGTCTGCCTGCTGACCTCCCTGTTGTAAGACAAATAGAGGAGGAGAGGGAGACTAGTGACTGAGGCTATCTCCAAGCACTGATGCAGGAGTTGCTCCGCATCCTTTTGCCAATGCGCTGCAATAATTAATTTCAATATTTTAAAAGTCCTGATATATTAGCCTTATTTTAGCCTGGAGAAGCAGGCTTGCTCAGCGCCTTCAAAATTTATTTATTTTCTTTTGTTTTTTTATGGCTCCTTTTTAACTTGGGAACATTATATTTTCTGTTCAGTGATTCTCAATTATACAAGCCAAGTGCATAAAATATAGGACCAGAATGCCTACATAACCTGGCTACTCTGAGATGATGGGAGTGGAATGGGCAGAACGGAGTCTTCCCCCAGAGCCCAGGATGCCTGGCAGTAGCAATAACAGCAGCAGTTCATGGGGCTCACTCTGGAGGCTATCACATTGAACAAGTATTAACCCTGGCGCTGGGGACAAGGACTAGGCAAGTATTTACAACACACTGTTTCTGATGCACTCTGAGGCTCCAGAAGGATTGAGAAAAGGACGACGTTTGTGCCAGCCTCATCCCTTGCAAGATGAGCCAGGCTGTGGTGTGCACTTGAAGTAACTATCCTTAGTTCACCTCCGGAAGTATTCGCCTCACAGTGCCACTAATTCCCCTCATGCAGTAGCCACCCGTTCCCTCATTTTGTGGAGAGTGTTTTGTATAATCAATCTTAGTAATCTGAGTAAAAGTTACAAATGACAGTGTAAAGCCACACAATTGTGCATGTGTGTACAAGGCAACCAGCAGCTTGAACAGAGAGTTGACTGTGTTGGCCAGATATGGACACAGATGCAAGGGACTTCTCTAGGGCTGTCTCCTGTCTTGGCCCATTGGAACTGCAATAACAGGATACCGTAGCCCAGGGTGGCTTACGAATAACAAACATTTATTATTTACAGCCCCGGAACCTGGGCAGTGCAAGCTTAAGACACCAGTACACTGGATGCCTGATAAAGACTCACTGCCTGGCTCATTGCGTCCTGTGTTCCGTCACAGGCAGGAAGGGCAGGAGAACTCTCCAAAGGACACTAACCATGAGCCACTCACCTCCTGAGGCTCCCCCTCCTAGTACCGTGAGTTAAGACCTAGTTTAAACTCCTCCCGAAAGTGTTCAGGGCAAATGAACCATTTAAATTGAGGGAGGAAGGCAAGACCTTCTGTGTGTAAGACTAGAGGGAAATGATTTCTGAAACAAGACGTTCTCGTACACAAGGACTTGTCAGGGTTCATATGAAGTAGTGTGAGCTGCTAGCCCTAATTAGAGCTTTCCTCACCTAAACCCTTAACTTCTGCCTTGTACCATGTATACCCTGGAAGCCCGACACTAACACTGTCCTTAACCAAGCCCACAATGGATCATGAAGGGTACAAGGCAAACTGGGTTGCTGTCCCCTGCAGGCTGTACTATGACTTCATGTTCAAGCTCTACATGGATTTCCTTGCCTTGCCTTCAAGGCAATTTCCATACAGGTTTTTGGATAGTATTATTAATTATGATACCTTTATTACTCTAATAGATTCAAATTTAAATTTTTTACTGTTGGTGTAGCTATAAGAAGTAGGCTGGCATGACATGCTGCTGTGCAGAGTTCAAGTTCAAGTTCAGCGATTGATCAGTGAGGGAATAGAGCATGCGCCTGCACAGCATTGAAGGGAGTCTCAGAGAAGAATAAGATACAAAAATGCAGAAAGAATTGATGCAAGTCTACTGAAATTACCAGCAGCCTATATCCCTCCTGCTGTAAGGGTAGCTGTATGAACGTCACCATGAGCGCATCTAGAAAGTCCCCTCTGCCTAGCCACACACAGGAACTATGCCATTCTGTAGAGAAACAGAACCAGGGACAACCCACAGCCCCACAGGAAGGGAGATAAGGAAGAACATATAATGACCATGTCCTCTTCTCTTCTCCTGCCCCCATTGGCCACACTCAACAAGAGGTCAAAGAGCAGGAGATTTTGTTGATGCCTCTCAGAAACCAGAGCAGGCTGAAGAGCAGGGGGAATCCATTTGACGGGCTTTCCAGAGCAAGTCCTTTAACTTCTGCAAAGAAATGCCTTATGGAAACCAGGCATCCCATGGGCTCCCATACAACTATAAATCCCTCCAGTAAAACCAATTTGTTACCACTTTTCACTTCTTATGGATTTTCACAGGAGTCCTTGGAGGCCAACAATTACCATTAACTGCGGTTGTCACCAATGTCTTAGAAACACACATTCCTGGAGTGCACATGTCCAAACATGCTAAGTGGACTTTTAACTATCTTTTACCAAGAACTACATTTACAGGCTCTTAATTATGTCCAAATTGTTTACATTTTCCTTCGGGATGGGGCCTTGTTAACCACGCAATAAAAAGAAGTCCCTTATCTTTATGACTTCAGACAGAGTTCATTTCGTCATCCCCATAGCTGTATTACTGGGACCTGTTTTTTTTTTTTTTTAATTCTACTTCTGTATTGTATGTATGTATTTGGAGGGGGAGCTGTGCATGTATATTTGTGCACATGTGTGTGTAGAGGACAAAATTCAACATTGAGTCTTCGCTCTATCACTCTACACCTTATTCTTTGAGAGAGGGTCTCTCCATACCCCTGGGGCTTACTGACTCAGCTAGATGGACTAGCCCACAACAAGCCCACTGGGATGGACCCCAGGGTCCTCCTATCTCTACCTCTCCAGTGGTAGAATCCTAAGTGTGCTCAACTACACTGGGCTTTTTACGTGGGTGCTGGGGGTTGAACTTGGGTCCTCACGCTTCCATAGCAAGCACTCTGCCAAGTGAGCTATCTCCTCACGATCATCAGAATAGTCTTACCTCAGCATCTTTCTCTAGTCTTGACTTTAAGACAAAATTCTACACATCACAGCGATACATCTTTAACTCTTACACGCTCTCCCTCCCTGTGGTAACTGAGGTTCTACCTGTCATAGATTATTGTTTCCACTCCGGATTGCTGTTCAGTGGCTTTAGAAGGAAAATGACTCTCCTGTAGTGCCTTGCGGAACTTGTCTTTAGGATCATGACAAGTTGTTCTATCTATAATTTTGGCCTACTATGGCTACTGTTACTTGTATGAGGTACACTTCCTTAGACTCACCTAAATCCGCCTTTGACCTATGTTTCTGCATCTGATGAGTTAATATTCTTATGAACAAAAAAAGGCTCTAACTTCCTCATCAGGAATCCTTTATTCAGTGAGAGAGGTAGTTTTAACTTACAAAAAAATATATATTTTTTTCCTCTATGGTGTCTGATAAGGTTTCTTTCGGTTTAGATTTAAATGGATGTGACTGAAAAATATTTTTATTTTCTCTAAGAACAGATTTGATGCCCAGAACAGCTCGTGTTGTAACAGGTGTGGTGAGAAAATGAGAAATTGTATCGGCTTTAGACCAACACAGCCCTGGGCAGTAGACCTCGATCTCCTGCTACTGCTCACTATCTTCGGCTAACTCTTTAACCTCTCTACTTGTTTTTCCTACACTACAAATGGTGTAAGAAGTCCTGCTTGGTGTCAGCTTTGTGTGTTTGTTAAATGGGATTCTGTAGGCACAATACCTAGGGTATAATACTTAACCACAGTACTGCCCATCTCCTGACTCCTAACTGTCTTTCCCGTCACACCCCTGGTGTCTTTGTAGACCTTTGCTCCAGGCCAGATCCATGAACAAGTACTTTGCAGTTTTGCCTCTTTTCTCTGTGTGTTCCTGCTGCCTTCTCATCTTTTTTCCCCACATGCCTATCAGAGTCAACAAAGCTGAAGATGTAGTAATGTGCATGTTTAAATCTAGCTGGAATAAGATAACAGGGAGTGATAAAGATTGTGGGAAACTAGACAATGTTTATCTACAAACACCCCAAGCACAATGCACACATATGATTTATTTGCCAAGTAAAATAGTGCAGTAAGTTGAACTTGGATATGGGTAGCCATTTTGCAAAGCTACCTTCCAACAAATCTATGGGCAGTCACGGTTCCCAAGTCTTAGATATTATTGTGCTCTGATGCTTGAATTTGAGTTGTAATTATGAGCAATTTTCTATAAAATCTTTCCTAAAAACATCTACCCATGGTATGTAAGAAACAACTTTGCAGATGTGTGCATGCAATAATCAAGATTTATGTGTTTACTTTTCTCTACTAAAGAAGCTGTAGACATAGCCAAAGATTGTCCCAGATATACATATTTTAGAAAGCTGATAAAGAAAGCTAAGAATGTTTCCAGAAACTGGTATACACCAGGCAGCTACACAGCAACTCAGGAGGGCAGTTCTGTGAGCCATCAACATTCCCTGATTCTCAGTGTACAAGTAAGGTGCATAATGAATGCCAACAAAATGGTAGAGGCACAGACTTCCTTGCCTGTCATGTGAGCTAGGTAAGTCACTTTATGTTTTTCATCAGTAGCTTCTACTTCTACATAACAAAAATTAAGACAGGAGTTTTTAGCAAGGCAGAAGTGCTCATGTCTATAATCCCAGCTTTCAAATGGTTAAGGCAAGATGATTAATTACCATGAGGTGTCATACAGTGAGCTTCAGGTTAGCCTGGGCTACAGTGTGAGACTTTAACTCAAAAAGATTTATAGAGAGAGATAGATTAGATAGATAGATAGATAGATAGATAGATAGATAGATAGATAGATAGATAGATATACATGGATGGATGGATGGATGGATGGATGGATAGATTATAGATAGATAGATGATAGATAGATAGATAGATAGATAGATAGATAGATAGATAGATAGATAGATAGATAGATAGAGATGGATATTAAATATAGATGTTATAGATAGATATAATATAAATGCAGAAATTCCAATGAATTTACAGCTATCAGGCCAGGAGCTTTCAGACTTCTTCTTCTTCCTCCTTCTCCTCCTCCTTCTCCTCCTCCTCCTCTTCCTCCTCCTCTACCTAGTCCTCCTCCAGCAGTGTCTCATACAACCTAGGCTGACCCTGAACTTCCGATCTTCCTGCTTCTACCTCCTGAGTGCCAGACTACAAGTGTGCACCACCACTTCGGTTCTCATACTTTGTTCTTGAGCAGGCCTCAGGACTGAGCCTGAGAGGAGCAACTTTCATCAGATCCCATACAGAACAAAGATGGTGTGTATTCACCAGCAAAGAGAATACATGTGCTACCTTAAGGCAAATTACATGTGCTCATCATCCTGAATGTGATATTTTAAATAGATTAGACCAAGACCATTTGGTAACAATAACATAGGGGCAGAATCCTGTGTCCTCAAAATTTATGTGTTGAAGTACTTTAGAAAGTGGCTGTATTTGAAGAAGAATGTTTAATAAATGAAAATAATGTCGTTAAGGTTATCGTTTAATTTAAGAATAATACATTATTTTTCCAGCGTTGGGATTGTGATGGTTACTGGTAATTGTCAACCTGACAGAATCTGACCGCTTTTGGGAGGCAGGCCTCTGGATGTGCCTGTAGGGGATGATGGTGATTTCATTCACTGAGATTGGAAGACTCATCTGCTGTGGGTGGCACCGTTCCCGGGCTGCGATCCTGAGCAGTGGAAACAGAGAGAGGGAACTGAGCAGCAGCAGGCATCCACCCCCCTGTGTTTCCTGGTGTGGGTGTGCTGTGACCAGCTCCTTTAAGGGCCTGCCACCTTCAAACTCTCTAAACTCTGAAGTCACATAAGCCCTTTCTCTCTGAAGTTGCTCTCATCAGTATTTTACCACAGCAAGATGAAAAAGATTGAACCTGGGTCCCAAGGGCAAATTAGGGCAAGGGTTCTACCACAGAGCTGTTTTCCTGGCCAGACTTGAATCTAATATGACTTGTGTCCTTATACAAAGAGGGTATTTTAACACTGGTGCACAGAAAGGAGAGCCAAGAAAATAGCAACCTAGAAGCGCAGGAAAGAAATCTCAGAACCGGTCTCTACTGACACCATGACCTCAGAATTCAACCTCCAAAACTGTGTGGAGATGAATGTCTACTGTTTAGCTTTAGGACTGTGGTACTTCATAAAGACCTCCCTACTAAACTAATAAAAGAGCAGTAGCCATAACTCATCAAACATTTGCCGTGTCCTAGCACTGAGGTAACCACACAACTTTTGAAACTAGATTCGTTTTTTCTCTTCCATTTCCTTCCATATAACTACCAATATCAAACAGAAAAACTGAAAAAGATTAACAGTCTTTTAGCACTATAGCACTGTGGAGATGTAGGAGATTATAATCCAGCCAGTATGATTGTCATGAGGGTTTCACAGACTGAGAATAGCCAATGTGGACCTCTCTTGCCTCTTCCTCTTCTCTCTAGGAAGAATGTTCTGAGGCCATCCATCCAGCAAGTAGCAGACAGTCAATGGCTGCATGCTGGCACCAGGGCAAAGCTCTTGGGAATGAATTGCTGAGGGGAAGAAAGGGACAAGGACCTGGAGGAAAGGATGAAAAGAGATGAGAGTTCCAGAGATGAAGATGTTCATTGCTGAGCCCAAAACATGGCCATGTGGGCAATGTAAGGTTGAGAAAAGAGAGGCAGTACCACTGAAAGAAGCCAAAGATGTTTCCGATATATCAAGGCAATGGAACCAGTCCTGAAAGTCAACCTGCTATGTGGAATACAGGAATTTGTGGTAAATATCAAAGGACCCAACTCACTCAACCTATGTGCTGGGACAAGCTTTCTTTTTATGAGTGTTTGCTTCCAAGTATGTTAGTTCACTATATGCATGCTTGGCATCTGCAGAGGCCAGAAGAGGGCATTAGAGCCCCTTAAACTGGAGTTATAGACTCTGGTTGTGAGCTACCTCATAGATGCTAGGAACCAAACCCTGGTTCTCTGCAAGAGCACCAAGTACTCTTAACCACTGAGCCATTTCTCCAATCCTTATAGCAAACTTTCACATGTTCTCAATGGGCAAAAAGTAACAATGATTTGGGCATGAATTCTGTGAGAGCTTCCTTTGGGTGTCAAAATGTAATGCTGAGATTTTGCAGAAAACAGTTATTGAATACTCAACACCACTTACAAAATAAGCAATGCTAATATTGCTGTGTTGTTTCGATTTGGAACTGAAGCCCAATCAGGGTGCCTGATCAAAACATTTTTTACTGAGCAGGTGCTTTGCATGGTGTCTGGCAATGGCAATTATTTGATAATTAATTTTGAATATAGCCAAAGAATCATGACAGACACGCTCCAAGTTCAACATCAACAAGGTCCAGGGCAAATGAATTTGGAATGTGGTTACTGAATATGGGGTGGGTTCTTGCCCAAAGATTCAGTGCACCCTGGCGCGTAGCGAATTGATGTCAGGCTCTAACACAGCTATCATCACAATGCCAGAGCCAGGCTCTTTCTTACGCGTGTGCCATGTGGAATCAAATGTGGATCTTACACCTGTGGTGTTTGCTTTTTTTTTTCAGACAAATATGCAAACTGATAACAAGACCATCTGTTTCTTCATCCTCAGATATAAAAGATTACTGCACATGCAGAGAACTAATCATTCTGCTCTTTCTAACTGCTCGGCTGATTGCATAAACATCTTTGTATAGTTCCATTTTAATAAGTTGCTTTAGAATTTGCTACTCCTCAGGCTTTGTTTATGTATTCTTAACTTCCCAAGAATGAAAAATTATCAAGTAAATTTCTTCAGTTGCAACATCAACAACAACAAAACTGCTCTCTTAGAACTGAAATCAAAATTTCTATCCTGTGCTGCTTTACGCAATGTGAGGGTGCGAGATTCGAAAGTCTGGAATGTAGCTAGAAATCAGGACAGAGGGAATTTCTGACAAAGCAGTGAGACCCTGTGAGAGAAAGTCGTGTTGGCACTTCTGGTTCCTCCATGATTCCGGTTGACTTTGTTGGGGACTATTCTTCACTATCCAAAATTTTCAATGCCCAGAAAAGAACAGTGGCTTCCTGGTTCCTTTGACCTTCTATCCTTTCCTAACCAAGGACCACACAAGAAAGTCTTATTCTTGCTCATTATTGAAACTGTGCTGTGTCTTCTGGAAGGATCACTACAGAAAGCAGAAATAAAGAAAACTAGTAAAAAAAAAAAAAAGAAAGAAAAGAAAAAAAGTTTGGCCCCCCAGACATCCACAGAACACACAACTGACAGATTTGAAGTAAATCTATCCAAGATGCAGCTGGTGAGCCAGCCATCTGTAGTCATTCCCCCAACCTCCCCCCTACACCCCGACATCCACCCTATTTGTTGAGAAAATACAGAAAGGGAACAGAGTTCTGGCATCCTGTTTCCAACCCAGCCAAGCCAGCTGGGTTTTAATAGGGTTAAGAAATGACAGATCTTAGAGTTTTTATTCTTAGTTTCCAAACTGATCATTCTTTTTAAAGAAATAAAAATAAATAAATAAATGTGTCCCTCCCTTTGTAAAAATAAATGGACAAAGCCCATGGGAGTGGTCCCTACATTAAAAGTAGGGACCTTGAGAGTTCTGGTCTCCATAACGTTCCACTCATGCCAGGAAACCATAAAGTAAGAAAACATTAGAACACTTAAAAAAATTATCTAATCTTATCTTCTTGACTGACATTTAACTTTTAATAAGAATTTACAATATATATAAAATCTACATTTTTATAGATATATAGATATAGATATATATCCATATGTGAGGATACTTGATCAAAAATGTTTTATTGATGAGTATCCAATGAAAGGAGTCTGGGGACCACTGCCCACAAAGACTGACAGTGTATTGGCAATGTCTATGGAAACTTAGGATCCAGTTAAAAACTCATAAAGTTAGAGGATGAAAATCCAGGGAAGAAGTCGCCAGAAGACCCTGATGAACCTATCATGTCCTGTCTGCTGTTTTCGTTGTTAGCACATATTTTTGTTTTTTAGATTATTGTATCGAGTGTGCAGGCTTTGCAACCAGGCAGACTCTACCACTACAGCTCTTATTTAAAATTTAGCAAGGTCCTCCCTCAACGGTTCCGTCCTCAAGTTGTTTCTGTAAAATGGAATTATTAGGTGGGCATGATGACGCATGCCTATAATCACAGCACTCTTGAGATAAAAGTATCAGGAGTTCAAAGCCAACCTAGGCTACATAGAGTAAGGCTAAACTTTGTGCTTTAGTTTTATCATAAATAAAATGAGAAAAAATGACATTAAATTGAGAGTAGGAGAAAAAAATCTTTAGAGTAACAAAGGTAAGGTAGTGGTGGTGTAGCCCAAGGCCAGTCTGGGCTTATACATAAGATCCTATCTCAAAAAGTAGAAGGTGTACATTAAAATGGATTACTAACACTTATGCTGTTTGGCTTCTTGCAAAGGCTCAGTGAGATCATATACAAAATCACTTCACATGTCACTTTACATCACTTAATACATTGCCTGTCATTCACTGAGCTCCTAATAAACCATGGTTATTACAAATTCTGCTTAGTCTTTTCTTCAAATACTACAAACCCAGCTCTCTAAGCAAGGGAAATCCCAAAATCTCAGTTTGGGGCAGTTGTTCCTGACCCCCTGAGTGAGGGTAAGGAGCTTGCCAAGGACAGCTCTGTTTCCATGTGGATTTAGCTGCTCATTGATACCATTTCATTTATCACCAAACTAAAGTACAAAGATATTGAGACTTTCATCATACAAGGTTATAAATACCTTAAGGTTATGATGAGTGGTGGAGTTGGGATTTGAACCCAGGGTATCTGGCTCAGAGCCCTGTGTTTACCTGCTACTCGAGCATTTCTCAGCCTCAGCACTATTGACATCGTGAACCTGCCCAGTCTTGGCTGCGGTGATGGCCCAGGCTTTGCAGGGTATATAGCTGCATTCATACTAGGTACCAGTCACACCTCCTCCTCCCATCAAAACTCTCTCCATTCTTTGCCAGATATCCCCTGGGAGCAAAACCACTCCTACTCAGGAACCACAACTTCAACCTTGTTATTCTAAAGATTTTTTTTCTCTTAATCTTAATTTAATGCCATTTTTCTCATTTTATTTATGACAAAACTAAAGCACAAATCTATCTTAACCACAGATTTGATGTCAAATGTCCTTTAAAAGCCTTATGGCCAAACTCTATCCAGGTCACACGGGTGAAGATCTCTGAAGCAAACCGGGTGTGCAGGCCTTTCGGACTCTCCCCAGGAAATTCCAGTGCGTGGCCAATGGTAAGAGAACCAAAGCTCCAGCTTTTGTTTCCTGAGACAATCCATAGATTCATTCACTCACCATTTAAAAATCGGTCCAGTTCTCTAATTCCAGCCCAGTATTTACTATTTCTTTCCTGTTCCCCTTTTCTTGAATCTCCACGCTCACATATCTCCACTCTATAGCCCCTTCTTCTGTCACAGGCTTCAAGCATTCCGTTTCTCCCGCCATACCCTCCTGGATATGTGCTCCACTCCAGTCCTCCTGAAATGATCTTTCATTGTTTATCCTTGTCCTCACACAACCATCATCATTTTTCGTCTATCTCCGGCTAAAGTCAGCTGACACATCGTTTCTTTTGGAAAACGGCCTTGACCCACTTACTGACTCTCATCTTCCATACCACCCTGAAGAGTGCTGACATAGTCCCTCTCCACAGTCTGTTGTCATCTTTAACACTGCCGGGCTCCCTCATTTCAACCACCTGCAGTGACAGTTGAGTCTCCCACGGGGCTCTGTCTGTGTCCTTTACCTCTGAAGGCCCAGCGTTTGCCTGAGCCTGGTACCTCAGGGAGAACACAATGAATGCCTGCTGTGTGAACACACGGACAATTTGTCTCCTTTCCTCGTTGTCATCTTTTCCCACCCTCCCACGAGTCTAT
This sequence comes from Peromyscus maniculatus bairdii, assembly GCF_049852395.1. Classification (NCBI taxonomy): domain Eukaryota; kingdom Metazoa; phylum Chordata; class Mammalia; order Rodentia; family Cricetidae; genus Peromyscus; species Peromyscus maniculatus. The sequence continues at coordinate 11,970,329 of NC_134871.1, read as the reverse complement.
GCGGAGGTCCTCTTTCTTCATCACCTTCTCCTTGTACATCTCACCGGTGCCAAGCCTCCTTCCTCACCCTGAGCCATCTGTCCACGTGAGAGAGCAGTAGCAAAGCTGTTTCCACTCTCAGGGACTCAGGAGCCAAGCCAGGCAGCTGCGGCTAGAACTCATGTCCAGCTTTGAACTCTCTGTGAAGCTATCATCAGCAAGCTTCAAGTTGTGGCGAGCCTTCTAAGACTCACATCCACTTCTGTCTGCACCGCAGTTCTAGGCTTGCACACTATAACCCCGTGGTGACATTGGAATGACTAGTTCTCCATGTGTCCCATGATGGAGGACAATCTGATTTGTTCATCGGCACCATTATCCATTGACTTCATACAATGCCCCATCAGTTGTAGAGGTTTTTTTTTTTTTAATGCATTAAATAGAAGACGTGATTGCTCAGTGGGTAAAGTGCTTACTCTGCAAGCATAAGGACCTGAGTTCGAATCCCTAACACTCTCACAGAAGCTGGGCATGGGGCATGTGCCTGGATACCAGTGATGGGTGGATGGAGAGAAGTAGATCCCACCTAGCTGAAACTCAAGCTTCAGTCCAGTGAGAGACATTGTCTCAGAAAATTAAGATGAAGAATTACAGAGAAAGACTTCAAACATCAACCATTGGCCTCCACAGATGTACACATGAGTGTACATACCTTCACACATACACACACACACACACACACACACACACACACACACACACACACACACACACACAACCAGATCACTGTGGAAGTCACTGTAAGTCTGGAAAATGACTGACTGACATTGGAGTTGGACCCTGAAGTTTCCTTATTGCTTAGTCAATAAGTGCTCACAGACCGAAGTTTCTAGAACAGTCCTCCCTCAAAATAACCTTTCACAAAGATCAGCAAGATATACATAAATGTATATCTTTCCATCCTCAAAGAATAATAAAAAAAAATAGTGGTTTATCCCGAGTAGAAAAATAACTTCCTTCAGAGTTACCAAAGTACCATGCCATTTGCAATTTGTGTTCCTTAAGAGCTGTGTTATAAAGATGTCAAAACAAAACCACCACTTATCACCAAAAGTGGAGTCACACTAGTTAAGGTTTTGGCATGGTGGACAATTCCTGTCATGCTTGTTTTATTAAGATCCACTGGAATACAGAAGAGGCTTTTGTCAGAAACAGTTGATGAAGGTGACTCATGGTGAGTTTTAAATAGGGAAACATTCACAAGAAAGGAAGAGAGGGAGAAAGATTAAACAGAGAGTAAAATCCTCCAAGATTATTTTTCCTGTTTAAATGGAAACTATTCTACAGAGATTAGATAAATAGAAGGTTCGGTAAAATCAACAAAGAAGTGAGCACTAGAGCAAATGGAAGCTTCTCCACTTTGTAGAGAAGTTCCAGTGATGCTCCATCAGATAGCCAACCTCCTCCACAGCTTTCTGGGAGTTAATAAACCAAAGCCTGCTGGGCAGTCCCGACTGTAAACAATGGAGGTCAGGTGACCATGTCCATCACTGCTGTATTTACTCTTTGGGCTCTTTTCTCTCTGAGCCACGATTACACTGGTCATCCCACACACGCCCAGTGTTCTTTAACCTCTAAACCCACTCCTTTTGTATAGATTTGTTCAAGAATAAACACTAACTGGCAATGGAGACTCTGCTCTTATAGTATATTAAGCATGCTACCACTTGCCAGAATGCAGTTCGGTTGTTACACGTACATTTATAGATAGACACATATGTGTGTCTATATTCAGACAAATAGACTTCTACACAGAGAGACTCTGCATATGAAAATGAGACCTTTATTTGCTTGTGTAATGTGTCAAAATATTAAAATTAGAAAATTCAGCCAAGTACTTCAAATTTTGCCAGAAAAAAAAATCTTTTAAACTCCATGCAAAGTTTTGATCCACTTTCTTAAGAACATCAAAAGTATCAAGAGCCAATCTCAGCTCACAGATGATCTATTTAGTGCTTAGGGACTGAGCTGAAAATGGAAGAAAAGTCTCCCAAAGAAGAAGAAACAGCAGTAATGAATCAGTCTAAATGGAAAGGAAAGCAGAGCTGGGATTACACACGTGTTGTTCCAGCACTCAGGAGGCAGAGGTGGAAGACTGTGACTCCCAGTCCAGCCTGAGCTACATAGCAAGACTTCCTAAAAAACAATATTTAAAAATCAGGAACCAGACTTTTCTAGGTTTTCTAAAATTGGTCTTCATGGCACCAACCTTATTGGAAGAAATGAATGCCAAGTCGTTACCCTGACCCGAGACAATAGGAGCAGATGTAAGTCCCAGAACACTGAGGCATCTTCCGTGTCGTCCCCACATTCGCCGTGAACACCTCCCTGTCCTTGCTGCTCACCTTTTCTTTAAGCTGTCCTCATCCACCTTCTCTCCTGGCTTCTGATAGTTTTCCCTTCAAAGCAGGAATGAGCTGCCCCTGGGTGTGTCACCCTAACTAGACTATAAACCTCTAGAGATAAAATCTGAGTCCCTATCGGTTTTCTGAAAAGCCTGTCTGTAAAAGCTAAGTAAGTAGCTAGTGCGCTAAGCTAATATGCAAAAAAAACAAACAAACAAACAAAAAACAAAAAAACAGAGCACCACTGCTTCGTTTTCAGACAGTGTGACACACTGCTGTCACTCGCTGCTGTTAGGAGCTGCAGTCCTGTGATTCTAGGAGGTGAGCTGAGAATTGGCCAGCATTTGGGTGTTTTTTATAGAGTAGTTGAGGGGGCTGGAGAGATGGGTCAGTGCTTGACAGCATATACTGCAGAGTACCAGAGTTTATTTCCTAGCACCCATATTGGGCATCCTCCTATAACTCCAGGTCCAGGGGATCTAGCCCTCTCTTCTGGCCTCCTTAAGCACTGCACTCACATGCACAGACAGACAGACAGATAGTCTCACACACACACACACACACACACACACACACACACAATATATATATATATATACAATATATATATAATATATATATATATAATATAATATACATAATGAAAAAGAGTAATTGAAACTGCTCTATTATTTAGTGGTAATTCATTCTTGTATTGCCATAAATTAGATCTCAGTCACTCTAAATGAATGATACACATCATCAAAGGTTATCAGATCCTTCACTAGAATAAAAAAAATTTGTGGTTTTTGTGGGGGTGGAGTGGGGGATATATGTGCTTCTTGGGGGGGGTGTTTGTTTTTCTGTTTGTTTGGTTCTGGTTTTGGGTTGTTTTTAAAGAAAGAGGAAAGGAACATAAAGTTGGGTGGGTAGGGAACTGGGGAGGATCTCGAAGGAATTGGTGGAAGGGGAAAATGTCATCAAAATACATTGTAAAAAAAAAAAGAATTGTTTTCAATACAGAAAGTTAAAAAAAAGAAACCTGTGTGCTGGAAGAGACAACCTTAGCTGCATCCCTCCATTCATCTATTAAGCCATTCATCCCATTGGTTATCCTCCAGTTTGTTTCTTTATTTCATCCTTTACATTTATAGTGATCAGGTCTGCAGAACTGGGATGCACTAATCCTCAGTTAATCAACTCTTGCCGTCGTAGTTTAGTGTGTGGCTCCGTTCTACCTTAGTCCATTTTATTTTATTGCTGGATTACTCTAATAAGGTAATGAAACACATTTATCTCCATATCCAGCTAGCTACAGATCAAATCACTGACAACAGTGTATCTGTGTTTTCCTTTCCCTCACTCTCTCCTGTGCGAGGAAAACGTGATCTTTTAGTTTTACCCTATGCGTATGCAGTATGAATGCCCCGTACACTTACATCTAAGCAGTAGCCTTGTTCACACCTCTTTAAAAAGCAGGTACATTCACGTCTTGATGGCAGGATACATGCACATTTTTTGCCTTATGATACTCGGTGAGGTTTGGTCGAGGTAAATGTGGCCCTGGTAGAAGTTGCCAGCCTAAAGAAAACAGCTACTCTGTAGGTTGTCTAATCTTCTTGTCCTACATCACAAGACAGAGGTATGAAAAGAGCCAGAATTTTCTTCTACCGCCCTTTTCTTCATCACTTACTGTCATCTCAGTGATGAACAGTTATTGGGGCTAAAGTTCATACAGGAGCTGCTATCTGAATACAAGTTGAGTGGTTTCAATTACTTTGCAGAAGGTCCATGGTGTTGCAACATTTAATCAATATCATTTTGAATCTTGTTCCCTTTTTTTAGATTGTATCTCTAGAGAGATGTGTCCATGTGTGCGAACTTTACCCACCCAATGTAAAAAGATCACAACTTCTTCTGTTCCTAGAACAAAATACCTCAGGTGGGTGGGGTGCGTGTAAAAAGAGACTATTTTAGCTCACATTCTGGAGGTTCAAGTGCATGGCACCGGGATCTGTGGAGCTCTGATGAGGAGTTTCCACATAGATCACGGCATGGCATGGTGGTAAGAATACATACAAGATGAAAAGATCATATGATATGGCAGGAGGCAGGGAGATTTGGGAGTGAAGCTTGCTCTTTCTGTAACAATACCTCTTGGATAACTAACAGTCTGTGTGATGGGTGCTAACCCCTTCTCAGTATGATACCCCATAACTTAATGACCTCTTAAATATCCTACCACCTCAACATCACCAACAGGGGCCAGGCTTCTAATACGCTAACAGTTAGAGGGCAAACCACATCCAAGTCACAGGAAGAAAGAAACTCATTATATACCACTGCAGAAGTATTTCAGATGACACCAACAAATGCTCAGAGTAATCATGGACTGTGGAGCTGGGGGGCAGGGCGTTGCACTACTCTGCAGACTGCTTGTTTTCTTCTTGGAAGCTCAGTCCCAACCAGGCTCCAGTGTCTTTCCCAGAAGCTTCAAAGACCCATGCCCCAGCTCTCTGACCCATCCGTGATTTTACTTGGATAAAAGTTCTCTGTGAGTTTTCAAAAAAGACAGGGTGTCTGGGGTGGTGTTGTCCACTGCACTTCCCCCACCCCACCCCCACTCCCCCACCCCCCACCCACCCCCCCACTCTGCTATCCTCAGTGTCTTTCATAGATGGTGATTTTTTTTTTCCATTTTATTTCACGAAATGCTTTTGACGTGTGTTACTAGATGTATGATGGAAGAGACAGAAGTTAAAGACTCAAGAAATTGGACAAAGGGTGAGATGGTGAGAAGAGAGCAGAAAGAAGGCTCTCTGGATCCTAATGCGATCCTAGTCCCCCTCTTTGCAGGCCCACAGCCCCCCAAAGAAGTCATCATCAACCCTTCCTTCTGTGGCGATTGGAACCACACGTTACTCCAGAGCAGCTCCTTCCTCCTTGCTTAGCCATTTTTCTCCCAATAATTAGAAAGCGGGAGGAGGGGGGCATGAGGCCAGGAGGCAGAGAGATCTCTGAAAACTCACCTTGGTACACTTGCGCTCTGAAGCTCTGGCTCTGCTTCGAGCCACATTTACACAGAGCATCTCTGGCGTGTGCGCTCGCAGGACTGTGCAGGTGTCCCCTTCCAGGGGCCGCTTCGGCCACTGTCACCGCTGTCCTTTGAAAGCTCTTCCTCAAAGTGATGCTAACAACAGCCCCGAAAGACAGTGGTTTAGAGCCACCCACTCCGTAGAATCCAAGCAAATGTCACTGAGTGGAGGGAACCCTCGCTCGGGTTGGAGTGAGAGGGCTCTTGAAGATGTCTCACACACAAACAAAATCCCTCCGTTGGCTTCTCCTCCACCCTGGTCACTCTTCCCCCATGGCCATGCTTTGTTTCATGGCATCTGCCACCAAGTACCACCCTCCTTAATCATGTTCCATAAATTATAACAAACCGTAGCATTCCACAAAGAATCGAATGCAGCGATGCCTTTGAAATACAGGTCACCACGAGCCTCGATATTTCATACCTTGAACATCTTCAACATCTGACTGATTTCACTTGGGTTTCTATTTTCAGTTCTTAGCAATAGACACACTGGGAGGCACTAAAGGCCCTCTGTTAAGGGTAGCGTTAGCCTCCACTTGCTGAAGAACAGTTTTGCAGAACCCACTCACGGCTACCCCAGTCCGTGTGCCCCCAACATCCAGTTTCACATCTCCCTGGCCTCGGAAGGTTGCGAAAGCCCTCCCTCACCAAGCAAGCACCTGCAGTCCCCAGGCATCTATGAAACTGCCCTGGATTCCCTGGGGCTCTGCATACTGACGTGGGCTTCAGAAAAGGGGATGGCTGGGTGTGCCAAGCAGACGGTTTTTATTCTGGCATTTGCCAGAAGGGAAATTGCTAAAATGTTTTAGGGCCCCCTCAGGAAAATAAAAATGTCACAGTGCCTTTAGCTTTTATCCCTCACTAAAATCAATGTTTTCTAAAAGAGAGAAGCTTTTAGTACTCTTGTAAGGGTTTTGCTTCAGATCCAGCTCATGTTAATTAGGCACATACTTTTGGCCAGAGTTTTTAATAACTTCATTCCCATCACAATCAGCTATGAATCATCTTCCCATCACAGTTGTGGAAGCAGGATGGAGAATTCAACAGCCTACACAGGTCACACAGTGTAAGGGCAGAAGCAGAATCCGAATCTGGCTCTTGGGACTCTGTTTTGTGTGCCTGTACCATGCTGTGCCACTGTGCCTTGGCACACCATGTATCTGCGAAGCAAGGGAGGTTATGCTGAACAGCATTGTGGCTGAGTCCTACATGGAGCTAACTTGCTTACTCCGTTTTTGGACAATCCTCTACTGAGAAACATTCGTGTTCCAGGCACTCTTTCAAGTGGCAGAGAAATAGGAGAAATCATGAGAGAAAACTCTCACCTCTACTGTGGGCCATGGCCAATAAACAAGATGGAAAAAAAATCAACTGTATGGTACTTTAGCACTATGTCAAGTACTAAGTACTTAGGAGTAAGTACTAAGAAGAAAACTGTTCCTAATGAAAGGATGAAGCTTTAACAGCCTACCAGCAAAGCCTCCCTGAGCAAGGAATAATTTCTGGAGTTTTGGTTGCATTGAGCTGTTGTTGGTGTTTGTTGTTTGGGGACAACAGAAGCATCATTTCATTTCAAGGAACTGCATGGTGAGAAGCAATTTGATGTTGTTAATCAACGGCCCCTGACTTACCCATCATCCTGGCTTTGGCTGGTGTATAAGGATGCATCTAGGGATCGAATGCATTGACATGTTTTGGATAGTTCTAGGTTATTTCTGAAGCCACAGAAGAAACAAGAACAACACTCAGAACCAGCTTTCCAGGGACTGATGCCCCTGATTATCAGCTTGTTATCCAAGTGGGTTAGAGAACTTACTGTGTCTATAACAAGTCACCTGGTGACACTGACTTATAAACAAAAAAAGTTTTAGAGGCTCCCGTTTGTGATCACAGGGAAGCTCTGTTCTAAGGTGTCTCTTGGGGGTGTCAGCTGGCAGCAGTGGACAGAACATGTCAGGACACACTATCAGCACACAGAAGAGAGACTTGGGTCCCACTGTCATCTCAAGAACACACACCGTCACGTAAAGGTTTCTCAGCATGCCCCCGCCTCCTAAGAGTTCCATCAGCTCTCCACAGTGGGGTGGGGACCTAGGGACACTGGGGGCCAAGCCTTTAAGGGACATTCAGTGTCCAAACTGAAGCACTGGCCCTTCTGTACATTAAGAAGATCTATTGTGTACACACACACACACACACACACACACACACACACACACACACACTGTGGTACCGCCACATATCAGCCTCCTAAGAGGCAAGATGACAGGGAAGCGTCCACAACCCATGCAAACCTGCACTCACCAGTGGGTCTGGTGGGGTTCCGTGTTACATTTGTAACACCCACGTTCCACACAGGTACAAAGTCTGGGTCTCTCTCTCTCTCTCTCTCTCTCTCTCTCTCTCTCTCTCTCTCTCTCACACACACACACACACACACACACACACACACACACACACACACACGAAGTAAAATCAGCCATGAAATCTTGCTTCTTTAAAGGAACACTGACGTCAGTATAGATCGAGTGTGGCACACAGCCAGTGCTAAGAAAATGTTTTTAATTTAAGGTGTGACTATAAACTAAAAAGGCACAGTTCGAGGCCAGCCTGGTCTACAAAGTGAGTTCTAGGACAGCCGGGGCTATTACACAGAGAAACCTTGTCTTGAAAAGCCAAAAAAAAAAAAAAAAGAGAGAGTCATGATCACATAGTGAGAAATCCAAGGCAGTGTACTTAAGGGGTGTAAGGAATTTATTAGGACATAAATTGGAAAAGACAATTCACTAAACAGAATCATCACAGGGTCCTGAAAGTCTGAGGTCCTGTCCCACACTGCTCCTGCTGCCTAAGTCAATCCATCCAAGCCCATGAGGGAAAGAAGAGAGCAGGCATATGTGCCTCTCAGCTCTTAAGGGTAACCCCCAGACCATGCCTCAGGAGGCTGGTACTTCAAGGTCATTGTAGCTGAAGTTTTCCTGGTCCTCCCTGGCCCGAGGTCAGGACAAATCTCTCTCACCTACCAGTCCCACAGCTGCTTAGACCCAAGCAAACACACAGAGACTTGTATTACTTATAAACTGTATGGCCGTGGCAGGCTTCTTGTTATGTAGTTCTTCTATCTTAAATTAATCCATTTCTATAAATTTATGCCTTGCCACATGGCTCCAGGCTTACCAGTATCTTACATCATGTTTCTCATGGCAGTGGCTGGCAGCATCTCCTGACTCAGCCTTCCTGTTCCCAGAATTCTCCTCTCTCTTTGTCCTGCCTATACTTCCTGTGTGGCTACTGGCCAATCAGCACTTTATTTATTAACCAATCAGAGCAACATATTCAGAACATATAGAACATCCCACAGCACTTCCCTTTTCTTTTTTTTTTCAAAAAGGAAGGTTTTAGCTTTCACATAGTAAAATTATATATAATAAAACAATTATCAAGCAAGAATTACAGTTACAAAAATATCTAGTCTATTTATAATATCTAGTCTATTTGTATTTAACTTATCTAACTTATCTTTTATCATAACTAAGGAAATTATATCTAGTCTTCATCTACATCAAAGACCTCAGAAGGATATAATATTACCTGAGAAATGAGAGAAGGACACAAGCAACTTTCAGGAGTCTTGTGAGAGTAGACAGGGACAGCTGACAGCCTGGACAGTTATCCAAAGTTTCTCTGTAAAGTTGGGGCATCTGTCTTCAGTCCACAGGCCTAGAGTCTCTCAGTCACTTCTCTCTGTGTCCTGTAGAATGTCTGGCAGTTTCCTCTGTGAAGCAGGAACCTGAAGGACCATTTTGCCTAGCAAAGTTCAGTGGTCACCTTCCTATGGGCCCTACATGTCCAGTCAATCAAGCAGTCCAGGCAAGAACAGTTTCTTGCCCAAATGGCTATTTTTGCCAAAAAGAAGATAAACTCCATATAGAGTGTCTTTGATGCCCATCCTCCTCTCTGAAGTAAATCGGTGCTGCCAGGAGCAGACATGTCTCACTGTCCAGAAAGTCTAAATTTTTAAAACATTTTAAATGCCATATTCTGTAGGTCTTTGAAGTGTTTGAAGATTAGCTACCTAATTGAATTATATCTATGAATACCTAGAAAACTTAACTTGACTATAAGTTTGATTATCATAGAAGACTAATTATTAATCTGTATTTCTTAATTATCCATTACAATTTAAATGAGTTACATAAACATAATACTTCAGTTGGGAGTAGAAATATATATACAGTATAACAAAATAAACTTTAAATTTGTATCAATAAACTAAAATCCATAACAATGTAAAACATTTTAAACAAGTTGCTCTTTAAAAGTAGATCCAATAATCTACCCTTTGATCCTATCATATCTGTAGGTCAGTAGAATAGGTACCCACTACATCTCTAGGGCTGGTACTTCAAGGTCATAGATAGAACAGGTATCCGCTACAGAGCCAGAAGTCTGTCAGAGAAAGGGACAGCACATGACCATTGTCTGTATGTCCTTGTCATCAGACATGTGTGCAGAGACCCAAGAGAAAGTGATAACATAGCAAACACTCACTGAAGTTTACTCTAGGTGTGTGGTTATGGCTTTCTCCTCTTTTCTTCTTCCCTCACTTCCTTCCCTTTCTCCCAGCTTCTTTCCTTCCTTCTCTCTTTTTCTCTCTTTCCAACCTTCCTTCCTCCCTTCTTTCTTTCATGTCTTGCATTGGTCTTGACAAGCCCTTCCATGTAGACCAGGCTGCCTTCGAACTCTCCATCCCCCCATCTCTGTACTGCAGCCCCACTTCACTGATCCAGTCTTCAAACCTTATTCACTGTCCTTGGGTTCTGCAAATACATTTCTCACAACTCAGCGATGTCAAGAGCTTGGTTTCACTTCCACTCTGCTGTGACTTCCAGCCCACTGGTTTTATATATTGGCTCCTATGCAAAAGTTTACCTTTTAAATTCGGCATGAAAAAGTTCATAAAAATGTTACCATATAACTGGCATGTTTCAATGCTAACATTCTTTCAATACACTACCCAATACCAGACTGAAAACACCCATTCTGTGGCTACTTGGTAAGTAACTGCATTATTCTGGAAAATGAAGATAAACACATATACACAAATTATACAGGATTGCTTCTATACAAACTCAACGGGTATAAGCAGTTATAAATTTCAATGTTAAACCAAAATAGTCAAGATGGGTGAGGTTTAGAATATTAAATGTTGTATCTTTTTTAAATGGTTGCTTATGCTTAGAATTTTAAAAAGGGAGAAGTGATATAACCACGGATGGACAATTAGTTAAAAGAAGAATGAGACCCTTAAGTCTAGCAAATCTGGGCTGAAATTCCTTACGATTTGTGTGATGTTGTACAACTGGCTTAAGCTCATCCAACCTTAGTCCTGTTGAATTTAACAGAACCTGCTAAAGTTTTTGTGCAGATTAAATGAAAAACTCCAGTAGAGAGTTCTTAGGCCCATGTGGCCACCAAATGTGTTCAGCAAACATTACCTTCATGTGGAGATATATATATACATACACATATATGTATGTATGTGTGTATGTGTATGTATATGTATATGTATATGTATGTATGTAGTATGACTGTTCACATTTTAAACCTGTGAGAGGCATAAAAGTTATATGCTCTTGTAGTTTTAATAGGTGCTTATTAGCAGCAAGATCCTTTATTCAGTATATGACCAAACCCTAATTTATGAGTTTTCTGCCAACTTAAAAGGTCAGATTGGCAAAAATATCCCCACCAGGCACACATTCGCACACACTATTTCTGGTCAATATAACACACTGTCCCTAATTAATCTTACTATCACCAATCAAAATCCTAAGGCCCTTTGGAAGATTTAAACATTCAGAAAATCTGACTTTATCAAGTGGTCGACAGCACAACGAGATCCAGAATAACAGAGATTTGTGTTTGATGTTTATGAAATCACTCTGTAAGACTCATCACTGCTTTAGTGCTCACAGTGTACTGGGTACCACACTGAGCACTACTCTTTGAGGATGACCGACCTGTTTGACACAACATTGAGTAGTACTACTACTTGAGTACTAACTACACATTTGGTGCAACATTTCCCTACTCTTTCAATAGCCATATTAATGGAGTATTTTATGGGAGAGAGAGAATTAGCCAATGCAGCTGCTTTTTTTCTCTTTGGGGACCCACCTCCCACTTCCCAAATAAATACATGGAGTCTTATTCTTGTAGCATGAATCTTAAAAGGTCATGTTAATAAAAACTCAGAGCCAGGTCTTGAGGTGAATGCTTAAAGATCAGAGAAGCAGAACAAGCCACAGCCACCTCACCTTGCCAATTTCTCAGCTGATCCTGTTTCCTCAGACTGGAAACCTCTGAGTCCTCATCCAAAATGAATCTCAGCTGAACTGCTGCTCAAAAGCCTAAAAGCTTAACCAGGTTGTTCCTGATTTTCACACCTTATATACCTTGCTGCTTTCTGCCATTACTTCCTGGGATTAAAGGCATGAGTCACCATGCCTGCCTATTTCCAGTGTGGCCTTGAACTCACAGAGATCCGAATGGATCTCTGTCTCCCAAGTGATAGGATTAAAGGCGTGTGTGCCACCATTTTCTGGCCTCTGTATCTAGTGGCTGTTCTGCTCTCTGACCCCAGATAAGTTTATTGGGGTGCACAATATTTGGGGGAACACAATATCACCACATATTCTTACTTATGAATGCCAGGCTTTAGTTTAGCTTGTTTCTAGCCAACTTTTCTAACTTAAATTATCCCGTTTCTCTTTTACTATGTTTTGCCTCTGGGCTTTTTACCTTTCTTTCCTTCTTACTCCATGGCTGGCTGTGTGACTGCATGGCTGGTCCCTAATGTCCTCCTCTCCTTCTCTTTTCCCTTGCTCCTTGCTCTTCTCTCTGGAGCCTAGATTTCTCTTCCTGTTGAATCTCTCTGCCTAGCAGCCCCACATATTTCTCTCTCCTGCCTAGCTATTGGCCATTCAGCTCTTTATTAAACCAATTAGGTGTTTTAAACAGGCAGCAGAAGACAGCTTTACAGAGTTAGACAAATGCAACATAAAAGAATGCAACACATATTTGCAACATTAATATTCCACAGCATTCCACTACAGGCCAAAGTCCTTGAGTGAGTAAATGCAAGTGCCTGACTTTCAACCTGTTTTAGATTAATCCAAAGCTGCAGACTTATGGCCCTTGGATTGACACCTCAGGCATCTTGGCTGGTTAATTAAGCCTAAGTCTTGCCTTCACAGTATTCCAGAAATATTGTTTGTACTTCTCATTTGAGAACATGAAAGTGCATCTCTGATTTACAAGACTGAAGTCAAATTTTAATACATATAATAGCCCAGCTAGAGAATTCAGGAAATATCTAGTCAGTACCGTAGCATATTTGGCTCACAAACATTCAGCGATGTGTGAAAAACAACATTTTCATGACTAGAGCATTATGATAGTTGTAGCTACTAGGTCAAGTCCAGGGATGGTGCTAAGAATCCTTCAGTTCAAAGGACTCCACCCCTAACATAATTATCCAACCTAAATATTCACTATAGAGTCAATGTTGGAAAACACAGGTGTAGATAAGACAACCCACAGAAGAAAACAATCAACCGATAATTAACTATTTAAATTATATACAGGTATAAGGGGGAAAACAGATGGATCACAGAAAATGGTTCAAAGTGGGATGCTTCAAAGTCCAGGGACCACAACAGAAGCTTTGCAATTGGACAAATAAGCATTAAACACTAATCTACTCTTAACTAATCATGCAAATTAGGTAACAACTGTCCTTTGACTTTTTTTTATTATTTGGGGTTTTTTCTTCACTGTCACTTTTGATTTATTATAAGTATATTGGGGCTGGAGAGATGGCTCAGAGGTAAAGAGCACTGGCTGTTCTTCCAGAGGTCCTGAGTTCAATTCCCAGCAACCACATGGTGGCTCACAACCATCTACAATGAGATCTGGCTCCCTCTTCTGGCCTGCAGACAGAACACTCACTGTATACATAATAAATAAATAAGTCTTTTTTTAAATAAAGAAAGAAAAAAATAAATAAAAATAAATAAATAAAAATAAAATAAAAAACATATAAAAAATAAAAATAAATAAAAATTTAAAAAATAAATAAAAATAAAAATAAAAAGTATATTGGCCTTATAGAAAACTAATGGCAATTGAGAAGGTGTATACCTTGTCCCTACTGCTCCTGAGGTAATTGCCCTGGGAGAAGGTTTTACTTTCCTATGGTACAGGTCATGATGATATGACTAAAGTTTTGGGCTAGATTTAGTATGATGTTGATATTTTAACTATCTTAATGGCATAACAAGTCACAGAAAGGTCCCCAGCTTATCGCTATAGGAATGGTTGTACCCCAAGATGAACCCAGAAGAGAACCCCAGCCTCCTGCTGAGCCACTTCGGTTCCTTAGTAGATTTGGTGTCTTTTCTCGTAATATTCCTCTCATAAAGTCATAAGATTCCTCTTACCCACATTTTTTTTTAAAAAGTAGTTCTCAGTATGTTGCCTTAACTAGCTTGAAACTCACTGTGAAGACCAGGCTGGCTTTAGATTTGGGCCTGTCCTCCTACCATTGCCCCCAAGTGCTGGGACTGCACATATGCCCACCAGGTCTGAAGCTTAGCTTCATTGATTTTACAAGTGTGCCAACACCATGACACACAGAGAACCTAATCACTTCTCAGGCAAGCAGTTTCTCCCAACCTCCCCGACCTATGGCTTTCACTTCCCAGCAGGCCATGCTTTCCAGGGTTTTTTTTTTTTTTCCTTTTGGACCAGGAATCCAATTTCCTTTCATGACATCTGCACCATCAGAAGATCAGAAAGGTGGCTCTGAAGCCACCCATGGAGAAGCGTAGAGTTTTCCACTTAGGTTCAAATCCAGGCCAGTCTCAGCTCACAAGGTGGGATGCAATTAGGTCTTGGGGTTGAGAAAGAGGCCACTTGTTGAGGAATATTCCTTCACACTGTGTGAAAGAATGTGCCACTGTGATTGGTTTAATAAAGAGCTGAATGGCCTTTAGCTAAACAAGAAGAGGTTAGACATGATTCCTGGGGACAGAGAGCTCTGGGAAGAAGAAAGGAGGAGTCACCAGCCAGACATTAAGGAAACAGGATTGGCAGTACAAAGTAGAGGTAACTGAGCCTTGTAAAAGAGCATAGATTAAAAGATATGGGTTAATTTAATGGGGCTGGAAAGATGGCTCAGAGGTTAAGAGTACTAGCTGCTCATCCAGAGGACCTGAGTTCAGTTCCCAGCACCCACATGGTAGCTCAGACCTGCCTGTAACTCTAGTTCCAGGGGGTCTGACACCTTCACACCAGTGCACATAAGATAAACTTAAATAAATTGTTTTAAAAAGATATTAATTAATTTAAGTTATAAGTGCTAATGGGACAAGCCTAAGCTAAGGCCAAGCTTTCATAATTAATAATAAGTCTTTGTGTCATTTTTTTTTTTTTTGTGAGCTGGAAGCCCAAAGAAAACTCCATGTACATGTGGCACCCAATATCTAGCCACATAGATTCACACAAGGTCTGAGAAAGCTTAAAAAAAAAAAAAAAGTTGAGAACACAGAGTCAAACTCGGCTTCCTGGTGACTATAGTCTCTTGGTTACAGGGACATTGCTACATAGAGAGAAATGGCTACCGGATGTTGCCTTCAGGCTGGAGCCAGCAGCCAGTGCCATGTGCTAAGCTGAGCCAGGGTGGCAGCTGACACAGCAGTTTAAGATTTGTCTCACAAGATCAGAGAACACTCAGATGCTTAGCAAAGCCAGGTCCAGACACATAAAACCTCTCAAAAAATAAAATATGTTTTAAAATGTGTGTAGGCTAAAAGAGAAAAGAAAATGGGCATAGACAGTCATTTTTAAAAAGTTTAAAAGAGAGTAAAGTAATATACAAAATAAGCCACATAAGGATGGAAAATATTATAACACAAGGAGTTTGGGCCTTATGTGATGCTTTGTTAATTTTTAATTTTTTGAATACTAAGGAACAGAGAATGACAACTGCTGAAAGACATTGTATTGTGAAGGGGACTGCTGAATTAAACCAGGCTAGATACTTTAGGAATGCCTTAACTTTAAAATGCAAGTCAGAAAATATATTGCTTTGGGGAAGAGCTTATGCTTTTGTTTCCACAGAAAACAAAAGCCTGTGGATTCATTCAAGATTAAAGAGGATCGGATTTGATTTGGGGAGAACCCCTGAAAATTCTTGCTACAGACATAAAGAAATAACCCTAGAAAAACTACAAGGCAGGTGATGAATATTTTACCTGCTCAAGCATAAAACAAAAAATTATCTTTGACTAGCTTGTGTACAATACACAGTCCACACTTGTGTTACTGCAGATATGTGGGTTAACTTTGAAAGTTTGTCTGTTTTCAGAGCAAGGGGACCAGACACCAATGAAAATGGGTGGCCCGGGTGATCCAGCCTCTCAGAGTGCCTCTGTTGTAGTTTTCTCAGAGTTCTGCATCCAGAACAGCCTCGAGGCTGCTGGCTGAGATGGTCCAGACTCACAGACTAATCTAGCCAGGACAATGAATAAGCTTTGCACTTTCCCATTGCACAAAAACAAGACAACAAATGTTATGGCTAGCTCTCCCGGGACTTGATCATCCCAGCCAGATTTTCTCAGTGTCCCCTAAAGATGTTGTCATCCCCAGACAGCGGGAAGTAATATAGAGAACACAACGCCCATATTCCCAAGAGGTGGGGTGGATGATTTTTGGTCATTTGGTAGTTTATGGACATTTGTCGTCATTTGGGGTGGGTTGGTTACAAGTTGTTATTGGTCATAGTCAGGAAGAAAAGCTGAACAAAGGAGATTAGATTTGGGTATCTCTTTCTCAAGGAAAAAAGGGAGGATATAGTATAGAAATTATGAGATAAAAGGGTGCTACTAGCCTCAAATATTTTACATTGGTATAGATTTTTGTATATTGATACAAATTTACCAAATACAAATAGACTGGACATTGTAAATGTAATTTTTATATGATAATTTTTTTTATTGTATACAGTTTTATTGTGTTAGAGTTAAAACCTTTCTTTTTTTTTGTTTAGACAAAAAGGGGGAAATGTTGCTGCATATTCCTCTACACTGTGTGAAGATTTGCCACTGTGATTGGTTTAATAAAGAGCTGAATGGCCATTTGCTAAGCAGGAAGAGGTTAGGCAAGATTTCTGAGGACAGAGAGCTCTAGGAGGAAGAAAGGGGGAGTCACCAGCCAGACGCTGAGGAAGTGGAATGGGCAGTTGGAGTAAAGGTAACTGAGTCATATAAAAGAACATAGATTAAAAGATATGGGTTAATTTAAGGTGTAAGAGCCAATGGGACAAGCCTAAGATAAGGCCAAGCTTTCATAATTAATAAGTCTGCATGTCATTTTTTGTGAGCAGGTGGCCCAAAGAAAAATCTGTCTACAGCCCCTGGTAGAAACAAGCACTTTATGTGTACCACACTGCACCAGGCTGAACTGGCCAGCAATAATTTCCCCCCCTGGGAACCTTGAAATAGTTCCACTTTTCCCAAAAAAACACAAGCTGGAGTATCTGTGCCTTTTTTGGAAGAACTTCTGAGACAGTCATCCTAGGAAAATCTAGCATATCCCTTCATTGTCTGATGCAGCAACCCCACCACTGTTTACCCAAAGAAAATGAAACCAGTGTGCCCACCCTTGCATGACTATCAATAGTATTCACCATAGCAAACTCAAGTGTCTTTCCACAGATAAACTCAAGAAAATGTGGTGTGTATGAACACTGGGAAATGCTGTTCAACCATAAAAAAAAAAAAAAAAAAAAAAAAAAATGAAGTCCTGTCATTTACAGCAACGTGGGTGAAGCTGGAGGAAACCATGTTAATTGAAATAAAGCAGATACAAAAAGAAACCCAGATACTTCATGATCTTACTCATTTTCAGTCTTTAAAGATGGATATCATAAAGGAGATAACTAAATAGCCATCGTCTGGAGATAGGGATGTTAGCATAGAAGGTGAGGTAGGCAGAGATGAGCCAATGGCACAAGATTACAGCTAAGAGTAAATTCTGGTGTTGTGATGCATAATAGAGTAAGTAGCACAATGGTGCTGTGTGTTTCAAAACAACCAGAAGGCGGAACTTCCAGTGTTCTCCCCACAAAGAGATGACAAATGCTTGAAGTGGTGGGTATGCTAAATATCCTGAGTTATCATCACGATAAAGGTATGTGCTTTGAAATGTTGCATTGTACTCCATAAATACATACATAATTATTGTGTGTCAACCGAAAGTAAATGATGAGCAAGGATGGCACTGGCTTTTGGCAAAACAGTGGACAGATTTCTAGTGCTATCAGCCTACTACCTAGAGCAGAACCTTGCTGCACCACGATCCTGCCTCAGCTCATCTGTGTGACCAGGACCATCTGTGTGGGCCCTGCCTGGGCTTTCCATCATATCAAAAGTAGAATTTTATCGTTTTTTCTAATCTAAGTTAGCCCTATATACACTTATGCATGTGTGTGCATGCACACACACACACACACACACACACACACACACACACACACACACATGCATGCACAGTGGGATACGATATATATAGGATAGATCCATGAATGCACTTGACCATGTGGCAGCCTTATCCTTCTACATCCTTCTCTCAGAAGAAAGCTGTACACACCTGGGGTGTTCCTTGGTGATGTTTCAAAGGTGAAATAAAATGAGACTGTTTTTAAAGTCTGTTACTTGGTGACTGTCCCACCAAAGTCACTTAATAAACTATAGTTATAGAGTGTGGTGGTGCATGCTTATACTCCCAACACTAAGAAGACAAACTGGTGGGGATCCCTGGGGCTTGCTGGCCAGTCAGCCAGTCTATAGGAAAGTTCTAGGCCAATAAAATGATGTCTCAAAAAAAGTGGACAGTACCTGGGAAACAATATCCAAGGTGTCCTCTGACCTTCACATATATACTTGTGTATTGGCACACAGATAAACAGGCACAAACATAGTCATGCCCAAAAATAAAAGAGGAAAATGTGTTTAGTTGCCATTATGATGGTTATCCTTGTGGTTGTGCAATTTTGTCGACTGTAAAAATGCATATTCACTAATGTAACAGTGAACTAGGTTTGGTGAAAAAGTATCTATTTGAATGTTCTAGAGCAGCAGTTCTCAATCTGTGGGTCACGACTCCTTTCATGGGGGCCAAATATTAGATATTTATATGATTCATAACAGTAGCAAAATTATAGTTATGAAGTACCAATGGAATAATTTTATGGTTGGGGAGGAGGGTCACCACAACATGAAGAACTATATCCAAGGGTCACAGCATCAGGAATGTTGAAAACAACTGTTCTAGAGCAACAGAATACATAGAATGAATGCGTATTGAGAAGGACCATGTTAGTTTGCATAATACAGTCTGGACTGTCTTCATGTTGGAGAAACTAAGAACCCAGTTGCTTCCCAGTTTATCAGCCTAGTTGCCTGTCAGTCCCAATCTGGTGCTGAAGGCCTGGAGGATTCCTAGAGAGCCACTGCTCTTCGGGAGCTATTGAAAGGACAAAGGAGCTGTGCTCTAATATCAGTCAAGCTTTGTAGTAGCTGCCGCAGCAGCACCAGAGCAGGTAGACTTATCAGCAGAAGGCAGAAAGGCAATAAGCAAAGTGTTTTTCCTCTCCTACCTCCTTTTATCTGGGCTACCACCAGAAGGTGCTGCGCACCTTTAGGGTAGGTTGTCTCACTTCAAGTATCCTGATCAAGAAAACCCCTCACAGATGTGGCCAGCCACATATCACTTAGCTTATTCCAGAGCTGGTCAAGTTGACATAAGGATCACCATCATCCAGACAAGATCTTATCATTGACCACTCTTCCACAACTGGAGTCGTGCTCTCTACCATGTGAAAATGGGAACAAGCAGTGCAATTTCAAAGGGTGAAAAATGTCATACAGAAGAACACGATGTGCTGGATAATGACTGCTACCGTAGGGAAGGTAATTCTGTGTTCCAAGGAGATTTCCCAGAGAAAACTGCATTGGTGTTCAAAGCTGAATAGCAATAAGTCGGGTGAAGAAAGAATCGGACAGTGGAAGTTTCTAGGCCTAGAAATTGGCAAGTATAAAAATCTTGAGGTGAGGACACATCTGAAATGGAAAGAAAAGAGAAAAAAACAAATAACAAATGTGCTTTTGGTAATCACACTGGAGAATGGCTAAGATGGCATCAGAGACCAAAAAGGACCAGATCTGATGGGCACACGGGTCATACTAAGGGATGGAGATTTCCTCCCAAGTGCATTTGGAGTGACTGGCATGGAAAGCCAAGGTGAGTTTTAAGCAGGCAGATGATGGGGTTTGACTCTGATTTTTAAAAATGTCCTTTTTAAAGATTTTGTGTCCTTTTTAAAGGTTTTGTGTATGTATGTATGCCACAAAGTGCATGTGAATGTCATAAGACAGCCTGCAGGAGTTAGTTCGTTCCTGCACCATGTGGGTAACAGGACTCGAACTCGTGTAGTCAGGCACCTTTACCCACTGAGCCATTTTGCTATCCATAAAAAAAAAGTGCAGTTTCAGACTTACCATAAAAAAGCAAAATTCAGAACAAGAAGAACCTTATAAAGAGAATAACACAGTAACCCAGGGTGGACTGACGGCAGCGTAAACAACGAACATTTCACACTCTCCTTTCCCGGGTTGTTACGATGAAGCACTGAGCTCACAGATATGCAATTAGGACAGTCTCTGGCATCAAGTCGATCCTCAAATTATTTTAATTCTCTTCTTCTAACTCTGTTCACAGCCGAGATCTCCATTTCCTCCAAAGGCTGTAAAAAGGCAGACACAACGCATGTAACCGTGGGTGCCAGAAACCTGAATTCTCATCAGCGGAATGTTGATACAGCAACATTATAATAAGTCCAAGCAAATGCCAGTTTGAGGCTGGTGCATATTGCTTTGTATTACCATCCTGTTAACTCTCCAAAAACTATTATGCTTGAACACTGTAAATTCGGTTTTTAAAAGTAGCACGGGAACATAATGTGTTTGGAATTCACACTCTAGGATCACTGTTCTCCTCTAGTCCAAGGAGAAGATTTTAAAACTTGCAATTTAAACCTACACCAGACTTGTCCTGCAGTTAATGCTGAAGGCACAATCTAGCTGAATTAAAGCTGCATGCTTTGCCACTATCAGCTAATGGATACTGTAAAAGGGTTTTTATAAAATACATGCAAGGAATACAACATTAGATGCAATTCAGAAGAAGGATAAGTGTAATGGATGCTGGAGAGACTCTGGATTAGAGTTCCCACAATGCCGCAGGAAACAAGGGAGCACCATGGAATGAGTAAGGAGCTAAGCTCTGAAGCGACCTCCTGGACTGGTTCCACCCTCTCCTCAGTGATTCTCCTGTGTGTGACAGGAGACCTTCTTAACCTCTCTGAAGTCAGTTCCCTTGTAGGTGGGTTGCCAACATAAAATCCCCTCCCTGATCAGATCATTTTTATACATATCATCTGTGTAAAGTGTTTAGCGGGGCGCTGGCATGAAGTTGAAAGAACCATGCTTGTCTTTATTGCCCTCCAGTACCCAGAGGCTCAGCCGAAGAAACTGGTATTATTTATTCTGGAATTGAGATGACTGAGTGCGTAATTTAGATTTTCATGATGAAAAAAAGAATACCACAATGTACTGAGTCCTCGGGGCCTAGATGTTGTGCCAAGGATTTATGTTTTTTAAAAAGAATGAGAAAACAAAAAAATCATCCCCCAGCTTCTGAAGCTGGCCTGGCATTCACGGTACAGTCTTGCTGTATTCTGTAAGACGTACACCATCTAACAGAACACCAACCTCAGGCCAGGTGGCTGAAACCATGATAGACTGAGACAAAGCCAAGCCACTTCATAACTTTGTCCAAGCCGAGACAAAAGTAAGATCACCCATGGTGCTACTCTAAAGCTGTAGCACATCCTTCTGGTGCCTACAGTGAATGAAAACTGCCTATTTAATGACTCCAGCTTTCCACCCACGCCAGTGTCCATTTACTGAGTTTCTACACGTAAGATTGTCTCTGCTTTCTGAAAGTATCTAATAGAGAGCAATCCCTCCCTTCCATAAACCACACACTCAAAGCCCAAATTCGGTGCTGGGATCGATACAACAACTTTTGTTTTGTTTTTTTTTTCGAGACAGGGTTTCTTTCTCTGTGTAGCTTTGCGCCTTTCTTGGAACTCACTCTGTAGCCCAGGCTGGCCTCGAACTCACAGAGATCCGCTTGGCTCTGTCTCCTAAGTGCTGGTATTAAAGGCATGTGCCACCACTGCCCGGCACAACAACTTCTTATTGAGATACACACAGTTGCCCAGATACCTTATTGCCTGGTGTACTTTGTTTACCCAGGGGTCTTTAGTCATTTACTCCTCTGCAAGCCTGTATGTCATAGTATTGCTAGGGAGCAGCAGAGGGAATCAAGTTGATTACACAATTCACCCAAGATCCCTACATAGAAAATGTCACAAGACAAAAGCTCAGACTCAACGCACCTTAGCGCTCAGGAGGTTGGAGGCAGGAGGATTGTCAGAACATTAAGGCCCACAGTTTCCTCCTCATGAATAGAGATGATTCAAATGAAGACTGAGTGAGACAATGGTCTGCATTAGACAGGGGAGAGATCTCTCTATAGGGAGGAGGAAATAGGGTTCTGACAACGGACTGACTGTCCTGCCAATAAAGAACTATTTTATTAAAATAATATAAGGATAGTAAAGAAATAAACATTCATGACTTTGGAAAATGCCAAGCACTTTGGGGGTCAGGCAAAGAAAGAAGGATTAAGCCAGGGGGAGGGGGGTGCGACAGGCAGGCAGACAGACAGACAGAAATCCCATGCCTATAACTCCATATCTCCACAATTGGTTCAGGTATGGTGGCCAAAGACTGGTTGGTACTGACACTGCCTGTGAAGACACGGAAGTCACTGTAGCCAACATTATCTTTTAAGTGATCAGAGGCACTTGTTCGTATTAACAAAGGAAAATTGATTTTTTTAATATTTCAAGTATATCCTAGTAATTGAGTAATATACGATTAGGGCTTTTTTTTTTCCAGGCCAAAGAGAGGATAGCAGGCAAGTGCACATTTAATGGGGAAAATATATAGCTTGCACACTTTAAAAATAAAACCTAACAGTTTGCATATTTAGCACCTCTCAGGCAAGAATCTCAGAGTGTTTTATCAAAATGAATTACACCTCCTCCCCTTCCCCCGGCACTCATGAAGAAGCTCGGTTCACGATTGCCAGAAAAGGCTCGTGAGAGCAGGAGAGTCCTGCAGCTCACAGAGAAGTGGACTTCGTCCTGAGAGGTCTTGGGGTGAGCTTCTAACAGGCGCTCACAGGCAATCCAGTTTCCAGAGAAGTGATCGTCTTTCTTCAGTCGGGCCCTCTCTCCGCCACCTCTGTCCCTCTTGGCTACTCTAACCCGGTTTCTCCCTCCCCTCGCCTTCCCATCTTCCCCCTTAACTCAGGGAGAGCAATCATTTAGTTTTCCGTGCATTTCTTTGCACTGTCTCCAGGGGAAGAGAAGGAAAGGAGAAATTCAAAGAAGGAGGTGCGCTTTGAAAACCCTGCCCTTGAAGGAGGAATGGACAAGGTGATGAGACCCTCGTGGGGCCCCAGTAGGCTTTATCTTACCTAAGTTTTGTAGAATTCACGTATTTAGGGGGGAAAAGTTGAACACTGAATTATCTAAGAATATTCAAGTGATATAGCAATGAATCAAACAGACAAATCACTGCTTTCAAAGGGGCACACATCTGAGACGGCGAAACCAAAAAAACAAAATAATTGAGGCAAATCTATTATACTAAAATGAGCAAAATGCTATGGGATGCAGTAGAAATGGATGATAAATAGAAATCCCAGAGGTGAGCTTTCTGAATGAGGTGGCTCTGAAATAACTTCCAAGTCAGGCACAGTAGCTCACACTCTTAATACTAATAACGGGGAGGGTGGGGCAGGAGCATTACCATGAGCTCTAGGCCAGTCTGAGCTACAGAGTGAAACTGTCTCGGGAAGAAGGAGAGTCCTCACTAACGTCATATTTTAAGCGACGATGAGAAGGAATCAAGGGAAGTGTCTGTAAAACAAGCAGGACAGAAAGAAGGGGTGTCGAGGAGCAGACTATCAGCAGACAGTTCCCAGAGTGAGCCTGAAGTAGGAAAACTAGGAGACAAGAAGGAGCAGAGGAGAAAACCAGAGCAGGAGTTGGTAGCTTGTGTGCGATCCTCTGGACTACAGAGATGAAGCCCTTGGCTTTTGTACCACCTCAAATGCGTAGATTTAGTGCATAATGCTGTTTTTTTCTGTTCTTGGAATTCACAGCTCTCTCTCTCTCTCTCTCTCTCTCTCTCTCTCTCTCTCTCTCTCTCTCTCTCTGTCCCTCTCTCGCTCTCTCTCTGAATGTCCTTCTGCAATACTAGCTGCCAAGCCCCAGAAAAGTCCACAGAACATCTTACTCTACATCTGCAGTAGGCACCTAACTCACTGAGGCCTACATAAGTATCTGTGTTAACCTGTTGATTTCATTTCAACAGATGTCATTTCAAAGCATCAAAGTCGTGTCAAATACAGGTACCTCAAAAAGTGGTTTGACCAAAGTCTGGATTTATTCACATGAAATGAAGTCAAGCATAAATAAGAATGATGGTTATTATCATCAATAATCATTTTAGGGGCTGAGGCTGAGAAGGGAATGGTATTGACAACCCCCCAAAAATGTTATCCACCATGCAACTTTTAGAATTATTATATATTGAAAAATTCTAGTATGTAATTGCCAGGAAAGCTATTTAAAGCAGAAATATGAGATTTAGAGTGCCAAAGGTGTAAACAACTTTAATCTGTTAATTTATTGCACATGTCTCTTAGAGCCAAGTTTTAGTTTAAGATTAGATCTTGGATATTTTTGTGTTTCTACAAATGAAACAAAAAAAATTTAAACTCAAGCGCTAAGCACTTTCCATCTTTCTGATGTCCCCCTATCTCTTTTGAAACCAGGGTGATTCTACAGCTTAAGCACTGTTGACCTATACATCATGGCTTTCCCTTGAAAGGCACTCTGAAGTTTGAAAGACTATGGGGGTACTCACCAATGTCTGCATTCCATCACCAGGTCACTTGGTAACAGGTTTGCTATAGAAACTATAGAAATGGGAGTTACTTTTTAATTACTCTGACAGCAAATGTGGTTTCCATTAAGAAAGATGATTCGTGGCCACTAGACAAGGAAAACCATCCATCCATTCATACAGAGAAGAGGTGTGAAAGCATGTAATAAACCTCATATTACATACTAGATCCAATTACCTGCAGCTTTCCTTTGCTTGCAATTCATATCCTACCTCTGCTTGGCAACCTATCTTATTCTGACCACTCACTCAATCCCTGACTATATGAGGGAGAGCCACAATAAAAATTGAGGCCCGATCAAGTATTTTTTTTTCAAAGATGATTCAGTACCCAAGGTATGTCACTTTTGAATAGGCCAATGTTCTCAAACTTTCCCAAAAGGCGCTGCCACCTCTGCTCCTAAGAAACACTATTCTCCAGTTACACCAACCATGAAACGTGACCTTTCTCTCCAGCTGGCACTGGGGTTTAGCCATAACCATTAAAAAGGTACAGGTGTGCTGACAATTCAAGCTAGCAGGAGAGAGGCATGATGTGAGACAGGGGGATGGGAAAGGGAAACTTACAGGAAGGCTTGCACAAAATTGAATCCTTAATATAATCTTAATAATGTCAGCTCTTTCAGCCAAATATTTGACCTCCCCTCTTCCCTTCACAATGTCATAATTGACTGAGAGCTTATGTAAAGCCATATTTCAGGGATATTGGAGGATTTTAATGTACATATTCAAGAATTTGCTACATGTGTAACTAGCCCAAATTTGACTCTACATTGTCGACTGTAATCACCATGTCTGCAGAACAAGGAAATATTCAGGGCTGACTCTCAAACAGGGAAGAAGCTTCAAATGGTCAGCTGACAGGGCAGAAATGAGAGCCATGACAAGGAAGGGAGGCAGATTTCATTTCCATTTATAAAAGAACTTGACTAGGGGACTGACCAAGAGCAGGGGACTCACTTCAGAAGACTTTGTTTCCCTTGGGGTGTTCTAAAAAGCAACGAGTAGCCAGTCATTCAAGAATGTCTGAGGAGTAGCCCTAGATGACCCAAAGGACATCCTCAACGTCTACCATTTTATTTCAGGTCCCAGATCTGGTGGGGACCAGAGACTCTCCTCTCTTCTAAGAACGTTCAGAAACTGCTGCTGCTGCTGCTGCTGCTGCTGCTGCTGCTGCTGCTGCTATGCATGAACCACACTTTAGAACATTGGAAATTGGGTACAGACTCACAGCAGAACCCGTCAACCTAATCAGCTTCATCACGCATTCAAGTTACTAAAAATTAAAGCAAGTGTTAGCTGTGCATGTGCTTTCCTAGGTAAACATCCTCAACACTCCTCAGAGTTTCCAAAGAATCTGTGCACCAGTTAGAAAGGAGAGGCCAAGACCACTATTCTTCTACTGTTCTCCACCCTCTCACCACGGGCTCCTACACATCCATCTAGCAGGCTTACCCAAAATGACATTTTCGTGCCCCGTAGGGATTTCCAGATACCTGGAATAGTCCTAGAGCTCCATCCAAAAGGCTTTAGATTGATGATTGGAAAACAGTGGACACAGAAAATTATTTGAGAAAGCAGATGGACTGGAGTTTGAATGTTAGCTCTTCCACAGGATGGGGCAGTTTTCAATACTTCAGCTTTCCTCTATAAGACCTGTGTGTACTTTCTTCTAAGACAATCAAATAACTAGTACTAAATTCCTGGCATGCGATGTTTAGAGAATCAGTTAGTTAACTGTTCCCTTCCTCTTCATTACATAGGAGGATAAATTAACAAGTAAATCATGAATAAATAATTTAAGATAAGAAATTAAGGTCATACTGAAAGAAGCATGTTTCTAGTCTGGAATTCAGGAAAATAAGAAAGGTATCTAGTTTTTAAAGACATATAGGTAGTTTTCTGTAGAGCCTTAAAATAGACTAGAACTGAAAGCTTTGGAGGACTTTCAAAGGAAAAATAAGGAATTATTACACCACATTTCCACCTTTCTTGCTTTGAAGAAATTGTGTTAGAAAACGCTTGCTATCCAAGAACTCTCAGCAAATATGTATCTAATTTTAATACAACACTATAAAACTGTCTGGAAAGTTTAAACTAGTTATTAACAGACGCTGAGTGGGAGAAATAGTCTCCAGGGGTAAAACGATTTCCCATGAGAAGAAGTGGGCTTAGGGTCTCCTGGTCAGATGCCTCTCAGATGTGACACCATAAAAATGCCACTAGGTTCCTTATCAGGGAACTGCGTGGTCCTCACCAGTACATTTTTCAATGAGCCTCAGCACAACTCACAACTGTGGAACCAATGTAAAATGTTCCCCCATGGTTTCATGCTCCATGTGACTTAACACCTCCTTTTGTCCCAGAAAGCTAAGCATTTCAGAGATTTCATGGCCCCAACACAGGTTCTAAAGGTGTCTTTCTAGTCTGTCGCATGCTGTTTTTTAAAACCACTAGAAGAGTTTAGAAGAAAGGCAATCTCTTTGGACCATTTGTCATATAATGAGAGTTCACAGCTCTCATTATATCTTCTTCTAAAACACTCTTGCCCCTCAAGGATAAATTTTTCCATTTCTGATAAAGTCCTTGTCCAACCCAAATTACAAAGAAAGGAAGTCCTGAGGGTAAAATGTGTTTACTGATTTTTTTTTTCCACGTAACATCTTCAAAGAAGTTGAAAGGAAGGAAGAACTGACCCTAAGGATATCTTCTGGAGTAATTTTTAAAAATACTGTGACATTTTGCTCCTCCAACAATTTTTTATCTCTGAGGAAGTTGAAGCAATACTGAAGAAGATTCTACCTCCCAAAGCAAACGTTCATCCCAAAGAGCTCTGCTTGCTTGTCTAATATAAAGATCATCTGTGGAGTCATTTTTATACCCCCAAGATTCACATTAAAGCCAGTTTAAAAATAATTTGCCATTTACATATGTTTTCACTAGATTGAAAGTCATACGTTCTTTCACCCTTACCATCCCAGCAGCAAAGACAGAATCACATTATCTTAGGAGGGGTTCATTCGGCAAGACCCAGTGCTAGGCCTCTGAATGAGATATGTTTCTCATGGTGAAGGGTTAAAAGAGGACACGAAGCTACCCTCTGGAAGTCATTAAGTTACAAAGCCCCAAGAAGATAAAAGTTTCCATTTTCTAAAATGTAAATCAAAAACATATTCATTAGTATTGCAAAACAAACATGCAAATCTTCCCCACTTGAAAAGCTCGGCTAAATATGTACAAGAGCTAAACCCAAAAATACATCTGGTCCTCAGTTACAGAGCTTGCTTTTTTGGTTTTATCTAAAGAGTTTGTCTGTCCTCCATGGTTGGCTTCTTGGATTATTGCAATTCATAATAAGCCTTTTAGCTAAGGATGAAATAAACAAAGATAAAGTCTATGTCCTAGTTTTAAATGGTCCAGATGGGATGATTTTTCCATATGCTTAGCACACCCACTGTTTATTAATCATGGCTAGCAGAGCTTAGAGGATTACAGGGTTTATTGCTTGAGCAAGGGTTGAAATTTACAGTTTGTGTAATCTCCGCACACCTTTTAAAATATTCTATCTTTTCTGGGTTGTTCTTTGTGCTTAACTCAGGTTGGGTGTCTGTCCAAATCTGGATGCGTGGGTCTCTGCAGCTGTGTCTGAGTGGGACATTATCAGGAGGCGGAGGTTCTCAGCCAACTGATCAAGAGGAGGCTTTTGTGCCCAAATTTGGAGACAATATCAGTCTTAAGGAATGTGTTACATCATAACAATGACAATGTGGGTAAAACTGGCAATACTTGACTCACCACCCTTTACAATGATTTACTTAGCGTCTGGCAATCTGTTCTTCATATGATGTTTGGTTCTCATAAACAGTTTCAACATGGGAGAGTACGGTGTCAAGATAACAGTCATATCATTCGTCATTGCAGAACATCTACAGAGCTTGCCAAGAAAATAAGGTCCTTTTATCTTGCGAGTCTTAGGGGTCCTTGCTTTCTGGAGATGGTTTCTCCTCAGCGTGCTGCATTGTCCTTTGAAACCTGATCGTCACCGCCTTCGTAGCGATGCCATGTCCGTGTGTCGTGAGTGAGATGGAGTCTGTGAAGGGTCGGCAGAGAGAGGAGACACTGAGGAGTCACAGAGAGGGGAGAAACCCCAAAATAAGTCAACGGAGCAACAAAGATGCCCTCACTTTGAACCTGCCATTTTTGCAATGGACACAGTCTTACATGAGAGGGACGGATCTGTTTTCATAAGTGGACCAAGGTCTTCACCATAGCTTAGTTGTAAAATGGTTAAAACAACAATGTGGGAGGTAAGAAGGAGAAATCTCTGTCTTTTTATGTGACAATCACAGTCTCCCGTGGATTCATGGGGAATCTGACAGAAGGCTTCCATATTTGGAACACCCCTAGAACTTGGAAGAAGAAAAAAGGGGGGAATATTCTTTAAGTTTTCTTTTAATAGAATTGGTTAAGACAGTTAATGTTGAAAATGTTCTATTAATCATGGATGCTTTTTATAGTATTTCTACATGCGTTCTGAGATGTGGTTTTATATCTTCAGCAAATGGAGAATGGAAGACCACTAAAAAACATAAGAATTGGCAGCTGTGGGTACAAAAAAACCTGAATATTCAGCCCTTCAAAAAAGACTTTGAAATCGCTCTGCTGGAGCCTTGTGTATAATAATTAAGTTCTGAACAGGAATCTGGTATGATATCCTACAGTATACTATGGGCCTATAGCACATGCCCTTATAAATTAAAACAGAGAACTGGTGCTCCGAAACCAATATTTTGCAGTAGTGCTACCTAAAGAATGAGCATTATGTCCATGGACAGAAACAGTCTAAATTGAACTTGGAAATCAATTATATGGCCAGATGATATATGACATCTATACAGAGAACACCCCCCCCCCAATATCTCACCAAGTCATTCATTTAAAGCATTGTTCTTGGGCAAATCGGTGCCAGGGAAAAACAAAGCCCACTTTCCTAGGCAGAGACTAAAGATATGCTGTGTGACTAACCAAGCAAGACACAGCTTGACTCTTTAGAGACTATAGTACATACAGAGCCTATGTCAAAAGTCAGACAGACCTGTCAGTTGCAGAGCTTAGTCACTCTACAGTGGAAATGAAAAAGATTCTAGAGCAGTGGTTCTCTATCTTCCCAATGCTGCAACCCTTTGACACAATTCCTCATGCTGTGGTGACCCCCAACCATAAAATTACTTTTATTGCTACTTCATAACTGTAACTTCGCTACTGTTATGAACACAAGGTAAATGTCTGTGCTTTCTAATGGCGACCCCTGTGAAAGGATTGTTCGACCAACAAAGGGGTCGCAACCCACAGGTTGAGAATCGACGTTCTAGATGGCCAACAGCAAGTGGTTCTTAAAGAATCTCTAACACACACACAGTGAACTGCTAAAGCTTCAGGGATTGGCAGGAAAGCACAGAGAAGACCTGGCTCCTTTGTAAGTGTGGTGGCCCCACCAAAGCTGTCCCTAGGCAAAGGAATGTTTGGCTACCGCTGAGTAGCAAATATTTCAGCAGCTTAACCAGCATGCAGGAGAGCTCTGTTTATAGCTTCCATCCTCAAAGTAATTATCTAGGTAGATGGCTCCCTCAGAAAATGACTCAGCTGTTTTTCTTGCTGAGTAAATGGCTAAACTCAGCGATTGCTCAAAGCAAGAGAAAATTGTGGAAGAGTGATTGGACAGTGTTTCCGTAACTATATTTACAACAGCTGGGTCAGAAAGGCCACCCTCCTGCGTGAACTGGTGGACTTTCCTTCAAACCCAAGAGCTCCCTTCCCTAGCTGCTACCCAGAAATCCCCCACATCTCCTTTGTGCCCGGCATCTTCATCTAGCCATGTGCTACTCACCAGTCTGTGTGCTCTCCCTCCCAAGGATGCTCTCACCTGAGTCCTCACTTCTGCTTCCAGCTGTGTCCTTCTGGGTCTGCTGCTCTCCGTCTTCCTGGGTTCCTGCAGCACCTGGAGAAAGTCCAGGTTCCTAGTCTGTCCCCGGCCATCCATGCTGCAGCATGCTGTAGACCACTAGCCAGAGCAATGTTCCCCCCAAAATCAATTTCACTCTGTCACAGTTGAGCTAAAAGTGGGCAGATGTTTCCCACTAAGCACAAGAAAAGCCAGATTTAAGTGAGTGGCATTCCAACTCCAGCTACTGCCATTCCAGCTAGTTCCCTTTATCACGCCACATAAATTTCTAACCTCAGCCCCCTCACTCTCCCTCTCTTTGTCCAGGTCCTCCCCATCCTCTGTTCTGTCTAGTTCAGGTCCACCCGGCTTCACCAGGCCTTCCCACAGTCTCAGTCATCTTGATGCCTGTCTTCTCTGGACCAGTAAAACTTAGTCTGACTCACTATAAACACAATGTCGCAGCCGTGTGCTGCCGAGTCGCTATCAGCAGCTTCATGTCTGTTTTCTTTTCAGAGTCCATGCTCAGAGATGGCAAGGATGATTTCTAACTGTGCAGGCGACAGTGAGTGCCTATTGCATGCCAGGCACAATGTTAGGCCCCGGCACTGAGCTCTGTCTCTGGAATATAAACTCCACCCGACACATATTGGTACCTGGCAAAATGAACCGGTAACATGGTTCTCTGGGTTTTAGTGCCTAGATCAGCCTTCACTGCTCAGCTTTGAAGATAATTCAAACACAACCCTGGAAGCCCTAATAAACAGACACTTTAAGATGTATCCAAGTCAATGGCCCAAAAGGTTCTGCTAAAATGAATACATTCCCCTATCATCTCCGAATTGGGTCTCTAGTTTCATTGAACAGTTTTTTTTACAAAAAAAAATGAACATTTGTGATATTTCATTATTTTACTAGGATTTTCCATGGTTACACCCATGAGTTACAGACACTTGTGAGGACTTCCCAAGAGAACTGGCCCAAACTCAAAGTTTCTGTGTGATTTTTTTTTTTCATACAAAATGCCTGACTAGGTTGCACCTATTAATAGCAGTTATTTTCAACTTTCCATGCTTTCCATAAATAAGGTTACCCCAAACCACTTCCACCTTTCACTGCTCAATTTAGATTTGGTCATTTGCCCCTGGAAGAACCCTTAAGGCCTGGTACCACCACGAAAGCATCTCACTGGAAACGCCCAAGCTGCTTCCTGACAGGCAGAATGAACATGGCACTGACTTTGCAAAGACCTTACAAAAGGCATGTGACCGATCAACGGTATGGAAGGCACAAATCGCATGTCTGTCTACACAACACAAATTATCCAGGTACAGCTCACCCTGCCCTTTGCTTACAGTTTTCCAAATGGTGAAAACAGTAGATGCCGACTGAAAGGGGAGGTTTGTGAAGCCCAAGTTGGCCCAGTAGAGAAATATATTTTATCCTACCACGTTTTTACATTTGCATACATGGCACCCTTCAAAGCCAGGAGTTTATATTTTCCCACCAAGGCTCAGCATGTGCGAAAAATGCTTTCCAAGAACTGAAGACTGGCTAAGATGCAAATGCAAATATGGATTTGTGGGCAAACATACACAGTTTAACCTGATCTGAGATCTTCCTTCCATAGCATCGACGAGCTCGGTAATTAACCCAAGTCTCCTTCAGACAAAAACTTTGAAGCATTAGGCCAGACTTAATTCAGTTTAACAACCTTAAAGTCTGAAACACAATGGCACAAGAGAGAGTCACACTAAAAGCCAAATGGTTTCTCAATAACTAGAATGCATAACTGGAGAAGGGGGAAATTCAGTAAGAGATATTTGTTAGTTCATTCTTCCTATGAAAAGGATTATCTCTGTGGCCACAAACAAATTCCAAGGGTTCTGATTCTATGACAGCTTTTCTCCTCTCTTGGAAAGGGAACAATATGAGAATTCTCCATTGATTCTGAACTCCAAAGGGTTCTGTAAGTCAGTATATGCTCGCAAGATCTGGTACTATAAGGGACAACAATCCTTACCTTTTGTTTTCTCTACCTACCACACTAACAAATGGTTCTTTGTTGTCAAATAAGGGATTTAGAACAGCACTTATAAATTCATGTGATCTATCTGAACCAGAAAAAAAAGTATCTCAGATAGTCAGGGAGACAGGGAGGAAACTGGGGAGGATGTTGCCTCAAACTCCACGTATCCAGGGTGCTGGACTTTGAGGCACATTATCTCATCCCTGGATGTGATTGATGCATGGTGGCATGTGCTATCTCTTTTTCTGTCCTTGAAAACAAAAGGAAAAAGATGGCCAAGAGAGATTACATGGAGATTTGAAATTTGTTTAATGCATGGTTATTTGCCTACATATGGCCTAGGCCTGTTTCGTAGAAACTGCCAAGAATCTTCAATGGTTCCCAGGAAAATCCAAGCTTCAACTTCATAACCCTAGCTTTTCTGAATCATTTTAATTGTTCCAATTAGATGCTGCATAGTGAACAGCCAAGTACCAATAACGCAGCAATTTTGCCAATCTGGATGTGAAAACCAAACAAAAAAATAGAGAGATATTCACTACTCAAAACAGAATTTCTTTCTGGTGGTCATTTTGTTTTTAACTTCTTTGGAAATAACATTTTATTTGGAGCAGGTTCAATTGCCCAACATGAAAAATGACAAAGGCAGGCACGGGTGGCATCTTGCCCCCAGCCCAGGGTCCTAGGAAGTAAACAAGTTTTGTTGTGGTGTGGTGCAGAGCCAATTCAGGAAGAAGAAGCCAAAACCCTGAATGAAGGCTGAGCTCATAAAAGTGTTCTTTTCCTTATCAAGATGTGGTTTCAGGCTCTCAGATTTCAAGGGTTTGCTTTGGTTTTTATTTTTCTTAGATCAGCACAAGCAATTCTCACATGTCTTGCCTTGGGCGTTAATTAATGCGAGCAGCTAACACTTCTAAGTGGGGTAAAGCAACAGCCATTAGCAAATAGGAACTCCTTATTAGGTACTTGCCATGGGAGAGGTACTGGGTTAGATGTTCCAAGGCCACCAAAGGCTAGGTAATATGGCCTCATCCTGAACACGGATGAGACATTTAAAAAAGGACAAACTACATGTCAAAATATGGTCAGACAAATCAGTGTTTTAGGTGTTTGGAAAAGAGCCTGGGTCAGTTAACGAAGGCTAATGAAAATAAGGGAGCTTTGAGCTGAGGCTGAGAAAAAAGAAACTCACACAAGTGGTGAAGAAAGACGGAGCTTCATAAGAACAAACAAATGCAAAAACATTTCTTGTTGAATCTGACAACGGCACAGTTAGAGCTCAAATGTTTTCTTTTTTTGTTTTCTCTATCTCTAACTGAAAACGATTTAAATGGTTTTTATTCAGGAATTCCCGCACAGAAGGAAGTAGCCTTTAGATAAAGGAACAATTCAGTTGAGGTTGACTACATTTGACTAAATTCTTGCAGACAGTTTGGTGAGCACTAATGGCACTATCAGAACACAAACATGGAACAAGTAGACACTAATAATAATAATAACAGTATGAGGAAATAGTGTGCCTGTGCTATGCATTGGATCTGAAGTCTGGCTTCTCTTCAGTCTGCATTAAGTGGTGAATGTAGAAACCGTCATACTTGACAGGCTTCTGATGAGTTCTTCTGACACTGAGCCTACATCATGTGGCTCTGTGTACTTAGTTCCAAGTGAACTCCCTGCAGTTGTAGTAGATGTTCAGTTAGCACAGGCTAAAATCAACACATCAACATCATGGCAAGGTGTGCTCAGGGGTACAGTAGTCTACAAATACTATGGAAGTAACTCACTGCTTTCTGATTGGATGTAAGGCCCATTTCACAGGCCTGGCCATGAATCCTAGGTTGGGTAGCTCACAAGCCCCAATGGGCGGACCTACTATTATTATTTTAGTAAAAGAGCGTAGTATCAAACTGCCCCCTAAATTTGTATCTTTATAACCATAGGTCAACACAGCCCTCAGTCCTCACCAGAGAAGTGTCTTTGTGCAGTAGGCAGAAACCCCACAAGTGGTCAGAATACAGAGGCTAAGTGTCTATGAGTGCTCAGCCACTAATTGGTACTACCCACCCACCAACCCCAGGGCTTAGAGACCATGCCAGAAAAAAAGCCTGGAAAGATGGAAAAGCCCAACGATGTGGAAGAACAAAGCAAAACAGTTTCTTCTAGACATGGCAGGCAGGACCACTGCCCTGGAACTCACAGCAGCCGTGGTTACCTGAAAGACCGGAATAAGATTCTAGTTCAGAGGGACGGGGGCTCAGGAGCCCCCACTCTTACTAAGGAGATATTGCCAGTTAATGGCTGCCAGGAGAGGGCAAGTCAGTTTTTTTTTTTAAGGGCGTGGTCTTAAAGTAGACAACCCCATACCTATGAGCTCATGGCCAACTCCAGCTGGACACCCTTAGTTTTAGAGGGAAACAGGAAGAAAACACAAAGTTTGAAGAAGGAGGGGAGGTAGGGGTGGATCTGGGAGGGTTTAAGAAGGGAGTGGGAGGTGGAGGTGATTAAAAGATATTACATGAAATTCTCAAAGAAAAAAATAGTATGTTATACAAACGCAAACTGGTCTAAATCACATGTCACGCTGATCGAAAGCTTAGCATAATAATCTGATGATTGTTTCTTTTGCATTAGTTGGTATAGATAGTTCATTGTTTCTGAAATATCTTTGGCCATCACTGTAAGCATGGCATTTTGACTCACCCGGTCAGCGCCATCTCTAAACAGAGAGAAGACTTGAAATTAGCAGGATTTTCCTTTTCCTACAGCTGTCCTTACATTCTTTTGTAAGAAGAGCAGAGTCTACAAAGTATGGTCAAGGAGAGGACCACAGAAAGAGAGGCGGGGGGGGGGGGGGGGGGGGAGGCTCCGAATGATGACCTTCATTTGGTGAAAAAGAAAAAAATACTAATTTAAAACCTTAGGTCATGAATTATTGGTGTGTTGACAGGGTGGCATTACCTTCGAGGAGACAGGCAGGCAAATGAGTTCCAGTCTGCCTCTCAAAGCAATAACAATTCACAATAGAAATTATACAATGTTCTAAGGAGTAATTGAGCTAGTCTGAAATTAAAAGAACTATGCGTACACAACATAATGAGAAGATTTATTAGAGGGAAATACACAGATGATGAGGGAATTAGTGAGCCAGCAAAGAAACTATGGAAAAGATTGCCCAACTCAATTCCACAGCTTCACAATGACTCTCGGGCAGCCTTCTGGGTCTCCCAAAGACATGGCTTTTCACAACCTGGGTTAGGCTGCTCGGGTCCCTCCTTCCATAGACGTTACAAATCCCAAGCCTCCACTTGCAACCAATGGAAATGATAAGGAATCAAAATGTAAGCCGAAATGATTGACTTTGTCAATGCTGATGTAGGCCTATACTCACGTGATCCCTCCGAGTTTCCAGCTGGGTCTTTAATGAACACGCTCATGATTTATGACCTCCATTTTGTACTTTCCTGGCATACGTATAAACCTGGCATTATTCAATTTCCCGTTGCCCCAAATCTTTATTGAGCAACCACCACGTGCAGTTGTGCAGGTAGGGCTAGGGCCCATGGATGTGCCCGTACATAAATTCCCTCATTGTCCTCGAGGTGCCCATTAGGATAAAAACAGTCAGCGCAGAGATAATCCCTGTGGCTGCGGGCTCACCGCTCACCGCAGGTGGAAGACTTTAGCTTAGACAAACATGCTCGAGAAAGCAGACGCCATTTGCCAATACTGTGAAATAATATCAAGGCAAGGTGGAGACTTCGAGAGCCATAAATGAGTATTATTATCTTGTGAGATAATTGGGTGCAGCGTGGAGAGGGCAGCAAATGCCCGAGGTGTTGAGACAGACCCGATTCCCTCCCCCTCCCGTCTAGTCTGCCGGTGACTTTCCCACAGGTGTTCTGGGGCCGCCCTGGAAGAAAGCAGGCAGCTGGGAGGCAGCCAGGAGGATGTTCATCTTTGTCTTCCCCGCCACACCCAAACCCACAACGAGAGAACTCCCAGGCAGACATGCCAAACTCAGACACAAAGAATAATACAGCAGATACAGAGACAAGACTCCGGGTAAAGAAAAGGAGCCGGTCAGCAGACTGCCCGGGCAGTCTTTAATGAGGCCTGGTAACGCCTAGTGCAGAGCTTCAGGGAGTGACTGTCATCAGAGATTAGCCCTCCCTGAGTTGTCTTGCAGAGCAGAAAGAGAAACACTTAAGCAACTGATTCTTTCGTGGATCACACTGACCCTCATTAAAACTGGAAAAGGAACTCGCGCAGCGTATCAACGCATTCCTAAGACAACCAGGTTTCCCAAATGCATATTCGATCCTACAGCAGTAGATCTAGAACTCAGCCACATGAATAAGGCTGCCTCTACGCTCCCTGTGTCACCCTGATTGCTGCTGGGTGGAATTAAAGCATCTGCCCTTAGGAAATGAACCTGTAATTTTCTTTTCAAATGCCCATAGCCAGGCACGGTGGTGGACATCTATCATCTCTGCCCTTGGAACGTAGTAGCAGGAGGATGGAAGGTTCAGGGTCAGCACTGGCTGTACAGCTGTTCCAGCCTAGTCTGGGCTACCAAGACCATCTTGGTAAAACAAAATAAGTCCATGGCAATTAAAAAAAAAATGTTGATTCTTCCAATCGCTCAGGTTATTCCTCTCATTTGTCACCTAGGGACAAGACTTCTGAAACCGGTGCTGGTTTTCAAAAGCAGTTTGCGTGCAAACCATGGTCACTCACAGAAGTCAGCCCTCTCCAGAGTCCTGCCAACAAAGCTGCCAGTAAGTAGGTCCTTCCCTGGTTATTCCTGCAGGAAGGAATGGTAGTGACCTTACTAAGACCTCTGACATCTCCTACCTCCTGCAAGCCCCCATCCTCCTACTCCTCTAAGGTCCCTTCCTTATTGCTATGATATTTTTTGAACTGGGAAAGGGAGGTTATTCCTGGTTAATTTGTTATCTCTATTACGATATTCAATGGCGTTGTTAATGTAAGTCACCTAGCTAGACTCTGGGACTGAAAAGAATGATCGTCTATCACTTTTTGCTTTCCAGGTATGAACAATATAGGAATATGTGGTACTACTACCACCATAATAAGCAATATTTGCAAATTGCCTTATGATTTGATAAGTATTCTCTTCTTTATTATCTTGCTTCATTGTTGGGAAACCACTGTGAGATAAGATGTTTATCATCTCACCTCATCAACTCTAACCTGAAGCTGGTGTAGCCAACGACACTGGACAGACAGACACCCATCAGCAAGCCAGCAACAACCCACCCTGAACCTAGGAATTCCAGCTCTGAACCCTTTGCTCTTCTTTCCCAATCGAAGTGATGTGAGAGGAGTGCAAAGAAGGAGCCATCAGAACTCAGAGAAGGAAACGCCATGAGGGGAGGAAAAAAAAAACAAAACAGAATGTGCTCAAAACCACATCAGAGATGTGTTTTCCCGCCGGGCATCTGGCTGGGGTGACTCCAGTAACTGGTTTATCAAACAGATGCTGTAAGTTCAGCCAACAGGGTCCTTCCCCAGAGTTGCTTCTCACCACACAGAAGAGGCCATTGTGGTCTCACCATTGTATTCAGTGCCCTGAAAAAAAAAAAAACAAAAACAAGTTTGTCTTTATAAATTGCAAAGCCCTTACGGTTGCCAGATTTTTGTCTTGAACAGAAATAGGGTGTTCTAGGGAATTACCAAATTTCTAGTAATAGACACAGAGGTGAAGAGGGAAAAAGTGGGGGCTAGAAAGCTTTAG
Source organism: Peromyscus maniculatus bairdii (assembly GCF_049852395.1). Taxonomy (NCBI): domain Eukaryota; kingdom Metazoa; phylum Chordata; class Mammalia; order Rodentia; family Cricetidae; genus Peromyscus; species Peromyscus maniculatus. The sequence goes on along the minus strand of NC_134871.1, from coordinate 11,931,909 downwards.
GTAACTTACCAGGAAGTTGCAACATCAAACTTAAAAGTTCTCATTCACCGGATGTTTATCGTGTCCCTAGTTCCTGTGAGGCTCGTGGTGAGTTCTAGAGCTCTTCCAGGGAACTGGCTAACTGTGTAAGGTACATTCATCCAACACCGGCCCGCGTATCAATTGTGTTTCTCACATCTGGGGCCCTTCTCTTCTATTGATACGTCATTCTGGTTCCGTACTACCCTGCTTATAACAAACTCCTGGAAACCCAAGTTTTACTGCTCAGTCAATGGCGTCCTACAACCTACTTCTGCAAACAAAACTTTGTTTGCAAGAATTTCCTGACCGAGCACTTTGGGAATTCCTGCTTTGATGATTTTCCAAGCCCTTTGGGCCTCCTTGGGAGGTAATGACAGCTACGTCAAATCTGTCCCTCATCCCTCTCCACAGCCCCCAAGCGGCTTTCTCTCTGACCTTCTTAGAGAGATGCTAATCACTCCTTTTAAAACCAAACTCAACCTCACCACAGCCTCCCCAAAGCTGATAGCAGAACTCAAAGGCCATTTCTCTAGCACTTCCTCTTTCTGCCAGGAAAGAAGAGCACCCGGGAGGACCTCCCACTGCGCTGGAGAGCAGCAGGACTCCTGTTTCAACCTTGCATTTTCCACCATGGGTGAAATCTTTCCTGGTCTACAAGTCCCAGCAGCTGGGCTGTGGGGGGAAAAAAAAAGGTGCCCCGTTCTGAGAATCCTGGCATTTCTGAGATCTCCCTCTTCCTTTCTGGCATTTTCTTTTCATTTCTGTATTGCTTAGGCATCAAAAAGTTCATAGGAATAGCACCCAGGCATTGAATGGTCACACGTAGGCCTCTGGGCCACTCCTGCTCTGTCCCAACAAGAGAAGATTCATTTCCCTGGAAGATGCTCTGTGAGACATCAGAGAAGAAATTGAAGACAGTATAACTCTGGTATTCACCAAGGTCAAAACATAACAATAATAAAATAATAATTTGATTATGATTAAGTTATTTGACCTACTTGGGTCTGTAATTCTTCAACTTCCAAATAGTGCTTGAATAGATCTAAAACTAGAGTGCCAAGTGATAACTATGATAGAACAGCTCATTCCGAAAAATGCAAAAGGCAAATATGACAGAGAAGTTTCCATGAGAATCCGTCTCTCCAGGCAGGAACATTTCAGCTAGAGAAACCAATGAGACATTCAAATCACAAATGGCCGAACTCTGGGAGAACATCAAAAGATTGTTTCCAAGATAGGCTTCTCGGAACAAGAATCCCCCTGAATGCTCTGCCAAAAAGTACTCCATGGTCTCAGAGCTTGGACTATTCAACAGAGAATCATTGAGCTTGGAAATTCGCGAAGCGTCACCAGAGTAAAGATCTGAAAAGGTCCGTCTTAACCAGGTCAAGTTTGTTGAAATCTTTCCAAAACTAATTTGGCAACCCACCTTGGATAGTACAGTATGTTTAAAGTTTGCGTCGGCATTTCATAAAAGGGAATCAATGTAGGGGAAGAAATAAATACACCTGGGTAGGATGAAGTCCTAAAATTTAACTAAGTCCTCAGCATGTGACTGACTTAAGGAAATTGCAATCTTGTTGCTACTTGTCTGTCTGTCCTGACAGACTAAAGCAATAGCTAATGCATTTTTCTTCTCTAAGTGGCATTCTAAGCCTTGGCACCTGGTCCTTAATATGAATCACAAAACCCACCTCAATCCAATAAAGTGGCCTTACTGAACCCACATCTCCAGTTTTTACATATCCAGCACCACCACCACGCCGCCTTTAAATAGCCCTTTGTGCCGAAGCTCCTACCTGTTGACCACTTCTCCAATCATGGAGCAATCCATGAGAGTCAGCATTTGCATAGAACTCATGGTCCCTGTTCAGATGGGGCAGCAGGCAATAAAAATGGAACTCCCAGCCATCAGCAGCAAATTCATGATGCCAGTTGATGGAACGCTCAGCTAGATCGTGAGAACTTAAGTAGAAATCGCACCGAAATACACATGGGAGAGTCCTGTATCTCTCCTGAAACCAAACCCATTAAAATCCCCTGAAGCTGGTAGCGTGGGTAAGGACTCTTGGGACCTGAGACACCACATTAGGAAAGTAACTTGTCTAGGTTCCCCCAAGACACTCATCTATCAGCATGTTGACCTCTTGCCCACCAGAAGGGAGATGGCATTCTTGTTACTATTTCCCTAAGGGTTTTTGCCTAGATATTTTCTCATCCAAGGCTAGAGCACACGGGCCGTGTGATAGATAGATAGGACTCCTTGTAGCTTTGGTTCTGCTTGTTCGGTTAACAAAAGCTTCCAGAGCACTCATTGGTACTTGGCATACTACTAGGGGTGGAGCTGACATCTCCTTGCTAGCAACAGGAAAATGTGATGGTGATATATCCAGCAGAGAAACCTGGGCTAGGGGTATCGGGGCTAGGGGTGCAGTTCAATTGAAGTGCTTGTCTAGCATGCCGGACACCCTGGGTTTTGATCCCCAGCACCACATAAGCCAGACATTTATAAGCATAAACCTATAACCCTAGCATTTGGGAGGTGGAGACACAAAGATTGGAGGTTCAAGATCATCCTCAGCTATGTACTGAGTCCGACGCCAAACTGGGCACGTAAGACTCTTTCTCAAAATGTAGTCGTTAATTTAATTTAATTTAAGAAAATAATTAGGACCTTTATGAAGGAATGAAAGCGATGTCTGTGGCTCAGTAACACTCCCGATACTGACAGACGATCTCCAGAACAGGAACAAATGACTTTTAGAGAGATTCAGCAAGGTCCCGTCAGCTACATGGGGGCCCAGCTCAGCTCCTGCGTTTCAGACCCTCACTGTTCCCAGGGTGATAATTCTCTGCTTGCAGCCCAGCAGGGAGGAAGTAGAGTCTTTGAAGCTACGCAGCTGTGAGCACAGAAAAGAGGAACAAGAAAGGGAGAGAGGGAAGCGGGGAGGAAGAAAAAGAAAGGGAAGAAAATTGCTAACTAAAAACAACAACCACACCACTAAAATAACACTACAGCCCCCACCTGGCCTGACAGCCGGCTTGAAAATCTAGGGCAGAACACAGGGGACCTCCCACCGAGAACTATGGCTGATCATTCCACCCTACATTTTTTAGAAAGAAAAAAGGTGGATGGAGTGGCCCGGGGAGGGGGGGGGGGACTTCTCGGAAGTGCAAATGAGGACTGCTTTGCACAGTGCGCAGCATCTCTGGGCAACAGGGATTTTAGTCCTGGGCATGGAGATGCAGTTTGACAAGTCAAGTTCACTGCAGTTCACACCGCCGTGAAGAACAGGGGCCGAAGAGGCTCCCATCTGGGACATGGGGCAAGCTAGCTTTGTCACCGTTACAGCTGCCAGGAATTATCAGTAATAATAATAGATAATATTTACATAGCCTGCCTCCACGAGCGCTCCTGAGACAGACGACAAAGGCTGCGAAGTTAGGTACGCAGAACCGCCCCTGACAACCTGACTAGGGATGTCTTTCCCTTCGGTACCAGGGCAGATGACATGCGGCGAATTACCACCAGGCGCTGCAGAGTGGCTCAGCTTGGGATCGGAGGCTAAAGGGGCGAGATTTAAATATTCATCCTAGATTAAAAAAATAATAATAATAACGAACCTGGAATTCATCCTTATGGAAAAGCAAAGTGGAGGGTAGAAACATGTCATTCAGCTTTGGTCAAAATCCACAGTGACACACCTCCCAGAATAAACTCTTAAGCTGTGGACATTGGGTGACAAAGAGAAGTCCCTGTAGCTTCTTCTCCTGCCAGATGCTGACCATGGGAGGGATGGTACTCCTGTGGGAGGGATACAGGAGTTCCTTGTCCTCTACTTAATTTTGCTAAGAATCTTAAACCGCTTGAAACATAAAGTCTATTTTAAAAAGAAAGAAAGGGAGGCAATAAGTTTTCTTTGTAGCATACTAGAGCACATTCAGTACAACTCAGGTGCATTCTACTAGTTCGAAACCCTGTCTTGGGGACTGGAAAGATGGCCCAGTAGTTAAGAGCCCCTTGTTCTTGCAGAGGACCTGGCTTTGTTTCTCAGCACCCACATGATGTCTCCCAACCATCGGCGACTGCAGTCCCATCAAATCTGAGGCCCTCTTCAGAAGGCACCAGACATGCATACGGTACCGATCCATAGCATACAGGAAAAACACTGGTCCAGATAAAATAAAATAAATACATCAAAAAGAGAAATTTAAGCCCTGTCCTGGGGGTTTCTGGATTCCTTGTGAAATCAGTCACCAGGTACAAATGTGTGTACAGCAATTGGCAGCACCGAGGGAGCTGGGGGCGGGGTCCTAGAAACAGTCATCAGAGAATTAGAGAGGGGGGGGAGGGGGGAGGGGAGGGGAGGGGAGGGGAGGGGAGGGGAGGGGAGGGGAGGGGAGGGGAGGGGAGGGGAGGGGAGGGATACCAAGGATGTGTGTGGTCAGCTGTTGCCTGGAGCACCATCATTCTGGGTACTCAGTGAGAGGCTAAGGACTCTCTCTACCTCCGAGCTCACCTAGGAAGGATGTCATGGTACTCATTTTCCAAGTCCCCATCAATTTCTCAAAACCACAACTTATCTACTGATAAGATATCTACTGATCAAGAGCCTCTTTGAAGTCACAGGGAGAACTTGTGTAGAGGCCCTAGGTGTTCCCAGGGGACAACCTTAGCACACAGGTCAATACTAAAGGGTGAGAGCAGAGCAAGTCACAAATCCCATCAACTACTTCTGCAAAAGAAGTGCATTGGGCAGAGGGACCAAGGATGCCAGTAACAGGGAACACAGTGTAAGTCCTTGTCCAATTCCTATAGAAAAGGGGATAAAGAAACCTCTAAAATGCTTGACATGGATAGGTTCCAGTCTCCCCACTTACATATTGTCGTACCTCTCCAAGAAAGGTCGATTCTTAAGCTGTGATCAACAGAGCACACTGGTAAATCATCATCAGTCTCACATCACATGTGCAACAGAGCTTGGCAGCCCCGCACAGAGAAGCCCTCACCATGGAAATATGTGGGTGTGTTTAAAGCATTTCAGATTTCTACAAGATATGAGCACTGTCACGGTGGTGCGTAATGAGCCTGGTCTCACCATGTCGCCCTGAAACAACCGTTTCCTTCAAGGAGGTAAACAGTAATGGAAAACACGTTGTCTTGAGCTGTGAAGTTTTAAAACGCCGCAATGACCGCAATAATGCTGAGGCTTTTCCCTTCCTTAATATTCTAGCTAAATCCACACCACTGACAGGCTGCCCCGCCTCATGATGTCCTGGGACAATGTCTGAAAAGCTCTCACATTGTCTGTTCGATGAAGAAAAGAAGAAAAATACAGAGAATGCTTTTGTTACTAACAAACCCAAGAAAGGGGATCATAAAAGGTCCTAAAATCATGCATTTGTCATAGCACAGGAAGGTGCCGAAGTTCCCCCAATGAAAGAGCGCCTTCATACAAGATTAAAGACAAGCTTCAGAGTTGCCTGTGAGGGGTAAATGCGAACCTGCCCACCTGCCCTATGAGCAAACTTTCCTACCCCCACATCTCCCACTCTCCACCCACCCCACCCCAAAGCCACAAGGCTGATGCATGAATAAGAAATGCTCACAGGCCAAGGAGACATGAAAACCAAATGCTGTGTAGGAGACGGTGGCCAACGTTGAGTAGCCTAGAGGAAGAGAGCCTTGGACATGGACATGGAATCTGAGTCTTCTTTGTGTAATTAGACATATCTGGGTTTCTGAACTATAGCTTGTTCAAATGCGGAATCCCTCTGCGGAGAAACACATCTCAGCATGTTCTGCTGTTTTCTGTATTCTGTTCTCCAATTTGATGAAATCATTTCCAGTTTTGGTTAAAAAGAAAGCAACTTCTGGATCCATTTAGAGATTTAAATTTGTACACTGTGTTTAAGGATTGCCTTCAGTTTGGGTTTTGGGTTTTCTACTGTGCAGGAGAAGGATTCAACAGAAAGAAATAACATTCTTCGGGCCTACTCTACAAACCTAACCTTAAAAGCCACAGTGAACAACCTGCTCACAATTCATTTCTAAGACAGCCTCCCGGCTGATCCTTCTCAACAGTATTAATAAGGAGAGTGGTCCACACTGGACCCTTCTCTAGTGCCAACAGCTGCTCCAAGTCAAAGCTGGGTAAACATTAGAGTAAATATTTTAAACCATCCATGCATTCCTGTGACAAATGTTTATTGGGCACCCACTGTAGGCTGGGTTTAATTTATAGACTTGCAGGCTCTTGCAGGTGACGGATTCATGTCCCCCAGGACAGCCACAATTCTGGACCTCATGTCTGTTAGTTCTCTCTGTTGAAGCAGACAGCCATCTACAGCATTCAAGCCCCCCCCACCCCACACACACACACACACACTTCTGAAGCTGCCTTGATGACAGGCTAGGCTGGCCCTGGCCTGCCTCTTTGTATCATCTTGGATCCCCATCTTAGGTCCTTACTGTCTGGTTCCCTTGAGACTCAGCATTAGTTGTGATTTTCCCCAAAGGATCTCTACCTTCCAAGGGAAAGCTTCTGCAAAACACAAGTGTTAACCTTTCCATAGGCCCTCTCTACCGGGTTTAAGGGAATTTAGACAGACTTGGTTTTACATGCAAACTCAGTAAGTTTCTACCTACAAATCTTCTGAGTGAGTTAACTTCACTAAGTGAGATTCCTTCTCCTGGGAAATGAATAACAGTAATAGCATTAGGAGATTTTTGTGAGAATTAGAGAGAGAGAGAAATCGGTTGTCTACACTGAGTCCACTTCCTGAGGTGATTTAGAATTCTTTTAGGATGCCACTATTAACAGGCAAAGTAGACAGGGAGATCAATCCATGTGTTTGCCTGGTCCCGCCTTCTTGACAAATGCTCCTCACAACATAATGGAAAACATCTTTGACCAATAGATGGCCAGCTTTCTCCACTGCTGGCAGCCACTGTAACGTTTACTCTTGACTGTTGAATTGACTGGTTCTGTGATTAACTAAAAGGTAAGCCACTGGGCATTACTGTGGGGGACTTTCTTGATCAGGTTGTCTGAAGTGTGAAATCTCACCCTCAATGTCGACGTCGTCGTCGTCGTCGTCGGGAACACCTTCCTGTGGCGGCCCAGATAACAGGAAGGAGAAGAAGGAAACTGGCCTGCTTGCTTCCACTCTTGTTGACAGGCTCATATGCTCTGTCCCTGCCACGATTGCTTCTGCATTCTCTCGCTGACATCAGAAGCCAGCTCCTTCAGATGTCCCTCGTGGACTGAAGACCAGTGGCTCTCCAGGCCTTCAATGCCATTGGTACTGCTGAGACTCTCAGTCCCATGGACTGAGCAACTACTGGGTTCTCAGTGTTCTCTGGTGTGAAACAATCATTGTCAGACTACCCAGACTGTACTATATAAGCCAGTCTAATAAATCTCCCTCTAATAAATATTCCTTCTATCAGTTCTATTTCTCTGGAGAACCCTGACTAACACAACCACTGAGAATATCTAGCAAACATCCCCCGTTGAATACAACTGACTGCGGTAGAATTTATAAAACGTTGAAATATAAAGCATGGATTCTCTGCCAAATATTCTGAAAGCTCCTACAATAAACTTAATATGTCTTTCCCCAAATTCATATTGAAATCCTAGGCTCCGCCCCAACCCGCAGTGCTTTAGGAGATTAGGTCTATGTATGTTAGATAGCTTTCTGTTGTTGTGACAAAATACAGGCGCATAGGCTACCTCAAAAGGAAAAGGTTTTCCTTGTGTGTTAGATGTTCTGATCTGTGGGATGTTGAAGCCATTGCTTCTAGGTAGCCAGGCAGAAATATCATGTCATATGTCGTGGAAGAGGATGGTGACTTCGTTACAACTGGCACATGAGAGGAGCGGGGACAGAGGAAGAAGCTGAGGACAAGAGACATCATTTAAAAGCAAGCACTTAACAGCCCTCTTCCTCCAGTCGGGCCCCACCTTCCAGCTTTCACCACCTTCCAGTGGTCCAATCAGTTATAAGAAGCCGTCACAGATGGGACTGGAGAGCTGTCTCAGAGGTTAAGAGCACTGACTGCTCCTCCAGACCTGAGGACCTGAGTTCAAGTCCCAGCACCCACATAGCAGCTCACAACTGTCTGTGACTCCAATTCCCAGGGGATCCGACACCTTCACACCAATGTACATAAGATAAATTTAAATAAAGTATTTAGGAAAAAAAAAAGAATCTGTCGTAGATTCTGTCAGTATCCTTGTGTTTTGGTCACTTCCCCAGAACTCCACTGGAGACTGAACCTTCACATTATCAGGAGGTAACTAAGTCATGAGGGTGGAGCCCATGGATGGGATTGCTGTCTTATAAATGCTCTCTTCACACCATGGAAGGGTACTGGGAGAAGCTGGCCCTTGGTAGCACAGCAAAGGTCCCTTCCAGAACCCAACCCTGCTGGCTCGCTCATCTTGGGCTCCTGTGCTCTGAAGCTGTGAACAATAAATTTCCCTTTAAGCCGTAAACCCTGTGATGATGTGTTATTTCAGCCCAAACCCACTGAAGACATACCATCTCAGTTAAATCATGGAAGGCATGCCTGCCTCTGTCCTACAAACAAGTCAACTCAGACCTAGAGAGATTAGAAAATCTGCCCACCACCACCAGTCCACTGCCAGGAAGTTGAACGGGCAGAGCTGGAGTTCGGGGCTGCCCGCCTGCTCAGAATAGCATCAGGTGCCACACTGCAGAATTCCAAACTTGTTCCTTAGCTCCTGACCTGAGCAATCGCAACCCCAGCAAATGGATACTGAGAGGAGGCCCAGTCCTAGCCTTATCCCGTCAGCCACTGCCTGCAGAAAACTGAACTGAACTTGAAGGCATGAAGCTTCAACCAGGAGAAAACTCCATTTAAAACAGAAAGGTAATCATTCTTTATCTCCTCAGGCCACAGCCCTCTAGGACCTTTATTTATGACGTAGGTAAGGATGGAAAGGGGTAGCCAACGGGAATCTGCCAATAAAAAGGCCATCTAGCTGTGCAACGATAAACCGCCTGTCTGTGTTACAGTATTTTGCATGAGTTATTGGCAGAAGACAAAGTTTTCCTTTTTGTAGGCTGTGTATTAGTTGTGACTCCAAGTGACTTAGGCTCAAAGCTGTTCTTTGGGCAGAGATCAGGACAGTGGGAACCACAGCGTCTCTCCATATTACCATAGCTGATGTCTGTTTTCCATTACAAAACAGGCCAGGCAGCTAACAAAGGTGAAGCTTCTCTCTAGCTGGCGTGCTTTGCCAGGACTACAGAAATCCCCCTCTGCCCTGGTCCCGAAAGTCTGACTCTCACTCTGTGTCTTCAACCAGTCCCTCTCTCTCTCTCTCTTTTTTTTTTATTTAACTCACTCCCAATCTTTGCTCTCCTCCTAAGTGGCTATGAAATATTTCTATCTCAGCCTGCTTCTATAGCAGCTTGCTGGCAGCAGCTCCTTCCTAATGAACGGTCTTGGCTTTTGAATTATGTCATGTTAGTCACTGGTCTCTGGGTGACCCGAACATGGCTGGCTTCACTGGGTCTTAAGACACTATCCTTGACAACAGACATGGCCCCACCCTGAATCATCTTCTCAGGTGAACTTAAAGAAATATGAGGAGTCCTTAAAAAAAAAAAAAAGAGGCACATAGTATGTGTTTTACATAATCTAGAGGTTGCCTATAAAGAAGAAATTCTCGATTCATTCAGTGGATTCAAACCAGAAATTAGAATGAATAGGAAAGCAGCCTATTGTAAGGAATTTTCTTTTCTTTTTCTTTCTTTTTTTTTTTGGGGAGGATGTTGTTTGTTTGTTTGTTTGTTTGTTTGTTTGAGACAGGGTTTCTCTGTGTAGCCCTAGCTATCCTGAAACTTGCTTTGTAGACCAGGCTGGCCTCGAACTCAAACATCTGCCTGCCTCTGTCTCCTGAGTGCTGGGATTAAAGGCATGTGCCACCACTGAACTTTCTAATTATTATAGTTGTTCAATGAAAGAATTCCCTGCCACAAACATTAATGTTTTCTTACGGCTTTTAATGCCCAGTTCCTCGGCGGGAAGGTGTTATAAAGAAACTGGGAGAGCAAATGAGAGCTGGTCTAAGAAGCTAAGGCTCTACCAAGTTGTGCAATGGTGTGAAGTCAGATACAGAAATTATTTCTCTCAACCAGCAGGAGAAACTGCAACTGTCCGATCAATCCTTCCTCGAGACAACATCTCCTGAGTACTGTAGTCAGAAGTTTTGCTCTGTCCTTAAATCTCTCCCACTTGCATCCAGAAACTGCTTAGTCCCAAGTAAACACACAGAGGCTTATATTATTTACAAACTGGGTGGCCTATGGCCCAAGCTCCTCGCTAGCCGCTCTAAGAACTTAACCCATTTCTATTTATCTATAAGTTGCCACGTGGCTTTGTGGCTTACCAGTACTTTCACATCTTGCTTCTCCTGGCAGAGGCTCACAGCATCTCTCTCCTCTTTCTTTCTTCTCCCTGTCTCTCTTCAATTTCCCACCTAGCTATAACCTTCCTCTTCCTTCCCAGCTCTGTCACTTCTGTACAGACCTCCAGACCTTTAAAACTTCTGACTACAGAGTACCTCTTGGTTGTTTTAAGCATTTCATAAAGTTGATAGAGAGCAGCAATGAGAAGCCATGATGATATGAATGGACATTCACAACACTCTCCCAGTGCAACCAAGTTTCAGTAGGAAATAGGAAGTTCCTGCAAGGACCTTGGTAGAAAGTCCCTGACTACCAAAACCTGAGTCCTGGACTGCCAAAGAAGCTGCTTTGGTTATGGGCTGCTTCCCACTGGAAAATGGTTTTGGTTTCAAGTTACAATCATCTAAAAAGTCAAAATTATCTTTGCAGCAGCACATAACCTCAGGCTGTGTTCAGAGACGATGGACGTCAGGAGAAGCACAGGCACCACCCGTGGCTTGGGAAGCCTCTCTTAAAGCTCATGGATTTGAAAACACAAAGAGAAACATTTCTCTTTTGTTAATCACTCAACTTAACGTCCTCTACCCAGGCTGAAACACAAAGTGGGCCACACAGCACTGTGGCGTCCGCAAGTGCCTACCAATGGTCTCTGTGTCGAAGGCTCGGTCTCCACAATATGGGGAGGTGATGGAACCTTTAAAAGGGTTGGACATAATGGAACAAAGTTAGGTCACTGAAACCATTATATTCAAAAGGGATATATTGGCCAACCCCCTACCCCCTCTTCCTTCCTCTCAGTTCTTTCCTAGATACCATGAAGTGAGAAGCTTCATCCATCACACATTCCAGATAGGATGTACTGCCTTGCCATCAGGCAGAAAGTCACAAGGACAGCCAGACATGCACTGAAACTTCCAAAACCATCAGCCAAAATAAACCATTCCTCTATTTAAGTTAATTATCTTTGATATTTTGCTACAGTAATGGAAAGCTGACGAACATGGCATTCCCACACCAGTACCTTCAATAAAGGATTATTCTTGAACCTGTGAGTTAATGTATTGGTGGCAAAGGAGCTCATCTCTTCAAAATCTTTTCTTTAGGGACTGCTCCAATTCTAGCCATGAGCAATAACAACACACATATGCACTCATGGCCAATGGGGTGACTAAGGCAAGATTGCAAGTTTAAGGTTTTCTTGGACATTTCTGTGAGACCCTCTGTCAATATGTGTACATATATTTATTTTTATGTGTATGTATATATACACATATATACATATACATACATACACATATATGTATATATACATATACACACACACACACACACATATATATATATATATATAAAGAACTAGAAGGCTCAGTGGCAAAGTGGTTGTTAGGTTAGCATATGGAAGGCCCTGGGTTCAATCCTTATTTCTGAAAAATCCATTTGATAATTCTATCCAGCCATTAAACAATATGTTTATAAAGACAGTATAGAAACAATACCAGGTGACCAAACAGCATCTACACTTTCTTGGGACAAGATGATCTTTTTGTATAGCTCTGTTGCTCTGTATGGTAGTCATGTTGCCATAACAAAATATCACAGCAGACTTCTGAGCTTAAGAGAGGTTTATTTCTTGTAGTTCTGGACGCCAGGAAGCCCAAGGTGCCTACAGACTTATTTCCTGGTGAGGACACTTCTTGACTTGAGTACACCCACTTTCTCTCTCTGTTCCATGTGGCCTTTCTCCAGTGTATACATAGAGAGAAAAAGAAGACTTTCATCTCCTGTAAGGCCATCAGTCCTATTGGATTAAATCATGGTTTAGTTCAGTCTTAACTATCACCAAGATCTCCCTCTGGCTCAGCAGTTAAGAGCACTGACTGCTCTTGCAGAGGTCCCAGGTTCAATTCCCAGCACCCACATGGCAGCCCAACAACTGTCTGTAACTCCAGTTCCAGGGCTTCTGACACCTTCATACAGATAAACATGCAGTCAATGAACACAATAGATAGATAGATAGATAGATAGATAGATAGATAGATAGATAGATAGATAGATAGATAGATAGATAGATAGATAGATATCTCTCACCAAATACCGTCACAGTGAGGGTCAAGTCTACAGGCTAGGAGTTCCCAGGAGACTATAATTCAGTCCACCACAAATATCCTAATAGCCAAACCTCAGCCATCCAAAACCACTCTGAGAATCCACCCAGAAAGTCTTCAATGGTTCGATATAACTGCCCCAATTAAAGAAAAATTAACTTTATGAAATTCAAGTACATTTTACATAAGCTAGAAGAAAACAAACTGCTGTTGAGAACCAGCAGTACACTCGCAGCAGGTGGGGACAGCTTCTCCGATGCACATCTCTAAAGGATACAAAGATAAACCCTTGTACGCAGTAGGTAGTGAAAAGTCTTCTAAGGGAAAGACCGCAGGATATTTCCACACTCCATCTGGTAATCTGGTCAGCAGAGGGCAAGAGACATGAAGGAATCCATAAAGCTCTCTGACGGAAGAACATTTCAGACGAAGAAAGTAGAAAAAGAAGAAGTAAAGCCTGCACGTGGGCGTCTTGATGAAACGCAAAGAGATGCAGAGCTAGGTGTAAGTGAGCATGGGAGATGGGGTGCATGCACAATGCCAGCATTGTGGAGTCCTTAGGCCTTTGGAGGGATTTGGACTTTTCATCTGGGTAAAATGATGTGCCACTGAAGATGGAGGGACATGATCTAACTTAGGAAATGGTTGCTGTGACTGTGTGCTTAGAACAGACAGGATGAAGGTGAGAGCAGAGAGAACACTAGAAAAGGCCAGGAAACAGAGGTGGTGGCTCCCACACAGAGATAATAAATATTTGCGAAGTGGTCAGATTCTGCAGGTGTAACTGGCCCTCTGTATCCATAGATCCAAACAGCCTCAAATGAAAAATATTTTTAACCCCCCCCCAACACAAATCTCCTGAGTGTGACTATCTTTTTCCCTTTTCCTTTTCCTTTTCTCTAAAATCACAGCCTAACAACTATTCACACAGCATTCACATTGTGCACGATATTGCAAGTAATTGCAGAGATAATACACTCTATGAGAGTCTGTCCGGACATTCTACACAGTCGCTGCGACGTTTGTATCACCAGTGGGTTTGGTATCTGCAAACAGGATCTGTACCGGAGGGAGGAGTCCTGGAAACAAGGTGCTGAGGATACCAATGGACTGTATTCTGGAGGTTATTATATTTCAAAGACAGACTCCTTTCCCTCCGGGACATAAAGAGATGTGATACACATTTTCTTCAACCTCCAGTCAGGGATAGCAACTTCCGTATTCTTCTGGGATTCAGAGTTCAGCCGCCCCTTACCCAGTCCCCACTAAGGGAAGAGCCCAGAATAGGTTGAGAAAAATAAACCTTGAAGAGTTGCAAATTTGGACTTGAAAACTCCCATGTGCCAAGTAGTAAGTCACGTATTCAAAGCCACCTCTCCCGCTTCCGTTTCGTTTAAATCCACAGAGGTTCTGAAGGTGAATCCTGCTGTGGGGTGTTCCCTGCCTAATCTCTTTGTAGCCCTCATCTCCACCCTGGCATAATAAATTAAGCTTTTGCCAAGAGGAAGGAGAACTGAGCAACCAAACACAATGTACTCTTTGAAGGCCTCATCTCTCCCTGTGTGCCTCTAAAAGCCGCACCACACACACCTGCCTGACCAAGTCTGTTTATGGGCAGTATTCTGGCAATAGAAATTTTTGTGTTTGTTCTGTTCCTATCTGGTTTGAGCCTCTTAGTTCTTTTTTTTAATTTAAGAACCACTTTGGTCAACTGAGAAGGGGAGTCCTTTACTCCAACCTTAAGCCAGGCCACAATAGTTTCAACCAAGTTACAGTCTAAAGGAAAAAATAATAAACACACCGTCATGTTGTATCTCTTCCATTTGCAAGCATGTGCTAAAATGGACCAACCAGCCAACAAGTTTAGTATTTCAGAGAGGAAAAGTTAAACACAAAGAACCATTCCAGATAATGGGGAGGAGAGAGGGTTTGCTATAGATGGCTGGCAGGCTGCCATTCTGTGCAGTTTTACATTTTTAAACAGTACTTACCCAATGCTCTCCTTAATCCCATTAAATGAAACTTTTTCTAATTTTAAAATTAAATTTCCTGTATTTCCTGATGGGCTTCCAAGTTAGCCTCCTTCCCTCCTCCTCTCTCGGTCCCTTGATATTTCTGTAAGAAGAGGGGCATTAGCATCCTGGACAGATGCCAGTTGGCACAGTTGCCCTAGCGTCCCTCGATGCCCCAGAAGTTTTCCAATGTGCTTGGATTGTTTCCTTACTTCCTGTTCTTTGGTATTGCCCTGAAGATTGCGGCTAGTGGCTGTGGCTTTTCCCCCCACCACATGGGGGCACACTTCAGTCATTTACCTTTAAGAATCTAATTGTGAGCTCCAAACCTTTCTAATTACTCTGAGTCTTCTTTTCTGCGGTGCTGGGGATTGAACTCAGGGCTCCATACAAAGGAGGCAGGTTCTCTCCCACTGAGCTCGGCTCTGAGGCCCTTTGAACACACACCCTCAACACGTTCACATTTATTTACACACAATGCCCTTTGTGCACAGCTTCATAAAATAGGACGAAACAAAGAAATTCAAGTGAGAGCTATCATCTTAACATATTGTATATTAATCAGAGAAAAATACTTAACTCTGTTGTGAAAAATATCTTAGTCAGTGCAAATGTAATGAGTACCTAGCATGACTTTGAAAGAGTCTCAGTCATAGCCTAATTCAACTGAGTGCATTTTCTGGTTCTGTTTATTTGCATTCAGAATTAAAGGGTTCCCCCACCAATGTGTACTGTCCAGTCAAGGAAACACAATAGTAGCTGGACTTACAGTGCCCTGCCTGTTTGCTATGTCTTAACTATGCAAGGTTCTGGGTAGCCGATACCTTCCACCTTTTCTTTGCCATTCATTTTTGTTGCAAAATAATTGGGACATAGTATACCTTAAATTTTCTCAATGGACTTCCCAGCAGGTTAGGAAATTCTATCTCCATAAGTTTTAAGGTGTTAAAAGTTTTTGTGAATGGGAGGCACAGTGTGGTGGTTTGAATGAGAATGGGTCCCATAGACTCACATATTTGAATCTTTGGTTCCCAGTTGGTAGACTGTTTAGGGAAGGATGAGAGGTGGACTTCACAGAGGAGGTGCATCACTACAGGTAGGCTTTTGATCCATGACTGTCTGTAGCTTTCAAATCATATGTGTGCTCTCAGCTGCTGCTCCAGTGCCATGCCTGCCTGCCTGCCTAAGGTCACCCTCTGTATCATAATGGTCATGGACTAACCCTCTGAAACTTTAAGCAAAGCCCTAAATAAACATTTTATGTTACAAGTTGCTTTGATCATGATGTCTGTCTCCTCACAGCAATAGAATAGTAACTAAGACATACTGATTCATATTTTTGGAGAGAGAAATATGTAAAGCACCATCTCATTTCTAAACCCACACTTTTAAAATTGTTTATCCAGCCGGGTGTTGTTGCACATGATCATAATGCCAGCACTTAGGAAGTGAAGGCACAAAGACCCAGAGTTCAAGACCAGCTTTGGCTACATGGTGAATTCAAGGCCATAGCAAGAATTAACTTTGAAATAATGTTATTTTTGTTTCTGTTCAATGTCTCACATTTATATAATGAGCTAGTGCTATGGTATGAGTCATAAATCACAGCACTAACTTATTACTAAAATCAGGTTGAAATTTAACCTCTACTGTAGAGCCATTGAAAGGTGGGGCTCTAGAGGAAGATTGCGATGGAGGTTCTCTCCTTATTACAGCTTTACAAAAGACACTCAGAGATGGCTCTTTCTTGCCCTTCTGTCTTTGATCATGTATAGCTGGAGTTTTCTCCAGTCCCGCCCAGGCCCACAGCCACTCAGACCCAAATAAACACACAGACATTTATATTATTTAAACTGTTTGGCCTAGTGGCTCAGGCTTTTTATTATCTAGTTCTTACATCTTAAAGTAACAATTTTTAAATTAATCTATAAGTTGTCATGTGACTTGTGGCTTACTGGTACATTACATCTTACTTCTCATGGCGGCGGCAGCTGGCAGCATCTTCTGACTCAGCCTTAAGTGCTGGGGATTTTCTGTATACTGTAAATGTGTTGCTCTGGTTGATTGATAAGTAAAATGCTGATTGGCCAGTAGCCAGGCAGGAAGTATAGTATAGGTGGGATAAGAGAGAGGAGAATTCTGGGAAGTGGAAGGCTGAGTCAGGAGACGCTGCCAGTCACTACCACCATGAAAAGTACGATGTAAAGTACTGGTAAGCCATAAGCCACGTGGCAACTTATAGAAATGGGTTAATTTAAGATATAAGAACTAGATAGCAAGAAGCCTGAGACATTAGGCCAAACAGTTTAAATAATATAAGCATCTGTGTGTTTATTTGGGTCTGAATGGTTGTGGGCTTGGGAGGGACTGGAGATAACTCCAGCTACAATCATGGGAAGTCACATCATCTTGGAAACAGGCAGTACCTTCACCAGATGTCAACCCTGTGGCTCTCTGCTCTTGGGTTCCAACTTACAGAACGGTAAGTAGGACATTTCTATTCTTTATAAATCTCTCAGCCAATGTTCTGCTAAAGCAGAGGCAACAGACTAAGACACATAAAACACATGTCTTTTACATAGTGCCCCAGTGAAGGTCACTTCATATCACCTTGGAGTACTCAGAAGTACATAAAAATTTAAGCAGGCAACTTACCTTTGTTTGATAAATTAAGAAATTTGTAATACTGTAATTGAAATTCTATGCAGTACAAAATGCAGACAGTCACCACATCAGTGAAAAATACTAAATCCCTGTTGTATTTTCCAAAGAAGTAAAACCAGAGAGAGAAAGAGAAGAGTCTTAAATTTTGTATACAATGTGTGTGCTAGCAAGTCTAAAACACACAGAGCAAATAGCAACCCGAAACTTCAGCAAAGGTTGATGCTGCAGTGTGCAGGGTGAATTCTGCAAGGAAGAAAGTTGTAAACCCTCGTGGAATTTTTGTGCCAATCTCAAATCAGCATTCTTTCAGTCTTTGCCTTTGAGGTCTTCAGTTGATTTGATGAAAGCCATCCACCTATCCACAGGATAGAAGGCTATGTGCTTTACTCAGAGTTTAATCGTGTAAATAGTAATCACATCTAAAGCACAGGGTAGGCATGGTGTGATACACCTATAAACCCAGCATTTGGGAGGTGGAAGCAGAAGGATCGCCAAGTTCAAGGTCAGCCTGAGTTATATACAGAGACTCTTTCTCAAAACATAAAAGCAACAAAATAAAATACCTTCATAGGGAAGACCTCTACTGGTGTTTGGCCAAATATCTACCACTATAGCATTGCCAAGATGACATATAAGATTGACAAATATATATACACAAATCCTTTTTAAGAAGTATATGTGAGTATGGCTTTATAAAATTTATAAAATATAACTAATTGATACGATGTATCAATGCCCCAGAAGCAGACCCCTAGCCACCACTGTTAGCATCTGCACCGAGGAGTTCCGACTGTCATTCATGATGCAGCAGCTACAGATGAGATGACCTGTGAACCAAGACTGCACATGATAAGTGTGCAATGACTGCACATGATAAGTGTGCAATGCTAACCAAGTACAGAGTTGTAAGCAATGTTCACTCTCTTCCTTAATTCTTTAGACTAAAACACATTAGCAAAACTGGAAACGTTTGTTTACACATGTCCACTTGGTAACAACTGGTCTGAAGCACTGTCACAGATAAGTAATCACAAACGTTAAAGGAACCAAAGGATTGTATTAACTCTGATCATTTACAGGTCAGAACTCTGAACTGGCTCAGTCAACCTGGTGAACAACGTCCTTTGTTCTGGGCCTACTGGCACCAAACTAGAAACTTAGCTAATTCTGGAAGAGAAAAGAATGGCCTAAAATCATTTGGGACTTTTTTTGTTTCTTTTGGCTTGGTTTTGGTTTGCATCTTAGATGTAAAACCACTTTATTCATTAAATTAGTTTGTATGAATATGTGTACGCATGTGTGTGCTTGTTTGTGCATACATAGATACATATGTACATGCACATGTGTTTGTGTGTGCAAATGGAAGTCAGAAGGAACCCTTGGGCATCAATCCTCTGGTGTCATTGTCTTATTTAAATAATTGGTTTTATTTCTGAGATGATCACAGTTATATAATTTCTCCATCTCTTTTCTTCCCCAAAAAGCTTCTAATGTACCCCCACCTTGCTATCTTTCAAGTTCATGGCCTCTTTCTCTTTAATTGCTGTTAGTTTATAAAGCACTGGCCTAGAACTCACATAGTAGGCTAGGCTGTCTGACTGTTGGGCTCTAGTGATCTGCCTGTCTCCACCTCCCTATTGCTGGGATTATAAGCCTGTGCCACCATGTCCAGCCTTGTGCATTCTGAGGCTCAAACTAGTTCTTGTATATGGTGATATATTGTGTCCCCCAATATATTGTGCACCCTTATTAAGCTTATCTGAGGATCAGAGGAAAAAGCTAGCCACTATATTAAACATAGAAGTCAGGCAATGGTAGCACACACCTTTTATCCTAGCGTTTGGGAGGCAGGGATCCATCCAGATCTCTGTGAGTTCAAGACCACACTGGGAACAGAGCCAGGTGTGGTGGCACACGCCTTAAATTCCAACACTAGTTAACCATAAAGGTCTGGAGGTCTGTACAGACAGACAGGAAGTGACATAGCTGGGCAGGAAGAGAAAGTGATGTAGCTGGGCAGAGAGATGGCAGGACAGAAAGGAGGCATATGGACATGGGTATACACAAAGTAGGTCTCTTTGGAAGCTGAGGAGCTGATAAGGTGAGGTTGGCTGTGGCTTGTCCTATTCCTCTGATCTCTTGGCTTTTACCCCAATATCTGGCTCTAGGTTTTTTATTAATAAGACAGTTTAGCAATTTGTCTTAGACTTGTACTTTACTGATTGAGATATTCCCCCAGCCTCATTAAATTATTGTCATTATTATTTTACAAAAATAACCTCTCACTAAAGGGTTCATTTGTCCCATCATATGCACAATACCTGAACCTCTTTGCCATTGTTTGCAGAATAATATAGAACTCTACAAATAAAGATCATCAGCCAGATTTTACCTTTACAAGCAACGGCCCCAGGCAATTATCAAGTGAACAATTTGTCTCCAAAACGTTCTTTCCACTGCACTTCAACAATACTTATTATAACAACTAGAACATGTCTGCTTAGTCTGTTAAATTATTTCAGGCACTTTCATGTCTCATTCTATTTGGGTCTCAAGCAAACGAAAGACTGTCTGAGGTCAGATAGCTGATGATTGACTCTGTGAGTAGAGGCACCTGCCCTGTGCCGAGCCTGATGATAGGAGTTCAATCCCCGAGGCCCACATGGCGGAGGGAGATAACCAGCTCCCTGAGTTGTCCTTTGACCTCCACACATGTGCCATGGAATGAACACAAGAGTGTGTGTGTGTGTGTGTGTGTGTGTGTGTGTGTGTGTGTGTGTGCAACTTCGCATGCATGTATGTCTCACACACAAAGAGACAAAGAGAATGAGGTACAGTCACACAAAACAAACAAACAAATAAATGGAAAAAAATTTTTAGAGAGACTCCATTTTGAGCTGCCCCTATTACTCATCCGGCATGACCGCATGGTCGGAAGAGAGATGCCTTCCCCACCACCACCACCACCACCATCAACGCCTGAGGCAAATTGAGAAGGAGAGCTGCCCCTGCCCGCCAGCGGCTGCCTCACCTGGGCAGCCCAATAGAGCAACCCTACTGGCGGAGGTGTGTGGGTGAGCCAGCCCTGACATGGTAAGCATGAGAAAGCTGTCCCCATTACTCGTCAGTCATGCAGTGGCATGGGGTGGGGGTGGGGGTGGGAGGCCTCCCCCACCCCCATCTCTGCCTATCAACCCCTGAGGCATGCAGGAGAGTTGGCCCTGAGGTCATAAGAGCAGGAGAGCTCTCCTTGCTCCTTATCAGCTGCAGCAATCGGGAGAGTGGCCCCAACAACACCACACCTGGGCAACACAATGGAGCTGGCCCCGAAGGTGTAGATGTGGGAGAAAGGACCCTGAGGATGGAAAGCAGGAGAACTGGTCCCGTCCCTTGCTTATCGCTGTAAGGGGTAAACTAGCCAGGGTAACTCCTGAGAACTCACCCTGGTGGTGAAGACAGGGGAGAGCTGCCAGACTGACCAACCCTGCAACTACCTATACCCAGAACCAGGGTTTATTAGTTGGCCCACCCCAACATCCATCCCATCTGTGATTTGCTGGGGCATGTGTAGGAACTGGTCCGCAAACCCAAAGCTGCAGGCTCTCCATGACACAAGGTAACAACAGGATCACCAAGAGGAGTTCCAGTGAGGGCCCTGCATCCACAGTGTAGCAGAAACCAGAGGCCTGGAACCAGGCCAATGACTTTTTGCAATGAACACGTGCAAGTAAAGATACATGGACAAAAGGGTTCACTACATGACTCACTGTGTCACATTGCAGCTTCCATGACAAGACTGATTTTTCCTTTTTTCCCTTAAATCTTATTTTATTTTGTTTTGGAGCGGGGGAGGTTCCAAGGGCAGAGGGTGGATACAAAGAGATGGAGCTGGGGTAATGAGTGGGATGGAGAGGCATGATGTGAAAGACACAAAGAATAAATACAAAGAAAGAGAAAGATTCCATTTTAATGTAGGAAAGCTATGTTGAAGAAAAGTGAATTAGCTGACACTGTACAGTAAAGCAGCTCACTGTGGCTTGTACAGTGTCCCTTCTTCCTTGGGGTGTCTCTACTGATTGCTACAAACACCTTTCACAGCAGCATTTCTCGGGCATGTGAACTCTTCCTTCCACATCACCTCACTAGTCCTGTTCCTTCAAGCTCCTCTCTCAGAGATCCCATAAGAAACCCCTACTGTAATACATGTGTATGTCATTGACCTTGTAGATGGCTCCTTTCAGATTCTCCCACAGAACCTGTTAAAAAAAACTCCTTCTGTAATACACATGGATGTCCTTGACTGTGAAGACTAGATGCCTCCTTTTAGATAATATAGAAGGAATCTAAGAAAAGCTGTCTAGAGACATGTCTTAACTGCAAGTTAGCTCCAATTGAGAACTACCAGGCCAATGACAATCTGCAGAACCTGCATATTTGGAGCACAGGAGCTTTGTTATATTGTAAACACAGCAGTGCATGGCTGGCCCTGATACTCTCTCAGAGCATCCAGGAAAATGCCACTACAGATAATGCCCCGTGCTATTCATACCCCTGCTCAGAGGAAATCATCGCTTACTAAGCAATAGCACTTACAAGGCAATAGCTCACATGATGTTGAAAGTCAAATAGCTGAGGAGAAAAATCTTTGACCAGCTATAGCTAGGGAGGTTTGGTGGTTTTTTTAAAAAAATATTACAAGAAAAAAAATTATAGAATTCAACTTTCTATCTCACAGAAAAATGACATCATTACCTATGACTCAGTTTAGCATAAACATGTTCTGGCAAAATAAGTTCCTCTCCCATAGCTCTTGTTTGGGCAAAATATGAAAAACAAAAGAGACAGTATGATAGGAGAAGAGAAACGATAAACAGCAAGCCTCAATGGAAAGGCTACTCTGGGGAAAAAATAGCAGCAGACTAAAGGCTTGCCACAAAGTAGCAATAAATATATCCATTAAAAAAGTAAACCTGGTCTATATACCTTAAAATATACAGAGAAGGTCTATAGAGCTGGACTCCCAAAGAAAAGAACTCTAAACCTGTAACAGGCTAGATGTAGCTCTTAGAAGAATGTCTATTGGCTAAGAACTTTCACTGGATTCACAATAAGAAACGATCAGAAGCTTGTACCTAGGCCTCATCATCCCTGAGGATGTTTATATGTAATAAACCGAATATGTTTTCTATAGATGGAATAATGCATTTTATTAAATAAGTTATCTGAATGAAGATGTCATCTGAATGATGGTAAATAGATCTTGGACTAGACAGATAGATATACCTGACTACTGTAGCTCAGAATCTAATACTCAAAAAAGGCACAGGATATTCAAAAAGAATGTCAAAATAGCCCAAATGCACATGAAAGATGTTCAGCTTCATTCGTCATCCTGGTGGAAGTTGATTCAAACCACAATAATCTCAATGAAATACCATGTCATGTTGAGCACAGTGTGTAGGATGTAAAACACTGACCACAGCAAGAGTCAGCACGGATGCGGAGAAGCCAGAAATCTTGTTTTGTGATCTGAATCTTGTTTTGTGTCTGAATTGGAACAACCACTTGGGAAAGTGTTTTATAACACATACTAAAACTAAATGTACTTAAGAGCCCTGACCCAATCCCTGTTCCCTGGATCTATCCCCTTCATGTTCATCAAAAGACATACATGTACAGGGCATCCATAGTCACAACAACCCAAATGTCCATCAAATAGTCAAAAATACAAATAAACTGTTATAGTCATATTCAGTAATAAACAAAATAAAGCCCACTGATACATTGATCAACATAAGAAAAGAATCTGACAAATTGTTGAGTGGAAAACATTAAAAGCACAAAAATGTATAATATACAATTCTGCTATGTGAAGTTTAAAAAGAGCTGAAGCCATGACCAGAGAGACAGCTCAGTGGTTAAGAGCACTGGCTCTCTTCCAGAGGACCCACGTTTGGTTCCTAGTTCTCATATGGTGGCTCACAACCACCCATATAACCAATCCTAGAGAATCCACTACCCTCTTCTAGTCTCTGAAGGCACCAGGCACAGACATAGTGAACAGACATACGTAGAAGCAAAAATACTCATAGATATAAAATAAAAATGAATAAATCCTTTTTTAAAAAAAATGGGTGAAATTAACCTAGAACTGGACATCCAGGTATGAACTTGTGGGCTAATTACAGTTCCAGGGAATCTGCTAGTGTTTTGTGTATCTTGATTTGGGTGTTGAGAATATGAATGGGTGTGTAGGTTACCTATATATACATGTGTGCATATATAGGTAAAATTTAATCAAGCTATACATTTAATTGTAGTTGAAAGTTTTCCTGTGCTCGCTTTGCACCAAGGTCCCACAGCCACTTATAAAATTCTTGTGTCCTGCCTGGTCCTACAACCGTTCAGACCCAAGCAAACACACAGAGGCTTATATTAATTAAAACTGCTCAGCCATTAGCTCGGCTAACTACTGACTAGCTCTTACACTTAAACTCAGCCCATTTCTGTTCATCTTTTTTTGTGGCTTTATCTGTGTGCCATTATATGCTGCTCCCTGGACGGCTGGCTGGCATCTCCTGACTCAGCCTTCCTCTTCCCAGAATTCTCCTTGTCTGCTTATCCCACCTATACTTCCTGCCTGGCTACAAGCCAATTAACATTTTATTAAACTAGTGTACAAAAGCATTATCCCACAGCACTTAATAATATCTGTGTAAGTCTCAGAATGAAAGTCCCGCTTCATTTCTTTATCCTTGTCCCACTACACACACTCTCAATATGTATAAAGAATGGGGGTGGGGCAGAATAAGATTTGTGTGCCTTAAAATGAAGTGTTGTCCTGTGGATTTCCTTGGTCTCAAAAAGCTTCATATCCTGATCCCCAAGAAGTCTATAAAGTAACCGTGAATAAGGAGGGGAATAACTCCTGGTTGGTCTGTGACATGTAAAGAACAAGAATCCAGAAAGAAGTATTTAATCCTCAGTGTAGACACAGAGAAGTGTTCAGAGGAGGTGATGGCATTGTAGCTGTGGTCCAAATGATGAGAAGAATTTTAAGGATGAAACAGTAGATAGACATCCCAAGCCGAGAACTCAGCTAAGGAGTGGAGATAACCGTAGAAATTACTTTCTCCAAAGGGAAAGCTGATGGAGGAATGTTGGGGACTGTGGCTCTCTAGGTCAATCCGAGGTGTGTGGAAAGGAACATGTGTTAGGTAGCATTCACAGTGGGCCTTGAACGCCCGTGGCAGTGCAGGCTGAATGTGGAGTATGCAGCTGAGAGGTGGCTTATGAAGAGAATATGAATTGAGACAGGGAATACATACAAACAAGCCTGGAAAAGGAAGGACCTGGTTTAGCGCCAACAAGTGAACTCAAACAGTAAAAGAGTTGTCTGCTCTCAAACGTGTATCATCTTCCTGCTACCCCTTGGGGGGAGGACACAGGGACAGGGGGAGATTTGCGCTTCCCCAGGCCAATTTTCTCAAAGCACCAATTGTGGCTCCAAAAGAGATACTTCATTTCACCTATGGTTCTGAACCCAAAGAAATGATCCATCAAATACAAAATTCACTACATAGGGTTAACATTGGACCAGGTGGAATAAAACTCAGTTCCAACATGCTCATTAATGATGTCTCTGTAAAAGAAAATAAATTAAGATGCTTTTTGTGATTCCGCCAAAATGCTGCTCCGAAGCCAGGGGTTGTTTACATGGAGGAGAGTTTGTGACTGCAGTGCATTTGAGCAATTTCGCTCATTCAAAGTATGCTTTATTCTGAGTTGCAGCCCATCGTAATTAGCATGCTCTTTAATACACACTTTATTTTAAAAAATTCAAAGATAGCAATTTTCTAGCATTGACCAAGAATTCTTTCTTTTGGAGGGGAAAGACTATATTGGTTTCCAGCTTTAATCAAGCTCCGAAAATTATTTATTGATATTTTCAGTGGCAAAGTTATAAAAGTAATTTTTTTTATCTTTCGTATCAACACAGTTTAAAACCTATAATTTTATTGTGGCTTGTGTGATATTTTCTGTGGCTTCCATGTGAAATGTCTCCCCAAAAGGCTTGTGTGTTTGAACACTCAGCCCTGAGCTGGTCGCACTGTTTGGGAGACAGTGAAACGTTTAGAAGATGGAGAAGCAGATGATGGGGTGGAGTGGCAGGCCCTGAGATCGCATAATGCATCATGGTTCTAGCAAGCTCTCTGCTTCCTAGATGGTACCATGCCAGAGAGAGAGGCAGAGACAGACACAGAGACAGAGACAGAGAGGGGGGAAGTGGGGAGGCAGCCATCTGCAAGCTTCTGCTGTCGTATACAGAGTCACCCTAACTATTCTGATACTAACGCCTTTAAACTGTGAGCCAAAATAGACCTCCCCCCGCCATCCCCACGCGCAATAAATTGCCTGTATCAGGTATGTTCATTGCCTGTATCAGGTATGTTCATCTATGAGCCATAAACATTTGCATGGAGACTATTTTATTGAAGTCTGAGAGCTGAAGTGACAAACCCAAGCTAACGCAGCTCTCGGTAAGAGGGACTCTGTTTTGACCCCCGTTTCCCCGGTGCCAGCCCAGCGTTCATGGCGTTCTGGCTCCATCTGGGCAGCAGGCGGGGTGGTGGTGGCGAAGTCACCGAGATAAGGCTAAGGTTAACGCCTGAGACGGGATTAGTAGATTTGGAGATCATCTTTCATTTCTGCCCTTCTTTGGGCTTCCTCGTCCCTCGCTTGCACATAGCTGGTTCTTCTGTGGAACTGTACAGAGTCACAGGCAAACACCATCCCATTGCTTGCACTCACTCAGCCCTGAGGCAAACACCTCTCCTGTCCAAGGAGAGTGAAATGGAGCCAGAGACACGTATTGGGACGATCATAAAAGGTCACCCTCTCTCTTCCCGCTTGCCAGAAATACTTCCCCTCTTCAATGAATAATGCTTCACACTCCTGAGCTGCCACGTCATCCTAAATCCAACCTCATTTTAGGACAAAATAGCCCATCGCTGTGGACTTGACCATCTTCCGTGAGAGACCTTCCAAAGCAGTTAAAAGTAAACAATCCTACTACATTTCTGCTCTCCTGACTCTTCTTTCTTTTTGATCAACATCCTCCAGTGAAAAAGCACAGTTATAATTACCCACCATGCTCGAATCCATATGCCCTGGAATCCTAGCTTATATTCCCTTTAGAAAGCATATAATACAAAGATCACATAATGCAATGACCCAGAATCTCCAAGTCATCAAAGAAAACAAAAGATCAGGGCTATGAGGGATCTGAACAGGAGTGAGAGGCAGGAGGCAAGGGATGGGAGAAAATCAGCTCTGCTCAGTTGACCCCAACCGGTATGCCCTCATTCAACTCCTTCATATCTGGCCAAGTAACCTGCTCCCTCCAAGGACATGAGCAGGTGTCCACTTTATTACAATATTCATGGGAGGAGAGGGAATGTGAGGTTTAGTAGGGGAGTTATCGCTCAGACTCCCAAACTCACAACTTCATGCATTTAACATGCCACTTCTCCCAAGTCTCTCTGTTAGAGCACACTATACATGTCTGTCTGTTCTAATGTTATCCATCCTAGTCCTAGATAGCCTTCCTGCCTTTTAGAACTATATGGCAGAACCCAAGTATACATATTCAGCCATGCGTACAACACGAACAGCAAAGAAGGACCTCTCCATTAGCAACATCCACCTCTCCTGGAGGCCCTAAAAGATTATGAATAGCATTCTTCCCTATAATAGACAGGCAAACAGACCATAGCCTAAGCAATCAGGAGGGGCCAATTTTTTAGAGTTTCTTATGCACCACCAACATGCTGGGGCTGAGCATGCATCTTGCATGGTAGCAGCTCTTAAGATTCCTTACTTTAATGAGATGGACAGAGCAAAGAAAGACATTATTCGGGTTGCTATTCACTCACTCAAGTTTCCACGTCTCCCCCTCTATGAAATGTGGACTACGCCTACCAGGAGAAAGCAAGTAGCATGAATTTAAAGAAGGGTGTTGACGCGACAGAGACTGGGGATGTATCATGAGGTCTAGCCAATGGAGGCAGCCTCCAGAGGCTTCCAGAGAATTCAGGACAGGCTTGCAAATAGATGTGCAATGTTAAGCAAGAAAAAAAAATACATATGGGTGGGGAGCTGGACTGAAGAGAGTTGGTATATCATTATTATTTTCTACATCAGTTTTTTGTGTTTTCATGAAATAAAAAAATAAATAAATAAAAACTGTTGTTTAAGGACTTCTACCATTTGCCTGTGACACACACCTCCCCATGGTGACACTTGGCATAGCCCAGGAAAGTCTGAGAAGGAATCATTGTGGTATTGGCAATTAAGAGGAGGCATTTTAAAGAGCTTATCATGCACAACAACGGGGACAGGGAGCCCCTGGGAGACTCCACGGCCACAGAAGGAGTGACCTAATTCACAAAAGGAGTTAGTGGATAGGAATAAGGCCGATTCCCTGTGATCTGGGAGAGCAAGTTCAGCCTGAGGAAGGAACGACTAGTTTATCAAGGAATAAATCAGAAGCCTGGACCATGACTGCTTTTTTCCAGGCACATCTTGGTGATGAGGAGGGTGTGTGTCCAGACCACAGGAATCTCCAAACCGCCCATCACCACATCAGCTTTGAGTGGGACACCAAGCCCACAGCTGATGAGAGGCTCAGGCAACAGCATGCTTGAGTTTGTGCTTTGTGTCTCTCTGAGTGTGTGTGGTTTCTTTCATTTGTGTTTGTGTTTGGCATTTTTTTTTATTTGTTTGTTTGTGTGGATGGTCTCATTTGGAGGCTGGTGGTTACCAGCCATCCCTCTGTGTGAAGTGGCTGCCAGGAAACCTGGTGTCTGCAGCATTCTGTTTCGGCCCCTCTGGCTAGCAGCCAGGCCTGAGGTGGCGGCTGGAGCTTCTGCTAGCCTGGCTCAAAAAGTACGTTCCAGTGGGCACTGGGGAGGCCAGCAACATGGGAGCACTTAGGGGCAAGAAGCAGGGCAGAAGACAACCAACCTGCTTGACAGTCCCCGGGGAGAAAGGCAAGTGTCTGTCACAGAGATGTCATTGAAGAAGCAAAACACACTGGGACTATAAAAATATGCAGACGTGGGGAACACCACATTCTGCCTGGCAGTGAGCACCTCCTTCTGTACTCTAGTGATGCATATTTTTCACAGTAAGGATGGGCGGCAGTCTAAGGTCCTAGTGGACGTCTGTGAAAGGACAAAAGGAAGGGCCCGCATTGCATAGTCAGTTGGACATCCGTCCTTGTCACAGAGGTGTGGCCCACCTCAAAGCCTGAAATAAACTTGAACAGCCCACCTTTAGAGCAGATGGGCTATTTTTAAGAGACTTGAGCTTTGAAGCTATTTTAAAGCCTAAGATATAATTTAGTAAGGAGGGTGTGAGGGGGGGAAAACTGACCTATGAGAAAGGAAAAGAGGTTAAAACACTTTATTAAAAAATAAAAATAAAGCTCTAGAATTAAATATTGTGACCTAAATATAGGTTGTGGGTCCTTCATCAATCACAGCTTTGTGTGGCTGCTTTGGCAAAAAGATTTCTGGGTTTTATTTTTGAATGGTATAATTTTCAGATGAAAACTTTTAAAAGAAGTCGAAATGATTTTTTAAAAAATGGAAACTGCTCCACACAACCACATCATACAATTAAGAGTATGTGCACAGATAGTACCAGATCAATGTTTACTCCATGTCTTCTTCTCTGCGCCCTAGAAGTTTTCCTGTTCCCACAGCAAGGCCTGTCTGCCTACTTCATAGATAACATCAGGCCAGTGCTTCAAGTACCCAATCCCTGTTTTCAGAAACTTACCTCAGGTATAAAACTCTTGGGGAACTCAAATTTGGCAGATAACATCCCAAACCTACTATTAATTCTCTAACAGGGTCTCAAAAGCAAACATCTTTTAACTGCCGGTTTCCTGATCCCAACCTGCAAATATTACAGAACATCAGACAGTGAACTTATCCATTGTAGCTCACAGACCCAGCAGCCCCTCAGCAACTGGATCCTGAGAAGATGCCCTGTAAACAGGACGTTTTCAATTGGACATTCTTTGCAGAAATCATTCAATTAGGAACAAGAGTGGTCAAGGAAAAAGGGATGTTGTTGCTATGACAACAGACCAGAAAGAACGTGAGAAATCCATCACTTCTTTTTTTCCTTCCCTAAAATCAAGGTAAGGTGTTATTGTATTCATGCTTTAGGCTATCTGGTTTTTGAGGACATAGACTTTGATATCAGTGAAATCAAAAGCAATAAGTTTTGTAAACTGTTTACTGCCTTTGTATTTGAGTGTGTATCCTGGGGACAAAATCCACTAGAAGAGAAAAGATAATGTCACCAGCTTCTTGGGGTCTGGTTGAGAACATGAAATATGAGGAGATAAATAATAACCATGTAGTAAATAGATTGACAGACTCCCGGGGCACAGGGACAAGTAGGAATTGTCTTAGAAGCCAGGCTTGCTAAACCTGAGTGATAGACAGGCTTTGGAGCCAAATGAGCTGAAAGTTAAACCCAAACTCACCCTGGACAATTCATTTAACCTCTGTAAGATGGGTTAAATATGATACCAGCCTCAGCAGATGCCTAAAGAACTTAGGGCCATGCTTGCATGTGGGAAGCACAAAATACTTGAACTGGTAATTTATTTTAAAATAGACATTGATTTGGAAGAGAATGAAATTAACAGACCAGAGATGAAAGGTGACGCTGCTGGGAAAGTCCTACATTGTCTCTTGTTGAGTCCTTGAGTATTTGGGACTTTTTGCTCAAGAATCATCAATAATCTTAGACAGAGCACTCACATTATGTCTGAAGGACACCTAAGGAAAGGACTTCTATACACAGGCTTGCTCTCTTCCCTCTGGTTCGCTCCGACTAGCTATGCCTTGGGTGACTCAGAGTTACCCAAGAGTCATGTAGAATTCTAGTTTTGCTACTCTGTTTCCACCATTCACACACTTGTCCACAGTCAGGCAATACTCATTCGTTGACCAGCTATCCCGTACACAGCACTGGAAGATCTCTAGTGAAAGAATTTATTTCATATTCTGACTCCTAAAATGGGAAACCAATGAGAGCTTTTTTAAATTGTGTCATAAGGCTTACCCCCACAGACAGAAAAATTACCGTTTCTCACATGCAACAAAGGAAGGATATGAAGATCAACCACACTCCTGTGCTGAATTTTAGGCTCTTTAGCTTTCTCATAAAGCAAGTTAGACAATCAGTTAAACCAGAGTCATCACTAATTGTCTCAGTAGCTTAGCAAGACAATTACTGCATCCCACACAGCTTGGGTCCTAGATCCCTCAGTAGGAACAGCAAAGAAACCTATATGTGTACACACAGATACATGTACAGAAGAGCTGGGATCTTATCAGGTGTCGCTGTGATGGAGCAGCCCGTACTACCACCTCAAACAGGAACCTCAGTGTGTTTATTATATACAGCACAGGAGGAGGGATCCACTGGTCTGGGTCGGAGGTGTCTGTAGGCAAGGTGTCTCAGGCCATAAACATCCAGAAGGAGGAGGAAGCTGCAGCTGCTAGTTTTTGTACACACTGATAAATCATCTGTAAACACTTGTACTTGGACACAGGAAGGCTTCACCTTTCAGAGACTGATGCATGTGGGTAATAATGGCTTTGCCAGTTTCCCATGGACCCAAGACCTTGGAATCCTTGGCCTGTCTGTACCTGTGTCAGCAATATCCATTCACAAAAGACTTCACTCACTGGACTCCCTCTGCTCCCTCCAGACAGTGAGCATGCGCTTCCTTGTGTTCCTTCTCTTTTTCATGATTTCTTCTTGTCTTTTCTTTCACTACCACCCACCATCCCTTAGGGAGAAACAAGTAATATTTAGTATTAAAAGTGGAATTTTAAACAGCTTTGTCCAAAGTGTCTCTTGTACAAACCCCTGGCTCCTTGTAGGTTATAGAATGTGTTTGCAGGAACCTTTGAGAACTATGTGTATTTTTACATTTTGTACGTTTTCCTTTTACACATTATAATAAAATTAAAATATGCATATTTTGCATAAGTTAGGTAGTCATAAATTAGGTGAAAGTAAGCTCTTCCACCAAACTCCTGTTGACACTGAAAATTTTTTCATGACAGATATTTTTGGTGACAAATGGACGTCAAAGAGGCTAAACTTTAATTCTCTATTCCTGCTGCTTCCCCACCATGCTGGACCTTCACCCTTCTGGAACTGTAAGTAAGTCCAAATAAAACCTTTCTTCTGTAAGTTGCCTTGGATACTGCGTTTTATCTCTGCAATAGATAATCAGCTGATCAAGTGCTGTTGTGCTTGAGAAATTTTTACTTTTTTCTTTGTAAAACACTGAAGTTCATACCAGTTCCAGAGAGGAAAGTGATGGTTCTGACAGAGCCCATGTCCTTTCTAGCCTGACACCAATCAACATCTGGAACCCTAAGCAGGGAGCAGAACATGCAAATTGGAAGTAGGGGGAGGCCTTTTGCTCTCAAAGCCTGCCCCTAGTGGCATACTTCCTTCAGGAAGACCACACCTCCTAAGCCTCCCCAAACAGTTCCATCAACTGAGGACCAAGTGTTCAAATGTTCCAGACCAATGAGGGACATTTCGCATTCAGATCACTACAATGACTAAATGATGTGTCAGCTTGTGCTACAAGAATAGAATACCTTGGGTCCTGGAAAAAGTGAGCAACCTGATTTCTAATAATTTCTTAGAGTGCAATATGGAGGGAAGGGAGTGAATTGTGTCCATGCGCAGGAGTTAAATTTCTAAATTTAAGGAAACACGATTTAAAAACTCCCACCCATATTTCTTAATGAAGTTAACACATGAATCTTCATGTCTGGCTTTTCTCTCCCTCCTCACCTTCATCATTTGATACTCCTCAATTGGAATTCTGTGTCCCAGCAACTATATTTACTTCCCCAAATTCGGTGATGTGTGATGCTCGGTGTGATCTTGTGCCTTCCTTTGCTTTACTATCTGGAAAGAGTTTTTCACAGACCACATGACCTCTAGTCCTTCATCCATCCACAAAACACCACAAATACAAGAAGTAGGATTCTCCAGAACCACTACCACCACCTTTCTAACCACCTCAGCCAAGCCTTCCTCTGCTCTGCCTCTGAGCCTCAAAGATCTGGCCTCAGCCATACCACGATGGCCAGCAGCACTTTATCAAACACCTGGGCTCTCTGCTAGACTGTGGGCTTTTTTAGGACAAAGCCAATGCTTTGTTTTACCGGGTGTTCTTCACACAGCACTAGATCATGCCTCATTTTCATGTGTGACATAGATTGAATCAACTGCAGTGGTCAAAAAACAACAACAGAGAGGGGGTTGAGATTTTCAAGCTCTAGGCTCTCCAAGGAGCCTTTCTTTTCTCTCTTTTTTAACGCTATTAAAAATTGTTCTTTGGCAATTTCATACGAGTACATTCTGATGACCATCATCCTCCACACTCTCGGAAAGCCCTCCAACTCCTTTTACCCCTCCTTCTCCCTACAAGTCTCTTTCCACACTTTTGGGTCTTTGTTTTGTTTTTGAATCTCTGAGTTTAACCAGGGCCATCTGTGTGACTATGCATTTGGAACTAACTATTGGAGCCTGGGAGGCTCATCAGTGGGTATGTAACTGAAGACAGTGTCTTCTCTTCCCCAAGAATCTATCAGTGGCTAGTAGTTCAGAAGTAAGGGGTAGGGTACTGTGAGCCCCTCCTCTATCTGTGATTGACTGGTGATTGGCCCAGTGGTATGCAGACTCACTGAAGGTAGTTGCAGTTGCTGTGAGATCACGGTTGCCCTGGTTGCACCGTGCCCAGAAGATAGCATTCTTCTATATATTTCAGCTTTTTTTTTTCTCTCTCTCTTCTGAGATATTGCCTGAGCCTTTGAGGAGTTAGTACAAATGTTCTAATTAGGGCCATCACTCATTCTCAGTACCTTGAGCAGCCATACTTTTCTGCATTCACCCCTGTTCACTGTAAAAGGAAGCATCTCTGATTAAGGATGAGAGTTGCATTTGTATATGGATATAAACATAATTAGTTAGAAGGCAGCTTGACCCCAGGAAAACTTAAGCTAAACAACAGTAGTAAGTTTCACTGAGTTTTGACGATGTTTACAAGTCATGGATTCCCTCTGGTGGAACAAAATTTATATCGAATCGGAGAGTAGTTGGTTCGCTCCATAATGTCCACACCACTATGGCACCAGTGGCAAGTCTGTATTGTAATTAATAGGTTCATACCTGGGTAAGATCATTGATTTCTCTTCTCTCCCACCAGCCTGCGTATTACCTTCCAGTTCTAAGAAAGCTAGCCACCAGGAATAAAACTTCCAATTCAGTTCCAGTGTGGTGTCTCTGTATCATGCACTCAAGGTGTCAGCAATATTGTCTTATCAACTAACTCTGGTGGACAATCCAGAGGAATGGCAAGTGTGTATATTGTTTAAGGGGGGCGGGGGCTCTGGGGCCTCCCTAGCTAATAGCTCATAAGGATATGTCCCACACCTGACACTGAGGAGAGCCTTAACATTTCTTTCATGATATACTCTGCCCACTATATGTAACTAGTTATGATTTAGAGAAGGAGAGTAGTTCTCCTTAAAAGTAATCCTTCCTTCCCAGCACCATTTGTTCATTCAGCAAGGTCTGATCAAGAGTCTCCTGCAGGTCAGGCACAACATTGGGAGCTTTGGGTAAAAACATGGACGAGCCAAAACTCATCCCTGCCTCACACAACTAACAATATGTCAAAGTTTCAAGAAGAATGTTCAGAAAAGAAAAAATAACATGAAACAAAGTAGAGAGAGGTTATCCCATAGATTTAGATTGAGTAGTAGAGAAGAGAAAAAGTATCTACAGTAAAAGGCCAGAGGAAAGAATATTTGGAAGAAGACTTGATTGGAAGATGCTGAAAAAAGCTATAGTTTCTAAATTCTCCTCAAAAATAAAAATCTATTTCCTAGCTATTTTAATAAATAAAATTACCCTTACTAAATTACTCAATTTCATGTGATCATAACAAAACACTATAGACTACTTAGTTTATAAGCAATAGAAGTTCATCCAGTTCATGGTTCTGGCAGCTGAGAAGGCAAGTATCTGATGAGGGCCA